>NC_090941.1:283013098-283638098 GCF_040938575.1 Ambystoma mexicanum | reverse complement strand
GGAAGCAGAGGGACTTGGCGCAGTGAGGTGAGCTCAGGTGTGAAGCCCTCCGAGTTCATGGTTGATAGCAAGGTCTGTATGTCTGGGTGTTTGGCATTTTTGGCAAGGATTAGGAATTCGGTCCCAGACTGGATGAGGCCTATGCACCAGAGGGAAGAGCCTGCACAACCCCTTGAGGTGGGCCTTAACCACCGGATTGGCAACCGAAAAAAACATGTTACAGGGAGTTCTTGCAAGCCCCAGTGGCTGCCTAATATGTGTGGCAGGTATCCACCTGAATGCCAGAACGAGACATATGAGAGGAAAACGCCATAACGTCATCCATGGGGCAGGTGAAGGGGTCCAGCAGTTTATCGCGAGCCCAGTGGCAACACCTAGTCAACTGAGCATGCTGCAGCCTCAGCTGGTTAGGAACCAGGCCACAAGAGCCAGCTTGAACGGGTCCGGGTACTCATCGGCCGATGAGGCCGAAAAACCTTCATTAACAGGCCCACTGCTCCGAGCTGAAGCAGACTGATATGCAGGAGGACCTCTGCCCTGGACCATGCGCCATGAATGGAGTAGCCCCCCCAGCCCGGCAGGGAAAAATCCGTCACCACCAGGGTAGGCTCTGGTTGGGACAAAGGGACTCCCACTGCCACACTGCAGTCCATGAGCCACCAGTGAAGATCTGCGATGTGGTGTGGGCGGATTGGGATCCTCACCGACAGGCCCTGCTTCCTGGTCCCAATTGGCCGCCAGTTGGAGCTGAAGGCCCCTCATTTTGAGGTGGTGTACTGGACTGTGAGCATGCAAGATGCCATCAGCTCCAAAGGTTCTGGAACCACCAGGCCGAGGTGGTCGAGTGGGCCATAGAGTGCCCCATCACGTTGCAGAGGGAGAGGAGCCTCTTAAGCCTGGGGAACACCCGCTGCACAGCCATATCTCAGCACATTCCAAGGAACACCAGATCCCGAACGGGAGTCAGCCGAGACATCCCCCGGTTGAGGGGAAAAGCCCACACAGCCCCCCTCAGGAGAGCTGGCCCAGACCAACCAGTCCTCCAAATAAGAGTATAAGTCGTGGTCCTCCAGGCCACCGCATTCATTGATTTTGTCAAACACACGAGCACCAAATTGAGGCCTAAGGGCAGAAACCTGTACTGGAAGTGGTACAACATAAGCTTGAACCGCAGAAACCTCCGATGTGGCTGGCAAATGGGTACATGAAGGTACGCATCCTTGAGGTCTAGGGAACACATCCAGTCGCCTGTGCACAGAGATTCTATTATGTGCGCAGGAATAATCATCTTTAAGCGTTGGTGCGGTAAAGGCAGGCTGAGGAAAGATGGGTCGAGGACTACCCTCAGCCCAGCCCGGTTGTTCTTGGGTACTGCAAAAATCTTGTACTAGAAACCGGAGCCCCTGTGACTGAGGAACCGGTTCCATTGCCTGCATCTCCCGAAGAGAAAGTTTCTCCCGTAAAAGGGCAGCGGACCCTATCTGATGGACAGAACGGTAGAGGAAGACTCCTGTGAAGACTATAGAAAGGATCCAAGGACTCTTGAAAAAAATACTTCCACCTGTCCTGGAAAAGAGCCTGTTGGCCCCCTACTGGGGAGCTGTGTTCCCCGACCATGACGTCTATGCTTCTTGGCGTCTGAGGCAGGGGCTGAGGAGGGGGAGCAGAAATAAAACGTGCAAAGTCCTCTGCTGTTTCCTCCTGTTGTCGCTGTGTGACCCGTCAAGCCTCTGCGTACCGCAGTCCCGAAACCCCTTAAAGCCGGTCAGAGCGCAGGGTTTGAAGTCAGTTTTGCCCTGAGACTGAGGGAAGGACTTCCCTAGTATAGTCAGGATTGCCAAGTCAACTTGTCATCAGTGGACGAATGAAAGGTCCACGCCCTCGAAGGGAAGATCTAGGATCCGCTCTTGCACATCAGACAAAAACTTAGGGGCGTGCATACACGCCGTCATCCTCATTTCGATCCCCTCCCCCCCACCCCCCCCCCCATGTACAGCCCTCTGTTGGCTGTGTCGATGTGGGAGACCAAAGACTCCACAAGGTCCTACGCAGCGGTAGATGCATCCGCCAGAGCGGCCTTGAAGGAGGCTTGCCTCTACAGGGGGCGGCCCAGAAGAAACTCCAACAGCTCTCGCCACTGCTTCTTGGCCTGCCACAAATGCAGCCCAGATATGGCCTAGCACCGTTTGCCCAAAGACTCAAGGACCTGGTCCTTTTTGACAGGCAACTGGAGGAGACTCCCAAGGAGGAAGACAAAGACTATGATTTAGAAGACAGCGATGCTGCAGCAACCACTAAAGAGTGAGGCTGAGGGTGGGAGGCCAGGAGGACCAGCTCCCCATCCATCAGCCTGACCCGGCTGTCCAACTTCTTCATCTGGGCGTTGGCCATGGGCTTCTCCCAGACCTTTCTCGCCACCTGCAGGACATCCGCCTGGAGCAGAATGGCAGAACGGCTTGTGGTGTGCTTGTCCAAAATCCCTGCTAGCACTCCAGACCCTGGGTGGAGCGGGGGGGGAGACCCTTCCTCAGGCAGAGGGACCCCCAGGAACTCTGCAAGGCCCTGAAGGCAGCCATGAAAGACCTGAACAGGCGTCAATGGTTCATCGTCCTGAGTGTCATCCTCATTGTCCCCCCACCCTTTTTTTTTTCTTTTTTTACAGACTGAGGGGAGTCCGGGCCCTAGGATAAAAGGTGCCCCCCCCCCCGGCACTCCTCCCTCCCTTCCCATAGTCCGGACCCAAAGACAGGTCCAACGGTTGTTGAGGGGGAGGCGGTGGTAAAGAAGGCGGCAGAGGGGTCTGGATAACTAGCAAGGCCTGGACCAGGGAAAGGATGGGCACTGGCAGATCTGAAGGAACAGGCGGAGGGGGCGGAGGCGGAGGGGGCGGAGGCCGAGGGGGCACAACCTGCGGGATCACCTCCTTCACTATGTCCTTGAGTGAGAGCACTGGCTTGGGAGTCCATAGTCTTAGATGGCTTGGGCCTGACAGAACCTGAATCCAAGCAAACCTTGCCTGTGGGGATCCCTGGGAAGGAGTCATCGCGCTGAAGAGCCGAACTAAACAAAGGGCCCACCTTGTCTTGACGTGAGGGCCTGGAGACAAAGTCTTTAAAGTGACCTGAAGGAGAAGTGTGGAAGTACTCCCTCCAACGTGACAACCGATTCTTCAATGCCCTGTGACCGAGAGTGCTGCAAGCCACGCATGCGTCCCAGCGGTAGTCAGGCCCCAGGCACTCAAGAAAGAGTGCATTGGGGTACGAGGCTGGGAACGAGCGGTCGCAGGACGCACATCTCCTGAATCCTCCAAATCCTCCTGCAGCCGACATGTGCCGGGGTAGGCAAGGCACCAAAGGGAGGTGAGGATTGAAAAACAAAATTGGGAGCAAGCAGAAAGTTAAAAAGTCTCCACATCTAGTTGCAAGGTTTGACACCGTCTGTGTGGAAAACGGCACTGCGGTGAGGGGGAGGGGGTCTCAGGGGCAGTCCCACGCCCAGGGCTGAGCCCTATGCTAAATTTAAGTGGGAAGCTCAATTTTTTGCAGCCAAAGGTTCCGGTACCGTCCCCGTGTTAGGGGGGACACCCCCACAAGGATGAAGGAAAGGGGACATGACGTACGAGTAGTCCGGACAAGGGAAAAAACAGGCAATTGAGTTCAATAAGAAGTCCTGCTAGGGGAGTATACCAGACAATTTGCAAAGCTTCCAGTGGTGTGTAAGAAAGACCATGTTTTCTAAAAAGAGAGGAATTTAGTGTTAGAGAAAGATTGATACAGAACTTGTTTAAACAGAAACCTTCTGAATCAAGGAGAGCCACAAGGAGAGCCACAAAAAGGAACTGCTAGTAAAAGACATTTGTCGTCCTCTTTGGAAGGGGTCAACCTCTGGATCCAAGGATTTCCACCTTGGAGAACAGTTTTGTTGGAGCCATTTTTAGTTTCAGTTCTGAACAGTTTTGCCAATATCGAGTAGAAGACATTTCCTTGCACATTGTTTTTACAGTGTGAGGGTCAGGATATGATGTTTTAGAGACGAGGGTGGCTTTCAGTTATTGATATCCTGACAGACATCCTTAGTTTTGGTTTTAGGTAGGGAAATCCCCCTTTAGAATAGGGTCAACGGTATTTTTCCAACCCATTATTTAACACATGTCTTTGAATTAAATTATGACAACCTTGTGTCAGTCTTTCATTTCTGACCCCTCACATGACTATGCACTCAATTATTTGCTACATTTAAACGTGGGAGAACTGCCTGACGCAGCAGCCACGGAAAAACAAGAGACTTGGTCGCACATACCTCCAACAGCAACTTGCTTGGTTGTGCTTATAGACATACTTTGTCTTTGATGTATAATTGACAAGCATGCACCATTTATTTGTATATCTTCATGATCATTACTCTAAAACATACATTTATATTGAAGTTATTCTCTTACGACAAAACTGCCTAATAAAAATAACAATTTTGGGTCACTTCATAAATCTATTCTAGGATGGCCAGCAGAGATACTTTATTCATTATACATAGGTAACAAAAGGAGGTTAAGATAAAGTCGCAAGAAACACATTGGTTTGCATTCCTTAGGAATTCGCCATTTCCGTTATTTGTTTTTATTTAAAAAATGTTGAATACTAATGCTGCTCCCTGCAGGTGTATTGTGACTAAGTCCTATGGTGTGGTCTACAGAATGGCACTAGGGAGGATTTGAAGGTTTGGCAAAATCACCTGCTCCTTAAAAGTTACACCAGAGGAGCTAAAAAGGTGAGACACCCCGAACCCCCACCCCCCTACTCCCAGGCTCCACAGCCCACCACCAACATAGTGTTTAAATGGCAACAAAGCTACTGAGAACCCATTGCATGTTTAAGCGACCACCTCTCTTAGTAGTCACAAACTGATGTGTCCAAACCTGTAGGAAATTATACTTAAAACACAAATCCTGCTCAACGACTGGCAGAATGTATGCATGGATCCCAAGAAAGAGAACCGCCTTTTATACGACACAGAAAGCTCCTGAAATGCAAGGTGGCTTCCCAGCTACACCTGTCCAAAGAACAATGTGACGAGTCCCCACAGACCGAATGCTGCAGACTTAAAGACTTGGTTTCAGCAGAGACCGCGTTTCTCGTTGTGCTTCCCTTTGGTCCTGCCCATGAGCCCACAGTAAAGGAGCTTGTGAATTACTGCCCAGTGAGAGGAAGGGAACGCGCATCCACCATCAGTACTTAGTAAAGCAAACCTCAATGAAGCAAAGTGGAGGTCTTTGATACTATGGGCTATGGATGTGCATAGTAGCACCCAGACACGACACAGCTGGGGTTTTTACCGTTCTACTGCAGGTTTGGATTGTAGGTCAGAGAATATGAAACTATTCCAAGTAATCCTGCAACTGGCTGATGGCAATTTTGTACATTATTTCTGCCAAGAAGGATGTGTTGGCTCCATGTCTCTAGCTCGAACTTTAAGGATCCAGAGTTGGCTTCTTTAATACTCATGTGTAATTATGTGGACTGAAAAAGAAGGGTTGGTAAGTACTGAAATACAAAGTGCTAGCACACCAACACAGGCCTTTATTACAAAAGTAGGCCAAAGATAGCCAGGCCAGGAGGTGGGGTTCATCTTGTGTACTATTAAAAGAACTTGCTCTGGTTGCAATCTTGGGACATTCTTGTTAGTAAATACAACCCAACCACATTTCCCTCCCAGCTGACATCTATACACTGGAACCAAAACTTCACTCCGGTTCTTTAGGGAGCACATTTCACTAAGTGGAGAAGAGGGGGCTGCCTGATATAGGGCATTTTCCGAGGGAGGGCTAATATAAACATTCCATAGAGGTAAACAGCAATTCGGTCTTTCAGAAAATGATAAAGACTGGCCTACTTCCAAATTAGACATTGGGTTTAACAGTCTGCAGGCAATATACCGCTCTAGTGAAAATCAATCATTCACTGTGAATGCACCAAAAATGTGATCACCAATTTCTATAAAACCATTAAAAATTGCAAAAGCAAACCCAACAGGGGGAGAAAGCTTTAAACGCAAGCGTAGCAATGGAATCCTGGCAAAAACTCTGCAACGAAATTAAATAGTTGGAAGATCAACACAGCCTTTAGCCCAATACCCCTTAAAAAAGTTTTTAAAAAATTCTACCTGAATCGATCCTATCACTGCTGGAGGAACAGTGGTGTCCCAGGCAGCATGATTCACATTTGGTGAAAATGTTCACATTCTGGAAGGAAATCCATTCCTCTATAAAGGCAAATCTAAAAACGGAGATCTGCTCTTTTGTCCAAGGCTGATACTGGGGGTAGTACCAACGAGGAGCTTGGTACCATAGAAAGGAAAATCTTTCATACTCCTTGCTACAGGCAAAATACAAATGACCAAATCATGGAAGAGGGAAGCACCTCCTACTCCTGGCCAATGCAGTTCATGTGGAACACCACAGCTATGGAACAGGTCACCTTCACGAACACTGCACTATGCAGTCTTTTTCCGGGTATGGAAACCCATGTCTAAATTCCCTACTTCAGAATTTAGAGTCCCATCACGCCTACAGAACTTGAGAATGTAAAAGCTATTTGTGTGAAATATAAACAGTTCTAACTCCTGAAGAAATATCTTAATGTAGTAACTATTTTGGCTACAAGCAATCAAAGTACAAAACAAAAACCAACAAACAGGAATCATACCATTTGAAAAACAAAGAAACCTAGTAAAAAGATATTAATATTCAGAAGTCCATAGTATAACATGTTGTCAAAATGTTTGATAAGAAAGCTAATAAAATAATAAAAACTACAAATTCGACAGATGTAATCATTAAGAATAAACATTTTAAAAAGTCCTTCATCACAGAAAGATCAATATATGGTGTTGATGTTCAATAAAAAGCTAAATTATATCTAGTGTGGCAGGCTGCCTCCCTTATTATAAATTAGGTCATGCGGTTGGAGCTTAGTGGAACTGTGGATCTCTGCGCAAGCTTACGTACATTGGTTTGTCCATGAATTGTGGCTATTAGTCTGGTTGATGTTATGTCTCCAGCTGCCTGTATGAGGGGTTACAAAGCGACAGAGCTTCTGCAATCCCAGTTCTGGAATGTACGGTTTATTTGGGGGATTGGAACCCTGTTGTACGATGTTGCTAGATCAGGTATTCACCTGTTTTTCTTAGGAGTGCTCTGATTCATTCTACAATAATGGTCGACACCATCACTGAGACCAGCAGCAGTCCCTCAACCAAGCCGGGCAGGGATGCTACCCAGCTAACTACATATGACCCACACGGGAACAGAAACAACCATGTTCTTGCCTTGAGAAAAACCTTTGGTTGAAACACGTGGCAGCACTGAAACCATATGCAAGCAGCTTGTGACCTTAGTATGAATAAATTGTACACCAGGATGCATGTCACACAAGAGACATATTTCTAACTAAAAAGTACAATTGACCATTTGGCATAATAAAGACATTCTTTTCTCAAAGCCTAAAATGGTGTCAACCAATATTGAAGAATAAATCGTAGAACTTATAAAAACAAGTGAATACATGATCTAACACCATCGTACAACAGGGTTCCAATCCCCCGAATATGTCTTATTATAAAGGCTACATGTAAATATTTTGATTAGGCAACATAGGTTTCCTTATTGCATGTTTTAAAAAAGCATCTGATCCCTTGCTTTTTTGTTGGGGGTCTAAACCACAAGTTTAAGTTAATATACGTAGGGCAAAAGAATATAAAATGGATAGCGGTTTCTGTTATACCACCACAAAACTGATTTTGACGTGAAAGCTGCAATAGAAGAATTTCGAAATGTGCAAGCAATCGAGCTAAAATACTTCAACATCCCAATAATTTTTTTATTCTCAACTACAAAGGAGGTTTTTTAGGCCGATATTCTGACGATTGATAAAATGGAAAAACACCCAGTCTTGAAAGGCTCTTTTCACCATCGCTGGTTTCGGACATCAATGCTAATTGGATTGCTTCAGAAATGGTTAAGGCCAATTTCCGGCAGCATATTTTTGATGAATTTAAGCCATGTCCAATTGCTGCCCTGGAGATCGTCAGTAATGGACCGTAAAATTATTTTGTGAAATAACAGAACACTGGCATTTTCTGCAAACCCATTAAACCCAGTGTTTCAAATAAACCTTGAACATAATTCGGCAAATGGCCACTTCAAAATACATTGGGATAAAGGGGGCTTAAACTGAAAGCACCAGAATCTTTCCAAGGCTTCATAATTCTGCCACATATACAGTTGCGGAACGCTATAAGCCTCCAAAGTATAAAGAGTATCATTGACCCAATTTTTATCATTAATGAAATGGTAGCGGCTCCTCTCTGCTCAAAAGGAACAAGTTACTTACCTGTAACTGTTGTTCTCCAGCATGGGTCTGGCATGGATTCACATGCTCATGAATATTCCCCGTCGTCAGGCTGGGAATCCTCGGTAAAGAAAAATCCAGTATCAGTTTCGTTTCTGATCTGTCTTTCGTAGTAATAACCAATCACTGGTCTCTGCGTCATACTGACCACAGCCAATGACTGCCCTCTACCTAAGCACCGCCTCTGGCAGCCATCTTCAGATTTGGAAGCACGTGAAGTGGCAGTATGACCAAGTGAAGAGCCGCAGAGGGGTAGGCGGGAGGGTTCGCATTTGAGTCCATGCCAGACCCATGCTGGAGAACAACAGTTACAGGTAAGTAACTTGTTCCTTCTCCAGCATGGGGTCTGGCATGGATTCACATGCTCATGAATAAAGAATACATAGCAGTACACACATGCACAACCACAGGAGGTGGCAAAGGCTCAACATTAAGCATTGCATCAAACTCAACATTAAGCATCTTACCTCCTCACCAGGCTCACCTCAGGCGAACAGGTTGCGCAGCACTGCTTGGCCGACCCTGGACTCCTCCCTGGAATCCCGATCGACGCAGTAGAACTTCGTGAAGGTGTGCGTCGACCTCCACGTAGCAGCCCTGCATATGTCCAGCAGGGGCACACCAGAAAGGAACGCCGTGGTAGCTGCAATCGCTCTGGTGGAATGGGCTCTCGGACGGCCGGGCAGCAGTCGGTTTGCCAACCGATGACAGTACATGATACAGCCGGAGAGCCATCTGGAAATGGAAGCCTTCGAGAGAGCCTTCCCCTGATTGACAGGTCCAAAGTTCACAAAGAGTTGTGACGTCTTCCGAAAACACTTCGTGCGGTCCACGTAGAACTTCAGCGCTCTAGCCACATCCAGCGAGTGCAAAGTCCTCTCAGCCGGCGACGAAGGCGACGGGAATACAGGCAACACCAAGGGTTCGTTGAGGTGGAAGTCCGACGGTACCTTGGGCATGAAGGAGGGGTGCTTCCTGAGCACTACCCTCGTGTCGTGAAAAGTCAAGTACGGGGCCTTGCAGGAAAGGGCCTGGATCTCTCCCACCCGTCGTGCGGAGGTGATGGCCACAAGAAACGCTGTTTTCCACGACAGAAACTTCAACAGGGCCGAGTGCAGAGGCTCGAACGGAGGTCCCATGAGCTTGGTCAGCACCACGTTGAGCTCCCACGCCGGGGCCGGAGCCTTCACCGGCGGGAACGATCTGAACAGTCCCTTCATCAACTCTTTCACCAGACGATGAGACCACAAGGACGTCCGTCCCGTGGTTCTGGTGTATCGTGAGATCGCAGCAAGATGAATCTTGATGGACGCGTGTGCCAGTCCAGCTTTGGCCAGCGTCAGCAGGTACGGCAGAACTTGGGGAGCCGTAATCCGTAGAGAATCTTCTGTGCGTGGCACCAGACAGAGAACCTCTTCCATTTGTGTCCGTAGCATTTAAGAGTCGAGGACGCCCTGGCCTTTGCAAGAACCTCTCTGCAGTCGGCCGGTATGTCGTATCCTCCAAACTCTAGCGCTGCAGGAGCCAGGCCTGCAAGTTCAGCGATTTCGGGTCGTGGTGGAGGATGGCGCCTCCTTCCCTGGAGAGCAGATCCGCGTCCACCGGCAGCTTGATTGGCGGGGACGCTGACAAGTCCAGAAGGTCCGGGAACCATATCTGCCTCGGCCACGCAGGTGCGACGAGGATCATCCTGCACCGTGACCTCTTGAGCTGGTTGACGAGCCGGATTAGCAGTGGCAAAGGAGGGAACGCGTAGAGGAACAGGCCCTCCCAGGGGAACGAGAAAGCATCGCCCATGCTCCTCGCCTGGGGAAACCTGCTGGCGAACCTCCGGCACTTGGAGTTTGTCGCCGTCGCGAACAGGTCGATCTGGGGTGTGCCCCACCGTCGGAAGAGGCGATCCACTAGATCCTGCCGTAGTTCCCACTCGTGGCACGAGCGCAGCTCCCTGCTGAGTGAGTCGGCGATGGTGTTTTTTATCCCTGCCAGATGAAACGGCACCAGAAACATCCCTTGGGCGACTGCCCAATGCCACAGGTCCTGCGCCTCCTTGGACAGTGCTGGGGACCTGGTTCCGCCCTGTTTTCTGTTGTAAAACATGGTGGTAGTGTCGTCGGTGAAGATCCTCACCACCTTGCCCTTGAGGGACGGAAGGAAGGACCTGAGGGCCCAAAACACTGCACGGAGCTCCAGGACATTGATATGTAAGGATTTCTCCGTCGGGAGCCAAAGGCCCCTTGCGTGCAGATTTTCGGTGTGCGCTCCCCACCCTTCCAGGGAGGCATCCGTGGTCACTGTCTCCTGGTGGGCTGGGGTCTGGAAGTCCATGCCCGCCGTCAGAAGCGCGCGGGTGCCCCACCACCGGATCGCTCGTCGGAAACTCTCGTCGAGTGTGATCCTTTCCTCGAAGCTGCCCGTCGTTTGGATCCAGCGCGCGTCCAGGAACTCCTGCAACGGGCGCATCCGGAGCCTGCACATGGGAATGAGGTAGATGCAGGAAGACATCATTCCGAGGAGGGACTTGATGGACCTCACCTTGGCCGCGTCGGCCACCAACATCCGCTGCACCTTGCCCAGGATGGTCCTGGTCCTCTCCTCCGACGGGGAGGCCAGAAGGGACACTGTGTTGAGCCTCGCTCCCAGAAACAGAGCGTCTTGCGCGGGCACCAGGTGGGATTTGGCGTAGTTCACGGAGAATCCCAGGTCCGTGAGAAGTTGGACGGTCCTTGCCGTGTGAACCACGGCGAGCTCCCTTGTCTTGGCTCGGATGAGCCAGTCGTCCAGGTAGGGGTAGACGTGGATCCCTTCGCGGCGCAGCTGAGCCGCCACCGGTGCGAGGCACTTGGTGAACACCCTGGGTGCCGACCGTAGACCGAAGGGGAGGGCTTTGAACTGGTAATGCCGCCCTTGGACCACAAACCTGAGGAATTTTCGGTGCCCCTTCAAGATGGGAATATGGAAGTAGGCATCCTCCAAATCCAACGACGACAGGAAGTCTCCTTCCTCCAGCTGACCCAGGACGTGCTGGAGGGTGACCATCCGGAACTTTTGAGCCTTGATGAACTTGTTCAGACGTCGCAGGTCCAGGATGGGGCGCCACCCCCCCCCCCCGTCTTCTTCTTCACGAGGAAGTATCTCGAGTAGACTCCGGAGCCCCGAAGCCTCTTTGGGACGAGTTCGATGGCGCCCTTCTTGAGCATCGCCTTCACCTCCAGGAGAAGTTGAGGGACGTGAAGTTCTTTCCTGGCCACGGGGGGGGACGCGCGGACACTTTCTTTGAAACTCGAGCGCGTGGCCCCGGGCCAAGGCGTCCAGCACCCAACAGTCGGTGGAGATGGACTCCCACACGCTGACGAAGCTCGCCAGCCGGCCTCCCACCAGGGTTCTTCGGTGGGGGCCCGACCCCCCGGCCGGTTCAATCCTGCTTCGACGAGGCTTTAGCGCCTTGTCCTTGGCGACGACGGCGGGGTCCGCTAGGCTTGCCTCGTCCTCTGTAGGCCACCTGAGATGACGAGCGGGCCGCTTGACGGTAGGAGGAGAAACCGCCGCCGGAACCTTTGGAGGCGCCCTTGCCTCCGCTGCTCCGAAAGGGCGTCCGTCGTTGTTGCAGAACTCCAAGGGCCCGGGCCGTCTCGGTGTCCGCTTTAATGGCCTGAAGGGAATCGTCCACAGTTTTCCCAAACAGGTTGTTCCCATCGAAGGGCATGTCCAGGACTCTGGTCTGAACGTCTTGACGGAAGTCCGTAGCCTTGAGCCATCCACGCCGCCTAAGGCAAACGCCGTTGCCCAACTGGCGGAACCCAGTGTCGGCGATGTCCGTCGCAACGGTAATGGCGTGGTCCGAAGCCACCTCACCTTCCTGCAGGATCTCCAGGGCCTCTGCCCTCTTGTCGTCCGGCAAGAAGTCCAGCAGGGGAGCCAGTTTGTACCAGAGCTCCCTGTCGTATCGGGCCACGATAGCCAAGGCGTTGGCAGCTTTAATCGTCGTCGCTGCAGACGAGATGACTCTGCGTCCCATAGCGTCCAATTTCTTTCCCTCGCCGTCCGGTGGGGAAGTCGATGTGGAGGCCGCACCCCCCCCCCCCCGCTTTTTTCCTGGCCGCCGCGGAGACGACGGAGTCCGGAGTAGGCTGCGCCCGGAGGCACAGGGGGGCCGTGTCCGGGACCCGGTACTTTTTCTCGTACCGGTCTCTTCTAGCTGGCGTCGTGGACGGGTTCTTGAGGAGGGTGAGGCCCTCATCCCAAATGTCGTCCAATAGAGGCACCGCGAGGACCGTCTTCCTCTTGGCCTCGCGCCGCTGATAAAGGAAACCTTCCTTCTTCTCCTCAGGGCAAAGTTGGAAAAGCTCGGATGCCCTGGCGATCATTGAGTGGAACGATCCAATCTCGTCGGGCGGAGAAGCCCTGGTGGGAGGCGACGACGGTACATCCTCGTCGTATACCTCGTCGTCCGTACCCGTCGCTGCCGTGTCAGTCCCCGTATCATCCCCTCGGGTGGACGGGGAGGAGGGCTGGAAGGGGCGCGACGGCTGAAAAGGAGGTGGAGGGTGGATCCTTCTTTTCTTGGTAGGGGGAACACCAGAAGGTCCCGGTTCTGGGTCCTCCGACGGGAGAGGTTCCGTCGGCAACGGTAGTCTCGTCCTTATCTCAGAGCATAAGGACTGTATAGCCAACAAAATGGCCGCCGAGTTGTCTCGCGGCGCTGGCAGAGGGGAATCCGAGGGGCGATCAGGGGCCCCGTCGGTACCCTCGACGATGTCGTCCCCTGCGTCGGGATCCATCCCGACGGGCCGGTCTTCTTCCACGCCGAGGCCGTGGCTTAAGACCTCGACCAGCTCCTCCTCCGAGGTTGAGGCCGAATCTACGACGACGCCCTGCCCCCCCTTTTTCTTCCCCACGGGGGATTTCACGGGGGTCCTATCGATGGGCACAAAAGAGGACTCCCTCCGAGGTGGCAGGGAGACTCTGAGCCCCGAGGTCGCCACCACTGGTGTAGCCTCCACAGGCTGAGCCAGGGCCGCCGCGACAGTTTCGATAGAGGGCTTGGCCGGATGGATTAAGGCCTTCACCACCTTAGGTTAGCTCACCGCCTTATCCTTGAGGGGGGGGGGGGACACTGCCTCGCTCCCCCTCCGCCTTCGAGCTCGACCGGGGCCTCTCCAGGAGCTTCGCCGGGTGCTCGGCCTTCCTCTTACCCGACCCAGAGCGTTGGCTCGTGGTTGATGGTGCCGGGGAGGGTGCGCCCTGCCTGGCGCCCGTAGAGCCCGACCGTTCGGCGCTCCCGGTGCCAGCGGACTCGCGGTGCTTGGCCTTATGTTGGACCCCCGTCGCCGGGGCGTCCTCAAAGGTCTTAGAAGACCGCTCGGTTTTCTTCCTCTTCTTCTCGCCGGACGGGCTCTTCACTTCCAGCCAGTTGGCGAGACGTTGATGGCGGTCCTTCATGGTCCGCTCCGACATGTTGCCGCAAAACGCACAGTTCTTCTCCACGTGCGTCTTGTCCTCATGTAGGCAGTAAAGACAAAAAGAGTGTTCGTCCTCCTTGAAGACGTTCTGCAGCTGGCATCCAGGGCAGACCCTGAACAGCTTTCCGGGCGTCGAGCTTCCCTTCTCCTGGGCCATGACCGGGCCTGAGAAACTTCTGGAGTCCTCCAAAAGCGTAGCTCGACGAAATCTTCACCCTTGAGGGGCGCAGACGAATCCAAAACGGGTCCCCGTTGATCGGATGGAGAGTCGGTGGAGCTTGAGGCTCTTTTGACCGAAAAAACGAAGTTTTTGAGAAAAAACGCAAAAAAATAGCACAAACGCTCGAGAGCAATAGCACGAGGATCCCAACACATGAACGTGCGGTAAAAATCTGAAGATGGCTGCCAGAGGCGGTGCTTAGGTAGAGGGCAGTCATTGGCTGTGGTCAGTATAACGCAGAGACCAGTGATTGGTTATTACTACGAAAGACAGATCAGAACCGAAACTGATACTGGTTTTTTCTTTACCGAGGATTCCCAGCCTGACGACGGGGAATATTCATGAGCATGTGAATCCATGCCAGACCCCATGCTGGAGAAGCCAATGACTACATTCCCAATTATCGGTTCAGTCACCGTTAGAGGATGATATCTATTAATGTGTTCAGACCAATCTAACAACAGCCCTAAATGACAATCTCAGCTGAATTCCTCCAAAGGAGATCTAAAGGGGGGTGCAAGTGGAGTTACTTGATTTTGGTTTCATTACATTCAGATTTATTTTCTAAAATGAAAATGAAAATGATTAAATTTGGTAATGTTCAGCTAAACTGGTAGACCAGTCAATGTTTTTTGCATAGGCAAAAATGAATTTAAAAGAAATCCGCAGATGTGTGGGCCCCGATTCTGGCTGGGAGTTTCCAGCACAGAATCATAAGCTCCATCTGCCAAGCCTGGTCCTAAGAGACAGCACCCAAAAAAAAAAAAAAAAAAAAAAAAAAGTCCTTGTCCGTTTAATTTTTTTAACTTTCCCTCATAATAATTCTATAAATATAATACTTTCTGAGTAATGTAAAAGGGAATTTGTGTTTTGTTCACTTTGTTCAACTACTTGCATTTTACAGTTTACAGTGTTAAAGTATCTTGAATCATGAACATGCTTTTATCTTTTCTTTAGGACACATGCAGTATTATGTAAAATGAAAATTGCCTTAGGAAAGGGCTGCATTTCTGCTTCATTTTCCTCAAGTCTTAATCCACTTTACTAGAGGCAGCGCAGTTGCAACAGCATGTACATTTCATACTTTGCTTTCTTTTCATCACAGAAGCACATCAAATTCACTTAATGGCTTGGGCTTCTTCATCTCTTTTAGTTTTAAAAGAGTCTCCCCACCAAGCAGTTGTTTGGCTTTTGTGAGAAGGAAACTTATTTGGGGTGTTATATAGGAAGATGTGTTTTTATTGTCTTAAGATTGCATGTGTTTGCGTGCATGAAAGGGCAATAGAAATTTTGTTTTCTTAGAGAGCAATGAATAGCTAAGCATGTGGTCTGAACTTTAACTCCCTTTCTGACCACCCACCGCAAGCAGGTATAATGGATACACATAGAAGCAGTGCTGTATATATTTTAAGAGGCACATATTGTACCGGGACCTCTCAAAAGGACCGCTATATATTCAGGCTATACGCATGTCATGGCACAATGCCAAATATTCACAGCAGTGCGGATTGCATCATGCACGCATTTCTTAACTTGACTGCTATGTTTTGAGACAGTTCCTGAATTTCTTAACAGAGCTGCTGTAATGACCAAGAACGAACATACATTGGCATTTTCTGCAGCAAGCTGAAGGACTGAGCAAGAACAGTGTGAGCCTTTTCCACCAACTTCCTGAGATGGTGTGATGCAGAACAAGAGCCATCCTATTGAATAGTTTTAGATTTGAATAGAAGATCCAATCAAGGATTCACCCCTTATTATGGGTGGAATCTGAAACCGCATGCCTAATACCTAGGCAAGAGATAGCAGCCGAAACATTTCCTGCATTAATGTCTTCAGTGTCATTAAACCCAACTCAACAATCTCCTGTAATCAAGGTTTCACAATCAAATTTAAGTACGAAACTGATTGCATCAAGTAAATTTTAGTGGACTTGGAGGTCGGTAAATGATGAAAATGTGGGACAATGGACCGATCAGGGTTAGCAATCTTACACTTAATTCACAACCATAAAAATGTTACACAACCGAAGAATTCAAAGTTCATTTGCAAAAATAACGGCTACACCCCCTCTCCTGCTAAACACAAGAAGTGATGGCTGGAATGTTTAGAATTAATCTCATCTCTGGCATTGTTCTGGGCAACAATACAAACCATTATTCTTGGCATGCCAAGCCATTACAGAAGGGGAAAGAGCATATGCAAATCAGACTTGGTCCCACCCCAAAAAGGGGCAGTGTCCCAAACTGCTAGGTCACATCCCTTCTGCACGAGACCACAAGCATCCCCAGACATGTTTCGGCTTTGTTGGGCCTCATCAGTGAGGGGTAGCTTGGGTCTCTAGGTCCAGTAGGCACGGGACCCACATCTGGGCATACCCATCACTTTTCTGTTTACACCACCTCTCTTGCCAGTAAAACAAATACTATATTTAAATTGAATATCCGTCTGGAATGGCCAATTGAAGTGTGGAGGCTGACTGTTAAGGTACATTCCTTTCTTGTGTGACATTTCCACTCTAGTGCTCCAGCACTATTTAGCTGGATTCCTGAATATTTTGCAAATTATTTTAAGTGGGAACCTTTTCCGCCACTCACTCTTTTTTACTCGGGTGCATGGAACCTTTTTGACCAGTTTCCGGTATTTCTACTTCCCTCTAACTTTTTGGCATCTACAACTTTCTAAAGCAGCACACAGCGCCTTCTGTGCAGTGTTGTTGGGAGCTTCCACTTCATTGATTGTTTCCTGGACTAGCTGTTAAAGTTAGTAGGGCTAACAGATACTTTTTATCCCATGTGTTGCATTTCCGAGATCAGAACACCGCACCTTAAATCCAGTCCTGAGGCGTGACAATGTATCCCTTTTCTCATTTCACCAGTAGCCTTTGAGTTACTGTGACAAGCCCATTTGTTCAGGATGCAGTGTACCTTTTGCTTGACATTTTGCAAACCTTTACCAGGCTGTCTTTGCAGCTGCAGTAGGGGACACAAGGAACACCATTTAACCAAAATGGCGATTTTCCTTTTTTAAGCTGTGAACAAGAGGACTTGTCCTTTCTTATGCCTTCTTCTACGTTTCTGGGTGGGAGAGGATTCTCTTGTCCATTGACCAAGGTTCTTTGAGTGAGTGGCAGGCCAGGAAGTGGGGGAGGTTACCAAAGCTCCCCTGTCCTTTGTCGTGCAGTGTGCCTGGTGGACAACAGTTCAGACTGGGAGTTGGCTGTCCCCGTTCAATAACCATCCCCAAAGAATGAATGATGTTTCATGGGACAAGATTGGTTGGTGGTCTCCGCTGGTGTTCCTGGATCAATTCCGAGATCCTGGAACCAAAACTCTCAGTATACCAGAAGATTCGGAAGGAGACGAAGCAAGACACCGCCAGTAACTTCCAACAACCACCAAAGTCTGCTTATTAACCATTGCTGACCTGACATACTCCTACGCGACAGGAAAGATCCGAAGAGGACTGCCTCCCATGGACTGGTGGGCCTAACGACATTTTGCGTCATCCCTAGAAGAGCTGCGACCTCCAAGGCCTGCAAACTCCCAATACCAGGGACCTAAGTTGCTCCTTTGTGCATCGTCTCCTGAAGCACAGTTTCACCTGCAACTTCAAGGGTATCCTCCTAGAACTGCATCAACTTGAATTGCCTCCCGAGAGTCCCCTCACCAGAGGAGAGGACCGAGAAACAGAGATAAGTTGACCGCTGCAACAACAGAAAACTGAGATAAATTGACTGAGAAAAGGCGGCAACAAGGCAGAATCGCAAAGATCCTTTGCTGGGCGTCAGTGTACACAAGAGTGTTTGTCATATCCCCCAAAGTCCCCTTCTCCCGTCGCCTAAACCAAGAAACCTGTGACCGGGTCTGCTGTCGCCTCACCGCTGGCACCTTACCACTACAATTGCTTCTTCACTCAAGGGTACTATCCCACTGCAGGTAAAACCTACCAGGGGGCTGCTTGCTCAATTCAGCAACTCTAGGGGATTCAGCTAGCTCGTTTATTGCACCCTCCCATGTCCCCCATAGAATTGGGGTGGACAGCCCAATTGTGTTCTTGCAGTAAAACTGCCTGGGGACACTGGTCCTTAGGGCAATGCTTCAGGGGGTCATCCTAGCCTCCCTTAGCTTGTGAAACTAACCGTTGTTACTTACCTGCAACTGTGGGGAATCCACAAGGATCCTACCTACCCCTCTGAACACTGCACTTTGCTTTTCCCACCTTTTCCGCTTAATCCTGGTTCCTAGTGGCCCACGTCGTAGAATTCATAGAATTATATGGACGGGTTGTGAACCGTGCTAAAGATATGGGGTATTTGGTAAGCATAGTAGTTTAAAACACTGCTTATATACGTCCAGGGGAGACGTAACATCTCTCACAATGTATTTGTAAATATTGAAAAGTTAAGCATGAGCTAAACTTTGATTGACAACACTGAAAAAAAGAACTGCATCAAGTGCATTAAAAGAAAGGAATAAAAAGCCTATTGAAAAGTACTTTATGGCCTGAACCGACACACTGCACACAGTGTGATGGAAGGTAAATGTTGGAGACAAAAGGTATTTTAAACAATGTAATTCAATTTTTTTAAACATCTCTTTATTAATTTTACAACAGTAATCTTAACTCCCCCAGGCCCCCGTCCTCCCTCTCACGAGCAGTTTATCGGTCCAGTCAGTAGCTTGTTGTGTTCTGAGTTTCTGATTCAGTTCATGTCTAGAAGTTTCAATCTTTGCGGACACCATTGCGCTATGCAGTCACTTTTCAAGAAGGAGAATGTCTCACCCCAGTTAGGGGCAAATTGCCGCAAGTTATTATTCGAGGCAGAGGTGGCCCAAACCAACGCTATCAATTCCCAAATTTTCCAGATCCAATCTTGTTCCGTCGGTATCCCAGGCCCCTTCCACTTCTGCACTATTAGATTCAAGGCCGCTAATGTTAATATCATCATGGCCCTATCCCTCCCCCTTTCTCCCCCCGCCTCACCCTGTGCCCTTAGGCCCACCAGGATTAGTTTGGGGTCCGTGCCCGCTCCCTCTCCAAAAACCAGTGACTGGGCATTAAGAACTGCTCCCCACAATGGCCGAATCCTGTGGCAGTCCCACCAGATGTAAACTGTGGTGCCCTCCTCTCTGCACCCTGTCTAGCATTCCTGTGAAGCTCCCGGGTATGTCCTATTCAGGCACACCGGGGTGTAGTGCCATCCGTACAGTTATTTATATCAGGCCTCCTGTAACTGCGCTGCTTTCGCAATTTTTGGTATTTTCCTCCGCAAGTTTCCCCACTCCCTAGTTATTGCCCTCCCTATCCTTTGGTCCCACATATCCATATAAGCCCATCTTTTATCAGGAGCTGCTCCTCTGAGCAATTTGTATAGGCTGGATATCAAACCCCTGGAGCCATCGTTTGTTAGGACGAATTTCTCGCATCTTGTCAGCTGTCTCGTGGCAGCTCTATGTACTTTTTTATTCATGACCCAGTGCCTTATTTGAAAATACCTCAGCCTTTCGCCTTCCCCCACTGCAAAGTCTTGTTTACATTCTTGGAAGGATTTAATACTGTCCCCCACGAACATATCTCTGATCTTTCTACAGCCCACTATCTTCCATGAGTCTAAGGCCCCCGTCTCCCTTCCCAGCTTGAATTCATTGTTGAATATTGGGGTGTACGGTGATGGGAAAGCCGTTATCCCTTCTCTTTTACCACCTTATCCCAAGTATCTGCTAGGTTTTTTGTTCTAGCACTCTTGTATAGGTTTTGTGATCTACTCTTACGTAGAAGCCAAATAACCTCCCCAAGATCATGCTGGGCCACTGCCCTGTCAATCTGCGTCCGTTGCTTTCCCTGGTCTTGACTGTACCATTCCCTGATCACCCTCATTTATGCGGCTATGTAATATAGGTGGGAGTTAGGAAAAGCCATTCCTCCTCTCTCCCTCGAGGCCTCCAATAAATTACGGCTTATCCGTGCCTTTTTGCCTTCCCATACGAATTCCCTCGTCAACCTGCCCAGTTCCTTGAAGAAGTGTCTGGATATTAATAGTGGGATAGCTTGGAAGAGGTAGAGCAGCCATGGTAGCGTGATCATCTTCACCGCTGCCATCCTTCTAGTCCAAGACACCCTCCGGTTCCTCCATTTCACTTAGTCTACCTTTATTGCTTTTAGGGCAGCCGGGTAGTTTGCTGTGTACCAACCTTTCAGGGACAGAGTGATTTTGATCCCCAGTTATCCAATCCCCTCCCGGGCTCTACAGATAGGGTCCTATTGCATTCAACCCCTCCGCCTCCTCACTCCCCAGTGTAAGGTTTATTAGTTCTGATTTCCCCATGTTAATTTTCAGACCGGATACTTTCCCAAACCTAGCCAGGACCACCGCACAAGGTTCTAACCATGTTCGAGAGCGCCAGCAGCATGTCATCGTCGGCGAATGCTGCGACTATGTTTTAACTCCCCCCCCTCCTCCCCTTAAAGGGATCCCCATATTTTTCCTCCTCATCCATTAGAGTCTGCAGTAGGGGTTCCAGGTAGATGGCGTATAGGAGGGGCGATAACAGGCAACCCGGTTTAGTCGCCTTGCCCAGCTTCACCGGCCTGGACATTGAGCCATTCACCCAAGACTGATCATGGGATTTCTATAATTGGCTTGTACCATTTTCAGAATGTCTCCGCCCAACCCCATTTTCTCCATGACCCTGAAGAGTGGCCGTTTTCTTGCCCTTTTCCACCAGGTGAGCCACCCTCCTAATGTGGTCTGCTGTTTGTCTCCCCAGCACAAACCCTGCTTGATCCGGTTGGATCAGGTCCATGAGTAGGGCCTCTAATCGTTTTGCCAAGATCTTAGTATAGATGAGGGCAATGGGCCTATACGAGGTACATTCAGCAGGCTCTTTATTGGGCTCGGAATGAGCGCAACATTTGCTTCCTCTATTGACTCTGTGATTGAGCCTGTGGCCTTAAACTTGTTAAAGACTTGTGCCAGGTGGGGGCAAAGTGCGCCAGAGTAGGTTTTGTAAAAGAGGGCCGTGAAGCCATCTGGGCCCGGGGTCTTGTTGGGGGGGGGGGGGTGGGGCATTGCTATCGTGTTCCTCACTTCTTCCACTGATATTTCCTGGTTAAGGAGCTCTCGCTCCTGGCTGGAAATGCAGGGAAGTTGTACTCTGTCTAGAAAAGCCTACTGTGTCTGAGGGTTCTGGGTGGAGTATAGGGTGCTATAAAATCTGACCAATCGGTCTTGGATTTCCTCCGTTTTCGTGAGTCTACGCCCCTGCTTGTCTTTTACTTCTAGTATTCTGTTGTGGGCCTGGGCCTCTCTCAAGAGTCTGGCTACGAGGGTATCGGCTTTGTTGGCTTTGGCATAGTATTTCTATCTCATGAAGAGAAGAGCGCTTTCAGCCTTTTTGGTTCCCAGTATCTGTAGTTGACCCACCACGCGGGGGTAGTCCCTCAGCCTCTTCCTAGATGGTGAGATCGCCGCCTGCTGGCAAGCTTCCTCCATCTCCCTTGTTAATTACTCCTCTAGTGCGCCCATCTGTTTGATCCTCTGTGCTTTCTGTGCTATGAACTCACCCCTTATGGTGGACTTAAAGTAGTCCCACCTTGTGCTCCCAATCGTCTCTGAATTGTCATTCATTTCAAAGAACAAAAATCTTTTCCCCCAATTTCCTCCCTCGTTGTGGGACCCCTCAGTAACTCCCTTGGTAGCCTCCATTTCCAGACCCCTTGACTGTGTGGTGGTGCGCTTAATGTCATTGAGACCACCTTGTGGTCCGCTATTCCCAGTACTACCTCCACCCCTTTTATTCTGCCCACTTGACTGACTGAAGTCCATATATAATCAATCCTTGATTGTGTGCCATGGACTCCCGAGACAAACGTATACCCCTTACTCTGCCCCTCAATTGCCCTCCAGACGTCTACTAGTTGCATTGCCTCAAATTTCCCTCAGAGCTGTGGGGAAGCTACTGCTGCCCCTCCCATTCCCTCTCTCCCAGTCCTATCTGCCTACTTGTCCCAGGCTAGGTCGAGATACCCCATGAGTATAAGACCCTTAGAGGTGTCTTCCAGCACCCTCAGTTAATTCCCTCAAAAAGCTTTCCTGGCCCGTGTTGGGTAAACCAAGACTATACTGTATGCTATGCCACTGTGTTCGCCTTTGACCAAAATGTACCTGCCCACTCTGTCCCTGAGAATGTCCTGTGCCCTGAAGTCCAGCCCACTCCTGAAGGCCGGAGCTACACCTCCAGTTTCAGATGGACCCGATGCGTGGAACGTCTGGGCATAACCTCATTTTAAGGCGTCCCGGATCCCGCTTTAGCAGGTGGGTCTCCTGCAGGGCTAATATGTCTGGGCCCCACGCCTTCGTGAACCAGTCTAGTTTTTTTTTTCCTTTTGAGTGGGGAGTCGAGTCCCCTCACATTGTGTCATACATTTGAATTGATCCTGGGTGTCACTCCTTGCCTTTTCCGCCCGCTGGGGCCCTAACCCCCTTGTGGTGGGAGATACCCCTTTTTTGCCCACTGCAGACTGATTTCTGCCTTCTCCCTTTTCCCCTCCCTCTAATACCTACTCTTCTTTCCCTTCCATTTGACAGAATTCCAATTTGGCGAGCTGCCTGTGCCCCCTCTGCCGCTCCATCACATTGGAAAAGGTGCCCCCCG
Organism: Ambystoma mexicanum; assembly: GCF_040938575.1. NCBI lineage: Eukaryota > Metazoa > Chordata > Amphibia > Caudata > Ambystomatidae > Ambystoma > Ambystoma mexicanum. Next base: position 283,615,357 of record NC_090941.1, on the reverse strand, counting down.
CCCCCACCAAGCATCACCCTTACGGGATCCAAGAGGTTTATGGTCCCCGTTCCCCTGCTCATTATCTGAGCTATTGAGGCCACCACCCCTTATTCTTGTATGCAGTAGCCTATGCTGGGCTCTCATACCCCCTCAATCCCCCCTCGGTTGCCCTCCCCCCTCCCCCCAGGCCGCCTCCTTTTGGGTACGGGCCCCTCAATGTTGCCTTTCTCCTCCCTTTCTCCCCCACTAGCAACCATTCCCATGGGCGGTGAGCCACCCTCCCTGTCCGCCCCGGTTCCAGTCCAGCCGTGTCATCGGATATGTCCATGCATAGTGTATCTGCCGCTTCCTGGGAGGAATGCGCTCGCCTTCGAGTCCCTTCCCACTCAAAGACTAATCTGAACAGGAAGGTCCATCTGTACTGGACTCCCTTTTTGGTCAGCTCTGGGCTAATTTCATTAATTTGTTTTGCCAGCGTACTGGCTGCTAAGTCTTGGAACAGAGTGATGTAGTGGATGGGCTCCTGCTTCTTTCTGCCCATATCTGGTGAAAGCTGCCAGAACACCCATGGGCCTGGGATTAGGCCCCTTGTTCAGCCTCCCCACCCTATGAATCCTGTCTAGGTGCACTGATTCCAGGTCCCCTTCTCCCAGAATTCCTGCAAAAACCTTTTGCACCTCTTTTTGCCCGTCACTGTTTCTTTCAAGTGTTTTATCCTGATGTTGATTCGTCTTGACCTGTTTTCAAGGTCCTCCATCTGGAGTTCCATGTTGTGTGGCTACGTTGAGCCTTTCAATCGCCTCGATGTTATCAGTCTCCTTGTCGAACTCCTGCAAGCCCCTTTCCAGTAGGTCTGTGCGTTTGATCAGCTGTCCCATCTCCGCTTCATTTCCCCAATTGTTGCGTTGAGGTCCGACCTCATCAACTGGAACTGATCTTGGATAGTCTTTGCCAGGGTCTCTTGAAGAAGCTGCATCCCCCCCGCCCCCTGAAGTCCCGCTTACTCATTGGGGCTTGACCTTCATATCCCTCCCATCCCCCTCCAGGTCGCAGTGCGTACTCTTGTCCGCTTCCACCCTCACCTGTTCTCTGGGGTCCAGTGCTGGCCACATGTTTGTGAGGGTGCCCAGGGCTCACCCCGTCGGTGTCCTCTTTGCCCCTGTTTTCGGGAGGCCTGTTGCCTCCAGTAGGCTTCCAGCCCTTACAGCCCTTGCTCCTCACTTGTCCTGGTCCTCAAGTAGGCCCCACTGTGTGGGCTTCGACATGAAACTACCAGAGGCTCCTTGCCCCCGCACACCCCCCAGCCTTTCCACCCTGCTGCTCTCCCCCCCCCCCCCCCCGGGAAAGCCTTCCTTCTCTTATTCCCCGGGCGCCTTGTAGGTTTTCCCTGCTTTAGGGGAGCTCTGGGCAGCTTCTTTATCCCCCCCCTTAGTTCCTCAGATAGGGGGTCTCCCGGCACTCCCGGTTCCCCCTTCCTGCCGGTCGGGTTGTCCCCCTGGGGGTTGCCCTCCCCGCTCCATGGGTCCTCTCCCCTCCCTCCTCGTAGATCCCTCCCCTCTTCGTGGCCTGAATGTCCCTCGGGCCGATCCATGGAGTCTGCTGTCCCCTCCACTTTCCTCCACTCGATGTTTGGTTCCTTGCTAGCCACCCCCCCGGTTCCTTTCTCTGGCGGGCTGAGGATTCTCGGCAGACTTGTTCCTCCGGTTCGCCGCTTCTTGGTAGGGTCCTCCTGTGGGGCCCACTATCAACCTCTGGGCTCGTTGCCCATTCTCCTGGCTGGGAGGCACCCTCCTCCAGAGTCCTGCCCCCGCGCCCGGGCCTTGCCTGTTGGCAGCTGCTCTTCACAGCCCACTTGCTGTGTGCGCGCCTCCTTGTCTGTCCTGACACTTTTTATGGGGGAGTTGTGGAGGTTCCCCTTTACTCCCAAAAAAAAAGTTGATGTTGACTTATTTCAAAGACCCATCAAATTGTTGTTGGTAAACCAGTTTCCTTCCTTAAAAAATGTGTTGTACTTTCCGCATGAACGAATGAAACTCTGATCTAAATTCAAACAGATCATGTGTCTTGGTTATCACAAATGTAACCCTTTATTTAGAACCTCTTCCTCGCTCAATCTATATTGGGATAAGTTGACTACCACCAAGAAATAATTGTCATCACCCAGGTCATGGTCACTGTATGGTAACTGCCTGTGATCTACCATTGTTGAGTATATATGTCCTGGAGGATTATTAGGGATGACATGAATGTACAAATTGCATTTTTCAAAATTGAATATTTGAGGGCACGTGTTCTGTTAATGCATATGTAACATTCTTGCATTTTCTTTCTTTGTGTATGTCAAAGGCTCATAATGATGTACTTTTATGTCCTATGATCGCTGTGATCACTATTTATGTATGATCTTTGCAATAATTAGATGTAGAGAACCATTGGTATTTACATGCGTTTCCAACCAAGTGAGAAAGACAGTTCAGATGTGGTGGGTATGTATCTTTAAGTAAAATCATGCATGCTCACACACACTGGTGGACTCTGTTTCCTGCCGAGCTATCACGTGATGGTCCTTCAACATAATGTGACTCACGGGTTGTTGTGCAGGGGCCGATGTTCTGTAGTAGGACTGATGTGATTAAGCTACCAGCTCAAGATGGCACCCATATTGGTGCCGGGCTTGCTGCTAACAAGTCTCTCCTTTTGCTGTGAGGTTAGGCTCAGAACGCCAGCCCTCTTCTAAGCATTCCTGTGTGGACGCATCGAAGGGGATTATTTTTGTCACCATTATACGGGCTTATCACGTGGTGCAGGTTCCTTTTTGGAACCACTCCCTTCAATATGGCGCCCATGTTCTACCGGATTAGGGTGCCAGTCCTTTGTCCGTTTTGGTGCAACCGCCATCATTTTAGTTTAACCCACGTGTTTGAAACCACGCATGGTTTTGCCAGACGGTGTGAGACATTGGAAGTCTTTAGAGGCGAGTGCACAGTTTTTTGTTTTGAATAGACATACTATCAATTTTTTCTGGTACATTTCTAATCCTGGTGCTCAGACGCAATACTTTGGTTGTGGCACGTTCATACCATGTTAGAGAGTTCTTATTGTATATGCCCTGTGGAATGGGCACCAAAGTGATGGTTACTTTGACGAAACTGGAGTAGGAGTTTGGCCATTTCAGGGTCTCCCTTTGTTTCCATTCTTTCACAGTTGTAATTTCCATCGGGAAAGTGACGTCCATCTGTAAGGGGCGAGGATTTGTGGCGCTTTGGTAACGGGATTTGCATTATTAAGAAGAACAATCTACTATGTCATTACTTGGCTACTCTAGTTTCTGCGACACTGAGGTACCCGTTGTGTACTATTGAGTGGGGGTAACCTTTTGGGCACAGTATGTGGCTCGGACTAGCTGTTTCGTAGATATGTGGCTATATCTAATGCACCTTGCCCATGGTTGTGTTTCCATGGTTATTTTAATGTTTCTACAGAAGTCTCTGAACCTGTTGGCTATATGATGGCGTTTTGGATCTACATACATGCTCTACTAATGAGACATGAGGCGACTGATTGTGGAGAAAACACACCAAAGACAAAATACCATTTGTAGATAATGTTTGTTGTTTTGTAACAGGGCAGGTACATTCAGGACTATTGCCTAGTCCCTGACACACTGACAGCATCCAGTGTGTGGGGGTATGTAGCTATTGGTTAGCTTTTTCTCACATCAGTTTATAAGGGTGTATTTTTGTTTCTTTGTGTGCTTTCTTTTAGGTTTACATCATAGCAATTGTGTTTCACATCGACCCTGATCACATGGTGTTGAAGAACTTTTGAAGAGAAATTCCCCTGAAGAATGTTTGTGCATTCACAGCAAAAAAGAACTGAAACATATTGGGAAATAGTTTTTATAGACACTTTTAGAGTGCAGAGTTGCGTATGTTTATGTCATAAGTGTCTGCAATTTGTTAGATGTTTTTTGTATAATTGTGATCAAGATGTATATTATATCCTCTCAAAGTGGGTGAAGAAAGGGGACTGTTTATGCCAGGACAACCCAGCACCCTATTACTGTAAGAAGTAGTTATGTGTTCAATTTCATACCTTTCTCCTTTGTATATGGATGTATATGGTCTGCCCCTGATCATGGAGACAGGTTTTGTTTCAACAGGGGTTTCTTTGTAGCCTTTTTTGATATATAGGGAAGTATACCCAGCCAGCCCTGATGCTATGCAGATATCTTTCAAATTTTTCAAGCAGTCAATATATTATTGTGCTGTGTAGTCTCCTCTCCCACACCCTTGTTTCACTTGGCCCGTGTGCTGTAGGCATGTGTGCGCCATTCAACAATCTATTTTTTTTTTTAAAGAAGAGAGAATAAGAACAGCTTCCTACTGTTACGAGATGTTGTGTCTGCTGAAGACTCCACACACAATGTTTCTATATAGTGCGAGAATCCTGAGGGTATTCTCAATCCTACTCCCTATGGACCCGCTATGTAGGTTCCCAGGGAAAGGCCATCGCTATTGGATCCTGACCCTGGGGGTCGACAAGCAAGGGAGGATCACCTGGGTGGAGGACCCTTGGGGACTGGAGTGCGGAACCTTAGGTGAGACATGGGATCCCTTAACCTCAGGATAGCCAACTTGATCTCCCCCCCAACAAATCCTCGATATAAATGTGTTCCACTTCTCTGCTCCTTTAAAATGTATGACCGTACTAAGTCGAGGAAGAGACAACCAGGAGCCATGAAGATTACCTCATTTAAATACTGGGACAAAGAAGAAGCCTGAAGGTCAGGCATGTCCCCTTAATTGGTGTACTTGTCAACAGGCAAGTCAGTCAAGGCAAGCCTGTAACTTACATCTGCAGCCTATTAGTAAAGCTCAGGTGTATAAAAAGGGAAACTGCAAACCACCATCAGAATTGATGCAGAAGCAGGAGCAAGAGGACCGGAAAGGAAGCTGTGCAGGAAGAGAAGACGAGAAGTTATACGCCATCAGAAATCCTGGGACTCCTGTCGGAAGGTGTATGCGGATCAGAGGCTGGGCAGGTGAGCAGCAGCAGCTGCTGCAGAAAGGCAAAAGCGAAACACTGCAGAACAGCCGACAAGTGTATTGTGAAGCGCCAGGCTATTTGGCTGTCCCCTGGCACCCGAAAGCAGAAAGGAGGAGCTGCCAAGATGGGGTATCTGGGACACTCGAAAGACCAGCGGCGCTCGAAGAAGACCAAGACGACAATACTGGTCAAATGAATTAAACGAAGCCCATTGCTGAATTAAATAAATGTTAGTAACGTAATATATGGAATTAAATACCAAACTAAATGAAACTAATGAAAGCAACTTCACGCATTTAATGAAACTGACAAGGATCAAGTTTCACTTTCAGAACTATTTCTGCCATAAATCAATCACTGTCCTCTAGGTCATACTGCCCTCAGCCAATGACAGCCCTCTCCCTAAGCCCCTCCTCAGGGAGCCATCTTCAAATTTGGTAAGCATGTAAAGTGCCAGTATGACCAAGAAGAGCCGCAGAGGGGGAAGGAGGGAGGGTCCACATGTGAATCCATGACAGACCCATACTGGAGAACACTAGTTATAGATAAGTAACATGTTCCTTCTCCAGAATTGGGGTCTGGCATGGAGTCACATGCTCATGAATAATGAACACACAGCAATACAACATTACACAGGATCAACAGAAGCAATTCGCTCTTACCTCAAGCAAACAGGTTGCGCAGCACTGCTTGGCAGACTCTGGACTCCTCCCTGGAATACCCGTCGATGCAGTAGAGCTTCATGAAGGTGTGTGGACCTCCATGTAGCAGCCCTGCAGATGTCCAGCAGGGGCACACAGGCCAGGAACGCTGTCGTCGCAGAGATTGCTCTAGTGAAATGGGCTCTTGGACGGCTGAGCAGTGGTCTGTTTGCCAACCGATGACAGTGCATGATGCAGCCGGAGAGCCACCTTGAGATGGAAGCCTTGGACAAAGCCATCTCATGGTTCACAGGACCAAAGTTCATGAACAGCTGTGAAGTATTTCGGAAACTCATTCAGGGCATGAGCAAGGCCCAGCGAGTGCAAAGCCCTCTCAGCCAGAGACACAGGTTTTGTGTGTGTGTGGCGGGGGGGGGGCGCCTGGTAGCATCAAAGGTTCGCTGAGGTGGAATTCCGACGGAACCTTCAGCATGAAGGAGGGGTGTGTCCGCAGCACCACCCTCAATTCGTGGAAAGTCAGGTAAGAGAGCCTGTATCTCACCTACCCTCCTGGCAGAGGCGATGGCGACGAGGAAGGCTGTTTTCCACGAGAGGCACGTGAGAGGGGGCCGATGCACAGGCCCGAAGGGAGCCCCCATGAGCCTTGTCAGCACCACGTTGACTTCCCACGCCAGGGGAGGAGCCTTCACCAGAGGGAAAGATTGAAAAAGTCCTTTGAGGAACTCATTGACGAGTCGATGAGACCAAAGTGAAGATCTTGCTGGAGACCTGGTGTTGCGCGAGATAGCCGCCAGATGTACCTTGAAAGAGGCGTGGGCGAAGACAAGCCTTGGACAAGGATAGCGGGTACAGAAGAATCTGTGGGACTGTGACCCTCAGAGGGGTTATGTTCTGCGACCGGCACCACGTAGCGAAACACTTCCACTTGTGACTGTAGCCCTTCAGAGTCGATGCCCTGGCCTTGGCGAGGACCTCCCTGCAGTCCGCCGGCAAATCATATCCTCCAAACTCTAGCGCAGCAGGAGCCAAGCCATCGGATTGAACGATCCTGGTTCATGATGCAGGATTGCCCCTCCTTCTCTGGAGATGAGATCCGCAACCACCTGTAGCTTGATGGGCTGCGGCACAGACATGCTGAAAAGGGCCGGGTACCAAATCTGAATGCGCCACGCCAGGGCGATGAGTATCATCCTGCACCGACACGGAGTGTGTTGATGACTCGCAGCAGAAGAGGCAACGGAGGAACATCTCTTCCCTTGAGAAGGAAAACGCGTCCCCCAGGCTCCTCAGCTGATGGAATCTGCTAGCAAACGTTTAGCATTTGCAGTTTGTCGCCGTCGAAAACAGGTCGATGTGAGGTATGCACCAATTGGTGAAGATGTGGTCAACTTGGTTCTGCCAAAGTTCCCACTCGTAGCAGGTGTGCAACCCCCTGCTGACGGCGTCCGCAATTGTGTTCTTGACTCCAGCTAGGTGAAGGGGAACAAGGAACATTTCTTGTCTGACGGGCCAGCACCAGAGTTCCTGCGCTTCTTTGAAGCGGGTCGGGAAGCAAGTGACCCCTTGTTTCCTGATGTAGAACATCGTGGTGGTGTTGTCCGTGAAGATACTCACCACTTTGCCCTTAAGGGCCCAGAACACTGCCCGGGGATGTTGATATGAGATCTTTCTCCTCCGGCAGCCACAGGCCTTTGGTGTGAAGACATCCGGTGTGGGATCCCCAGCATTCCAGGGAAGCATCCGTCGTGACAGTCTCCTGTTATGGAGGGTTCTGAAATCACGTGCCACAGGCGATGTTGGAGCCCCAACACCTTATCGCCCGACGGAACTCGCCGTCCAGAGTGATCTTGTCCACAATGTTTCCGGATACCTGCACCGAGCGTCCAGGAGCTCCTGAAGAGGTTGCACCTGTAACCTGCAGAGCCAGATGAGGTAGATGCAGGGCAACATCATTGCAAGCAATTAATTGATGGTCCGCACTGTGGCTGTCTTCATCTGCAAAAGCCGCTGCAACTTCCCATGAATGGCTGTTACCTTCTCTTCTGAGGGTGATGCTAGGCAGGACAATGTATCATGCCTGGCTCCCACGATAGCGCATTCTGCGATGGTGTCAAGCAGGACTTGGGATAATTGATGGAGAATCCCAGATCTGTCAGCAGCTTGACAGCCGCCTCTGTGTCTCTGACGGCCAACTCCCGCAAGCGGCCCCAGATGAGCCAGTCGATGTACTGACCAGTCGAGGTGACCCCCCCCCCCCGAAGGCGCACATGGGCCAACACCGGTGCAAGGCACTTCGTCAACACTCTGGGGTCGAAGGGTAGGCCCTTGAATTGGTAGTGCTGTCCCTAGTCTTAGAAGCGTACAAACTTGCTGTAAATTGGGACATGGAAGTAGGCATCCTACAGGTCCACTGACTTCAAGAAATCCCCTCTTTCCAGTTGGCCGAAAACGTGCTGCAACGTGACCATCCTGTAATTGAGACTTGAGGTACTTGTTTTGACGTTGCAGGTCTAGAATGGGAATCCAGCCCCCCAGTTGTCTTTCTTACCAAGAAGTAGCTGGAGTAGACCTCCGGACCGCTGGGGAACAAGCTCCATCACCCCTTTTCACAGCATGGCCCATACTTCCTCCAAGAGCTCAAGGACATGATGCTCCTGACGGGCCACCAGCAGGATCCGGAGACATCTGTGCTGAAATTCCAGGGTATGCCCTTGGCCGAGAGCATCCAGCACCCATCTGTCGGTGATCATCTTTTCCCACTCACTGACTAACCTCATCAGCTGCCTCCCACCGGGGTGCACGGGTGGATCCCCCCTATCCTCTTCCCATGCCTTGCTGGCGACGACACCGACCACCTCTGTAGGCCTGGGAACGGCCTCTGTGGGCTTCCTGGGTTGTGAATCTTTATGGCTGATGGTACAAGGAGGTGAAATCTTTAGATGACCTATGACTCTCCTCTAGAAGAAAAAAAGGAAGCGCAGTGCTGTTGGAGCATGCCCAGGGCACAAGCCATCTCTGTATCTGCCTTGATGGCCTGTAGGGACTCGTCAACGGCCTTTCTGAAAAGGTTATCCCTATCAAAAAGGCATTTGCAGAATCTTTGTTTGGACCTCCTGATGGAAATTCGTGGCCTTCATCCAGCCTTGGCAACGGAGGCAGACATTGCTCCCCATCTGGTGGAACCCTGTGTCAGCAACGGCAAGTGCCACTTGTTAGGCAGAAACCTGTGCAGTTCCCTTAGGGACCACTGCAAAAAGTTTAAGACTACAGGAGTAATCAGTAAACCCAATTGGTAGCAGTCTGCACCACCCAGATTTACCTGGTAGCTGTGGCTGAGCAGTCAGACTTCTCTCAAGAAGAGTTAGGCAGTATATAGAGTATACACAATAGGGCTAAATACAGTAGAACAAGCAAACACTGACCAGAGCTTTGGTATAAAAGTATATAATTATTTATTTAAAAACACACTTATGAAAATACACTGGCACTAATATATCAAGCAAGTTCAAACAGTCACTATATGTATATACACCTCCCTAGTTAATTATTCGACAAGTCTAGGTTAAGACACCACATATTTAGCAAAACAGAGGTGAGCGCGTAACCGTAGATGGCACTCCAATAATTTGTTTAAAAATGGAGAGAAAAGGCAGAGTAGGAGTACCAACACTTAAGAAACCACAGCAAGTCAAGAAAGGCAGGGTCTACTAAAGAGAAAAAAGTTCATAGGCCAGGCCCACTCTTTGAGAGAGCAAGGCAGAATGTGCCCAAGATCACACAGTGGAAATGCATTCAAAGTCTTTGCAATAAAGTCAAAAAGAGGTTGGATCAGTTCACAAAAGCAACGTTAGCAGTTCTGAGGTCAACCCAGTTAGAAAGTCAAGGATTTACGGGACACCTTGGACAACCTGTTGCAAGGGAGACCAGGCGGGATACAGTACCTGAAATGGTGAGAAAGCTCGAGCGGTGGCAGTTGTTCCTGGCAGTGGGTGCAAGTCGTGGCTTCGTCCAGGGGAAGAGATGATCTCGACGAGGAAGAAAGCTGGCGGTCGTTGCACTGCCAGGGAAGAAACCAGCCGCAGAGTTCCCGATTAAAAGGTACAACCCTTTTATTCGCAGTAGTGGTGAAGCATGGCTATCCGGCCGCTGGGGTGCTTGGCACGGGCAATTCGACCATGAGACGTTCCAGGAAGGCAAAAAAGGCGAACTGGTTGGTCCCACCAGCTCAAAGGGAAGAAGATCTCCTCTGTCGTCGGGGAAGTGGCAAGTTCGTATAGCAGGGCTCCACCGGTGGTGTCGTCGTTGTAGATGGCTCAGCTTCTCCCCTCTTCGGATTCTTTAGGTCCTGTGGCGACTTCTGAAGTTCCAGTCCCCAAAGCCCTGCTTTTATGTAGAAAAACCCCCATTCAACAGCCTAGCTATCACTCAAACATGCAAAGTGGTGAGCCGGGCGGCTCACCACTGGGTCAATTCACACAAGAGTGCGACTTGAGTTGCCAAGGCAACTCAGTCCAGGGTGCCTAATCCCCCTCAAACACATCCTGTAGACCACAGACAGAGTGGCACCATTTGAGGGCTTCTGTGGAGAAGCCCGCCAAAAAGTGGAACAAAGGGCTCGACTTGGGTTAGAGTTTCAGAGGCGAACACAAATGCCATTTTAAAACTGAGTCCTGGCAAAAAGACCCAACAGGGGAATAAATATTAAATAAATAACCCGGCGGTATCTTTAACATTGCACCAAAAAGCGGTGCGTTTAAAATCAATGGGAAAATCCCGGTGGAATATTTCGCGTGGTATCCACTGCCACCAGCCAGAAACTCGACAAGGGGGGACTGGACAGTGCCCCCTTGGAAAACAGACCTAGGGGCAATCGAATCACCTCTACCAGTACTTCCACAATATGATGGTCTGTACTGGTTCTGTTCACAATTTGAGACTAGTAAAGCCAATGGTGACTTTACATGCCCTGGGAGACAGTAGTCAGTCCCAGGGTATGGAGTCTATGGTGGGGTGTCACTATGACACTCGTGGGTTACTGCAGTGAGGGTGCTGTGTAATACACATACCAAAAGCACATGAAGCCCTATGGAGTAAAAGACCCCATAGCCGATTAAACACATTCACAGTCAAAGGACATACTCAAATCATGCCTAAGAGTGGGAGAAAGAGTCTCACTCTTAGCAGGAGAAAAAAATAAACCCCAAAAATCCAGCAAAGCTGCTGGGGGACTCACTAGGTTTGGGAAATTAGCCTAGAATTAACAGAGAATTCTCCCTAACACCACTGTAATGGCGAGATCTGATGCCATCTCTCCCTCCTAGAAGAGGGCAATCGCCTCCACCCTCTTGTCGGGGAGGAACTCTAGACTAGGCCCCAGCTTGTACCACAGCTCCCTGCCGTACCTGGCTAGGATTGCCAGTGTGTTGGCCGCCTTGATTGTGGACGCTGCAGTGCAAGTTACCTTCCTCCACATGGCACCAATTCTTGCCCTATCTGTCCGGAGGGACAGAAGAGGACAAGGACGGGTTGGATGACTACTTCCTCACCGAAACCACCAAATCCGGCAATGGTTGAGACCTAAGAGCACATGGGTGATAATTCCAGTACCCGGTACTTGTTCTCCAGCCTCTCTCTCTTAGCTGGAGCCATGCAAGTGTTCTTCGAGAGGGCCAGGCCTTCCTCCCACATGTCATCCAGGAGGTGTACCTCCACAATGGTCTCTTTCTTGGCCTTGCGCCTCTGGTAGAGGAAACCCTCCGTCCTGGTCGTCTCAAGCATGAGCTGGAAAAATTTGCAGGCTTTGGCGATCATAGAATTAAACGATTCCACCTCGTCCGATGGGGACGCCCTAAGCTGCAGGGACTTGCTGCCCGCTCAGGCGATATCGTCGTCGTGGCTGTCTCTGTCCCCGTATCTGGGTATGCTGGGACCCGATGTGGGTGTGGAGGCTGAAAGGGGAGGCGGATGGCGCTTTTTCTTCGTAGGTGGTTAATCGGGGGACCAGGGTACCGTTGAAACAGGCCCTTGTGGCATCCTCTTCCGGATCTCTAACACCAAGGTGTGGAGGGTTGATATGATGTCCAGTGACGCATCCATCAGCGGAACTGGTGTGATCGGAACACTGGGCCCCGAGTCCTCGTAGCTGTTGCCTTCATTGTCACAGTCATCCTCGTGGAGCGCGTGCAGGGACTCCATATCTTCATCCATATCCCTGTCCTCAGTGGACACATTTTCTATGGCTTGAACCCAGCCTGGGAGTGATCCTGGGCATCCTTGTCACCCCCTTTTAAACGCCCTGAGGGGCTGGACTGGATTCTGAGGGGGTATCCCCTTCTCCGGAATGCCAGCAGACCTTATCAAAGTCACCACTGCGGCTTCTTGCCTTGAAGGGAGGGATACCTTAGGGTCAGCCCCTTTCGAAGGAGCAGTCGCCACCAGCTCTATCGTCAAAGACTTTTCTTGTGCCGCCTGGGCCTCCTTGGGCAGCTCAGCCTTCTCCATCTGAGGCTTGTCTGGTTTCTCCCACAGCTTAGCCGGGTTGGACTACTTCCTCTCTGAGGAGGAGCTTGAATGCCGGCTGGCAAGGAAGGCGGAGGGTGATGTCGATTGCACCCTGCCTGCTGTGGGACCCCGCTTCTGCGGCAAACTCGCAGGACCCGGACTTGCAGTGCTTCGCCTCATCTTGGGCCTCGACGGATGAGGCATCCTCACAGGATGTTAAAAAGGCCTTGGGTGAGACATGTTCCTGCCCAGTGCACAGGGCAGCGGCCTTGGCATTCAGCCATGCCGCCAGTCTACTGTGCCTGTCCTTTATTGTCTTCCTAGAGCATCTGCGTCAAATCTCGCAATCCTCTTCCTTGTGGTCCAGATCAGGCAGTAGAGCCATTGTAGGCGTTTTGTCTTCCGAAAAAATGTGTTCCGCAGTCCGCACTTGGTGCAGTGCTTGAAGAGGGATCTTCCTTCTTTCTTCTTCTCGGTCATGGTCGGAGGGCGCAAAGTAGGCCTTATGGCCTTCTAGAAACTTAGATGATTTTCGCCCTTGAGGGGCGTTGAACTTCACCGAGAACGGATCCCTGCTGTTGGCAGATGGAGAGAAGAGCACACAGGCTCTTTTGGAACAAAAATAGAACCTTTTTCCATGACAAAAACACGAATGACCTAGAAGAGGCTCGCAGAGCAAAACTCGAGGACTCCCAACACTGAAGCGTGCAGTAAAAATCTGATGGCTGCCAGAGTAGGGGCTTAGGGAGAGGGCCGTCATTGGCTAGGGGCAGTATGACCGAGATGACAGATTGGTTTACAGGAGGAATACAATTTTGTAAGTGAAAGTGAAGCGGTTTTTCTTTTACCAAGGATTCCCAGCCTGACGACAGGGAATATTCATGAGCCTGTGAATCCATGCCAGACCCCATGCTGGAGATTATTAATTATATGAAATGAACAACATTATTGATATTATATTACAGAACTTAATGAAACAAGTAAAAGTAATTTAGCGGTCTAAAGGAAATGAACCAATTTGTTTCAAATGAATCAGTGAATTAAAGTAATGAAAGAAACATGCTGATTATCAGATTAAATGAATGGAGCGAAAGCCACCTTTATCAGAAGCAAAGACATATTGAATTACATGAGAAAACCTGATAACCAGGTGAACTATTTCTTTGAATACAATGATATAAACTGAACATCATTGCTGTTAAATTCCAATTCATTCAATGAAATTAAACTGAAGGCTTTAGTGACCTGTAATGGGTGGACTGTGTGGTCTGAAACTGCGCCTTGACCAGGGAACTTTATGTTAACAATGCAACTTGCTATGGTGAACTGAAGAAAGCCAATGGTGATAAACATCGGGAAGGACAAATTATACAAATACAAATGATACTAATTCATCTAAAAGACAAAAACCTCAAGGATACTTTTCTTTCATTTAAACACTGAGCATGGGGAATGGAACCCTAAATTTTGGTGTCCTATAACTGAATTGCCCTGGAATTGTGCTGGAATGGGGGGGGGGGGAAGGGCACCTTAAACTTTATAAACTGAATTTCATCTGATGAAAACAGGAAGAGAAATTGAACTTTGTGGGGAAAATATTGATATTTGGGAGAGAAAGCTTATGAATAAGCCAATGCTTGAAGTAGCCCAGAACTTGTTTGTAACACTATTTTGAGATATAGTTGATGTACCTAGACATTATTCAGTGTTAGTTTTGAGGACAAATCTACGATTTGGACACAGACAGATTTTATGTTGAACTTACTGACATTGACATTCCTTAGTTTGTTTACGTAGGGAAATCCCACCTTAGTATTGGACAAGTTGGACAAAAAACAAGGGTTGTGACACTCGAAACCTCAATTCGTGACAGCGTTAAGGTTTCCAAGGGTAGAGATAAGTAAATGATAGAAATGTGCTACCCAACAGGCCCTGTAAGAACCCGGGAACAAGGGTCACAATGAAATGTGGGTTCTTTGAGGGATTTGCCCCCAGATGATGAATTCAAAAGCAAATGTGCCTAGAAAGTCTGCTACAGAAAAATAAACACAATCTTGAATAATACCAATATACTTTTGCATGCTACACCTTCCTTTGGTTTTATGTCATCACAGGACAAAGAAAATCTTTTCTTTGATTATTTCCAAACAAATAAGAGTTGAGGTGGCGTTTAGATTAAGAATGGTTCTTGAGAGGGATGCTCGAGAGCCCAAGCAAGATGGTCATGGGCTGAGGGAGCTCCGCCACCAGACAGCATGCTCAGACTTATTAGACCGTGTAAAACAGCATGAAAATTATCCTGAAAGCAGACATCGCAAATCGGAGATGACTCTGCGGAGATGGCCGATATCCAGAAGTAGAATCGCACAACTGAAACCGAGATACATGCTGCAGAAACTAGCCGGCGTGTCATACAATCGTAAACGGCAGTGCACAAAAAGGCGCAAAAACAGAGATGCTAGCAGTGGGCCTCCAGCAAGGATCCCTCACTGCGGTGACACGTCCAGACACTGAAGCCCAACACGACCCGTAACGAGCAGAGAGCCAAAGGGAATAGCATTACCGCACTGGCAGAAGCGGGCCCCGCACTCAGACTGCGCCGTGAGGGGCGACGGGGCTGCATGGTCGCCAGGGAACACAGGCGCTGCTGCAACTCGAGAAGCGCAGTGCCCCCGCACACCAGTAAAATGAGCACCACTGGGGCAAAGGCACCATAAGTCGTCACGGGGGTGAGCACCCTAATATCACCAGAAGGTGCAGTGAGGGAACCCACAGCAGGAGCGGAGACCGCAGAAAGAGGAACCAGGCACCCTACAAGCTCATCGAGGTACGGGAGCAGCACAGGGATGAGAATACCTGATGTGCAAGTAAGTCAGCGCACAGTGGGGGGCCCCCACCAGTGCAGCGGTTGTGCGACCGAAACAACCCACAAGGTTTAAACAGACAACTCAGGGGAAAGGCGGTTCATAAAAGAGCACCAACCTCACAAGCACACCTGGAGACAGCAACTCGACAACAGCAGACAGCCCTCTGGGAGGCTTGCACTTTCACCACAACTTGCTTGTGACCGGCGCAGCACCCCACTGGGGCAACAAACACCTCCAAAGAAAGCTAGTAGGCTCGGAGAGACCCCTCAAGGCAACAAAAGGACCGATAGAAAAGAAGCCAATATAGGGGAACTTCATCCCAGCCAAAGGACAAGACGCTCCCCAGAGCAAGAGCCCGGAGAGCAATACCCCCAGAGCCCACATGCCCCACGGGCGGTCACAAACAAACAGCACAGAGCCACAACCCAAGAAATAAGGCAAGGTGGCGCACAGAGATCAACCCATGGCTTGCAAACAGCAATTAGGGAAGCGCAGGCTGAGGAACGTGAATCCACCCACAAAAACAAGGGCAACAAGGCTGCCAGGGTTTGCGAGGCGGGTCAACCAAGACACTGATGGTGGCAACAACAAGCACGGGACAGACTGCCCAACCAATGACGCCCCACTTATCCACCTAGAAAAACATCCCTACTCAATCTCAGGCCTGAACCACATATGAAGACGGAAGGCACCACCACAGAGTGCCCCACACGTGACAGGCCTAAAATGCCCCACGAATAAGGAAGTTAGTCCCAGCAATTGGCCACAGAACCCAAACTCCTTATCCACCACGAGGGCAACACACCACAACAGCGCAACACGAGACTCTTTCCCACCCCCCCCAGAGGCCAACCCACAAAATGTGAACGCAAAAGGGGGGCATGCAACAAGAACACATGCCCCAGATATCACCCCAACCGGGGGGGGGGGGGGGGTTACCAAGACTATCAGCGAGAAACAGGCCCGAAATGGAAGTCCAAAACCAACTGCAGACCATCTTGGCCGAGATGAAGCTAATAAGCCAAAGCACACAGGAAACACACAGCGGTACTCGAAATCAAACGGAACGTCCAGGATGTGCAAAACCGGCTAACACAAGCTGAAAGAACAGGAAATGTGCAACGAATTAGTGCCCTGGAGAACAATCAGACAACCACAGAATCAGAGCTGGACGGAACCTGTGCGAGAAAAATCAGGAAAACCGATGTCGCAGGAACAATCTGAGGTTACCTCGGCGTCCCAGAAAATGCCAAAGGGACAGACTTGGAAGCATTCATTTACGAACTTCTGCAGAATACACTTCACATGCCCAATGCTCAGGACCTGAAAATAGAAGGGGTGCACGGCGCCCCGATACCCAATGCCGGCACCAACTCAACACCTAAGTCATAATGCGCCTGTTAAACTTTCAGCACAAAGTGGCCAACCTAAAAGCCTATAGGACAGCATCCCCAATACGTCTGAACTGAACCGAAATAAGAATATTCAATGACTATTCTATGAAAGTATCAATAAGATGGAAATGTTTCAACCCCATATTCGAGACACTAAAAACACAGGGTACAGACACCATCTTAAATTCCCAGTGATCTAGTGCATACAGTTTGACAGACAGTGGCAGTCATTTGAGGACCCGGAATCCATGTGGCGATTCCTACAACATTTTGTCTCGACAGACTGACAGCGCAGTGACGGAAAACACAAAACCAGACCAACCCCCCTCCACCCCAAACACCAGCAGGAACGCACATCAATGAGGGGGAAATGGCACAAAGCAGGCAGAGGGCCCTGTGGCTGGGACGCCGAGCAAGGGAAACGCACCGGCAGACCCTGAAACAGACCAAATGCTGAGATGCTGACAAGAACCTTCTCACTCCTATTAAAAAGGCAAAGCAGCGGAAAGTTGACACCCCCTTATATGCAAAGCAGAACTGTGAAAGCGTAAAGCGGCATTCCAAATATGTCTCCACGAGGAAAGGCGCAGAACGAGGTGACCACAACTGCCAATCAACTCCCCACAGGACCAGAGGAGAATATATGGGAAAAAGGTAGCAAACCACCGCTTTGCTCCCACCAACCCCATACATGGGCTTATAAGCCTAGTATTGGGCAAGGGCTGGAGGACAGGCCCACGTTTAAAAGTATTGTGGACGTAAACTCACAAGTTATATGTTTTTAAAAAAGGGAAAGGGACATGCTCAAGACAGGTAGACACTGCCAGACCAATTAAAGGCGGACCTGTGGGGGCCAGACTCTAGTGCTCCACACACAGTCGCACAATGATGAAACTCGCCTGTATAACCCTGAACATCTAAGGGGTAGGCCACCCCATTAAGCGCAGGCGTATGCTAAAGATTTGCACAGGGATATTATTTACCTCCAAGAGACTCATCTCAATAGAACCAAACTCAAAAAGCTGGCGCGAGGATGGGTGGGCACGGCAGTACACTCACCAAGCCATGGAAAGCGGGGGAGAAGAACAAGTTACTTCTTACCCTGTAACGTTCTTTCGACGGATGTTCCTCCGACGTTTTCCTCATCTTAGATATCTCCTTCCAGCTCTGCTGGCCTCGGAAAATTTTTTCTCTTGCGGGCGCTGCGCGTCGACGTCCTCCCAGTCGATGTCCCTCGACAGCCGCCGTATCGACGTCATCCTGCCTATAAAGGCTGCGCGCAGCGTCCGTTGCTCAGTTCCGTTTTGTAGCCCACAATAATACTTTCTGGACTACCTAATCACCCTGAAGGAGTGTAAGCTGCAACAACAAGGGAAGTAGAACTGCAGGGATGGATGGGAGGGTCGATGAGGAATACGTTGGAGGAACATCCCGTCGAAAGAACGTTACACGGTAAGAAGTAACTTGTTCTTCGAAGGGATTGTGTCCTCCGACGTATTCCTCATCTTAGATAGGCTCCCATAGCAGTATTCTATTATCGGAGGAGGGAGTACGGACTTCACGCTGTCTTCTATTGATGAATAGAATGCAGTACAGCCCTTCCAAACCTAGTCTCTTGACTGGAGGAGGAATCCAAATTGTAAAAACGTGTAAAGGTATGGACAGACGACCTTGTAGCAGCCGCACATATGTCTTTAACCGGCACGCCTCTTTTGAGGGCCGATGAAGCTGCAATACCTCTGGTCGAATGAGCCCTAAGGTTTTGAGGGGGCTCTTTCCCTGCCAGTTTATAACATTCCAGAATGGCTAGAATGATCCATCAGGAAATGGTCTGCTTAGTTATTGGTAACCCCAGCTTGTGACCTGCGTAACCTACAAACAGCTGGTCTGCCTGTCTTATCCTGGCTAGTCTACTGATGTAAAAACTTAAAGCCCTCCTAGGGTCTAGCCTGTGTAACCTCTCTTCCTCTTTCCCCGGGTGAGGAGGAGGATAGAAAGATGGTAGGGTAATCTTCTGAGTGATATGGAATTCAGAAACCACTTTTGGGAGGAAATTAGGCTTCACTTGCAGGACAACTTTGTCTTTGTGAAATATTTTGTGAGGGGGTTTACAAGAAAGAGCTTGTAATTCGCTCACCCTTCTAGCAGATGTAAGTGCTATTAATAAAACAGTTTTAAGGGTAAGGAATCTTAACGAACAAGAATGGAGAGGTTCGAAAGGTGTACCCATCAGGAAAGTTAGTACTAAGTTTAAATCCCATAGGGGAATTTGGGATGGTCTTGGGGATAAACATTGGTTAACCCCTTTAGAAACTATTACCAAGGGTAATTTGAAATAGGATGGTTGTTCCGCAGTACACTTAAAGATGGATAGCGCTGCGAGATAGCCCTTAATGGTGCCAACTTGAAGGCCTGAATTTGCCAAATGTAGTAGGAAGGACAAAACCATTGGTGTACCACATGAAAAAGGGTCGATATTCTGTTCTCTACACCAGCTGCAAAATCTGTTCCAACGGCAGCGGTATAAAGACTTTGTTGCTGGCCTCCTTGCCGAAAGCAACACCTCCATAACCTCATCACGGAGGTCCCAATCCTTGTACCTCAGCCTTTCAGAAGCCAAGCGTGAAGGTTGAGGGTTTTGATGTCTGGATGGAGAACCTGACCTCCCTTCTGTGACAGTAGGTTCTCTCTGAGTGGAAGTCGAATTGGAGGGCAGATGGACAAGTCTAGAAGGTCCGGGTACCACGTTCTCCTGGCCCAATCCAGGGCAATTAGGATCATGGTTCTCCGGAATCTTCTCAACCTCCTCATCATTTGAGGAATGACAGGGACCGGTGGGAACGTGTACAGAAGCGGAAACTCCCAGTCCACTATGAACGCGTCTCCCAGAGCTCCTCTCGGGGGAAATTCCCTTGAGCAGAACAGGTCGCATTTCCTGTTTAGGCTGGTGGCGAACAGATCTACCTGAGGGGTTCCCCAAAGGGCAAAGATCTCTTGAAGGACTTCCTGAGCTAGCTCCCGCTCGTGGGAGACTGTGCTCTGCCTGCTCAGAGCGTCCGCTGTCAAGTTCTTCTCTCCGGCTAGGTGAACTGCCGATAGAGAGATTCCTTAGTGGATTGCCCAAAACCAGAGCTGCATCGCCTCTCTGCACAAGGGTAGTGATCCTACGCCTCCTCTTTTGTTGAGGTAATGCATGGCCACCGTGTTGTCCGTCATTATCAGGACTTTCTTCCCTTGTACAGCTGCCAGGAACGCCTTCAGCGCAAGTCTGATGGCTCTCAGCTCTAACAGGTTGATATGTAGTCTGGACTCCGATGGAGACCAACGACCGCTGATGGTCGAGTCGTTGGCGTGGGCTCCCCACCCCGTGAGTGAGGCATCCGTGACTACTGTTATCTCTGGCCAGGGTTGCCAAAACTGTTCTCCTTTCAGAATGTTCTCCTGACAGGCCCACCACTGAAGGTCTCGAGCCACCCTGCCGGGAACCTGAAGAAGATCTGTCATTCTCCCTGAGAATTGTGACCACTGAGTCCTCAGTGCCCACTGGAGGGATCTCATTCTCAGGCGAGCCTCTGGCACTAGGAAAATGCAAAATGCCATGAGGCCTAGCAACCTCAAAAAGTCAAAGGCTGGGAGACGTTGGGCATGTTGGAACTTGGTAACCATCTGTAGAATATCTTGAGCCCTCACCTCTGGTGGCGAGGCTTTTCCCAGGGAAGTGACCAGGATCGCTCCTATGAACTGGAGTCTCTGCGATGGTATCATTTGTGACTTCTTTAAAATGAGGGAGAAGCCCAGTCTGTGAAGGAAGTGGCAGACGTGATTTAGCTGGATCTGAGCTTGTTCCGGAGAAACAGCCCTGATCAACCAATCGTCCAGGTAGGGGTAGACGTGAATCCCTTCCCTCCTTAGACTTGCAGCCACTACCGACATTAACTTGGTGAAGACCCTCGGGGCGGAGGTCAGCCCAAATGGCAGCACTCGAAATTGATAGTGAGAGTTGCCAATTGCGAACCCCAGGTATTTCCTGTGTTTGAGATGGATAGGCACATGGAAATAAGTGTCCTGAAGGTCCAGAGATACCAGTCTTGGAACTGAAGGGCCTGGAGAATCTGAGAAGGAACAAGTTACTTACCTGTAACTGTTGTTCTCCAGCATGGGTCTGGCATGGATTCAAATGCTCATGAATATTCCCCGTCGTCAGGCTGGGAATCCTCGGTAAAGAAAAAACCAGTATCAGTTTCGTTTCTGATCTGTCTTTCGTAGTAATAACCAATCACTGGTCTCTGCGTCATACTGACCACAGCCAATGACTGCCCTCTACCTAAGCACCGCCTCCGGCAGCCATCTTCAGATTTGGAAGCACGTGAAGTGGCAGTATGACCAAGTGAAGAGCCGCAGAGGGGTAGGCGGGAGGGTTCGCATGTGAATCCATGCCAGACCCATGCTGGAGAACAACAGTTACAGGTAAGTAACTTGTTCCTTCTCCAGCATGGGGTCTGGCATGGATTCACATGCTCATGAATGACGAATACATAGCAGTACACACATGCACAACCATGGGAGGTGGCAAAGGCTCAATATTAAGCATTGCATCAAACTCAACATTAAGCATCTTACCTCCTCACCAGGCTCACCTCAGGCGAACAGGTTGCGCAGCACTGCTTGGCCGACCCTGCACTCCTCCCTGGAATCCCGATCGACGCAGTAGAACTTCGTGAAGGTGTGCGTCGACCTCCACGTAGCAGCCCTGCATATGTCCAGCAGGGGCACACCAGAAAGGAACGCCGTGGTAGCTGCGATCGCTCTGGTGGAATGGGCTCTCGGACGGCCAGGCAGCGGTCGGTTTGCCAACCGATGACAGTACATGATACAGCCGGAGAGCCATCTGGAAATGGAAGCCTTCGAGAGAGCCTTCCCCTGATTGACAGGTCCAAAGTTCACAAAGAGTTGTGACGTCTTCCGAAAACACTTCGTGCGGTCCACGTAGAACTTCAGCGCTCTAGCCACATCCAGCGAGTGCAAAGTCCTCTCAGCCGGCGACGAAGGCGACGGGAAGAATACAGGCAACACCAAGGGTTCGTTGAGGTGGAAGTCCGACGGTACCTTGGGCATGAAGGAGGGGTGCGTCCTGAGCACTACCCTCGTGTCGTGAAAAGTCAAGTACGGGGCCTTGCAGGAAAGGGCCTGGATCTCTCCCACCCGTCGTGCGGAGGTGATGGCCACAAGAAACGCTGTTTTCCACGACAGAAACTTCAACACGGCCGAGTGCAGAGGCTCGAACGGAGGTTCCATGAGCTTGGTCAGCACCACGTTGAGCTCCCACGCCGGGGCCGGACCCTTCACCAGCGGGAACGATCTGAACAGTCCCTTCATGAACACTTTCACCAGACGATGAGACCACAAGGACGTCCGCCCCGTGGTTCTGGTGTATCGGGAGATCGCAGCAAGATGAATCTTGATGGACGCGTGTGCCAGTCCAGCTTTGGCCAGCGTCAGCAGGTACGGCAGTACTTGGGGAGCCGTAATCCGTAGAGGGTTAATCTTCTGTGCGTGGCACCAGACAGAGAACCTCTTCCATTTGTGTCCGTAGCATTTAAGAGTCGAGGACGCCCTGGCCTTTGCAAGAACCTCTCTGCAGTCGGCCGGTATGTCGTATCCTCCAAACTCTAGCGCTGCAGGAGCCAGGCCTGCAAGTTCAGCGATTTCGGGTCGTGGTGGAGGATGGCGCCTCCTTCCCTGGAGAGCAGATCCGCGTCCACCGGCAGCTTGAGTGGCGGGGACGCTGACAAGTCCAGAAGGTCCGGGAACCATATCTGCCTCGGCCACGCAGGTGCGACGAGGATCATCCTGCACCGTGACCTCTTGAGCTGGTTGACGAGCCGGATTAGCAGTGGCAAAGGAGGGAACGCGTAGAGTAACAGGCCCTCCCAGGGGAACGAGAAAGCATCGCCCATGCTCCTCGCCTGGGGAAACCTGCTGGTGAACCTCCGGCACTTGGAGTCCGTCGCCGTCGCAAACAGGTCGATCTGGGGTGTGCCCCACCGTCGGAAGAGGCGATCCACTAGATCCTGCCGTAGTTCCCACTCGTGGCACGAGCGCAGCTCCCTGCTGAGTGAGTCGGCGATGGTGTTTTTTATCCCTGCCAGATGAAACGGCACCAGAAACATCCCTTGGGCGACTGCCCAATGCCACAGGTCCTGCGCCTCCTTGGACAGTGCTGGGGACCTGGTTCCGCCCTGTTTCCTGATGTAAAACATGGTGGTGGTGTTGTCGGTGAAGATCCTCACCACCTTGCCCTTGAGGGACGGAAGGAAGGACCTGAGGGCCCAAAACACTGCACGGAGCTCAGGACGTTGATATGTAGGGATTTCTCCGTCGGGAGCCAAAGGCCTCTTGCGTGCAGATTTTCGGTGTGCGCTCCCCACCCTTCCAGGGAGGCATCCGTGGTCACCGTCTCCTGATGGGCTGGGGTCTGGAAGTCCATGCCCGCCGTCAGATGCGCGCGGGTGCCCCACCACCGGATCGCTCGTCGGAAACTCTCGTCGAGTGTGATCCTTTCCTTGAAGCTGCCCGTCGTTTGGATCCAGCGCGCGTCCAGGAACTCCTGCAACGGGCGCATCCGGAGCCTGCACATGGGAATGAGGTAGATGCAGGAAGACATCATTCCGAGGAGGGACTTGATGGACCTCACTTTGGCCGCGTCGGCCACCAACATCCGCTACACCTTGCCCAGGATGGTCCTGGTCCTCTCCTCCGACGGGGAGGCCAGAAGGGACACTGTGTTGAGCCTCGCTCCCAGAAACAGAGCGTCTTGCGCGGGCACCAGGTGGGATTTGGCGTAGTTCACGGAGAATCCCAGGTTCGTGAGAAGTTGGACGGTCCTTGCCGTGTGAACCACGGCGAGCTCCCTTGTCTTGGCTCGGATGAGCCAGTCGTCCAGGTAGGGGTAGACGTGGATCCCTTCGCGGCGCAGCTGAGCCGCCACCGGTGCAAGGCACTTGGTGAACACTCTGGGTGCCGACCGTAGACCGAAGGGGAGGGCTTTGAACTGGTAATGACGCCCTTGGACCACAAACCTGAGGAATTTTCGGTGCCCCTTCAAGATGGGAATATGGAAGTAGAATCCTCCAAATCCAACGACAAGAAGTCTCCTTCCTCCAGCTGACCCAGGACATGCTGGAGGGTGACCATCCGGAACTTTTGCGCCTTGATGAACTTGTTCAGACGTCGCAGGTCCAGGATGGGGCGCCATCCCCCCGTCTTCTTCACGAGGAAGTATCTCGAGTAGACTCCGGAGCCCCGAAGCCTCTTTGGGACGAGTTCGATGGCGCCCTACTTGAGCATCGCCTTCACCTCCAGGAGAAGTTGAGGGACGTGAAGTTCTTTCCTGGCCACGGGGGGGACGCGCGGACACTTTCTTTGAAACTCGAGCGCGTGGCCCCGGGCCAAGGCGTCCAGCACCCAACGGTCGGTGGAGATGGACTCCCACACGCTGACGAAGCTCGCCAGCCGGCCTCCCACCGGGGTGCTTCGGTGGGGGCCCGACCCCCCGGCCGGTTCAATCCTGCTTCGACGAGGCTTTAGCGCCTTGTCCTTGGCGACGACGGCAGGGTCCGCCAGACTTGCCTCGTCCTCTGTAGGCCTCCTGAGACGACGAGCGGGCTGCTTGACGGTAGGAGGAGAAACCGCCACCGGAACCTTTGGAGGCGCCCTTGCCTCCGCTGCTCCGAATGGGCGTCCGTCGTTGTTGCAGAACTCCAAGGGCCCGGGCCGTCTCGGTGTCCGCTTTAATGGCCTGAAGGGAATCGTCCACTGTTTTCCCAAACAGGTTGTTCCCATCGAAGGGCATGTCCAGGACTCTGGTCTGAACGTCTTGACGGAAGTCCGTAGCCTTGAGCCATCCACGCCGCCTAAGGCAAACGCCGTTGCCCAACTGGCGGAACCCAGTGTCGGCGATGTCCGTCGCAACGGTAATGGCGTGGTCCGAAGCCACCTCACCTTCCTGCAGGATCTCCAGGGCCTCTGCCCTCTTGTCGTCCGGCAAGAAGTCCAGCAGGGGAGCCAGTTTGTACCAGAGCTCCCTGTCGTATCGGGCCACGATTGCCAAGGCGTTGGCAGCTTTAATCGTCGTCGCTGCAGACGAGATGACTCTGCGTCCCATAGCGTTGAATTTCTTTCCCTCGCCGTCCGGTGGGGAAGTCGATGTGGAGGCCGCACCCCCCCCGCCTTTTTTCCTGGCCGCCGCGGAGACGACGGAGTCCGGGGTAGGCTGCGCCCGGAGGGACAGGGGGGGGTGGATCCTTCTTTTCTTGGCAGGGGGAACACCAGAAGGTCCCGGTTCTGGGTCCTCCGACGGGAGAGGTTCCGTCGGCAACGGTAGTCTCGTCTTTATCTCTGAGCATAAGGACTGTATAGCCAACAAAATGGCTGCCGAGTTGTCTCGCGGCGCTGGCAGAGGGGAATCCGACGGGCGATCAGGGGCCCCGTCGGTACCCTCGACGATGTCGTCCCCTGCGTCGGGATCCATCCCGACGGGCCGGTCTTCTTCCACGCCGAGGCCGTGGCTTAAGACCTCGACCAGCTCCTCCTCCGAGGTTGAGGCCGATATACGACGACGCCCTGCCCCCCCCCCTTTTTCTTCCCCACGGGGGATTTCACGGGGGTCCTATCGATGGGCACAAAAGAGGACTCCCTCCGAGGTGGCAGGGAGATTCTGAGCCCGGAGGTCGCCACCACTGGTGTAGCCTCCACAGGCTGAGCCAGGGCCGCCGCGACAGTTTCGATAGAGGGCTTGGCCGGATGGATTAAGGCCTTCACCACCTTAGGTGCCCTCACCGCCTTATCCTTGAGGGGGGGGACACTGCCTCGCTCCCCCTCCGCCTTCGAGCTCGACCGGGGCCTCTCCAGGAGCTTCGCCGGGTGCTCGGCCTTCCTCTTACCCGACCCAGAGCGTTGGCTCGTGGTTGATGGTGCCGGGGAGGGTGCGCCCTGCCTGGCGCCCGTAGAGCCCGACCGTTCGGCGCTCCCGGTGCCAGCGGACTCGCGGTGCTTGGCCTTATGTTGGACCCCCCGTCGCCGGGGCGTCCTCAAAGGTCTTACAAGACCGCTCGGATTTCTTCCTCTTCTTCTCGCCGGACGGGCTCTTCCCTTCTAGCCAGTTGGCGAGACGTTGATGGCGGTCCTTCATGGTCCGCTCCGACATGTTGCCGCAAAACGCAAAGTCCTTCTCCACGTGCGTCTTGTCCTCATGTAGGCAGTAAAGACAAAAAGAGTGTTCGTCCTCCTTGAAGACGTTCTGCAGCTGGCATCCAGGGCAGACCCTGAACAGCTTTCCGGGCGTCGAGCTTCCCTTCTCCTGGGCCATGACCGGGCCTGAGAAACTTCTGGAGTCCTCCAAAAGCGTAGCTCGACGAAATATTCACCCTTGAGGAGGGTTCTTGAGGAGGGTGAGGCTCTCATCCCAAATGTCGTCCAATAGAGGCACCGTGAGGACCGTCTTCCTCTTGGCCTCGCGCCGCTGATAAAGGAAACCTTCCTTCTCCTCAGGGCAGAGTTGGAGAAGCTCGGATGCCCTGGCGATCATAGAGTGGAACGATCCAATCTCGTCGGGCGGAGAAGCCCTGGTGGGAGGCGACGACGGTACATCCTCGTCGTAAACCTCGTCGTCCGTACCCGTCGCTGCCGTGTCAGTCCCCGTATCATCCCCTCGGGTGGAAGGGGAGGAGGGCTGGAAGGGGCGCGACGGCTGAAAAGGAGGTGGAACGAATCCGAAACGGGTCCCCGTTGATCGGATGGAGAGTCGGTGGAGCTTGAGGCTCTTTTGACCGAAAAAATGAAGTTTTTGAGAAAAAACGTGAAAAAAAATAGCACTAACGCTCGAGAGCAATAGCACGAGGATCCCAACACATGAACGTGCGGTAAAAATCTGAAGATGGCTGCCAGAGGCGGTGCTTAGGTAGAGGGCAGTCATTGGCTGTGGTCAGTATGACACAGAGACCAGTGATTGGTTATTACTACGAAAGACAGATCAGAAACGAAACTGATACTGGTTTTTTCTTTACCGAGGATTCCCAGCCTGACGACGGGGAATATTCATGAGCATGTGAATCCATGCCAGACCCCATGCTGGAGAAAGAGTGACCATCTTGAATTTGTCTTTTCTGAGGAATTTGTTCAATTCTAGCAAGTCCAAGATGGGTCTCAGTCCTCCGTCTTTCTTTGGAATGAGAAAGTAAGGGGAGTACCAGCCCTTGTTCCTCTCCGCTACAGGTACCGGTTCTATGGCACCTTTCTCTAGCAGGTCCCAAATTTCCTGCAAGAGGAACGGATCTGGAGCTTTCAGAGAGCTGATCCCTGGTGGATGACTGAGGTATACGTAGGAAAGGCAGGCAGTAACCTTGGGCAACTGTTTCCAATGCCCAAGCATCTGACGTGATAGCCTGCCATACCGCCAGATGTTGAGTCAACCTGCCTCCTACAGGTGTCCTGTGAGGGAAGTCCTCAGAGAGGTTTTGGGGCGGCTGATGCAGATGCCCATGGTAAAGAGGTACCTGCTGTTGCTGCGGCTTTTGAATATCTACCCAGTCCACCTCGGGTAGTTCTTCTTTGTCCCCTTTGAGCCGGTCGTCCTCTACCTCTTCCGAATGCGGAGTAGAAGCGAAAGGACTTGCCCCTCGTAGAGGTTCCTGTGGGACGAAAAGGAGTCTGACGGATTGCAGCTCCTAGGGATTTTGCTGCTGCGTTTGCAGTTTCTCTAAACTGTCATCCGCCTTCTTCCCGAACAAAGAAGAGCCATCGAATGGCATGTTCAAGAGCCTGGCTTGCACATCTGGGGCAAAACCAGACTTTCTCAACCAAGCAAATCTCCTGGTTGATGTACTTGCCGCCATTGCTCTGCTGATACTGTCAGCCGAATCAATGCCCGTCTGGGGGGATTCGCACATAGCGTCTTTACAGTCCTGTCTAATATTCAGGAACGCATCCCTTTCTTCTCCCTCCGGGATGCAGTCAGCCGCTGTAGAAGCACACTCCCAAAGTGTATGGCTGAACCTAGCAAGGGTGCAAGTAGCATTAACAGATTTTAACGCCATGCTACATGCCGAAAAAACTTTCTTTGCCATAGCATCATATTTTTTATCGTCCCTGTCCTGTGGGACGGTAGGATAAGCCGTCTTGACATCGGTAGAGGATGCTGTCTGTACCACCAGACTTTCTGGGGATGGGTGTTTAGACAAAAACTCTGGGTCTGTAGAAGGTACCCTGTACTGTGTAGACAGTTTATTTACTGCTGGTACTACATCTGGGGTTTCCCAGTTCGTCATAATCTTCCTTTGAAGAGCTTTATGAAAAGGCACCACAGGATCCTCCTATAGGCCTTTGTCAAGAATATCTGTGAGGTCATCTTGTTGGAAAGATTGTGAAGGTGCAGATCACCCCATGAACTCTGTGATCCTGGCCATTAAGGCTCTATAGGGGGTTTCAGCATGCTCCCCCGGGTCTGGCTTAGCAAACTCCACCTCAGGAGAAGTGTCTAACCCACTTGCCTCATGTAAGGAATCATGAAGATCCTTTAACCTGCGCTCTTCAGAGGAAAATTCCTCTCTAATTGGGGTTACAGGTCCCTGCAACTCAAATGTGTCTTCCTGTTCAGACAATTCACCCTCTTCCAAAATTGAGGACATAGTTCTCAATTGTTCTGAACTCATAAAGGGAGTAAATCCCATTTCCAAGGCAGAGGGTGCCAAACTTGTCATTATCGGCCTCGAAAACGTCGATGTCGTCGACTTCGAAGGCTTCGAGCGTGGCGTCGAAAACAAAGGCGGAGGCCTCGAAGACCTCGACAGAACTGGAATTCTACTCGACAATCTCGACGCCATCGAGGACCTGGGGATAGTCACTGGGTGTGTCGTAACCGTGACTTTTTTTGGCGTCGACGCCGGTGTAGACGCTGGCGTCGAGTCGACAGACCCGTGTGTCGAAGGTCCCTTCGACAACGGAGTCGAAGACATCGACCTCGACCGAACCCTCGTCGACGGAACCTTCGAGGAAGGTTTGGAGGTCATAGTCCTACTCGAGGGTTCGAGACACGCTCGAGAGGTTTCCTTCGCCGGGTACTGCGACTCACGGCGTTTTTGACCTTCGGTTCTTTCGACCAGAGCATCGCTCTCGGCAGTCTTCGAGGGGGTCGAGGCCGCTTTCTCGAAGACGCTCATCATATTTTTGCGGAATTCCTCCCATTCAGCCCGGGAACTATGTTTCGTGGGGCAAGGGATTCTTTTTGGCGAAACAGAGGAAGAGGAAGACGGAGAAGGGGATCTTCAACGTCTCCTCTTCGAGTGCTTCGATCTCGAGGAGTGATGAGACCCACTCCGAGACCTGGAGTGCGAATGGTGACGAGGAGACGAATGTCTCGACTTCGTCGACGAAGAAGAAGCTTTAAAAGTCTTACCTTTCTCCAGCTTCCCCCTACGCTCCTTCAGGGCCTTAGCTGTCGTGGACATACAGTCCTCGCATTCCGAACAATGGTGTTCAGCTCCCAAACACCACAGACAAACTCTGTCAGGGTCAGTCAACGACATCTTTTTCCCAAAATCTCGACATTTCTTGAAGCTGGATCGAGGAGTTGTCGGTTCCGACGAGGAAGCCATCGAGTACGGATCGAATGACTCGAGGTAAATAGGATTAATCTAAGAACTGAGCAACGGTATTCCGAGGCACTGAGTAAGCGCAGAAAAACGGAACTGAGCAACGGACGCTGCGCGCGGCCTTTATAGGCATGATGACGTCGATACGGCGGCTGTCGAGGGACATCGACTCGGAGGACGTCGCCGCGCAGCGCCCTCTAGAGAAAAAATTTTCCGAGGCCAGCAGAGCTGGAAGGAGATATCTAAGATGAGGAATACGTCGGAGGACACAATCCCTTCGAATCTCAATTCTTATACACAAACTGGTCTCCGTTCAAGTCCAATATATTTGCAACAACAATGAGGGCTGGGTCATACTGCTGCAAGACCAGATACAACAGCAACCAATTACCTTACTAAACACCAATGCCCCCACTACCGACTCACCAGCCGCCTTCTCACGCACGTTCGCCAAATGCACCCAATGCGCCCAATACATGCGTAACATCACATTAATAGGTGGGGATTTGAACATAATCTTTGACCTGGACCTTGACCGCCAAGAGGAAGTGCTTGACAACTCACGCAACCTGAAGAAGCGATGGGCCCTCTGCACACTAAAGACCGACCTGCAATTAGTGAACGTATGGCGAAGTACCCACACAAACCGATCGGATTACATATTTTACTCCCACCGACACAACAGTTACTCAAAATTAGACTACTGGCCGATGCCAGCCAATACAGTACAAATGGTATCGCCAATACAGTACAAATGGTATCAGTAAAATCCTGCCGATCATCTCAGATCACGCCCCAGTGACACTGCACATCTCAATCACCGACCCTCCCCGCAACCCCCCCCCTTGGCACCTAAACCTGCGCACCCTACAACATCCAGAAATAGAGAAATTACAGAAAGATATCAAAGTTCTGGGGAAACGACGATACCCCGGGATTCACCCCACATAGGTGCTCGGATGCCTTTAAGGCCTACTTAAGGAGGCAATGCATATCACGGTGGGCATACAAACAAAAACAGTGGGGGGCAAGGGTGGCCAGGCTAACAACCAAGCTAAAGCACCTGGAGATACGACACAAAGTGTCTTGCAATAGACAGCTCCAACCCCAGCTCCGGAAACTAACAACTCTCCATGGCCAGGCCTCAAATCATTCACAAGCTGGTCACAGCAATACTACTATGAGAGCGACAGACCCCTCATATGATGGCCCTAGCACTTAAAACAGCAACAAGCCGCCCAAATGATCGCCATTAGGGACAACACAAACAAGCTAGTAGTGGGAAATGAATCAATCAACGCTAGGTTTGCAGAATTTTACCGTGAATTGTACACGCCACCCAACACGTACTCCCCCAGGCCATAGACAACTTTCTAAGCTTAGTGCCCATCCCTAAACATTTTTAAGACAAACTTGACTTGTTCAACGCCTACATCACAGCCGCGGAATAACAAATGATACTGTCACTATTGTTAGGGAGAATTCTCTGTTTAGGCTGAATTTCCCTACCTAGTGAGTCCCCCAGCAGCTTTGCTGGATTTCTGGGGTTTCTTTTTTTCTCCTGCCAAGAGTGAGACTCTTTTACCCTCACTCTTGGACATGTTGAAGTGTGTTTTCTTGGTTAAACCTTGTGTTGAATGGGCTATGGAGTCTTTTACTCCATAGGGCCTCATGTATTTTTGTGATATGGGTTACACAACACCCTCTGTGCCGTGACCCAGGGGTGTCCTAGGGACTCCCCAACATAGACTCCATACCCTGGGACTGACTACTGTCTCCCAGGGCATGTAAAGTCACCAAAGACTTTGCTAGTCTTGAATCCTGAACAGAACCAGTACAAACCATCATATTGTGGACGTACTGGCTGGGGCAATTCGATTGCCCCAGGGTCTGTTAGTCGAGGGGGCACGTCTCCGTCCCCCCTGATCGAGTTTTGGCTGGTGGCAGTGGAAACTACTTTTTATATTCGACCGCGAATATTTCCCTATGGGATTTCCCATTGTTTTAGGCTAACACATTTAATTATTTATTTACGGTAGCCTTAAACATACCGCCGGTTTATATATTTATTATTATAACTCCGGTTGGGACTTTTTGCCAAAACTTGATTCTAAAATGGCGTTGGCGTTCGCCTCTGTAACTCTGACCCAAAGTGGAGCCCTTTGTTCCACTTTTGGCGGGCTTCTCCACAGAAGCCCTCCAAAGTGGTGCCACTCTGTCTGGGGTACTTAGGAGGGGTGGAGGGGGATTTAGGCACCCTGGACTGAGTTACCTTGGTAACTCAAGTCGCACTCCGTCCTGATTGGCCCAAGTGGTGAGCCGGCCGGCTCACCACTTAGCATGTTTGAGTGACAGCTAGGCTGGGTGAATGGGGGTTTGCTGCATAAAAGCAGGGCTTTGGGGACTGGAACTTCAGAAGTCGCCACAGGACCAAGAATCCGACGAGGGAAGAGCTGAGCCGACCTGCTTCGACGACACCACCCGGTGGAGCCCTGCTGAACCGTCTCACCACTTTTCCCGACGACCGAGGAGAACTCTTAACGGAGTGGCTCCTTCCCTTGACTGGTGGGGACAACCAGTTTTCACCTTCTTTTCGCTTCTCGAGGTATCTCGTGGCCGCCTTGCCCGTGCCAAGCACCCCGGCAACCGGAATACCACACTTTTACCCCTAACCGCGAAAGTCGGTACAACCCTTTAACCGGAGGACTCCGCGGCTGGTTTCTTCCCGGGCAGTGCAACAACCTTCTTCTTCTGCTCTTCAGCGAGAACTTCTTCTCCCCTGACCGACGTCGAGCCTTGCTGCCACTGCCTGGAACAACTGCCACCGCTGGAGGATCCTTTCCGCTTAAGGTACCGTGTTCCGCCTGGCTTCCCTTGCCACCGACTGTACGGGGTAGATTTAGCCCCCGGCTTTCGACCCTGGGAGTGCCTGGGACACCCTGGCTAAACTTTCTAAGCCACTCTAAACTCTTTTTAACTCTTTGCAAGACTTTGAATCCCTAATAACAGTGTGATCTTGGGCACATTTTCGCTCCGGCTACTCTAAGAGTGGGCCCTGCCTAGTGACTTTTGCTCACCTGTGACTTTGTGCTTCTTTGAGCCTATTGCAAGTGTTCTGGACCTTAGAGTGGTGTGTTTAACCCATTTCTGTTTCTTTTTATCCCTTTCTTGAACCTACTAGAGTGTCATCTAACGTTAAGCGCTCACCTCTGTTTTAATTATGTGGTGTTAACTTAGAGTTGTCTAGATAGGAGTAAGGGTTGGAACTGCTTTCATTATAACTGTGTTTGAAGTGTTTTTACTATATTTTGCTAGAGTGATTTCAACTTATGTGTGTTTAATAAATAAATAACTATATACTTTTGAAACCAAGCTCTGGTCAGTGTTTGCTTGTGCTATTGTATTTGAGTACCTATTGTGTATACTTTACATACTGCCTAACTCTTCTTGAGGGAAGTCTGACTGCTCAGCCACAGCTACCAGGTAAATCTGGGTGGTGCGGACTGCTACCAAGTGGGTTTACTGCTTTACCTGTAGTCTTAAATCTTTTGCAGTGTTCCCCAAGGGAACTGCACAGGTTTCTGCCTAACAACTATCCCACGAGAAGGCCGCAGGTCCAGACGGGATCCCAATCGATCTATACAAAAATGTGGCCGATTAACTAGCCCCGAAATGGGAAGCAGTATTCCAAGAAGCGCTCACCCAGAACCGGCTCCCAAAATCTATGCTAGCGGCCAACATTGTTTTTCAGAAGGACAGAAGGGACCCTGAACTACGCAGTTCCTACAGGCCAATCTGCCTAATAAACTCAGGCGCTAAAATACTGGCAAAATGCGTAGCCCAAAGAACAGAGAGCACCCTACCACAAATAATCCACAAAGCCCAAACAGGATTTATAAAGGGTAGACACTCCAGGGATAATATCTGCAGGCTACTAAATGTTATAGCTGGCAACAGGGATCACCAAGACGCCATATTAGCAGTCGATGTGGAAAAGGAGTTCAAAAAAGTCCAATGGGAGTTCAGGTTCCAAGCCTTCCCCAGATATGGCTCCCCCCCCCCCCAAGCCTAGTTTAATTAATCTAACAAACTCCTGTACACTGGCCCAACCGCCTCGGTAGTCACCAATGGGTTGGCATCGGCCAATTTCACCCTGCAATTGGGAACCAGACAGGGGTGACCGCTCTCGCCCCTATTGCACACCCTATCCATCGAGCATTTGGCTATAAGAATGCGTACAGACCCAAAGTGGGAGGGAAGTAGCCAAGGAACACAGGGTACGACTATGTGGACAAGCTCCTACTATATATACATCAGCAGGACCCCGTCTACCCTGCACTACATAAAGTCAATGCTACAAGTCATAGGTCCGATGGTGGGATATAAAGTGAACTGGAACAAATCAGAGGTGATGCCACTGAGGGTGAATGTGCCGGGGGATCTGGGAGGGGTGGCCCCATTTGCCCTCCAACTCCATTCAATAAAATATCTAGGAATGCGCATCAGCGCCTTGGTCCCCGACCTCCTCAACCTTTATTACCAGCAGGTCCTAACAGTGAGTCCCCACCAAGGTAGCACTGATATGGGCCAGCATAAGGTTGGTACTATTGTATGGGCTAACACAAACCATTCACCCGAACCAGGGCACCGAGTGGGCAAACATACATTTTATGGATATCATGTAGGACAGTAATGATGGTCTTACGAGAAGCTCAAACCATCCTGGGGCTCGGGGAGGGGGACTGGCTACGCTATGACACCCTTTAGGCTATGGTACAAAAAAAAAAAACCAACAGCTGAATCCTGCCTACTGCCCACCGCCCCATGCAAGAAAGAAATGGATCGGAACTCGGAAGCATTCCCACAAATCTGCACATTCTGCACCATGGCAATCCCAGACAACAAAAGCCGAACACACGCCCTAGCAGCACAATCGGTGGAGAACCTAGAGACATCAATTAGTAGCTCTGACATACTAGCATGATTCATAGCCATCCCAGAAGGCTCCCTCTGCCTCAAGAGCAGAGAAATGCAGTATAAAATCCTTCACAGAATATACTATATACCCCAATCAAACTATATAAAATGGGGCCACGGAAATATGCTGGAAAGGTTGCTCGGGCACAGGAGTGATGTGGCTAAAAGTCCACCAACGGCTCACAAACATTGAGGGGGCAGACATAGCATTTAGCCCCACAGCCATGCTCTTGGGTACAGATGGAACGGAGTGGCACTCTCACGCGCTAATACGTAAACTCATGAAACTGATCCTATTCACGGTGGGCTGCCTTCAAGAGACAGATAAGACTCAATCCTGCCAGGGAGGGCAGATTCGGGGAATTAGTAAATACGGTGTGTGTGTTCTATATATATATTACACAGCCACAGTAGTGGCTGTGTAGTTATGGTTAAGTTGCTGTTTCCATAGGAAGAGCACTTTTTGGGTGGCTTATAACTTTGCCCCCCCTGGCCAAATCCTCAACAAACTTTGCAAAAAAAAGCATATGGGCCACACTGAATTTTTTGCAAAGTTTGGTGAGGATTCGTCTAGAGGGGTCCCAAAACGTCTTTTTTTCCCATAGACTAAATAGGGGAAAAACTTTGCGCACGCCTACAGCCCAAACCGCTGGACGGATTTTCACCAAATTTGCAGCAGGAGCTTGATCCCAAAAGCGGGCTTTTGTAAATTTGGTGCCAATCCGTCCAGTAGTTTCCTTTAAAACAACCAAAAATAGGTCAAAAAAATGTGTGATATCTATGTCCGCTCTGCGGTCACACTTCCCTGTTTGCTCCGCGGACAAGATACCGATTGGCTAAGGGGCTGGCGTCATGACCGCGGACACGCGACATCTCTGCCAACTGGTTGCAGCGAGCCGTGATGAGCGTCAGAATGTGTGGATGCGCCCGACATCTTGGATCCGAAGACAGCGCGGTCGCCACCAGAGGCGAAATGTTTTGGAAACTGTTTTGCTCTCCTACAGTGCGTTGGGAAGGTTCACAGAGTAAGAGATGGGTGAAATACTGTACTTGTTTGGGCGGCAGGTGTTAATGATGTATTCTCTATGCCCACCTTGTTTGGGATGTTTGTACGTGCAGAAAATGAGGGGTTTAATAAGGGTAGTATTTCAGTCCGTGCTGTCAACAGGCGCCTTGAAACTGTTCCAAGGACACGCGTGGTGTTAGCGATCATTAAAATTGAGTACATGTCGTTATTACATTATTTTTTCCTGTGGGTGTGCTATTGATTAGTACGCTGCCATGGGTGCGACATGCTGCAGTGGTTGTGGCCAGGGCCTGGAGTCTTGGATGCATGGCCGTAGGCCGAAGGCCATACTTCAAGACTGTAGGCCCTGGCCACAACCACAGCAGCATTTCACAGCAATGGATACACCTGTAGAATTAATTATCGATTAGATGGTTGTGGGGAGTGTGTACAGTCTTGGGTGCATGGCCGAAGGACACGCACCCAAGAACAAAGTTAAAAGCACTGGAGATATAAGCCACTGCACAACCACACATTGTAATATCTATGGACATACAGCTAGGAGTCTAGCCTCTGGCCAGAACAAGAGAAGCATACAAAACCTATCGATACAACTGTACTTCCGCACATCACTCAAGTGGTTGTGGGCAGGATGTGGAGTTTATGGGTGTATGGCTGCAGGCCGTAGGCCACACTCCTAAAACTCTAGGCCCTGGCCACAGCCATTGGAGCATATTAGAAAGGCACGTCAGTGGCTGTGTTATGGTGATGTTGCTGTTTCCATGGGGAGAGCACTTTTTGGGTGTCTTATAACTGCGATCCCCTTGGACGAATCCTCACCAAAGTTTGCAACAAAAAAAAATTATAATATATATATGGGATACATTACTCACCGTAATCGTATTTCTGATGCTTGTATCTGCCTATACATGCTGTGCATAGGCCGACATCTAGTGGAAGCTGCGGAGTATTACAGTTTGTTTTTCGAAAGTCGAAAATGGCGTCGACACAGGGCGTGCCAGTAATACTATCCCTAGTGTGAAGTCCACTGTACCCAAGATCCCTCACGCGTCTAGGATCCTCAGATTGTATTTTTTCTGACATGAGGTAGCATGAGGAGTAGCGCGAGTACAGATAGTCCAAGCAGATAAATAGAAAGGTAAGACTACAAGCAACCATGCGCCTTCTCTCAGAGGGGATGAAGGGTGGGTCGCATGTGAATCTAAGCAGATACAAGCATCAGAAATACAATTACGGTGAGTAATGTATCCATTCTGAGGCTTGTGGAATCTGCTTAGATCACATGCTGTGCATAGATTAGCGAGCAGCACCTGAAGGAGGTGGGATATGAGAAGGGTCATACACAAATAAGTGTCTTAGAACCGCTTGTCCCACTTGTGTATCTGCCTTGGAATGGGTGTCAATGCAGTAATGCTGAGTAAAAGTGTGAATAGAGCTCCAAGTAGCTGCTTTGCAAATGGTGTCAAGGGTTACATTTGCAATGAAAGCCAGAGTGGCCCCAATGCCTCTTTTAGAGTGGGCTCCTGGCGTGAAAGGCAGAGTTTTTCCAGAGAATGAGTAACACAGCTGGATACAGTTCATAATCCACTTCGAGATGGCACCTTTAGAGAAGCGATCCCCCTCTCTGCCTGTAGCTACGGAGACAAAGAGTTGATCTGTTTTCCTTAGCGGTCTGGTTTTATTTACATAATAGAGGACCGCCCTACGCACATCTAGGGTGTGTAGTTTCACCTCAGCCGAGCTTTGAGGGTCCTGGAAGAAAGCCGGAAGCTCGATGGACTGGTTTACGTGGAATTTAGATATAAACTTAGGTGAGAACCTACGGTGTGTGCGTAAAACCAGTTTGTCTTTATGGACCGTAAAGAAGGGATCCTGCACTGACAGAGCCTGAATTTCACTGACCCTTCTTATAGAAGTAATAGCTATTAAGAAGGCCGTTTTATAAGTCAGGTGTTTGAGACTGCTTTTATGCATGGGTTCGAAAGGGGGTCCCATGAGTTTAGATAGCACCACATTAAGGTCCCACCCTGGTGGTCGGTTCGAAATAGGAGGGTGAAGTCTCTTTACTCCTTCCATGAAGGCTTTAACTACTGGTATTTTCCACCACAAGACCTTGTTATGGGAAGTGGTGTATGCCGACAGGGCTGCCAGGTGTACTTTCAGTGAGTTAAAAACCAATCCTGCATCCAGCAGGTGGAGCATGTATGTAACAATAGTGGAAGGAGTGCAATCAACTGGGTTGATTTGTCTACTCTGGCACCAGATAACGAATCTCTTCCACTTGTCAAAGTAACAGTGCCTTGTGTTTGGTTTCCTAGATTCCTTTAGGATGTCCATACACCTCTGTGGCAAATTGAGATGTCCAAACTCTATGGCCTCAGGAGCCATGCTGCCAGGTTCATTGAGTTGGGTTGCTGATGCACTGTTTGACCTTGGTGCTGGGACAGTAGGTTGTACCAGGCTGGAAGTTTGATGGGCTCGCACACCGCCATCCTGCCTAGGTGTGGGAACCACGGTTGTCTTGCCCACATGGGAGCAACTAGGACGAGCGTCATCGACTCTCTGTTCATCTTGTTCACCACCTTCCTGATGAGGAGTTGGTGGAAAAGCGTACGCAAACATCCCTGACCAGTTCATCCACAGGGCATTCCCCTGGGAGTCTGGTTGGGGGAACCTGGATGCAAATCCTGGGCATTGTCTGTTTTCGCTTGTGGCGAATAAGTCTATAGTGGGGAAACCCCACTGAGAGAAGATATTTTCTACAACCTCTCTGTGTAGAACCCATTCGTGTTCCTCTGGGAGGCAGTCTCTGCTCAGAGCATCGGCTAGGGAATTGAGCTCCCCTGGAACATGTTGTGATGACAGGAAGATGTTCCGTCTGAGTGCCCATATCCAAATTTTCTGGGCAAGCTTGGACAGATTTGGCGAACGAGTCCCTCCTTGCTTGTTCAGGTAGAACATTGGCTGTTGTGCTGTCCGTCCGGATTTGCACTGACAGGTTTAGTAGGTGGGGCTTGAACGCTTGAAGCGCTCTGAATACTGCCAGAAGCTCTAGCAGGTTGATGTGGTTCTTGGCCACTGAGGGAGACCAGAGACTCTGAGCTGTGTGGTGGAGATGGTGAGCTCCCCACCCCGTCAGACATGCATCGGTAGTGACTACTGCCTGTACTTTGTGATCGTAAAAGGGTTTTCCCTGTGCAAGATTCTCTCTTGTCCACCAGTGAAGGCTTTGTACTAGTGTTGGCGAAACGACCAGTAGATCGTCCCACTGACCACTTGCCTGAGACCACTGTATCGCCAACCATTCCTGCATGGGACGCATGTGTAGGCGCGCGTGGGGGACCAGGTAAATACATGACGCCCTCATGCCCAGTAAACGCATTGCTTTGCGTACCGTTATTTGGTGACTGGACTGATATTGCGGAATTTGCAGTAGTATATTCCGAATTCTTTCCTCTGAAGGAAAGGTCAACCCCTCTTGAGTATCTAGGATTGCTCCTAGGAACTGTTTGGAGGTGCTTGGCACCAGGCTTGACTTTTTCTCGTTGATTGAGAAGCCTAATTCGTGGAGGTTGTCGATAGTCCTTTGAATGTTTGTCCTGCAAATTACTGGGGTTTCCCCCGTTATGAGCCAGTCGTCCAGATAAGGGTACACCAGGATTGCCTCCCTGCGTAGGTGTGCAGCCGCCAGTACCTTGGTGAATACCCTTGGTGCCAAAGCTATCCCAAAAGGCAGTACCTTGAATTGGTAGTGCCGACTGTCCACCTTGAAGCGCAAGTACCTTCTGTGCGCTGGGAACATGGAAATATGAAAATAGGCATCTTTCATATCCAAGGTTGCCATGTAATCCCCCTTTTTTAGGAGGGGGATTACCTCTTGTAGCGTAGTCATACGAAACTTTTGGGGCTTGACATACTTGTTAGTAGGCCGTAAGTCCAATACTGGGCGCATTGTCAAATCTTTCTTTGGCACAAGGAAGTAAGTTGAATAAATACCCTTGTTTACCTGGTGTCCCGGGACGAGTTCTATCGCGTCCTTTTCTAGCAGAATGGCGATCTCCTCGAGGAGAATCTTCTGATGTTCTAAAGAGTGTACTCTTTGTCGTGGAGGATGGTTCCGGGGACGCTGCAGTAGTTCTATACAGTACCCTGTGGATACTGTTGACAGCACCCATCTGTCTGATGTGATCCCTTCTCAAGCCTGGGTAAAGTTGGAAATGCGTCCACCTACTGGGGTTGTGTGAGAAGGGACCCTGAACTGAGCGTCACTGCTTTGGTGGAGGCGTGTCGCCTCCTTTGCTGGGGCTGCCTCTACCACGTCGTCTCCTATTACCCCTGCCGTAACTCTGGGTAGACTGTTGGCTGTTGTTCCACTGTGTACCCTGCCCCTGGGAATAGTTAGATCCTCTCTGGGAATTTTGGCCGCGTGGGCAACGAAAATTACTATTCCCTCTCTGGTTAGGGGGTTTATTGGTTAATTGGCCATGGGACTGGAGTGTCTCGTATTCGTCCTTGGCATTCTTCAGTGCGTCCTCGACCGCCTTACCAAACAGATCGGCTTCCACCGGTTTGTCCAACAAAGATGCCTGGGTTTCTGCATTAAAACCAGACTGCCGTAACCACGCATGTCTCTTGATAACAGTACCCTCTGCTATCAATCTGCCTGCGTTGTCCGCGGTGTCAAAGGTTGCTTTTAATTTCCACGGCTCTACGGCTCTACCCGCTGTGGAAATCCGAGCTAACTGTCCCTTTAAAGGTTTCCGGAGCAGAGGCTATGAGTGCCGCAACTTCTTCCCACTGATGGCAGTTGTAGCTGGCCAACAGGGTGGTGGAGTTTGCAATCCTTGCCCGACAGGCGGACGTTGAGGCTACTTTCCTGCCGAAACCATATAGTTTTTGCTCTCCTTGTCTGGAGGAGCTTCGGACGATGACAAGGGTGTTCCAGCCCTCTTACGAGTGTTAGTGACAACTAGGGAGTCTGGCTTCAGATGTCCTCTTATATAGAGAGGGTCAGACTGGGCTGCCCTGAAAAGTTTTTCAACTCTGGGATTGACTGCTCTGGTGAGGTTCGGGTTCACCAGGGACGGGTCTATTCTTCACTGAATAGACTTGAGGATAGGGATGGTCTGGGCAACAGGCCTCCTTTCTCCTACTAACTCCTCGGCCAAGTCCCTCTCCTCCTGGACACCGTGGATGTCAATATGGAAATGTTCTGCTGCACGTGCGAGAACCTCGTTCAGGAGGGTTTGGTTATCGACAGGGGAGTCGGTAACCGGGGCTTCCTTTTCTACCGGGGAATCTACTCTGTAGGTTTCAGGGTCTTCCTCCTCCTCCTCCTCTTCTTGGTCCTCATCGTCCCCATAGTAGCCCGTCCCGGTTTGCTCTTCTACCGTGCCAAAATCTTGGTCCTCACCAAAGGAAGTCTCTCCTTGATATAGCGAGTATGGTCGTGAGTATGGTTGTACCTCGAAGAGGTCTGTAGACCTCATCGGTGTCTCAAACCGGGGCTTCTTACTCGGGGGATAGGATCATTAGAGCCTGAGGGTGTAGCCCCTTGTGGATCATATGAAAGGAAATGGTCTGGATTTTTATCGTAAAAGTCTGCCAAGGAAGACATCCTTGACATGACCCTATCTATGTCATCACAACCATTTTTTGGAACTGGGAATGACTCTCTCAGAAAGTTTGAGATTTATCTTGAGTAGATTTGATCTTTGAAATATCAGCAGACCTGGTCTTGTCTGCCTGTTTAGGAGTGGAGTGTTTTACAGGTGTGGGAGAGTGCAGAGGCTGCTTCTTCTACTGTTTTCCCCCCTCCCCGTGAGTGGAAAAGTGTTTTCCCTGTCCCTTTGTGGCTCCGGAGGTTCTTGACGCCTGGCGTCGAGGATCAGGGGTAGAGTCCCTGTCCTTCGAACGTGGGGCCATGCTGATCTTGACTGCGGGCTCCGACTCCTGGAGTGCGGCCTGGGGTTGGAAGTCTTCGTCTTCAGACGATCGAACTTCCGTTAGCCTAGGGAGCGAGGCACTCTTGGCAAGAGTGGATGATTGCCTGGAGTCATGCGGCGATCTCGAACGCCCAGAGGACACCGATTCAGACCGTTCTGTTTGTGCCTCTTTCCGAGCACTCCATGTCGTCGAGTCTCGGTTGGACTTCGTGTGTTTAGTGTGGGTGGTGTGTGAAGCGCCTGTGTCGCCGGGGGTCTTCCCCATAGCCGCCCTGTCGGACGGCCTTCCGAGGACGAGGACCTGCGCTCGGCTGTCTTTCGACGCCATAATGCCCTCACCGTCCGAAAGCACGGCGTCGCTGCCATCGCTGAAGGCACCCTCCGCTGCCATGGCCGCCTGCCTGGCGTGGTGGGCCCAACGCTTCGTCGAACGGTCCTTAAATGTCTTAGGTTTAAACCTACTACACGCTCTGCAGTTCACTTCGGGGTGGTCCCTCGGCAAGCAGAGCTTGCACGTGGCGTGCCTGTCGACCCAAGGGTATTTGTGATTGCACTTGGGGCAGAATTGAAAAGGGGTTCCCTCCATACAGACCTTGAGGCAGCGGGCTGTTAAGTGTAGGAAATGTATAAGGTGTACCTATATACCAAGAGTGTAGAGTATACCCAACTCCCCACCCTCCCCCTACTTGCAGGGCCGAGGCCAGAGGCCTTCCAAGGCCCCGGCCGAGGCCAGAGGCCTTCCGAGGCCCAAATCCGTCGTGCAGCAGCCGACGGCCGATTTCTTCTCCAGCCGGCGTCAAGTGTCGAAGTT
The DNA here is from genome assembly GCF_040938575.1 of Ambystoma mexicanum. Classification (NCBI taxonomy): domain Eukaryota; kingdom Metazoa; phylum Chordata; class Amphibia; order Caudata; family Ambystomatidae; genus Ambystoma; species Ambystoma mexicanum. The sequence goes on along the minus strand of NC_090941.1, from coordinate 283,573,495 downwards.
TGACGTTGGGATGGGAAAGGATGTCATTAAATCAATATTTTAGCAAAAGTATGGCTAAGGCCAGGGGACTCCGCAAAATGCTTCCGACCAGTATGGCGGAAAAAAATAATCTGAGCATCCTAGACGCGCGAGGGATCTTGGGTACAGTGGACGTCACACTAGGGATAGTATTACTGGCACGCCCTGTGTCAACGCCCATTTTCGAGTTTCGAAAAACAAACTAATACTCTGCAGCTTCCACTAGATGTCGGCCTATGCACAGCATGTGATCTAAGCAGATTCCACAAGCCTCAGAAAAAATATATATATATATATCGGACACTCTGAATCTCTTTGGAAAGTTGGTGAGGTTTGGTGCAGGGGGAAAATTATAAGGGGGTTCTCAAAACGTCTCTTTTCCCCTTTAGACTGAATGGGGGAAAAATTTGTGCCCGCGGACATGTGGCACTTTCCCCGATTGGTTGTGGAACAGCGTAAAGTACGTTAGCTTTCTTTGGTGCCCCCGCTATCTTTTATTCATTTTTTGGTGTACGCGGACATCGCCAGAAACACATACAAAACAAGACAGCATTGCACGTGTCACACTTCTGTAATACTATTTCAGAAGGTGAACTTTGAGGAGGGGGGGGTAGGATGGGACGTGGGAGCACAAACTGAAAAAGTGGAGTTTGTGTCACCAAAGTCATACGTTTAAATGGAAGTTAGTGCCCACTGTACCACTACCAATTAGTGCGTGCAGGTTAAAAAGTTTTTGGAATTATATTGCTGTCAGACTGGGGTCCTAAGTTTTGAAAACTAAGGCCACCATCTGCACTCTTTGCTGGAAACAGCGATTCTGAAGGCGTATGAGAGTAGCGGTTCTCATAATTGGATTTCAATATGTTGATGCAAATTAAGAATGTATTTGGCTTTGGAGTGAAGGTCGCATGAGTTGCTTTTTTGGTTGGACACTCAATACACCCGCGCATCTGAGTGAATGTATAAGGGGCAATTGTTTTTTTGACCTTGAGCGAAAGGGAAAGCTTTGAAGAAATTCACGGAATGAAAGGGTCGAAAAAAATAGCAACTGATAAGGTTATGTTTTAAAAAGTTAAGGGACATGCAATATCAGTCCACAAAGATTATTCTATGCTAACACATTGGTGTCTGACTGGCAGAGAAAGAATGGAGGCAGTAAATATTTAAGTTTACTTTTGCCCACTGTACAGCGAACCGCACTTTATTTTACCCCAAAGGAACAAGTTACTTACCTGTAACTGTTCTCCAGCAAGGGTCTGGCATGGATTCACATGCTCATGAATATTCCCCGTCGTCAGGCTGGGAATCCTCGGTAAAGAAAAAAATCAGTATCAGTTTTGGTTCTGATCTGTCTTTCTTAGTAGTAACCAATCACTGGTCTCTGGTTCATACTGACCTCAGCCAATGACTGCCCTCTCCCTAAGCCCCGCCTCCGGCAGCCATCCTCAGATTTGGTATGACAAAGTGAAGGGCCGCAGAGGGGTAGGCGGGAGGGTTCGCATGTGAATCCATGCCAGACCCATGCTGGAGAACAACAGTTACAGGTAAGTAACTTGTTCCTTCTCCAGTATAGGGTCTGGCATGGATTCACATGCTCATGAATAAGAGAATACATAGCAGTACACACATGCACAACCACGGGAGGTGGCAACAGGCTCAACATTAAGCAACTCTTACCTCCTCACCAGGCTCACCTTAGGCGAACAGGTTGCGCAGCACTGCTTGGCCGACCCTGGACACCTCCCTGGAGTCCCTTTCGACGCAGTAGAATCTTGTGGAAGTGTGCGTCGACCTCCACTTCGCAGTCCTGCAGATGTCCAGCAGGGGCACACCAGACAGGAACACCGTGGTATCAGCGATCGCTCTGGTCGCATGGGCTCTCGGACGGCCAGGCAGCTGTCGGTTTGCCAACCGGTGACAGTGCATGATGCAGCCGGAGAGCCATCTGGAAATGGAAGTCTTCGAGAGAGCCTTCCCTTGATTCACAGTCCCAAAGTTCACAAACAGTTGCGACGTCTTCCGAAAACTCTTCGTGCGGTCCACGTAGAACTTCAGCGCTCTAGCTACATCCAGCGAGTGCAAAGTCCTCTCAGCCAGCGACGAAGGCGACTGGAAGAAAACTGGCAACACCAAGGGCTTGTTGAGGTGGAAGTCCGACGGCACCTTGGGCATAAAGGATGGGTGTGTCCTCAGCACCACCCTCGTGTCATGAAAAGTCAAGTATGGAGGCTTGCAAGTTAGGGCCTGGATCTCTCCCACTCGTCGTGCAGAGGTGATGGCCACAAGGAAAGCCGTCTTCCATGACAGGAACTTCAAAGGCGCCGAAAGCATAGGCTCGAATGGGGCCCCCCCCATGAGCTTGGTCAGCACCACATTAAGCTCCCACGCCGGGGCAGGAGCCTTCACCAGCGGGAATGATCGGAATAGTTCCTTCATGAATTCTTTCACCAGGCGATGAGACCACAAAGACCCCCGTCCCCGCCGTCCTGGTATATCGGGAGATTGCAGCTAGATGCATTTTATGGAGGCGTGAGCCAGTCCAGCTTTGGCCAGGGACAGTAGGTACGGCAGTACTTGAGGGGCCGTAATCCACAGAGGGTTAACCTTCTGTGCACGGCACGAGACAGAGAACCTCTTCCATTTATGTCCATAGCACTTGAGAGTTGAGGAAGCCCTGGCCTTTACAAGAACCTCTCTGCAGTCGACCGGGATGTCGTACCCTTCTAACTCTAGTGCTGCAGGAGCCAGGCCTGCAAGTTCAGCGACTCTGGATTGTGGTGAAGAATGGCGCCTCCTTCTCTGGAGAGGTGGTCTGCGTCCGTCGGCAGCTTGACTGGTGGGGACATTGACAAGTCCAGAAGGTCCGGGAACCAGATCTGCCTCAGCCACGCCTGTGCGACGAGGATCATCCTGCACCGGGACCTCTTTAGCTGGTTGATGAGCCAGAGCAGCAACGGCAGCTGAGGGAACGCATAAAGAAATAGGCCGTCCTAGGGGAACGAGAAAGCATCGCCCATGCTCCTCGGCTGGGGGAACCTGCTGGCGAACCTCCGGCACTTGGAATTCGTCGCCGTCGCGAAGAGATCGATTTGGGGTTCGCCCCATCGTCGGAAGAGTCGATCCACTTGATCCTGGCGTAGTTCCCACTCGTGGCATGAGCGCAGCTCCCTGCTGAGTGAGTCGCCGATTATGTTTTTTATTCCTGCCAGATGAAGAGGCACCAGAAACATCCCTTGGGCGACGGCCCAATGCCACAGATCCTGGGCTTCCTTGGAAAGGGCCGGGGACCTGGTTCTGCCCTGTTTCCGGATGTAGAACATCGTGGTGGTGTTGTCAGTGAAGAGCCTCACCACCTTGCCCTTGAGAGACGGAAGAAACGACCTGAGGGCCCAGAACACCGGCGGAGCTCCAAGATGTTGATGTGGAGAGACTTCTCCTCCGGGAGCCAAAGGCCTCTCGTGTGAAGATCTCCGGAGTGTGCTCCCCAACCTTCCAGGGAGGCGTCCGTCTTCACCGTCACCTGGTGAGCTGGGGTCTGAAAGTCTGTGCCCGCCGACAGATGGGAGCGGGTCCCCCACCACCGGATCACCTGACGGAACGTCTCGTTGAGGGATCCTTTCCTCGAAGTTGCCCATCGACTGGATCCAGCTGGCATCGAGGAACTCCTGTAAGGGTCTCATCCGAAGCCTGCAAAGGCGCACCAGATAAATGCAGGAGGACATCATCCCGAGGAGGGACTTGATAAATCTTACCGTGGCCATGTCCGTGGCCAGCAGACGCTGCACCTTGCGCAGAATGGTCCTGGTCCTTTCCTCCGACGGCGAGGCCAGCCGCGCCACTGTGTCGAGCTTGGCTCCCAGAAACAGGGCGACTTGTGACGGAACCAGGTGGGATTTTGGAAAGTTGATGGAGAATCCCAGGTCTGTGAGCAGCTGGACGGTCTTCGCAGTGTGCTCCACTGCGAGCTCCCTTGTCCGTGCCCGGATGTGCCAGTCGTCCAGGTAGGGGTAGACGTGGATCCCCTGTAGGCGCAGCCGCGCCGCCACTGGTGCGAGGCACTTGGTGAACACCCTGGGTGCCGACTTCAATGCGAACGGGAGGGTCTTGAACTGGGAGTGCCGCCCTTGGACCACGAACCTGAGGAACTTTCGGTGTCTTTTTAGAATGGGGATGTGGAAGTACGCATCCTCCAAGTCCAACGACGACAGGAAATCGCCCTCCTCTAGCTGTCCCAGCACGTGCTGGAGGGTGACCATACGGAACTTCTGTGCCTTGATGTACTTGTTCAGTCGTCGCAGGTCCAGGATGGGACGCCATCCTCCTGTCTTTTTTACAAGGAAGTACCTTGAGTAAACTCGAGCCCCGAAGCCTCTTTGGGACGAGCTTGATGGCACCCTTCTTGAGCATAGCCCTTACTTCCAACAGTAGTTAGATGTGATTTTCCTTCCTGGCCACGGGTGGAACGCCAGGGCACTTCTTCTGAAACTCTAGGGCGTGCCCTTGGGCCAATGCGTCCAGCACCGAACGGTCGGTGGAGATGGACTCCCACACGCTGACGAACCTCGCCAGCCGGACTCCCACCGGGGTGCTTTGGTGGGGGCCCGACCCCACGGTCGGTTCAATCTTGTTTGGCGGCTGCCCTGCCTCCTTGACGACGGGCACCACCTGACTTGCCGCATCCCCTGTAGGCTTCCTGGGACGAAGGCACCTTGTCTGCCTCCGGAGCTCTGAAAGGACGGCCGTCGTTGTTGGAGCACTCCCAGTGCCCGGGCAGTCTCTGTCTGTCTTGATGGCCTGAAGGGACTCATCAACCGCCTTCCCAAACAGGGTGTTCCCATCGAAGGTCATGTCCAAAACCTTGGTTTGTACGTCCTGGCGCAAATCCGTGGCCTTGCGCCATCCTCGTCGTCTCAGGCAAACGCCGTTGCCCAACTGACGGAAACCGGTGTCGGCGATGTCCGTTGCCACCGTGATGGCGTAGTCCGAAGCAATCTCCCCCTTCTGTAGGTTTCAAGGGCCTCAGCCCTTTTGGCGTCCGGAAGGAAGTCTAACAGAGGGGCCATTTTGAACCACAACTCCCTGTCGTAGCGGGCTACGATAGCCAGGGCGTTGGCCGCCTTGATGGTCGTTGCTGCAGATGAGATGATCCGTCGTCCTATCATGTCCAACCTCCTGCCCTCGCCTTCCGGCGGGGAAGTTGATGTCGAGGCCGATGCCCACCCAGCTTTCTTCTTTGCCGCCGCCGAGACGGCCGAATACGGGGTAGGTTGTGCCCGAAGGCACAAGGGGGCAGCGTCGGGGACCCGGTACTACTTCTCGTACCGGTCCCCCTTTGCCGTGGCAGGGTTCTTGAGGAGGGCGAGCCCCTCATCCCAGATGTCATCAAGAAGCGGTACGGCGAGGACCGTCTTCCTTTTAGCCTTGCGCCGTTGGTAAAGGAACCCTTCTTTTCTTCTGGGCAGAGCTGAAAAAGCTCGAATGCCCTGGAAATCATGGCATGATAGGATCCAATCTCGTCGGGCGGGGACGCCCGAGCAGGGGGCGACGGGGGACACGTCCCGTCGTAGTCTCCGTCGTCATCTGTACCTGTCGTAGCCGTGTCCGTGCCTGTATCATCCCCGTGGGTAGTAGACCGGGGGAAGGCAGAGCAGGCCGCAGAGGTGGCGTAGGATGCGTCGTCGTCCTCTTATGCGGTGGACTCTTCGAAGGTCCTGGCTCCGGTTCCCCCGTCGGGTCTGGCTCAGGTACCTCCGTCGGGGGAAGGGGCAACCTTGTCCTTATCTCCGAGCATAAGGACTGAATCGCTGACAAAATGGCCGCCGAGGTGTCCTGCGGCGCCGGAAACTACGGGCGCGAGGGCAAATGAGGAGCCTTGTCGGCGACACAGTCGCCCTCGTCGTCGCCCTAGTCGGGATCCCTCCCAATGGGCTGGGCCTCTTCCACGACTTCAATGAGCTCTTCAGAGGTTGTGTCCGTATCCACGATGGCCACCAGCCCCTCCCCCACCTTTTCCAACGAGGACTTCGTGGGAGTCTTCTCAATGGGCCTGAAAGACGACTCCCTCCGCGGTGGCAGGAAGACTCTGGGTCCTGAGGGCGCCTCCACTAGTGTAGCCTCCACAGGCTGAGCCAGGGCCGCAGCGACATCCTCAATTGAGGTCTTAGCAGGGTGAATTAAGGCCATCGTCACCTTCTGGACGCCTGGGGCCTTCACCTTGGGGGGAGGGTCCGAGCCTCGCTGTCCCCTTGGCCGGAATCTTCGAGATCGAGCGGGGCCTCTCCAGAAGCTTCGCCGGGTTCTCAGACTTCCTCTTACCCGAGCCAGAGCGTTGGCTCGTGGTTGATGGCGCCGGGGAGGATGCGCCCTGCCTGGCAGCCAAGGAGCCCGACCGTTCGGCGCTCCCAGTGCCCACGGACTCGCGGTGCTTAGCCTTTTGTTGGGCCCCCGTCGCCGGGGCACCCTCACAGGACTTAGAAGACCGCTCAGACTTCTTTTTCTTCTTCTCGCCTGACGGGCTCTTCCCTTCCAGCCAGTTGGCAAGACGGAGGCGGCGATCCTTCATGGTCCGCTCCGACATGTTCCCACAAAACGCACAGTCCTTCTCCTTGTGCGTCTTGTCCTCATGTAGACAGTAGAGGCATAACGAATGCTCGTCCTCCTTGAAAACATTCTGAAGCTGGCATCCAGGGCAGGTTCTGAACAGCTTCCCGGGCGTCGAGCTTCCTTTCTCCTGGGCCATGTCCAGGGTAGGCCTCAAAACTTCTGGAATCCTCCAAAAGCGTAACTCGATGAAATCTTCACCCTTGAGGGGCGTAGAAAACTCCGAAACGGATCTCCATTGATCGGATGTAGAAACGGTGGAGCTTGAGGCTCTATTTAACCGAAAAATGAGAAAAATCTCCTGAAAAAGCACGAAAATGCAGCAAATGCTTGAGAGCTACAGCACGAGGACTCCCAACACTTGAACGTGCGGTAAAAATCTGAGGATGGCTGCCGGAGGCGGGGCTTAGGGAGAGGGCAGTCATTGGCTGGGGGCAGTATGACCCAGAGACCAGTGATTGGTTATTACTAAGAAAGACAGATGAGAAACGAAACTGATACTGATTTTTTTTCTATACCGAGGATTCCCGGCCTGACGACGGGGAATATTCCTGAGCATGTGAATCCATGCCAGACCCCATACTGGAGAATGTAATTGTGCCAATATAACCGACTTATCTATCTGCGCCGTTACATTTTTCCTGTAATATTGCAGAGTGCACAGGTTCCGCTTGTGTGTCACTTTGCACGTTCTTTTCGTCTCGTTTGCAATCACGAGACGTAATATTTTTTTAATTGTCCATTCATTTTGCTTTCATAACTGCATTATCGTCTTCCTGTGTAGTTGGCATTTATTTTTCTCTCACGGTGCATGCAGAATCTCGGCATTTGTAGCCATTTACTATAGGTACACATGGTCATTAGTAACATTTCAGTAAAATGTAATGTTTGACCAGTTACATTTGTGTATTACTTTGAACATTTTTGTGTGTCTTTTTAGAAATTCTTTGGTAGACGTTGTTTATGGACACGTATTTTCTGTAACATTTCCTGCCCAGGTACATATTGCCATACTGTCCGTGCCATGGTTTCTAGATGCTGAGTGAGGGCTTTTTTTAGGCCAACAAATACAACTGCTCGTGAGCGGGTGCCTGTCCATAACAATTATGTGGGATGACACTCTAAGCCCGCTTTGTCCGTATACTGAACTCGCTATTCGGAGGCACATCAAATCATTTATGGTGCTGTAGGCTCATGGCGCCTTTTTGGAAATCCCTGTGTAAACAAAGCGGCTGCTTTAATCAAGAACCCAACATTTTTGTATGGGAAAAAAACAACGTGTTCCTCATCTTTAACATTTGCAATGTCGCTCTTAGAAACTTATCATTGCATTGAAAATGGAATTACTCTGATGTTCTGACAGTTTGTTGTTAAATAAAGCTATTTTACAAACTCAAAATGTTCACGTTTTCATTTACAGTCCAGCCTATTATTTCGAAATATAAGTTATTAGGTTGTACATCACTATGTTTATTTACAGGTTCTGCGTCACGTCACGTACTTGTGCTTTTTGCAGCCTACCATGGAAAGGGAAGAGGGACCATGTATGAAATAACAGCCTTCCCTTTCGATGGTGGCCATCTCTTGAAAAAGGATTTTCTTTTGTAATCCGGCCCGCCAAAGCCGCCCCGGATTATAACAAGTAATCCTCCTTTTTAGTAGCACATGTTCGTGCTTTGCAAATTTAGACCATTACTTGCAAAGATTGTGTCTATGTATTTTATTGAGAAATATGCAATAATTGGAGTGTGCAATTTTTTAAAAATGTTATTTACACTGTGAAAGGTCGTTATTACCGCATTATTAACTTTTACGGGTGGCTATTTTTTGATACGGCAGGTTATAAGACAATTTGCAAACGGCAATGAGCAAAGAGGCAACAAATGGTAATATGGGTCGGTAGATGTGCGGAGACAATTTTTGTGCGTTTGTTATTTGCTGTTTCTCATGCTTCAACATCACAGCAATGCTGCTGTTTCTTAGGGAGGAAGGATGCCTTTAACTGATGTGATTTTCAGAAAAGTATAACTTTTGCTAAAGATATATAATGTGTAGTGCATTGGTAATCGCTGCATATCCATATGTATTGGCATTCTGTAAAGGAAATGTTGAAGTTGGACGTTCCTACATCAATATAAAATCTATTTCCACGCTGTCCACAAGGCAAAGATCTTACTGTTACCTGTGTACTGATTCTGGGACATGTCACTGTGCTGTACGCCCGCATATTGTCATGTGGCATTCTTCGCACGGTGTATACGGTTTAGGAAAAGAGCCTTGCTAAAGGTACGTTATGGTTACGTTGCCCTACTGCAAATCTGACATTCAGTACAACATTTTTTTTATTAACAAGACGTTATACTTAACTTGACCTACTAAAACCCGTAAAATGCACTAAAAAAAACTTAAAGGGGACGTTATGGTTAAGTTGTACTACTAAAAACCTATGCAATTCACTAAAAACTCTTTACAAACGTGCCATTATGGTTCAAAGTAAAACCGAAAACCCCCTGAAATTCGCCAGTTATGGTAGGCTAAGCAAACATACCTGCCCTCACCAGTGTGCACTGCTTACACTAACACCCAGGACCTGAAAGATGGCATCACAAATGTCACTGATGACTTCACTGATGTTATCACATGTGTAGCTCCTTTGTTTTTATACACTGATATATATATATGCGTCGTTTTCGTGTTGCTATCTCTGTCCTGGACATTATATTAAAGCCATTTTTGTGCCTATAACACCCTGGCTTCCTGTTTGTGTTTGGTGAAGACTACAAGCCCCAAAATTCTTCCTGGAGTGCCATCCACTTTCTTTGTACCTTCGTACAGGGACTCTTCTGAATATTAACACGCCGAGGAGAAAACGGCGTTGGAACGTGCACCCGCTCCGGCAACCAGCAGCATAGCGCAGCATCTGCTTTCTCTCTTCAAAATGGAGCTGCGGGCTTTTGCTCCAGATAGCCCAGGGATAATTTGTAAAAGTGAAGCCACAGTTCCAGTTTGCAGAGACGGACCTGCCACATATATGGATGGAGGAGCCATTACCATCGGAGGGTGGAGGGACCTCCATCCATTGTGGTAAGTCCAAAACTGTTGATACTGGGTTACTGTGTTTCCTACTGAACCGAGCTTCACTCTAACTGGGCATTCGTTTTAGGGAGTGTTTAAAACCCTGCATGGGAAGTGAGAATTATTTCTCTGGAGAGACAGGCAGCTATTGGTAGGCATTCTAAATCATATGTCAACACATAAGGACAGAGAAAGTGCACGTAAGGAGCAAGCAGTGTTCTTATTTTGTGAAAAACCTGTCCCACCACAAGTAAGCCCAGCAACAAACCACCAGATGCACAATGTAATGAAGAAATAAGACTCCTTAGAGAACTGGAAAAGTTCCAAAGAAGGGAGATCAGCAAATGGTGGGAAGAGTATTTGTTGCAGAACTATGTTGATGTGGGACAGGTTCCCAGAGGGCTACGCATACTCAACACTGACTTGAAGAGCAGGATCCCCTTATGTTGGAATAATGGGGCGAATCAAGCAACAAATGCTCAGTGACATTCCTTAATATTTTAATAAAATATGAAAAGATTGACCGCCAAAACACATTGCTCAAAATACAAGAGATTGAAGAACAGCTAAAGGATACTGATCAAAGCGAATGAGGAAAAGCCATTCGAGTAAATATGGAAAAGGGGCTTAAAACATTTGAGGAAGCAATTAACTGCGGAAACCATGTAAATTCCTGCAAGATAAAGATGATTATGAAAAAGGGAGGGTGCTCACATTTGCTAAAAGATTTGACACCTTAAGACAAAAGCTCCCAAAAACAACATCAAATCCAAAGAATGAAGTATCCAGCGCACCATCATCCTCTGATGTTGACACCACAGAGTGAAAACGAACAGCCCCAAAGAAAGTTGAATTTTTTAGAAGAGATGAGACTCTTAGGAATGGATGGCAGAAGCAGCAATATCAGCAAAAAAACAAGAGGAAGAGGACGGGGAAACCAACCAAGACACGAGGAACAAGAGAACAAGAAAACAAGGAGGAGCAACCGCCTCAGATGCCATAGTAATGGACAAAACAGACATATAAACGCGCTCTGGGACAAAAAACTGATGGTAACACAAAGTAAATCACCAGACATGTCCATTATCAACAAAACATCACTTAATTTCTCGTTGGAAGAACAAAAAAAGTGTTAAAACTTGGTTTGAATTTCTGTCCCTCCTCTCCCTACAACTACGCAGAAACAAGAATTGATTTTGACAGGTATATGCGTAAGATACGCTTAAAGAAATTCTTTGCCTCCAATCCTCCGAAAGCCAAAGAAGATGAACCACAATGTGGTTACACGCCCTTGGTTATAGAAGACATGCACGTATTGAGAGATTTCATCCATTTGGAAACTGAATGGCAAGAAAACAAAGATATAAGTGACCCACAATGGGACCTTATGAACATTTGCACTGATTGGCCCTGCAAAAGCAATCTTAAACTAAAATCACGCTTTAATCCCATGTTCAATCCAGGGGGAAACATTGAGGCTTACCAAGATTTGGTTATCAACGACCTCAAGAAGTTCAGAAAAACAAAGACTCACTATAAAAAAAATCTCACTCACCGAGAGGAGATCATCATGTCCAGAATCCGTGTATTGGAAGACTATGTTATTAAACCTGCTGATAAAGGCACCAACATAGTCATAATGAATCGGGAGGACTACATTACCGAAGCAAATAGACAAATGAAAGATCCCAAATGCTACAAGTTACTGGACAAAGACCCCACGCCAGACATGAATGACAAACTATTTAAATTATTGATGAGATGGAAAGAGAAAGGCTTATTGGAAGAAGATATGTGTAAATATCTGCATCCTAAATTTCCAGTGATACCCACTATTTACTTCCTGCCTAAGGTCCATAAAAATAAAACTAGACCACCCGGGAGACCTGTAGTGACACTATGTGGGGCACTCCTTGAAAATGTGTCAAAACCAGTAGATGAAACACTGATCAACTTTGTTACCAGCTTACCGTCATATTTACGATATACTAAGGATTTCCTTAATAAAATAGACGGCATAACCTGGGAAAAAACCTATCTACTAGCAACATTAGATGTAGTGTCCCTGTACACATCAATAAAACATACAGACGGCTTGAAGTCGTGTGAGTATTTTCTAAAAACGAGATCCTTGAACTATTTGGAACATAGATGATTTTAGAGATGATCAACCTTTGCTTAACCAACAATAGTTTTTTATTCAATAAAAACTTTTACACTCAGTTGCAAGGAACAGCCATGGGTACAACATTCGCCCCCTCATATGCAAATTTAACAATGGGGTGGTGGGAGAAGTTTGCAGTATGGGTCCCTCCCAATAGCCACCAAACGGACTAAGTGGTCCTTTGGTTGCGCTATATAGATGACTTATTTGTAATTTGGGATGGAACAACAGATGAATGGTTGGGAGTTTATTAAGTCACTTAATGTATGTAAATGAATATAATTTGCAGTTCACCGAGTGCCACAGCAAGACTGCTATTGTTTACTTAGATATTCTTGTAACTGTGGCACAGGATGGATTAGTGAATGAACTTTACCGCAAACCAACAACCTCCAACATCCCCCTGCATGCCAAAAGCAGTCATCCCACAGCTCTTAAGTGGAGCATTCCCTATGGTGAATTTATCCGCATTAGACGGAATTGTTCGCAACTAGATAGTTATGATAAGGAATGCAGAGATATGGCCTTGAGGTTTCAACAAAGAGGCTATCCTAAGAAAGTACTGGAAAGAGCGTATATTAAAGCACGGCAGAAGGATCGCTCCATTTTACTGATGCCCAAAATTCAAACAGAGTGTATTGGAAGAAACAGATACACGACTCATCTTGACATTCAGTAAAGCTTCTACGCACATTCGCCATATAATACACAAACATTGGCATGTACTTAAGCAAGATGAACATTTGGGGAGCATTTTGGGTCCTAATGTTAATATCACATATAGACGTTCGACCTCGCTGAAGGATGACCTGGTACCCAGTTATATGAGTCTGAAAATTTCACAAACTGCCCGAGCTGGCTAAATGCCAATCCAGAAGGCTTCCAGAAATGTGCAAAATGTAAAGCGTGCAAGTTTGCTAGAAACACTAAAAATTATCTACATCCTGTATTACGAAGAAATGGGACTATAAAATCTAGGATCACATGCGAAGCAGAATATGTTGTGTACATGCTCACATGCCCATGCGACAAATGGTATGTGGGGAGTACGATCAGCAAATTGAAACTCAGGATATTGCAACACATAAGAGCTATCAAAAATGTTGATCCTGTATATCCCATGGCCTTACATTTCCAGGAGAAGCACGGAGGCAAACTAGAAGGCTTTGGATATTTTGGCATTCATTTCATTCCAAAAACAGCAAGAGGTGGTAATCGGAAACTCTTTCTCAGACAATCAGAAACCAAATATATTCTAGACCTCGAGACCAAGAAACCCAAAAGGCCATAACCTAGATGAAAAATTGTACACCTTTCTAGGCACTTAAATTGTCTCAGATTATGTTACAGCATCTACTGCATAGACTTTAAAGAAGACCTCAGATTCCCACAATTTGTTGGGAGGTCCTGTTTTTCGATAAGCAAGTATTTTTAAGAGATTTTTCTTATTACTACAATTGTATGTTTATTTTTTCCCTTTCTCTCTCCCCTCTCCCACTTTTCAAATGTGTAAATGCTTTTTTCTTAATTGGTGTTTACATGAAGTTGTCATGGGGAAACGTTTTTCACTAGCATTAAGGACAGAAGGTCTATTGATTTAAGAAAAACTTATATCTAATAAGAGAATTGAATGTATTTTAGACCTTTTTCTAGCCATCCTTTCTTTGTCTTTTATTTATCTTTTACCTAACACTTTTTTCTCCTTTATAGAGTGAGCAACATATTTATGGTTGAAATATTGATGAAACACAGGAAAACTAACAGTCGCACACACATTACCTTTTTAGCCATGTTTTTTTTAATGTTTGCAATTATAATTCTGGTGTGACAACATGACTTAGGAGTTTTTAAGTGATTAAGGTTTCACAGTAGCAAGTCAATGTCTTTTATAAATGTGTAGCAATAATATTCTGTGCAGTGAGTCATGATTGACATGTACATGTAAAGCACTAAGCACTTTATTTACTTCCGTATTAGGATTATTATTATGATGATGCTGCTAATGCACGTTGCACTTTACCAACAGTCTGTTGGACTCCTTGGCTGCTAACGGCACAAGCACTTTATAAACAATTATGTTGAATATTGCAGATTTGCAGTCAGCTATAATAAGCATTTTAGGAGGTAATTCCAACACATGTCAACCACAGTATATTATGGTTGGGTACACTAAGAACTTGATCCCAAACATTATACTGCGCTGTCAGTACTAACTGATCACCGACACACACCACATGCTGTAAGACCATCAGTGCACTCCATCGAGTGTAGCACTTAGCTTTGCATAAAGGAGCACATGCGAAAGACTAGGAAAGTGACATTATATGGACAAAGGGTTATTTCCTAGTTCCCCCTTGTCAACTGACATTGAACACTATTGTTCATAACCAGTGCAAGATTGAAACTAACTGGTTAGCAGCTAGGCTCATTTTGGAAATAATCCATGACTGCGATCACTGCATGCAACTTCAAAGCAGCAACAAAATACAACGTGCATTTACTTGCTTGTCGCAGAAGCAGGCTTTCTGTTTTCCGGTTTCTAAATAGAACGAACCGTGCTGTGCACAATATTTAATAGTGATCTCTGCATGCAGTTTACAAATGGTTAAATCTCATATGCTACAATGTTTGTTTTGCAATGTTCGATAAGAAATACGATTTCTTGTATTTTAAATGTAATGAACTGTGCAAAGTACACCTTTCAAACATGGCGGTTTTTAACCATAGATTATGTGTTTGCAAACGCGACTCTCTATATTGAAACCATAGAGATGATGTTAGTTTATAAGTCCTTCTTCTGTCTCTCTTACCCTCAACGTGAACAAGCGGTCTGTTGCCGCGAAACGCGTAGTTGTTTTCGTGTTGCTATCTCTGTCCTGGACATTATATTAATTAAAGCCATTTTTGTGCCTGTAACACCCTGGCTTCCTGTTTCTGTGTTTGGTGAAGACTACTAGCCCCAGACTTCTTCCTGGAGTGCCATCCACTTTCTTTGTACCTTCGTACATGGACTAAGACTAACACCCAGGACATCAAAGATGACATCACTGATGACATCACATGTGCATATACTTTTCATAAAAAGTCTGCACAAGGGAGTTTTATAATGTTGATAAAAAACTGAAGGCTTATTGGAATAGATGACATGAGCTATGTGGTGCATTAAGCATTGCATTCACATAAATAGCATTCTATTACAAAGTTCTTTACAGTAAAACAATGTACTCATGTACAGACACAAGCATTGTGTGCAGCATACATGATGTAGGTGCACTATTCATAATCTTCCCATGTTAAATAGTGAAATGGTGAATGATTTCTTATTACACTTTTGTGTATTGTGCAACATGTTATAAGTAGCTAATAAAAACACTTCCTATATAATTTCATTACGTAACAAAACACAAAGACACAACAAATACAAAAAATGAGTATATACAGTTAAAGTGAAGTATGCAAAAAAGCAGCAGTCGAGCCAGAAATTGTTCATAACCTACCTGATTTCTACGCAACAAAATGATTGTTCTGCTTCAAACCTACTACTTCCCTATGAATAACCATCACTTGTGCTGACTGCACCCTAAAGAGTAATACGAATACAAATATGAGCATATCCAGAGAAAGTACAGTAATAAAAAAAACAGCAGACCACTAATAAAGTGTTGATAACCTTACTGATTGTCTTCATACACAGAAAGCATTGTTATCTTTCAAGTGCGTATTCTCCCCATGTATATGTTTAATATGCCGAGAGTGAACCCCAAATGAATTACTCTAAGAACATATTTAAAGTGTAAGTCTACAAATGTAGTACTTTGATTTTTTTGTTCTTAATTATTACTGGCCAAGATATATCACTAAAGGAAAAAAGAGGGAGCCAGACATGTGATGTCATTAATGACATTTGTGATGCCATCTTTCAGGTTGTGGGTGTTAGTGTTAGCAGTGCACAGTGGTGAGGGGCAAGTATATTTGCTTAGCCTACCATAACTGGCTATTTCAGGGGTTTTTCGGTTTTACTTTGAACCATAATGGCACGTTTGTAATAACAAAACAAAAGAGCAATCGCTCACTGGACCACATGCACCAACCACGACCAAGACAGGAGCATGTCCCAGGGAAGGGAGTGGGGAAGGGGGTTGTCACAAAACGTACCCATGTTGAGAATTTGTATTATGTTACTAATCCTGCAACGCGACCGTAGGTTACATGTTCAAGAAATATGTGAAAACCTGTAATTGTGATAAAATACTAATAAAGAGTTGGAAAAAAAATAATGGTTCTTGGGGTGGTTTTAAATGAGCTACATGCCATCCGGCTATTGGGATTCAACCTTACACCCTACAACGATGGGGGTAATTATCAGAGCAGATCTATAGATGGGGTTCACTTTAACTTCCCAACAAAAGAAACAGTGGTCACCTCAGCATTGATCACACAGACAGGGCCGTTTGGTGCAGATTTGAGGGGCGCCGGGGGTGGTGGGGGGATGATGAGTCTCAATCTAGAGATAGGCCATGGCTTGCAGGAACATTGAATAGGAAAGAATTGGGCTCGGTATAACACTCCTAACATTTTAATTCCTCTAAACATGGACACAAATTCTATATATTTTATGTCATGGAACACAACGTGGCAATATCCATCTTTTTACCAACCTAGTAGTAGGTGTCTATAAGTCCAAAATGATCATAAGCCTCCAAGAAACCTGGCTAATTGATTGCTATGACTAACTTTCAGTCAGCCAAAAAGGGACTCCAGGCAGGTCGTCCCTCGGGAGGTCTATCTAGTCAATTCTCTGAAATCATTGAAAGCATAAACCACACATTTGGCTTCATAGCCACTTGTCAGTAATGGGGGGGGGGATCAACTGTGACATCCTGGTTAACAATTGTTGGCTTTTAGGTTGCGGGAATTTAAACATCTTCCCCAACCTTGTAATGAATACGATCAAAGAGTGGCGTGACAAATGGGTTTGTGGTTTGATCCTATTATCTGGATAATTGAATGCAGCTTGCTCTGAAGTAGATCGTTCCAGAACCACCATCACAGGCCTTAAAGGGAAGGATTATTTTGGATATGTGTGGGTAAAGGCTCTGGTGAAGATGGGATTGGTGATGTGGAATAGGGCTGCCACGGGGGCTGTCCGAGTCATTTTACATGGTTTACTGCTTCTCGTACCTCCACATTAGGTTACATATTTACATGCTGAAAATTATTCGAGAAATGTAAACACATGAATGTTTCCCAGACGGAATTTAGTGATCATTGTGTATTGAATCTGGAGTTTGAGTTGGAAGGAAGGAAGGAATCCAGGAGAGTCTGCTCTGATGAACACGGGGACATACTTAAATACTTAAGGGACCAGTATTGGCTAGAGCCCTATTAGTGTTCGCTGTGTTAATTCGAGTTTTGCAGGATATCTACAAACTATTTCTGCTGGAGAGTGGAAGCATTGTTTCTCGAATGAGAACTTTGAAAGCTCTGTTGGGGATCTAATAGACACTGGCTTGTTTCAGCCGGTGCCAACGGGAGGGTGGTACTAAGAAATCATGTGCAGCTCAAGGATGTAGAGTTGGCAACTAGAAAAAGACATAGGCGAGCAAACATAATAACTATTACAACCCCTACACTATCAACGAAAGCTAAAGTGGTATCTATTCATTAAGCCAACCAGTCTTAAAAGAACTGGCTGAAATCTTACCGTGCAAACAGATGCCAACGGGAAGTGGAAAAAATGCTTCAAGCCCCAACAAAAATTCTCAAGCGTTTTTGGCAGCTGCATAATGAGCCTAGGAATTTCCTCTTGGGATGGGAGGCAAATCCAATTCCTGAAGAATTGTGGGGAACATTATTACACTGTTTTTGCCAACCATCGGGAGGGCATTTTATGGAGCAACAATACTCAGCATCTGAACAATTTAAATTCCCCTTATGGGATTGAGGAAATCATTCAGCGAATCAGTGCCTGTAGGGCACCAGGGCCAAATAAGTTACCTAATCCCCTATTTAAAGTAGATCCTCATATGTGGGCTAACATTCTGTCTGTACTTTTAACAGATTTCTGAGACTAAGTTTTCCCACTCGCTGGTCAACCGCACACATTCTGCCAGTTTTTAAAAGGGGAAGCAGATCAGATCAGACCCCAAGAACTACCAACCAATTGCAATCCTAGATACCAACATCAAGGTGTTGGCAGCCTTGATGTTGGAGCATCTGGAGGATTGCTAATTATCGGTAGGTAGAATATCTAAATGGCAGACAGCTTTCGCAAATCCATGGGTACCTCATTGAACAGCTTTGTACTGAACTGTATAATGAGTCAAGTATGGAGGGACAAATATGACTCAATTTTATTGGCGAGTATTGACCCGTCAGCAGCTTTTAATGCAGTCGACAGATCTCTCCTCTGGGTCAAACTTCAAGGATGGGCTATCCTGGAAGGATTGTTACGGCTCATCTCCCTCCTGTATGAAGGGTCAAATGTACGAATCCGTTTGAACCATCAAGGACTTCTCTCCCAGCATATAGATACTACGCAAGGAGTGAGGCAGGGTTGCGTGTTGGCACTGTTCCACTTTAATCTGTACATGTCTGATGTGGGAGAGTTGTCTGCGTTAACTAGCCCTAAAATTAGAAACCTTAAAGTTATATGGCTTGCATACACCGACGACTTCCTTCGATTTGACTGTATACAGAGCGGCTTGCAGAGCTTGCTTAATGCCCTTTCCAATTTTGCACGGTTTTATAAACTGAAAGTTAATCCTTTTAACACTAAAGTCATCCCTTGCACTAGGTGGAAACATGATCCTGGGTCCACCTGAAGTTTGGATTCAGAATCCATTGAAGGGGTTGACCATTTTACCCTACATGGGTTTCCCCAGTCAGCAAAAACCACAAAAGCAGCTTATCAGAGAACAGCTAAAAATACATACGAGTGCATTGCGTGATCAGCTGTGTCAAATCAACTCCAAACATGGTAAATATTAATTTGGGTCCCTAGGCTACTTTACAGGTTTGAATTGATTGACTTTTGGATCCAAGGTTTTCTGCCTGTTCGGGGGGGGTTGGTGTAGAGGAAGATCCTTCGGATTCCCAACAGTGTGCCCATTTCGGCCATCAGGTACGAGCTTGGAACTACCTCACTAAAAGCTAGGGCATGTTGGAGGTACCTTAGCTTGTACAGAATAATCGTTAACCCCTTTGCGAACTTGTTTTTTTACTTGAAAATTATTCTAGTATATTAACTTGCTCATCACTGTCTATCGCAACTCCCGATAATGGGGTGGCGGACCCAATTGGTAACCCATGTGGAGTTAAGCTGTTGCTTTAACTCCATGACTTGTCCAACATTGTGGATACCATGCACTACTATTCATCATTGAAACATTTGACGTGGGAACAAAAATATGGGAACCTTAGCACTCTACCTTTCAATCTATTCAGATAGTGAAGTTAGAAGAGGTTTCCTGCTTTTCCACTGGAACCTACTTCTAACTAAAGAAGTCATGATTAGGTACAGTCTTTTGGCCAAGAACCTGGGTGGCTATCGTTTTTTTTGTATAGGGGAACAGCATAAGGAGACGTTAAGGCACCTATTAACAATGTGCTGCGATTCAGGGAAAAAGGTGGAATTGTTTTAAAAAATATGGTTATCTGTTCTTCGCAGGTGATGAAATGTGGCAATATTGGCTTTCAGGTAGAACCACTGCAATAGTGCTTGCAGGGACTGGTTGTTTGGACTCCAAAAAATTGAAGAGGTTTAGTCTGGACTTGTTGCACTTTAATCACGTTGCACTTTATCCATCAATGGTCCTCTTAGGGTATGAAATATTTGTGGTAATTCATTTATAGGATTTTAAACAATTGATGCAATAAGATTTATGTTTTAATTAAGATGAATGGAATGTGTTTTGTGTTTAAAATGTGTACAAAAGAAAATATTGTTAAAGGTTATTGTATTAACCAAATAAATATATAAAAAAAAAGCCAAGTGAGGCATTAATCCATCCTGATATTTTGTTTAATAAAAGATTCAACTTTGAATATATTGTCTGCGTCTCCTTTCATGATGCCAACCTCACAATGGTTTGCTTCCCTAAGGGCACCGGCCTCTAATCCTCACTCCTCCAGATTTTCAAATACACCTTCACTTCACTGTTCATCTGGTTTTCTCTTCTCCCTTTGCAACTGTGCAGCCTTCCTTTTTGTTTTCAGACAAATTCCTTCTTTCTGGAAAACCTCTATTATTCAGATTTTAAAGAAGGGATCTATATGTTCTCCTGCCAACTACAGGCCCATTGCCCTTCTAGATGTGCCTGGTAAGATCTTTTGTGCAATTTTGTAAAAATTAGAGACTGGGAGTTCTCGTCTGGAATCATGGACTAGTTCCAATTGAGTTTTGTTAAAGGTGGCACGGCTTTTAATGTGATTGTTTTGAATTTACTAAAGGCCTCTTATTTTGAAAAAGGCATGTGTTTGAACATTTGTTTTGCAGAGTTTTCTATGGCTTTTGACAGCGTAAATCACAATTTAAATGGGGCTGCCCTGCTTTCTTAGTTGCCATCATCAAATAACTGTATGGGAATACTACTATGAGAATCCAGTTGAACGCTGACGGCCTTCTATCGGTGCCTATTCCCACGCTTTACCGTTTAAAGCAGGACTGTGTTCTTGTCCCTTTACTTTATTGCAAATATTGGCAAGGCACTTTTAAACACCTACTCCTTCCCTCCCAAGTTAGAAGTAGTTGGTATTCACTGGTTGTTGTATGCAGGTGACCTTCTTTAGATAGGCCAAACGCCTAGTGGTTTGCAAAAACAGATTTCTGCCCTGCACCAATATGCTAATGATAATTAATTGGTCATCAATACTAATACTCTAAAATTAGGATCTTGCGCCATTCTAAAAATGCGAGTAACGGGGCGTCGGTGGATACTGGCGCAACAGCTAGAAGTATTCTTTGAATTTGTAATTCAGGGTTTTTTACTCTTGAGACGGCTACCTCCACTCCGCTGGGCTGACTGTTTAAGATCTAAATTCTAATATCTACAAAAAGAAGTTTCAGGTATTTTCTAAAAAAAGGGAACCACTTGCATGGGTATCCTGTCTCACAGATAAGTTTTTAGGCAAAATTAGATATTAATTTTATTAGTCATACAAAATTCATTTTAAAAATAAAAAATTCATCATAAAAAATGATCATCTCACATAGAACAATCAATTCTAAAACCACACAAGTAATTCAGCTTCAATCGGTTCTAGTCTCAAATTTGATCTTTTGGTCAACCCGAGTATTTAAATCAGAGAGAATGGGAGAATTCCCATATTTTATATCCTCCCCAAAATTCACAAAAATTTGGAGAAACCCCCGGGTAGACCAATCGTCTCGGGAGTCAATTCCCTTTTAGAGCCGATCTCGAAATTTGTGGATTTTTACTTAAGACCGTTCATTCCTAGTATGAAAAGTTATGTCAAGGACACAACAGATGCCATCAATAGAATTGAGGGCAACACTTTTGACCCAAGGACGAATTTGTTAATGTGTCTAGACATACAAGCCTTATACACGAATATACCACAATTGGCAACATTAGAGGTAGTGGAAGAGACTTTGCTGAACAGACAAGATCACTCTCCAGTTTCGAATTCCTTTATAAAATGGTGTACGGAAATGGCCCTCACGAACAATTTTTTTCAGTTTATGGGCCAGTTCTATAAACAAATTGAAGGAACGGCCATGGGGGCGGCAATGGCACCCAATATGGCCAATTTGTATGTAAACATGTTCGAAGAAACGGTGGTGTACACTGACCGAAATCCTTTCCAAGAGAACATATTATGTTGGCTCCGTTACTTCACTCCACAGAGTAAGAGGTTTAACAATCCCCAACTGTGGTTTTCCACTGTCTTGAGAATAGAGTAAGATCTAAATTCAACATGTTGATCACTCAAACTAAAGTGATAAATAGGAGTTTTGGAAGGTTTTCTTGTCGCTTCTTAAATTTAATAAAGCCAAGGTTATTCCGGTTCTTGTGTACGGGACGGAGGTCAATCTTGGTTGGCAGGATATGCCATGGCGTACCTGCGAGGTGGGCTGAATCTGAGGCCATCCTCAGGAAAGGAGTGATGACCTCTCCCAATGTGGCCAGTGGATGGCAGCCGCCACCTAATCCTGCCCAGGCGGGCGGCTATATGAGGGAGGACAGCATGGCAGGTGGTGACCCTCAAGGGGATATATGGCATCATCGGATGAAGGCACATGCACCCCTTTCCCTTTCAGGGATATTCGCCTCTGTATCTCAAGCTTGTATGGATTATTGTAAAAGTTCCCTCCTACTGCCCACAAAACCTTCTAAAAACCTCTTCCAGTATCAAGTAAAAAAAAAAAACCTGGAAAGCCCAACATTTCCATACAAGAATACTGAGACCAGGAGCCTGAATGGAGTAATGCAGACCCCCAATGCCAAGAACTACAGAATGTGTTCTAGTAGTTATGAGCGCTTGACAAGTGCCAGGAGATTTAAAAGGCAGAACCTGAATTAACACAGTGAGCTACCTGGGGAAGCAGTGTCCGCCAGAGGTCGATCGAGGGACTGCTGAGCCGCTGTGAAGGAGTACGTGGAGCCAGCCGGCTCAAGGAAGGAGGAGGAGGAAGGCTGCAGCAACCATTGTGCCGCGCTGGGACTGCACCAGAGGAGGAAGGCAAGGCTGGTCAGCGGCTGGTCACCTCAGCAACAGGAACACAGAAGCTCAACCACCAGACGGGAACCACGAAGGACGTGGAAGCCAGCAAGTGAGGACGGCAGACCTGTAAACTGGAGGCAAAGCACCAAGACACCGCTCCCCATTGACCGCGAGGGAACTGAAAAGCGCTGCAGACAGCCATTGAGTCCTGGAGAGAAACTGGGACACCAGGGCGCTTCGGCAACGTGCTAAATAATTGTGAATGGAATGAAAGAATAATTTTGTGAGGCAAAGCCTGAGAGAGGTCAAGGGGGGGATAAGAAAACCCCTCACCTCGTGAACTTTTGCAAAACCATAACAGTTAAAAGTCTGCGACCGATACCAAAGAGGAGTAAAGCCAGAGAGAGGTTAAGAGGGGCCTGGGGGAGTGAGAGACCTCCCCCTTGCGAACATTTGCAAAACCACAAGTCTGCAAGTGTGTGTAAAGTGTACAATGATGAATGCCCTGGTAGGAGGGTATACCAGGCAAGCACATGTATGCAAGTGTGTGTAAAGTGAAGCACGTTAAAAGCCCTACCAAAAGAGTATAGCAGGCCAAAGCTTAAGTTTTCAATTGTAGAAACTGGAGCACCCAAAGAAGTCCTGGCACAGGAATCGCCAAGTAAATCCAAGTCACAGATGAAGCGAAATTGAAATGGAAGAAAACCTGCCAGAGGAGTACACCAAGTATCCTGTATAGTTGGACCTTTTTGGAATACAAAGTGTTTTGTTATTAACCAAGAAACCTCCAAGGAAGATTTATGCCTTTTGCAGTCATGAGAAATCTTGAACAGCAACCTCGGGAAGGAAGCCATCCCCTGGAACTTTGAACCTTATCTATTGTGAACCTTTGTGTTGGTATGCATTTATATTCCTTTTGAACTTAAACATTTCTGCACCTTTCAAGACTAGAGACATTAACCCTTTGCAGATTAGAGTTACTTTAGAATGTGAGGGGGAAGGATAGGATTTCGGATGCAGGACAGTTTTGCTTTGGACATTTTGACATTTGACAGGTCCTGCGTTTTTTCCTTTAGGTGGGGAAATATTTCTTCGAAGTAGGGACAATGAGGCATTTTCCAACCCCTTATCTTATTTAATAAAAGTCTATAACCACAAATATGACTACCTTGTGTCCGCGTCTCATTCCTGGCTCCTCAAAAAGGCTTATTTTGCAAGCAGACTTTGTGCCCTCCGGAAACACCCAATATCTTTGATTCAATTTGAGTTGGGCCTACTCTCTATGGGCTCAATGGTCACGTGGAAAGTTAAACTTTGTGGAGTAAGATACAGGCTGCACCTCAGGTATCATTGCCCCATTCAATATATGAAGCGTTGATCAATGGAAGAATTCCAGCTCTTAACAGTTGGAATAAGGACAGCACATCAGTTCTACTGTCAATAGATGCCTCCCTGGACATTTTAATTCAGCATCCTGGCAAGATCAAGAAGTTAATTTTGGAGGCTGACTGAACGCGAAACATTGATAAATCCCCAAAAATATAAGCATCAACATTATATTGTCCTAGATGGAAACCCCTCGGCAAAACCCCAAATTACATAATAAAATTCCCCATTTCTCGTTGGAGAGCGAGTATAATTTTTAAGAAAATCAATCATTACCCTCCCACGAGATTGTAGGGACTAAAAAGCAAATTACCAAGGCAGAAAAAGGATGCTGCTGCTTTATGTCTAAAAATGTTGAAACAGTTTCATTTAGCAATGGAATGTTCAAGCCAATTGAACCCAATTATAAAATGTCTTGCCTGTGTTTTTTAGTTAGTTACCTCCTGTGACTCTTTATTGAAGATTTTATTGGAAGGTCCTCATTTCAGGGAACATTTAATATGTTTTTTAAATTCTTATTCATGAAGGTTTCAGATTTGCATAATAAAATATAGGTTCTTTTATCTTAAGGTGAAGTGTATCATGTGCAGCGGTTAGCAATTGTGATGTTTGAGGAGACTGATTTCTGCAATTTGGTTTCTTTGTTCCTCTTTTTCTGATGTGTCCGAGAAAAGTTCACATGGACTATACCGCAGTAAATCAATACCATATATAATAAAGGTGGCATGTACCATTATGCTGAATCTCAATTCCATTAAAAGAAATAATTATTCAGTTAGTTGGTATCCTGAGGCCGTTCTGGAAACAATTTACAATGTTTGCCCTTGTCAATTTGTGTGCTTTTCTCAAAGACCACATTTCTGACCCTTTTATCTGAACCGGAGCACAAAGGCAAGTGGCATATTGGCGATGACTGGATACGGATAGATGTAAGCTTATTGCACTGTAAACCCCATCGACTTGTCTCTTGTTTCATTTGCATCCAACATATTTCTTCTAGGAAATCCTCGCCTGCTTTTTCATGCTCTTTGGACTACAACACACCAGACACACCTGCTCTTTGTTTCCAAGTTCTGCTTCCTGTTCCACATGTCTGAAATCTTGAGGTCTACAAGCACAGCTTTGAAATTTCAATATGCATTGTTACTACACATGTTGTAATACATTCTTTTCATCTCCTAGTATGCATTTTGTAGTACGCCTCTTGCACCATGAATTGCTGAGGGCCCCAAGCTGCTATTGAGTCATCCACTACAGCTCTGCTGGTCTGACTTTGCTTCCTGATTCTCTCTTTTTTACTTTAGGCACTGACTGGATCCATTTGATTTGCTGAAGAATCCTCCATATGCCAACTTTTGGGACGGATTTCTCCCGATCACTGCAATATAAATGCCTTTGAGAGGGATTATCCCAGTGTATTCAGAAGAGAGAGAGAGAGAGAGAGAGAGAGAGAGAGAGAGAGAGAGAGAGAGAGAGATGGCCACACAGCTCAGATTTGATACATCACATGCCTGGTGCTAATATTTTAAAGTTGACAAGGATGCCACGACCAAGAACAGTCAATCTGGAAGATATCCTTTCAAACAAAAACAAATTGCAGGGATACACACAAAAGGAAAGTGCGGTAGTGAACGAGACAAACTGATCAAAAAAGATGACAAATGAAAGCATACTTCGAAGCGCCAGTTGGCAATGCAAATTCCAACATCAGAAATCAGAACGAATATTAGTGGATTTAGCCATTGTGATGTAGCACAGGCAAGCAGTACCAACATGGGCAACAATAATCAACATCAGGAGTCCGTAACATTTGAAGTGGGAGGTGGTGGGGAAAAAAAAATGTGTGGAATTGTATACAGTTTGCATTAAGAAAAATCGTAATCACAGCATATTTGTAGTAATGGATGATATTCAGAACATTCAGAGGCCACCTGAATCTTTTAATCAAACCAATTAACACATTAATGAAAGTTAAAGGAAATAACATACCTCCTCCTTTTTAATCTCTTTTTCTGGATGTTGAAAGAATTCTAGCTTTGAAACTCCTGAAGGTGGCAGCTCCAGCGGAGGTAAATAACTCTTGTTATTTAAGGCTTCAAAAAGCGTTTCTACAAATCCATGGGTCTCTGAACAAAACAGAAATTGTTTATCAGAACAAAGCAGTTTTTACCATACAAAACAATATAATTGAAGCAGTAAAGACAAGAAACTGCAGAGAGTCCTGCAATCGGCAAAGAACCAACAGTATCTACAATAGCAATGAAAGGGTGAAGTGCATCTACCTTCTGAAAGGATCCCATATCTTTTCAAAGCACCAATATACCAATTAGCATTCTATATGCTAAAAATAGCATAACCCTACATATGGTGCGTGAAAGAAAACAAAGCAACGTGGGTGTACCTGCAACCAGGCAAAATGGCTACTGGGCTCTATGAAACATTAAATTGCACTGCTTATGAGGCAAACAAAGGGACATACTAATGGGGTAATTGAGGAAATGTTACTTAGGTGAAAACTTAGTTCGCCATTGTGAGCATCTTCATTGAAGCAATCCTCATGGTGATCAGCTTAATCAGGTGGTAACGGCTGTAGTAGAACATTTGAAATTACTGCAATTCACAAGTGTACTTAGCCATGTGCCTTTAACTGTAGTGAACCGCCTCACTAACGCCTACTATATACAAACGTGTTGCTGCCATGAACCTACAAGGCCTAATTGATGCAGATGTGCACATACTCCGACACAGATGTTTTCCCATGAATGCTGCAAGATATTTGCTCACCCCATTGCGACAAATCCAGGGAATTTGTCCCCTATCCCCAACGGTAAGCCACTTCCTTTGGGCTGAGGGGAACCTGCTAAGCTTAACACCCGCTAAGGGTAGGGCAAGCTGGATCTCACTGGGAGTGGTTCCCTGTTAAAAGGTGGCTTAGTCCACAAATACCAAGAGCCTCCATGTAGAAAAGGAATCTTCTTTATTAGTTACAGCATCAGCATAGATGGGACCAGCCCACAGGTTACAGGACACCAGTAACATCGTCAGGAGAAGGCCGGATGAAAAGGCTCCAGCTGCTCCCTGCAGCTCAGCTGCGAGAGACCGATCCACGTTCGGAGGAATCAGCAATACACAAGACAAGAGGGACACCGCAGTGTTCCTGCGCATCCCGTTCGTCCGCTGCGCTCCACGCGGCAACCAGCGACCTCAAGATGGCCGACTTGGTTGTCTTGGCAACCAACAAACAAGAAATCACCGCGGAGCCTCACTGCTGCTGGCCCCGAGTGATTGTTGGCTTCCCCAGCCTGCCGCCTGCCATCCACTCCTCCCGCCTTAAAGGGAGTGGCGGGGAGACCGGCAGGCAAAGCCATCAGAAGGGCAGATGAAAAGGCCCCAGCTGCTCAGAGATGCCGCCCGCCGCCAGCCAAGGCTACAGTCCTGCTCACCAAGGTAAACGCCCTCCTTCTAAAAAAGTAATGCTGTACCCCTTTCCACCAGCTGTCTTGATATCACCACGGCAACTACACCTATGCCTGCCTTCTTAGCCGCGAGGGCTACATGCCTTAGAGAGCGTACGCTCGCTGCCCTTCTCCTCCTATGCCCCACCCCTCTAAACTAGGAACTCACAAATAGGGTCTAGGCTCACGTACCCCTCTAGCGCCCGACACGTTCCTCTTTATCATACCACCAGCTTTAACGGCTTTGGCTGCTACTCAGTTCCTGCGGTCGCCCACATGACACCTTTGCCCTCTTATAAACCAATCTTCCGCCTGGAACAGCACAAGGCCAACCTAATTGGTTCTCTTCACGCTCAATGCGTGGTTCGATATGCCCAGTATACCTACCATGTCAAACGTTCACTGATGCAACCCCCACAAATTCCTCTCTGCCAGACATCTGCGCGTATAACCAAGGTGCACATTGCGCTGCAGCTCACTTCATCGCCATTTCAAAGACCGTGCACTCACTCCACAAGACTATCACACGAAAGCAGCCCGCCCTCGGCAGTTGACACTGTCTGAGGAGCACCCCGGCACTGTCCTCGCCCGCTAGTGCTCCTGAGATTACAGCATGGGATCCAGAGAATGCAGCGTTTGCCCCTCTACTGGGAACTAGGGTAACCATCACCTTACCTATTACCGACACCTCCCAGGATGTTAGAGTATATGCCCCCATGTTACCGCCAGTTGTTGTCTCCACTGTGCCCGTCGATATGAATCTTGATGCTGCCAAATTGATTGCTGCTATATTATCGCCAGTTGTTGCCACCACTGTGCCTACGAATATTAATGTTGATACTGTCAAAATTGATCGCCCATTTTGCCACTGTGCCCATAATTATCAACAATGATGCTGCCACATTGTGTGCCCCTAGTATACCCCTGCAGCAGCTGAAGCCTGCCCCCTCCCCTTTGTTTGACCCACCACTTATCCCTAAACCTTGCCAATCCTACCCTGGCCCACTTACCTGCGCCTTAATCAATGCCCCGTCGCTACCAGCCCATGCCCTGGGCATTCATGATTTTATCGCCAGCTGCAACCTTGACCTAATAATCATTAGCGAAACTGGGCTCCACAAAGCATCCGGCCCAGCCCTTGCCCTCCCCCTCCCCCAGGGTTACACCATTTTTAGGCAAGATCGCACCCTTCAGAAAGGAGGAGGGGTAGCTCTCATTGCTAAAGAGACCATACCGATCAGAATGGTGCAAGGAGAACTAGGCTTCAACAGTGACTACCTGCTCCGTAAAGTCAAACCAACTGCACTATTGCCCTCCACATTGTGTACCGACTACTGGGCCAGTCTCTGATTTCCAAGATGCCCACCTATACACCATTTCTGACAATCTAAAAAAACATCAAAGCTATTCTCCTGGGAGACCTCAACCTAGGCTTGAACGACCCTGCAGACTCCCATGCAGCCACCCTCAACAAAGCTCTAACCACCTTAGGTTTCAAACAGGCCGTTACTGAGCCCACCCACATCAAAGGATGCGCCCTTGACTGAGTCGCCCAACTGGCCACTTACAATCGCAGCCATCTCACCCATTTCCTGGTCAGACGACCACTCCATTTGCTTCGAACCTAATCTAGCCAAGGGGCCTCCATCGCAAATGACTCCACTCCCCCCTGCTCTCAACAGGAGCTCCCGTCAGCTCACCAAGGATAGGCTTTTACCCTACCTTCAAACCACCTTTGTCCAGTGACCCGGATATCATTGCTTCCACCTACACCACCATCATCACCCAAGCAGTTCATGCCATTGCCCCACTCCCCCATAGGAAAGCTAAGCCCACCAAACACACAAATGTGTGGTTGTCCTCTGAGCTTCTTGAGTTGCGCACTAGAAAAAGAACAGCACACTCCACCTGGTTAGCCAAGCCTAGTGACTCCTCTAAAATAGCATTCAAGACCATCTCTTAGAGAATATAAAGCTGCCATAATTTAAGCCAAGTCCAACACGTTCAACACCAGGATAGCAAAAGCTAAATCAGACTCTAAAGAGATCTTTGCCATTTTCAGGGCGTTGGAATCACCAGCTCCCTCTCTGCCAACCCTCACTAAAGACCGTGAGTGGTGTACAGTCTCCAAGCTGCTTGACAAGATGAACATCTTTCAAAACAAAATCAACCAGCACCAACAGGCCCCAAAACAACACCTCTTGCGATGCCCCTTTTCCTTCAAGGAAATTAACAAACAGGAAGTCGTAGCCCTATTTAAATCAATCAAACCCTTTTGTAAAGGGGACGCCTGTCCCGCTCAACTTTGCAAAGAATGTGCCTCCACCCTCGCCCCGTTCCTTACGGCCTTTATCAACGTCTCCTTCATGTCAGCCCATGTCCCAGCTTGCCTCAAAGAAGCCTGGGTATGCCCGCTCCTGAAGAAACCTGCGCTTGACCCAACCATCACAGGGAACTACAGACCCATTACTACAGTCCCTTTTCTATTAAAAATCCTTGGCAAAGCACCATACCCGTTAGACAATGTTAGCGTATTGCTGCTTAAATTTGATTTAACAATACATGAAATAATTGTCACTTGTTTACTAAGGCACCGGTATGCGTACCACAATGTACTCTATTTTGCATACCCTCTGTGCTACGGCACATGTCCATTTATATGAATATGTCAGTTTGAATTAAACTTTGTTGTGATAATTCTACGTCTCACGGTAATGACCTTTCAGCTAGTAGCCATCTGGCTCTGCTGCCACCTCATGGTGACCTCCTTTTACGTCCATGACTAGGGTAGCCTTTGACTCTCACCCCCTTTTTGATTATCCTCTCTAACCCTCTGGAGTCAGGGCCCTTCACAAAAAAGAGTGTTTTGTCCCTTATTTCTCACATCAGCTTACCTGCAGGTCCATAAATGCCTAGAGGCAAATAACCTTCAGCAGTCAGGCTTCCGACCTGGCCATGGGACCGAAACCGCACTATTAGACCTCAAAAATCAAATTGATAATTTCAGGGACGCAGGCAAACCTGTCCTCCTGCTCCTCGACTTATCCACAGCTTTTGACTTGGGGGTTCATAATATCCTCTGACACCAATTTTTCACCTAACGCTACAGCTTGGATCACATCCTTTCTCCAAGAAAGTGTTATGAAAGTTTTCTCTGACTAAGCTTGTGCCAACCCTAATCTGATCAAATGCGGAGTCCCACAAGGATCCTGCATCTCACCCACCCTCTACAACTTGTTCATGAGGCCACTATTCAACTTCCTGGACTGACTAAGCATCACATATACGAAGTATGCTGATGACATGCAGGTCCTCATACCCCTCACCAGAGATTATGAGTCCGATAGGGAAACTCTAAACACCATTTACTCCACAATTCAAATTTGGATAGCAGAAAATTGGTCGTGCCTTAACAATGAAAAAACCCAAACCTCTACTCATTGGATCACTGGGAACCTTAAAGAAACTCGACGAAACAGATCTTTCACAATCAACAACAATCTAATCCCCGTCTTGCAGACAGTCAAAACCCTGGGGGTCTACGTAGACTCCAACATATCAATGGTCATACAGGTTAACGCCATTGCGTCTGCTGCGGCCTACCACTCTAAACTGCTCACTGCAGCTAGACCTTTTTTGTCTGAGCAACACTGTCTCACCATAGCTAGAGCAATCTCGGCTTGGTTACTGCAACGCCCTCCTAGCAGGCACTTCTGCTAAAAACATCAGAAAACTGACGATCCAAAACAATTCACTGCAGGCGGCCACCAGCATATCCAAAAAGGGACCACATCTCAAACACCAGGAAACTAGTCCACTGGCTCCCCATCAAGGAACGCATCATTTTCAAAACTCTCGCCCTCATGCACAAATGTCTACATTACACTGCCCCTCTTTACCCATCACAGATAATTGCCAAACCTACTAAAGACAGATCCACAAGAACCGCATACCCAAACCGAATCACCATTCCCAAGACCCTGAGGCGTGCCGAGTTTAACGAAGCAACACGTTTGTGGAAAAAACAGAACTGAGGATGCTGGCGCCGTGTGTCCTTTTTATAACATCTGGTGACGTCGCCCTCAACGGAGGCCTTCGAGGGACATCGACCCGACCTCATCGACGCAGGACGCCCTCTGCTGAAAAAGTTTCCGAAGTGCACAGCTGTGGAATACGTTGGAGGACACAATCCATTCAAAGCGCAAATAACAGATGAAAGATCTCATCTGCTTCTTGACAAAGCGCAGGGTAGCACTGACTTGAAGTCACTAGGGGGCATCCCACATATAGGCATGGTGGGGTGACCTTCGGAAGTGGGCAGAGGCGGAAACTGTGGTGTAGCACAGGGTAGTGTATAGGGGCCGGAGGGAATCCAGGACTGACGTTGCAGCACAGAATGTATTGGTCCAGCAGATGTTTGAACCCTCCTATATGCCACTGTGAAGCTAGCACTGCGAAGTAGAGGGTCGAAGGCATGGTTGCATGAAGGATCAGGGATCTGGCGGGGGAATGAGAAGACTTGGAGGGGCTGTGGAAGGGTTTGGCATGCATTTGTTTTGCTGGTTAAATGTTCAGAAGTTTGGGCAGTTTAGCCCGGCTGCACGCAGGCGAGTAAACATAGGTCGAGTTGACCTGAAGAGGTACGTCAGACACAAGCTTACAGGAAAGAGACATAGATGCATTATGCACAGAGACATTTGATGGCACTGTGGGCAGTGGGATTATTTGCCAGTCTGTTTGAAACGCGTGCAAGCTGCTTGCATGTTACGGATTATCTGCATGGTGTCATTCTTTGTTTTTTTGTTGAAAATGTTAATAAAGAGAATAACAAAAAAAAAGAAAGTATAAAACTTCGAATCCCCAGAGCGGATTAAAGTCCCATGCAAACAAAGAGGCTGCAACCTTTAATTTTGAAGCATGGAGGAGAAGAATATCCAGCGTATAAAAGAGGAACTTTTGATTATTGCAACCAACCAAGCACAAACAGGGTTGGACAGCAGCCACATTGAGGCTTATACCAAAGCCTCAAAATTCCATTTTTAGTTGGATGTTTTGTCAGGAGTGGTAGGGTCAGTTAGTGGTTAGGATTCGGACTCAAGAACTTTATTTTGGACTTTAACACCCAAACTTAGTTTTTATTTTGCAAGTTAAGGAACCTCCCTCGTAGAAATATGGCAAGTTAGGCATTTGATCCCTTTTCATTAAAATCCTTGAACATGACTCCCACTCGTCTGAGTCTTTCTTCTGGTTTGCCAGAGTACTAACAAATCAGAAAGCAAACTAGGCTCGTTCATAAACCAAAGACCGAGACAAACCGCCCGATAAATAGTAAGGAAGAGACTCCACAGAGACGATGATACAACCCAAAGATGGGCATAATAAGAAAGACTTGTTGTACTGGCAAACTCTGAAAAGGACAAAGACCTGTTCTGCCTGTGATTCAGACAGCAGGGACAGAAGACATTTACCATTCCTATGTTTGGGGGAGGAAACCTTACTGTGTTTTGTAGGATATTTTTCCTTTGTGGTTGAAGTGGTAGGGACAGATTCTACATTAGATTAGGTTTTCTGGACAATGGACTTTGTGGGACATCCAAACAATCACACTTTTAGACTGCTTTTCTTTAGGGTAGGGATAAACTAGGGGTTGAAACCCACAACAATAAAGAACCCTTGAAAGAATAAAGCCAAAATGTGAATCTCCCGATTCTGACTTGCCACACCATTCCTACTTCTGTTTTAGAGTCACATTCCCCTTCGCACTCTCCAAAGGCTCCCCGCTTCCTAGATGCTGCCCGCCTCATACGGAGTTCTATATTGGCATCCACAAAACAGACAGATTTCCGCTTTGCTCACACCCTCGCTCAGCGAGACTGCTCTATTCTTTAAAATTGCAACATTAGGCAGACTTGGCAGTCCCAGAGTGCTGAGAACTGTAGCCTGGAAAAAATAATGCTGACTTGCTTCATTGTAACCAATATGTCTGCACCTCACAGCAAGGATCCTTTAACCATGCCTGAGAAGGTTGTCACGATTTATGTGCCTACCCATGTTTGTCTGTGAAATAGGCAGGAGATCGTGTGATACACCTTCGAATAGTCACGTTAAATGTTGTAAGGCACGGCCCTCAGAGACTGATGAAGGAAGAACATATAGAATAACTTTAAACGGGGAGGGAACGTTTGTTCATGCACAGTCCGGATACTGGGGATTTCGGTGTGTTCATGCCGTCCTGTCCGGTTTAGATCTGCTTTGCGGTTTTTAAGATTGCCATTAAAGACATTCACCAACCCTCTGGTTACTGGATTATTGGCTTAGAGGAAATTTCCCTGACATCCTAGGGCCCAAGTTATATGCCCGAGCCAAATCCCAGGTGCGTTACAACCAAAGGTGCCAATACTTCTTGGTTTAGGAGGGGGAAAAAAATAAAAAGGGAACCCCCACAAGGCGCCCCTGGGTTCGGAGTATTAGAAATGGAAGACGGGCTCAAGGTGCAGCCCGTATTCATTTCCATGACTGAGGTGGCAGGATCAGGGATGAACAATAAATGGAGGACTAAGAGGCAGGTAACAAAGTAGGGATTTGGGAGCAATGGGGAGTACTCACAGTTGGAGGGAGGTCGGGGTTGAAGCAAGCGAGGGAGGTGGTGGGAATGGGTGCTGTAGCCACCAAAACAAGGCAACCTGAGAAAGGTGCCGGCCTCAGGGTGGAATGCAGGCCTGTACCACGACTTTCAGCCTGCATTCCTGACACCCTGATTGGCTGGCGCCTTGAGCCTGGGTGCTAGGATAGCTCAGGGGCAATAATGCTCGTTTTGGATGCAAGACGACGCTGAGCAACACAGGTCGATTCCCCGGTCTGCGCTTAGAAACCTTTGGGCATATCTCCACCTATACAGAAGGCATTGAAACTCAATTGTGGCAGGATATTGTCTATGGCGACTTGAAACATAAAACAGAGTATAGAAAAGATGTTCTCTAGCTCACAAAAGAGATGTTCTCTTCACTGCAAGCCGTGGTATCCATTATTTTTACTGATTCTTTGATTTTTGCTCTCTGAGCTGGCCTTCACTAGGGCTAGTAGTCATGTCTCATTCCTTGATTCCCCTTGAAATGCCCATTCCAATAGGATTTCTCCATTAGAAAATGTATTCTTTTTCTCAGCACCTATTGCGCTAAGTTAGGAAGTGACTTGACCTGCACTCACCAAAATACAGTTTACCTTGGTTCTCTTCGGGCCAGTCAATGACAATTGATCTGTGACGAGACAGACCACTCATTGTTTTGCTTTCCTTCTCTTAACGTCTCTTGTGCCGAGATCACTTTTAGTGTCTCATGTAATAAGCTTCCAAAAAGCCACTTACTGGTTATAAACATCTTCTAACGACTTGTATGTGGCATATAGTAGAGTGAGTTCAGTTCAACTCCCCTTATACAATTGGCCTAGGTTTGCTTGAGGCCAACCCATGCCACACGTTTTCCATCTGAAGTGAGCCACAACTGCCATTAAATAACTCTCTGGTTGCCTTCCATTCTCATAGTGCTGTTTGTGCCAGGTTGTGGAGTGAGTAGACTGCAACTCGAATCATACATTGCGCACCTTTCCTCTGTTACGCACTCCAACACCATGGTGCAATTTAACAACTCCACAATTCCCAGCGTGTTATTTCTATGGGCTCACCTTTTGCAGCACTGCTCGTGCTCTGGATTGTCATCAGTTCTTCCTTGCACACTACCTCCATGTCAGAGCCTTGTAGGTGTTGCCGCTCATTCCTCTCATCTGCATCTTTCTCCATCTGCGTTTGCAAAAGTCTACGAGTTCCTCATCCAGATCAGGGCAATTGATTCCTCTCATTAATACAGCATCTATCAAGGACTCAAGTGATGTCATTTTACTTTGAATAAGGAATCTACACTTCAGAAGTGTTCAACATATTGGTGTACTCACCGCAGCTCAATATTTTCTCTTGCTTTCTGCTCCTTTCTTTGCTCCACAAGGTCACAGGTCCAGTCAGACTATGGATAGTGGCAAGAGATGTCAAATGGCTGTTTTTTCTCTCTCGTGGCAACAAAACCACATACTAGCCCTTAGTCTCAACATATCAGTTCCCAATAAAATGCAGCGGGTACACATTTGTATTATGATTTAACTTGCAACTTTAATGGGAAGCCGAATGGTCGCAAGAATAAGAACCATTTAAAAGTTTGGCATTTGAGTCTTAAGGGACATCAGATCAAAGAAGCATGATCTATGAATATTGTGAAATATCTCCTGTCTAGGTAGCATCATAAGGCTTCTACAACCGACTTAAAAAACAAGGACTCTTTTTCGATGGGTGCATATTTTTGTTCACGAGGGAAGCTTGTCCTGCTAACAATTCAGATGGGTCTCTCTTGAACATCTTTTATCTGGGATAAGACTACCAAGCCTATCGGGAAACTGCACGTAGAACAGAAAGTTGTCAGACGAGTCTGGGGTTATTAAAATGGGGATGAACATAAAATCTTTAAACCTTGGAAGGCGTTTGGGGGTCGATACGCCCATCTGCAGATGGTGAGAGGATTAAAGGAAAGACTAGCTGTCATGTTACTAGCTACAGAATAAAACAAACAGCCAAAAGACCCACCAACGCTTGCATACAATGCCTGGAAGATGCAGCATGTGCTTGCCACCCCAACTTAGACACCAAATTATCACATCTCAGTATGACCCTGAGTAATAATGATGTTTAAGCAAATAAGCCATCAATGTTTTACCATACCTTCAGCCAATTAATAGGTTATATTTGTTTAATCTTCTGGCGGTCAGTCTGGTGAATTCAGGTATTATATTTTAGGATTATGTTGGTCATAGTGTAATGTCTACAACACTGTAAAAGAAGCTCATCATGCAGGTAGAAAATAAAAAAAGGATGTGGTCCGCCACCAGGAATGAGAGCAAGCATTCGGGTTATAAGCTTTGTTGTTTCATGTGAGCCGTCTCCAGATTGTCTAGTACAAGCTCATGTCCCACATCAGGTGCACTCTGATCCTTTCAAGAAACTGCACTAGATTGGGCACAGCCACTGGCTTGTTCGTCACATTCTTCCTTGATCAGGTCTAGCACACCAAGCGGTTGTGGCCATACACCAAATGGAGAGAAGACTATAGAAGATTGGGTATTTCAGTTGAATAGGACACTAGGACACATACAACCAAGATACCTCCCTTCTTCCTTTTGTCTACCAACTTGCATTTCATGTATGGGGTCTTGCTGAACCACTCCACAAGTCCCTCAGGTTGTGGATGGCAGATTGAGGTTCGTAGCATTTATATTTTGAGCAACTTCAGATTTTTTATGAATGCCGCTTTGGTAACCGCTTTTGTGATCAATCTGGACAATTAGCCCCTTTTCCCCCGGAGGGGAGCCCCCACCTTTGAGGCTAGTGAGGTGAGCACGCTGAGAAAAACCCTCCCTAGGGGTCAGGGAAAGTGGGACCCAACACCCCTCTCAGGGAGAAAGAATTCAATTTGACATGGAACTGATGGTCCAACGTACTTCATCTGCATATATGATAAGTGGAAAGACTTTTGTTGCTTCTTTTTTGAAACCACCAAACAGTGACATTTCTGCTCTCTTTAGCTTCAGGTACTGTTGGATATCGTCTGAATTCCACAGTAAGAATTAAAAAATAAAATAAAAAATAAAATAAAAACACAGAACCCTTTTATGTTATGTTACGTTATCGGTACTCGTATGGCGCACCGTCACCAATGGAATTGGTGCCCAGGCGCTCTGGTGGATCTGTAAACAGGAGGGGTGGGGTACGGTTAGTCGGGAGAAGGGGAGAAGGAGAGTGGGAGATTTGATGTGCTGTGCTGTTGGCAGCTTCAGCTCGGTTGACACTTAATGGTGGGCTTTGGTGCTTGTATTGGATCGGATAAAGGCCTCGAGTGCTGTGGGTGAAGTTTATGTGTTGTTGATGCAGTGTGGTAAAGTGCGTGCAGATTGCTGGGAGAGAGATGGTTGTGTGGTTTTGTGTGGGTTTAAGTAAGCAGAAGATTGAGAATTGGGTTAGTGCGGTCTGTATCCAGGTTCAGATACTTACGATTCAGTTAGAGTTGTATACCTGTGGGTTCGGATGTTGCTGGTTCCTGGTGGCTAACTCGATTTGGTGGTGTTGCGCTGGTCTAGCTGTATCCTACTCAGTATAGTATGGATTGGTGGGTGCGTCTGAACCTAATCTTCAGGTGTGGGACTGGGTGGGTGATATCTATACTTAGGTAATCTAGTGTGACCCTGGTCAGAAATCACCAAATAATGCCGCTTCATCAAATTCAGGGAATGCTGGAGCTCGCCTGTACCCACAGTCTAAGAAGGACAAACTTTTTGTTTGTGATGACTCGTATAAAACCAAGAGGAACTTTGAAACTCCTACGCAGGGAGGAGGAAGACCGCTACGCAGAGACGAGCCTCTGCGAGAAGACG
Source organism: Ambystoma mexicanum (assembly GCF_040938575.1). Classification (NCBI taxonomy): domain Eukaryota; kingdom Metazoa; phylum Chordata; class Amphibia; order Caudata; family Ambystomatidae; genus Ambystoma; species Ambystoma mexicanum. The sequence continues at coordinate 283,535,644 of NC_090941.1, read as the reverse complement.
TCCTACAGGGGCAGAGCATTGACGAGCACCCTTAGTTTTAGTAGGTAGGGAACTTCCCTCATAGCTAAAGGACTAGATAGGCGTTTTCTTTTTATTTGAATAAAAAACCTTAGCATGGCGTAAAGTAGTCAAGTCCTTCCTGTTGCCCACACTTTATAGAAGGACACCAAACCTACAAATCAGTCTTGGTTCCACCCTAATGGGAGCTGTACAGCTCGGCTCACCAAGTTATAGTAATCGCTTTTCAAGCAACTTAAGACATAGCTAGGCCCAGCATGGTTTCCTAAGTGAATACAAAATTCAAGACCTTCCCATTGTGCTCCCTTAAATTAAGCACACCAGGGGTTCACAGAGCAAAAGAAAACATTTAAGGAACACAATACACATGAGCTACATTAATGGGGAAGTTTTAGTAAGCCATCATGCACAGTGCAGTTTGTTCCATACCTACCTTCCATGGGGGTTCTGGTGTATACCTGATGGCTTTTGGGAATGGAAGGTAGGTATCAGTTTCCATCGTTACTGGCATAGGTTGCATAGCATGGGCAGCAGTTCAGTATTTATTGTTCCAGGCCCTCGGGACAGCCACCATGTAGTGAACTACAATTCCCTACATGCAGCGGGACTAAAGTAGTAGACACCTTCTTCGAAGCTACTTCTCATAAAACCAAAAGTTCGGCTCACCTAGTGGGTTAATTATTGCACTCCAGGTTCATCAAAGTGTGCAATTTGCACTTGGCTAGTGATAATTCACTCTCGAAATGGTGTTCTGTTTGTATACAAAGAAATGAGGTGGCAAGTGACTTTATGGAAGGCTAGAGCTTGAAACTCGACAGGATTATCCCTGAGTTTACTAAGGAACAAGTTACTTACCTGTAACTGTTGTTCTCCAGCATGGGTCTGGCACGGATTCACATTCTAATGAATATTCCCCGTCAGGCTGGGAATCCTCGGTAAAGAAAAAAAATCAGCATCAGTTTCGTTTCTGATCTGTCTTTCTCAGTAGTAACCAATCACTGGTCTCTGGGTCATACTGCCCCCAGCCAATGACAGCCCTCTCCAGATTTGGTAGCACGCAAAAGTGGCAGTATGACCAAGTGAAGAGCCGTAGAGAGGTAGGAGGGGGGGGTTTGCATGTGAATCCATGCCAGACCCATGCTGGAGAACAACAGTTACAGGTAAGCAACTTGTTCCTTCTCCAGCATGGGGTCTGGCATGGATTCACATGCTCATGAATTTAAGAATACATAGAAGTACACACATGCACAACCAACGGGAGGTGGAAAAAAGGCTCAACATTAAGCAGTCCTTACCTCCTCACCAGGCTCACCCTAGGCGAACAGGTTGCGCAGCACCGCTTGGCCGACCTTGGACTCCTACCTGGAATCCCGCTCGATGCAGTAGAATCTCGTGAAGGTGTGCGTCTACCTCCACGTAGCAGCCCTGCAGATGTCCAGCAGGGGCACACCAGACAAGAACGCCGTGGTAGCAGCGATAGTTCTGGTTGAATGGGCTCTCGGACGGCCAGGCAACCGATGACAGTGCGTGATGCAGCCGGAGAGCCATCTGGAAATGGAAGCCATCGAGAAAGCCTTCCCTTGGTTCACAGGTCCAAAGTTCACAAAAAGCTGTGATGTCTTCCGAAAACTCCTCGTGCGGTCCACGTAGAACTTCAGTGCTCTAGCCACATCCAGCGAGCGCAAAGTCCTCTCGGCCGGTGACGAAGGCGACGGGAAGAAAACAGGTAACACCAAGGGCTCGTTGAGGTGGAAATTCGACGGCACCTTGGGCATAAAAGAGGGGTGCATCCTCAGCACCACCCTCGTGTCGTGAAAAGTCAAGTATGGAGGCTTGCAGGATAGGGCCTGGATCTCTCCCACTCGCCGTGCGGAAGTGATGGCCACAAGAAACGCAGTCTTCCACAACAGGAACTTCAACGGTGCCGAATGCAGGGGCTCGAATGGCGCCCCCATGAGCCTGGTCAGCACCACATTAAGTTCCCACGCCGGGGCAGGGGCCTTCATAGGTGGGAACGATCAGAACAGTCCCTTCATAAATTCCTTCACCAGGCGATGGGACCACAAGGACACCCGTCCTGTGGTTCTGGTGTATCGGGAGATCGCAGCCAGATGTATCTTGATGGAAGCGTGAGCCAGTCCAGCCTTGGCCAGCGACAGTAGGTACGGCAGAACTTGAGGGGCCGTAATCCGTAGAGGGTTAATCTTCTGTGCACGGAACCAGACAGAGAACCTCTTCCACTTATGTCCGTAGCACTTGAGGACGCCCTGGCTTTTGCAAGGACCTCTCTGTAGTCAGCCGGGATATCGTACCCTCCAAACTCTAGTGCTGCAGGAGCCAGGCCTGCAAGTTCAGCGACTCCGGGTCGTGATGAAGTATGGCGCCTCCTTCTCTAGAGAGAAGATCTGCGTCCGTCTGCAAATTGACTGGTGGGGACGCTGACCAGTCCAGAAGGTCCGGGAACCAGATCTGCCTCGGCCACGTCAGTGCGACTAGGATCATCCTGCACCGGGACATCTTGAGCTGGTTGAGGAGTCGGAGCAGCAACGGCTACGGAGGGAACGCATATAGGAACAGGCCGTCCCAGGGGAACGAGAAAGCATCGCCCATGCTCCTCAGCTGGGGAAACCTGCTGGCGAACCTCTGGCACTTGGAGTTCATCGCCGTCGCGAACAGGTCGATCTGCGGTTTTCCCCATCGTCGGAAGAGTCGATCCACTTGATCTTGACGTAGTTCCCACTGGTGGCACGAGCACAGCTCCCTGCTGAGTGAGTCGGCGATGGTGTTTTTTATTCATGCCAGATGAAAGGGCACCAGAAACATCCCTTAGGCGACGGCCCAATGCCAGAGATCCTGGGCTTCCTTGCAGAGGGCTGGGGGATCTGGTTCCTCCCTGCTTCCGGATGTAGAACATCATGGTGGTGTTGTCGGTGAAGATTTTCACCACCTTGCCCTTGAGGGACGGGAGAAAGGACCTGAGGGCCCAGAACACTGTACAGCGCTCCAGGGTGTTGATATGGAGCGTCTTCTCCCACGGGAGCCAAAGGCCTCTCGCGTGAAGTTCTCCGGTGTGCGCTCCCCACCCTTCCAGGGAGGCATCCGTCGTCACCATTATCTGGTGGGATGGGGTCTGAAAGTCTGTGTCCGCCGTCAGATGAGTGCAGGTGCCCCACCACCGGATCGCTCGGAAAGTCTCGTTGAGCGGGATCCTGTCCTCGAAGCTGCCCGTCGCTTGAATACAGCGGGAGTCGAGGAACTCTTGCAGAGGGCGGATCCTAAGCCTGCACAGGCGCACAAGATATATGCAGGAGGACATCATCCCGAGGAGGCACTTGATGGACCTCACCCTGACCACGTCCGTGGCCAGCAGACACTGCACCTTGCCCAGGATGGCCTTCGTCCTTTCCTTGGACGGCGAGGCCAGACGCGCCACTGTGTTGAGCTTGGCTCCCAGAAACAGTGCGACTTGCGACGGGACCAGGTGGGATTTGGGAAAGTTGGAGAATCCCAGATCCGTGAGCAGCTGGACGGTCTTCGCTGTGTGGTCTACGGCAAGCTCCCTTGTCCTTGCTCAGATGAGCCAGTCGTCCAGGTAGAGGTAGACGTGGATCCCCTGCAGGCGCAGCCGCGCCGCCACCAGTGCAAGGCACTTGATGAACACCCTGGGTGCCGACTTCAATCCGAACGGGAGGGCCTTGAACTGGTAGTGCCGTCCTTGGACCACGAACCTGAGGAACTTTCGGTGTCCTTTCAGAATGGGGATGTGGAAGTACGTATCCTCCAAATCCAACGACTACAGGAAATCGCCCTCCTCCAGCTGTCCCAGCACGTGCTGGAGGGTGACCATCTGGAATTTCTGTGCCTTGATGTACTTGTTCAGTCGTCGCAGGTCCAGACGAACTTCGCCAGCCGACCTCCCACCGGGGTGCTTCGGTGGGGTCCCTGACACCGCTGTCGGTTCAATCTTGCTTGGAGGACGCCTTGCCGCCTTGTCCTCCCTGGCGACGACAGTGGGGCCCACCCAACTTGCCTCGTCCTCTATAGGCTTCCTGTGACGAGGAGCGAGCCGATTGGCGGTACGTAGAGGAGCCACTGCCGAATCCCTTGGAGGCACACTGCCTCCGGTGCTCCAAAAGGACGTCCTTCGTTGCCGGAGAACGCCTAGGGACTTAGCTGTCTCCGTGTCCGCCTTGATGGCTTGGAGGGACTCATCCACCGTTTTCCCCAAAGAGGTTGTTCCCGTCGAACGGCATGTCCAATACCTTGGCTTGTACGTCCTGGCGGAAATCCGTCGCCTTGAGCCACCCTCGTCATCTAAGGCAAACGCTGTTGCCTAGCTGGCGGAAACCGGTGTCGGCAGTGTCCATTGCCACTGTAATGGCGTGGTCCGACGCCACTTTGCCTTCTTGCAAGATCTCCTGGGCCTCGGCCCTCTTGTCATCCGGTAGGAAGTCCAACAGGGGGTGATCTTGTACCATAACTCCCTGTCGTAGCGGACCACGATCGCGAGGGCGTTGGCCGCCTTAATCGTTGTTGCCGCCGACGAGATAACTCGTCTTCCCATTGCATCCAGCTTCTTTCCTTCGCCGTCAGGCGGGGAAGTTGACGTTGAGGCCGATGCTCCCCCTCTCCCCGCTTTCTTCTTGGCCGCTGCTGAGACGACCGAGTCAGGGGTCGGTTGTGCCTTAAGGCACAAAGGGGCCGCGTCAGGGACCCGGTACTTCTTCTCGTACTGATCCCTCTTGGCAGGCGTCGTAGACTGGTTCTTGAGAAGGGTGGAACCCTCGTCCCAGTCATCCAGCAGAGGCACGCTGAGGACTGTTTACCTCTTGGCCTTGCGCCGTTAGTAAGAAAAACCTTCCTTCTCTTTGGGGCAGAGCTGAAAAAGCTTGGATGCCCTGGTGATCATTGCATGGAAAGATCCGATCTCAGATGGGGAGGCCCGGGCTGGCGATGGGAGCTCTGTCCCGTCGTCTCCACCGCCGGTACCCGTCGTGGCCGTTCCCATGTCATCCCCAGGGACAGGGGACGTGGGCAAAGGCTGAGCGAGCAGGCCGCGAGGGCTGAAAAGGCGGGGCTGGATGGATCCGTCTTCTCTTGTTCGGGGGGCTTCCCGCCGGGCCCGGCTCTGGCTCCTCTGTCGAGCCTGGTTCTGGATCCTCCGTCGGTGGAAAGGGCAATCTCGTCATATCTCCAAACATAAGGATTGTATTGCCAACAAAATGGCCGCTGAGTTATCCTGCGGCTCTGGAAGCGACGAGTGACAAGGACCCTCGCCGGTGCCGCCGTCGCCGCCGTCACGCTCGTCACGCTCGTCGGGATCCCTCCCATGGGGACGGGCCTCTTCGACACCCTCGTCGAGGCCCTCAAAGACTTCTACCAGCTCCTCCTCGGATGCTGTGTCTGTGTCCACAATGGCCACCGGCCCCCCCTCTTTTTCCACCGGGGTCTTTTCGATGGGTCTGAAAGAGGCTTCCCTCCGCGGAGGCAGGGAGACTCTGGGCCCCGAGGTCGCCTCCACCGGTGTAGCCTCCACAGGCTGCGCCAGGGCCGCCGCGACTTCCTTGATAAGAGGCCTTGGTCGGGTGAATCAAGGCCTTCACCGCCTTGGGCGTGTTTGGGGCCTTCACCTTGGCGGGGGTGGGGGGATCCTTCCTCGAATCAGAGCATTGGCTCGTGGTTGATGGTGCGGGGAAGGCGCGCCCTGCCTGGCAGCCGAAGAGCCCGCCCATTCATCGCTCCCGGTGCCCGCGGACTCACAGTGCTTAGCCTTCTGTTGGGCCCCCATCGCCGGGCACCCTCACAGGACTTAGAAGACCGCTCTGACCTTTTCTTCTTCTCACCTGCTGGGCCCTTCTCCAGGCAGCTGGCGGGGCGGGTACGACAATTCCTCATGGTCCGTTCCGATAGGTTCTTGCAGAACGCACAGTCCTTCTCCACGTGCGTCTTGTCCTCATGAAGGCAGTAGACATCTCGAAAGCTCGTCCTCCTTGAAAACATTCTGTAACCCGAATCCAGAGCAGTTCCTGAACACCTTGGATCCGGGCGTCAAGCTTCCCTGGGCCATGTCCATGGTAGGCCTCAGATCTGAAGAAGCGTAACTCGACGAAAACTTCACCCTTGAGGGCGTAGAAAATTCCGAAACGGGTCCCCGTTGATCGGAAGTAGAACGGTGGAGCTTGAGGCTCGATTTAACTGAAAAATGAGAAAATCCCTTTGAAAAAAGCGTGAAAACAGTAAAAACTCAAGAGCTATTGTACAAGGACTCCCAACACTTGAACGTGTGGTAAAAATCTGAGGATGGCTGCCAGGAGAGGGGCTTAGGGAGAGGGCAGTCATTGGCTGGGGGCAGTATGACCCAGAGACCAGTGATTGGTTACTAAGAAAGACAGTTCAGAAACGAAACTGATATGGATTTTTGTCTTATTGAGGATTCCCAGCCTGACGACAGGGAATATTCATGAGCATGTGAATCCATGCCAGACCCCATGCTGGAGAAGTGAACCTTTAGAGTGTTAAAAGACCAGGCCTGGGTCAGTGTGATGCTGGAAATGCATCGGAGGGACAGGGCCTCTGTATCCTTGTCCGTTACTGCTTTTTATCGTGTGTTCTGTCGCGTTTTCCGCGCAGGAGTTCATGTGGGGCTCCTGGCGGTGCAGCTCTCTTTTGGTTTGGTGAACGGACCCGTGGGATACCCTTATGGCACCCATGGGTGGGGGTACAACCCTGTGCCCCTAGTGTATGTTTTTGGGCACCTGTGGGTGGCCCGCAGAGCAGGGTATGGGCTGGTGCCAGCTCCATGCTAAATTTGACAGGTGCGCGGAGTATCCTCCATTTTGGGATACCACGGTCCTGCCATTGGAATCAGTTGATTCCTGCTGGAAAACAAAATGGCCCCTGCGGCCTCTTGCTTTCTATTACCTTGTTTTCCCAAAGTCCTGCGAAGCCCGGACTCTGTCCCTTCCCCCTGACTGGCTGTTGGGTCGAAGTGCCATATATGGTGTTGTTGTGAAGGCCCAGCCAGACTAGCTGGAGCCTTCCCAGTGATGTATGTTATGGGTAGCTCCTGTGGGTGGACCCGGGTAAATGGAGTGTGACGAATATGCATTCTGTGTTGTGGATGTCTAGTATCTGGTGGTTGACACAATGACTGAGACAGCCCTGCCCGAAACCGGTATGAATGCAGCTTGGAGTGTTGAATGGCTCGGTACTTGTCCCAATACACATAACTTGTTGTGAGTGTCTGGAGAGAAGTGAATGGCCTGAATACCTCGTGTGCCCGATTGGCTGCCTGCATGAATGCCCGTAGTCGTGATTGGATGCTTGAGTGTGACCCAGCGGAATGAATGGGAGATCAACAGTATATCTGGGGACCTCTCACTGCTAGGAATCGTGTTCAGAAGCTGAAGTCCACTACGATTAACTGAAGCTTGACCTTGAAGCCCTGCTGGACAAGAAGAATTGCTGTTGCTCTCCTTCACAATCTGAAAGCTGCTGTGTCTCCAAGGACTGACCCAGAGAGGACCTGGTAAGGCGCCCTCTTCCCGAGCTACGAGGGACCATCATGCACCAGCTGATCTTTGCCAAAGCTCCCTGGTAGACAGACCTACAACAGGCTGCCGACCCGAGATGGGTACTGCCGCGGAATCCCAAAGAGAAGCACCCGGAGGTGCCGTGCTCCCGCTTGCATAAGAACTTTGATCATCGGACACTCTCGTCTGCATCCGTCACCCGCTTTATCCAGCTGGAGAAGGCCAGACCGTCGACGCGCCGAGGAGCATCCGCTGGTGGGTTTCCCGCCACCTAAAGACCAGAGACGCCGACGACTCGACGCCCCTGCTGGGCCACAGTCCATCATCTCTTTGCGGTCCAGAACTATTGTCACCGAGGTGCCCCGCACGCCTCTTCCTTGCAGGACGCCAACGCTCTGTCGTCGACGAGCACCGCTAGGAACAAAGCTGCCACTTCACTGTCGTAGTTCAACCTGTTCTCCGGACGTTCGACGAACCGTGACTCCTGCCTTAAAGGGAGGGCACTCAAGAAGGGCCGTCGATTCCCCGACACCGAACGCCGAATTCCTAAACGCCTCTCGACGATCCGTGGCCCCTGCTTTAAAAGGGAGTCACTCGAGAAGGATCGGTCGATGCATAATCGGAGAACTCTACTCCACCAGGTACATTGGGGGGGGTAAAACCTTAATAGGAGGAAATAAGACTATTAAACAATATATGGACTGGGCTTGTGCTCAATATATGGACTGGGCTTGTGCTATATATCTTTATTTACAGGTTGCCCAGGTGGGGGGGATCTTCACACAGAACTGTGCCTAAGGGTAGGGGCCAAATTCTGCCCATTGTTTCAACCATCTTGTGTTCCTTCCGAATCTCTATTGTTGGTTTCCTCGTTATTGATCTGTGAGACATTTTAACCGTACAGTTGATGCACTTTACTGAGATTTGATAACATTGGTGGTACCACTTATATATTTATCATTGTTGACTTCCGAGTACAAAGTGAGTTATTGTGATTGTGTACATACCTTTAAATATTAATTATATAAAGACTGTTTTCAATAATACAGTGTGTGGACATTCCTTTGTGGGGGTTCAGGGACTACACTGTACTTAAGAACCAGCCTGCATCACCTCCTGAGAAGCTAGGCCTTGATTGCTCGTCCATTGCTACCATAATAGAGCATCTTGGCTGGGGTCTTCTGTGCCTCTCCTCTACCATATAGAGAGCAGAAGTATAAACACCCCCTACCAGTCTTTGTAGTCAATGGAGTTGGTGCTCTTAGAGTTGCACCAGATGACAAAACGCTTCCACTTACTGGAATAGCAATATCGAGTGTTAGGTTTTCTTGCCTCCCCGAGTATGTCCATATATCTGAGGGAGTTGCAGGTGCCCAAACTCTGACTTCAGGAGCCAGGCAGCTAAGTTCAATATCTGCGGGAATGGGTAAAGTGTTTCCCCTTTGTCTTGCGACATGTTGTACGGGAAAGGCAGTGTCATTGGAGTAGATAGCGACATCTCCATCAGATGAGCGAACCAAGGTTGGCGGGCCCACATGGGGGGGGCCACCATTATCATTGTGACTGGTTCCTGGTGCATCTTGTGCACTCTTGTTAAGAAGGGGAATCGGGGGGAGCGAAGCGTAAACCAAATACCCTGACCATGTTATCCAGAGTCCGTTCCCCTTGGAATGGTTCTGGGGGTTCCTGGGGGCGTAATCTTGGCACTGAGCGTTCTCCAGAGTTGAACAAGTCGATATCTGGAAAACCGTATTCCGCGAAAACGCTGGAGACGATGTCTTCGTGTAATCGCCATTCGTACTCGATTGGTAGTGGGAAATCTCTGCCGAGTACGTCTGCCAGAATATGGAGTTCTCCTGGAACATGTTGAGACAGCAGAAACATGTGTTTGAGAGCCCACTTCCAAATGTTATGGGATAGTTTGGACAGCCGTGGAGTGTGAGTGCCCCCTTGTTTGTTCAGATAGTACATGGCCGTGGTGCTGTCTGAGGATCAGGACCGTCTTTCCCTGCAGTCGAGTTTGAAAAGCTTTCAGCGCTTTCAATACCGCCAACAGTTCCAACAGGTTTATGTGGTTGGATGCTATGTCTGACGACCAAAATCTCTGCGCTGTCTGTTGAAGTAGGTGAGCTCCCCACCCTCTGAGATGCGTCTGTAGTTAGAGTGGCCTCCACTGAGGGGGTGGTGAAGGATTCCCTTTCAAGAAGTTCTCCCTCGACCACCACCAGTGAGATAACGAGGGCTGGCGAGACAACCACTAGATCGTCTCATTGTCCGCTCACCTGACACCACTGGCTGTTGAGCCACTCCGGTATTGGACGCATGCGCAAGCGGAACCAAATAAATACATGACGCCATCATTCTTAAGTCGCATAGCCTTGGGTACAGTCACCTCTTGACTGGTTACATATTGAGGGATTTGAAACAGCATGTTGTGGACCCTCTCGTTGGAGGGGAAGACAAGGCCATCCTTTGTTCGAATTAGAGCCCCTAGGAACTGCTTCAACTGACTGGGGTCTAGGCTGGATTTCTTCTCGTTGATGGAGAATCCCAGACTGAATAAAAGACCTATTGTTCTTTGGGTATTTGACAGACCCGTTTCGTAAATCACCTATTATGAGCAGGTCGAGGTAAGGATCGACCGGAATGGATTGCCTGCACAGGTGTGCTGCTGCCACTGTTACGCTCACCTGGTACCCACGGGGACGCCACCCAGCCCTGGTTGGATGATTTTCACTCTCGAACCCTCACCCGGTCCCTTGGTAAGGCCTCTGTTTAAAGATGGGTCTGCAATATAGTAGAGCTGGATTCAATATCAGATTGTCTTTATGTTTTCCCACCTCCATTGGCCTCAACTCCTTCCTCCCCCCCCTTGGGCCTTCTACTCACCTTAATATTGTAAAAGGAACAAGTTACTTACCTGTAACTGTTCTCCAGCATGGGTCTGGCATGGATTCACATGCTCATGAATATTCCCCGTCGTCAGGCCGGGAATCCTCGGTATAGAAAAAAAAAATCAGTATCAGTTTTGTTTCTGATCTGTCTTTCTTAGTAGTAACCAATCACTGGTCTCTGGGTCATACTGCCCCCAGCCAATGACTGCCCTCTCCCTAAGCCCCGGTTCCGGCAGCCATCCTCAGATTTGGTAGCACGTAAAGTGGCAGTATGACCAAGTGAAGAGCCGCAGAGGGGTAGGCGGGAGGGTTCGCATGTGAATCCATGCCAGACCCATGCTGGAGAACAACAGTTACAGGTAAGTAACTTGTTCCTTCTCCAGCATGGGGTCTGGCATGGATTCACATGCTCATGAATAAGAGAATACATAGCAGTACACACATGCACAACCCCGGGAGGTGGCAACAGGCTCAACATTAAGCAATACAACCACTCAACATTAAGCATCTCTTACCTCCTCACCAGGCTCACCTTAGGCAAACAGGTTGCACAGCACTGCTTGGCCGACCCTGGACTCCTCCCTGGAGTCCCGATCGACACAATAGAATGTTGTGAAGGTGTGGGTCGACCTCCACGTAGCAGCCCTGCAGATGTCCAGCAGGGGCACACCAGACAGGAACGCCGTGGTAGCAGCGATCGATCTGGTCGAATGGGCTCTCGGACGGCCGGGCAGCTGTCGGTTTTCCAACCGGTGACAGTGCATGATGCAGCCGGACAGCCACCTGGAAATGGAAGTCTTCGAGAGAGCCTTCCCTTGATTCACAGTCCCAAAGTTCACAAACAGTTGTGATGTGTTACGAAAACTCTTTGTGCGGTCCACCAGAATTTCAGCACTCTAGCTACATCCAGCGAGTGCAAAGTCCTCTCAGCCGGCGACAAAGGCGACGGAAAGAAAACTGGCAACACCAAGGGCTTGTTGAGGTGGAAGTCCGATGGCACCTTGGGCATAAAGGATGGGTGTGTCCTCAGCACCACCCTCGTTTCATGAAAAGTCAAGTATGGAGGCTTGAAAGATAGGGCCTGGATCTCTCCCACTCGTGCGGAGGTGACGGCCACGAGGAAAGCTGTCTTCCATGACAGGAACTTCAAAGGCGCCGAATGCATAGGCTCGAATGGGGCCCCCATGAGCTTGGTCAGCACCACATTAAGCTCCCACGCAGGAGCCTTCACCGGCAGGAATGATCGGAATAGTCCCTTCATGAATTCCTTCACCAGGCGATGAGACCACAAGGACGCCCTTCCCATCGTCCTAGTATATCGGGAGATTGCAGTCAGATTTATTTTGATGGAGGCGTGAGCCAGTCCAGCTTTGGCCAGCGACAGTAGGTACGGCAGTACTTGAGGGGCTGTAATCCGCAGAGGGTTAATCTTCTGTGCACGGCACCAGACAGAGAACCTCTTCCATTTATGTCCGTAGCACTTGAGATTTGAGGATGCCCTGGCCTTTGCAAGAATCTCTCTGCAGTCGGCCGGGATGTCGTAACCTCCAAACTCTAGTGCTGCAGGAGCCAGGCCTGCAAGTTCAGCAACTCTGGGTCGTGGTGAAGAATGGCGCCTCCTTCTCTGGAGAGAAGGTCTGCGTCCGTCGGCAACTTGACTGGTGGGGACGTCGACAAGTCCAAAAGGTCCGGGAACCAGATCTGCCTCGGCCACGCCGGTGCGACGAGGATCATCCTGCACCGGGACCTCTTGAGCTGGTTGATGAGCCGGAGCAGCAACGGCAGCGGAGGGAATGCATAAAGAAATAGGCCGTCCCAGGGGAACGAGAAAGCATCGCCCATGCTCCTCGGCTGGGGGAACCTGCTGGCGAACCTCCGGCACTTGGAATTCATCGCCGTTGCGAAGAGATCGATTTGGGGTTCGCCCCATCGTCGGAAGAGTCGATCCACTTGATCCTGCCGTAGTTCCCACTCGTGGCACGAGCGCAACTCCCTGCTGAGTGAGTCGGCGATCGTGTTTTTATTCCTGCCAGATGAAGAGACACCAGAAACATCCCTTGGGTGACGGCCCAATGCCACAGATCCTGGGCTTCCTTGGACAGGGCCAGGGACATGGTTCCGCCCTGCTTCCGGATGTAGAACATCGTGGTGGTGTTGTCGGTGAAGATCCTCACCACCTTGCCCTTGAGGGACGGAAGAAAGGACCTGAGGGCCCAGAACACCGCGCGGAGCTCCAAGATGTTGATGTGGAGAGACTTCTCCTCCGGGAGCCAAAGGCCTCTCGCGTGAAGATCTCCAGAGTGTGCTCCCGAACCTTCCAGGGAGGCGTCCGTCGTCACAGTCACCTGGTGAGCTGGGGTCTGAAAGTCCATGCCCGCCGACAGGTAGGAGCGGGTACCCCGCCACCGGATCGCCTGTCGGAACGTCACGTTGAGAGGGATCCTGTCCTCGAAGCTGCCCGTCGACTGGATCCAGCGGGCATCGAGGAACTCCTGTAAGGGTCTCATCCAAAGCCTGCAAAGGCGCACCAGATAAATGCAGGAGGACATCATCCCGAGGAGGGACTTGATAAATCTTACCCTGGCCATGTCCGTGGCCAGCAGACACTGCACCTTGCCCAGAATGGTCCTGGTCCTTTCCTCCGACGGCGAGGCCAGCCGCGCCACTGTGTCGATCTTGGCTCCCAGAAACAGGGCAACGTGCGACGGAATCAGGTGGGATTTTGGAAAGTTGATGGAGAATCCCATGTCCGTGAGCAGCTGGACGGTTTCGCAGTGTGCTGCACGGCAAGCTCCTTTGTCCTTGCCCGGATGAGCCAGTCATCCAGGTAGGAGTAGACGTGGATCCCCTGCAGGTGCAGCCGCGCCGCCACTGGTGCGAGGCACTTGGTGAACACCCTGGGTGCCAACTTCAATCCGAACTGGAGGGCCTTGAACTGGTAGTGACGCCCTTGGACCACGAACCTGAGGAACTTTCGGTGTCTTTTTAGAATGGGGATGTGGAAGTACGCGTCCTGCAAGTCCAACGACGACAGGAGATCACCCTCCTCCAGCTGTCCCAGCACACGCTGGAGGGTGACCATACGGAACTTCTGTGCCTTGATGTACTTGTTCAGTCGTAGGTCCAGGATGGGGCGCCATCCTCCTGTCTTCTTTTTGACGAGGAAGTACCTTGAGTACACTCAAGAGCCCCGAAGCCTCTTTAGGACGAGCTCGATGGCACCCTTCTTGAGCATCGCCCTTACTTCCAACAGTAGTTGAGGGACGTGATTTTCCTTCCTGGGAACGGGTGGAATGCAAGGGCACTTCTGAAACTCGAGGGTGTGCCCTTGGGCCAGGGCGTCCAGCACCCAACGGTCGGTGGAGATGGACTCCCACACGCTGACGAACCTCGCTAGCCGGCCTCCCACCAGGGTGCTTCGGCGGGGGCCCGAACCCACAGTCGGTTCAATCTTGTTTGGAGGCCGCCTTGCCTCCTTGTCAACGACGACGGGCACCACCTGACTTGCTGCGTCCCCTGTAGGCTTCCTGGGACAAAGATCTAGCCACTTGGCAGTAAGTGGAGGAGCCACTGCCGGATCCTTTGGAGGCACCTTGTCTGCCTCCGGAGCTCCGAAAGGACGGCCGTCGTTGTTGGAGCACTCCCAGTGCCCAGGCAGTCTGTGTCTGTCTTGATGGCCTGAAGGGACTCATCAACCGCCTTCCCAAACAGGTTGTTCCCGTCGAAGGGCATGTCCAAAACCTTGGTTTGTACGTCCTGGCTGAAGTCCGTGGCCTTGAGTCGGCCTTGAGTCATCCTCGTCGTCTCAAGCAAACGCTGTTGCCCAACTGACGGAAACCGGTGTCGGCGATGCCCGTTGCCACATGGCGTGGTCCGAAGCAATCTCCCCCTTCTGTAGGTTTCAAGGGCCTCAGCCCTTTTGGCGTCCGGAAGGAAGTCTAACAGAGGGGCCATTTTGAACCACAACTCCCTGTCGTAGCGGGCTTCGATAGCCAGGGCGTTGGCCGCCTTGATAGTCGTCGCTGCGGATGAGATGATCTGTCGTCCCATCGTGTCCAACTTCCTGCCCTCGTCGTCGGGCGGGGAAGTTGATGTCGAGGCCGATGCCCCCCCCCCCCCAGCTTTCTTCTTTGCCGCCGCCGAGACGACCGAATCCGGGGTAGGTTGTGCCCGAAGGCACAAGGGGGCAGCATCGGGGACCCGATACTTCTTCTCGTACCGGTCCCTCTTTGCCGGCGCCGTAGAAGGGTTCTTGAGGAGGGCGAGCCCCTCATCCCGCATGTCATCAAGAAGCGGTACGGCAAGGACAGTCTTCCTTTTAGCCTTGCGCCGTTGGTAAAGGAACCCTTCTTTCTTCTTTTCTTCTGGGCAGAGCTGAAAAAGCTTGGATGCCCTGGAAATCATGGCATGAAAGGATCCAATCTCGTCGGGCGGGGACGCCCGAGCAGGGGGCGACGGGGGACACGTCCCGTCATCGCCTCAGTCGTCATCTGTACCTGTCGTAGCCGTGTCTGTGCCTGTATCATCCCCGTGGGTAGAAGACCAGGGGAAGGCAGAGCAGGCCGCAGAGGTGGGAAAGGTGACGTAGGATGTGTCGTCCTCTTATGCGGTGGACTCTCCGAAGGTCCTGGCTCCGGTTCCCCCGTCGGGTCTGACTCAGGTACCTCCGTCGGGGGAAGGGGCAACCTTGTCCTTATCTCCGAGCATAAGGACTGAATCGCTGACAAAATGTCCGCAGAGGTGTCCTGCGGGAGCCTTGTCGGCGACAGTCGCTCTAGTCGTCGCCCTCGTCGGGATCCCTCCCGATGGGCTGGGCCTCTTACACGACTTCGATGAGCTCTTCTTCAGAGGTCGTGTCCGTATCCACGATGGCCACCAGCCCCTCCCCAACCTTTTCCAACAAGGACTTTGTGGGGGTCTTCTCAATGGGCCTGAAAGACTACTCCCTCCGCAGGGAGACTGGGTCCTGAGGGCGCCTCCACAGGCTGAGCCAGGGCCGCGGTGACATCCTCAATCGAGGTCTTAGCAGGGTGAATTAAGGCCATTGTCACCTTCTGGATGCTTGGGGCCTTCACTTTGGGGGGAGGGTTCGCGCCTCGCTCCCCCTCTGCCGGAATCTTCACGATCGACTGGGGCCTCTCCAGAAGCTTCGCCGGGTTCTCAGACTTCCTCTTACCCGAGCCAGAGCGTTGGCTCGTGGTTGATGGTGCCGGGGAGGATGCGCCCTGCCTGGCAGCCAAGGAGCCCAACCGTTCGGTGCTCCCGGTGCCCGCAGACTCACGGTGCTTAGCCTTTTGTTGGGCCCCTGTCGCCGGGGCACCCTCACAGGACTTAGAAGACCGCTCGGACTACTTCTTCTCGCCTGACTGGCTCTTCCCTTCCAGCCAGTTGGCGAGACGGAGGTGGCGATCCTTCATGGTCCGCTCCGACATGTTCCCACAAAACGCACAGTCCTTCTCCTTGTGCGTCTTGTCCTCATGGAGACAGTAGAGGCATAACAAATGCTCGTCCTCCTTGAAAACATTCTGAAGCTGGCATCCAGGGCAGGTCCTGAACAGCTTTCCAGGCGTCGAGCTTCCTTTCTCCTTGGCCATGTCCGGGGTAGGCCTCGGAACTTCTGGAATCCTCCAAAAGCGTAACTCAACGAAATCTTCACCCTCGAGGGGTGTAGAAAACTCTGAAACGAATCCCTGTTGATCGGATGTAGAAACGGTGGAGCTTAAGGCTCTTTTTAACCGAAAAATTAGAAAAATCTCCTGAAAAAGCGCGAAAATGCAGCAAAAGCTCAAGAGCTACTGCACGAGGACTCCCAACACTTGAACGTGCAGTAAGAATCTGAGGATGGCTGCCGGAGGCGGGGCTTAGGGAGAGGGCAGTCATTGGCTGGGGGCAGTATGACCCAGAGACCAGTGATTGGTTACTACTAAAAAAGAGATCAGAAACGAAACTGATACTGATTTTTTTTTCTATACCGAGGATTCCAGGCCTGACGACGGGGAATATTCATGAGCATGTGAATCCATGCCAGACCCCATGCTGGAGAAGGTGGATTCTCCGTCCTGCTCCTCGTGGCAGGGGCATGTAGATGTGGGGGGCGAGCAACGACCAAGTTACTTCACTGGTGCAAGCCCCCCGTGGGAATCTAGGCCTGCTGCGACTCCATAGGTCTGCTGCTTTACAGTCTTTATATGAAGTTCTTATGTTCCTCTTAGTTCGAATAATAAGGTCTTGCTTCTTTCCTTTTAGGTATGGAAAGGTATTTTGGTGTCATGCAGTTTGAAGAGGAGCATGGGCCGGTAGGCAAAAGCGCGGAGTGCGCAATGCTGTCCGGTGAGTAATGCACGATGCGCGGCGCTGTTTCGCCTGTCTCTTCTCTCCTTGCAGGTTGCGATGTTCCTCGCAGAGCGCCGTAATGTTCCAGCAATGATACTGACCAGGAGATACACCCAGGTAAGAATTGTGTGTTTTTCTTCATTCGGAAGGAAACGTGAGTAAACGTTTACTAATGGTGTCTTTCTTTCTCCTCTTTCCAGGTTATGGTATTCCAGGATGCATGCGGTGCCGGATGATGGAGTTCGTACCCTCAGGTGAGTGGAACTGAAGTCAGCGATGGATTGAAGACAGGATACTGTTTCAGGTAAGTTTCGTAGTGTTCTTTCTCTCTCTGCAGGTCCTTGGTTTCAGGTAAGCTGGCATCAAAGAACTGGACACAGCAAGCGTTACGCTGCCCACAGCAGAATTTCGCAAAGCATGTTCTGCTGGTTTGGGTGCGGTTTAAATAGTCTCAGGTAAAGTGGTCCAGGTAAAGTAGTCCCAGGCCTGCCACACTCAAAAGACTAGACCACATAGCTCAGTTCCTTATAACTGAGCTATGTGTGTGCCTCCATGTTGGCTGAACCTCCCCACCCCAAGTTAAATAGTCCCAAGTAAATCGTCCCATTCTAATGTTGGTCTTCATGATGGTTATGAGCTGGGTGCCAAAGACTCCAGGACTGACTCCAAGGGAGTCTTGGATAAGGTTTTAAGGCCTTTGACCTGGCCCTAAATGGAAGGCTGACTTGCCAGTGAGAGCCAGGGCCAAGGGTCATGACAGCCACTGCTAGTACCTTTGTAAATACCCTTGGGGCGGAGGCTATGCCGAAGGGTAGTACCTTGAATTGATAGTGTTTGTCTTGTAACACGAACTAGAGGTATTTTCTGTGTGCCATCAACATTGAAATATGTAAGTATGCATCTTTCATGTCCAGTGTTTCCATGTAATTCCCCTGTGAGAGAATGGGAATTACTTCCTGCTGAGGGACCATGCAGAACTTTTGTGGCTTTAGAAATGTGTTCACTGGGTACATGGTGAGATCCTTTTTGGGTACAAGGAAGTACACTGAATAAATACCTTTGTTTACCTGTGAAAGAGGTACGACCTCTATGGCTCTCTTTTCTTGTAGTGTCTCGACTTCCTGAAGGATACGCAGATGGTCTGGCGTCAGTCTTCTTGCGCGTGGAGGTCTGAATGTTGGGGACCGGCAGAATTCTATACAGTACCCGTGGTCCTTGGTCTTCAGCACCCAATGGTCTGTAGTTATCCCCTCCAATGCCTGAAGGAATGTTAGCCGGCCCCTGACTGGGGAAGCATGGGAGGGGACCCGGATCTTCAGGTCAAACCCGAGGCTGGGAAGCCTCTGGGGATAGAGTTCTAGCCCCTTCCTTTCCCACAATGCTGACCCCTTCCTTTCCCACGACGCTGACCCCTTTGGGGATATGGGGTGGTGTATCCGCTGTTTCTTTGTGGAGGGGACCAATTATTTCCCAAGGTGTACTGGTTTTGAGGGAAGCATTGGCCACGAAAAAGGCGTCTGGACCCAGTTCCTCGCCTTGTGGAGGGCTTTTGTGCGATTCGATGTAGCGTCTTCAGGATGTCATGCTCCTTCTTTGCCGTCTCGAGAGCTTTGTCGACCGCTCTTCCAAATAAGTTGGATTCTTCCAAGGGTTTATTAATAAGTGATGCTTGAGTTACTGGTTTGAACCCAGAGTTTCTTAGCCATGTGTGTCTCTTAAGGAGGGTGCCTTGAGCTAAAGATCGACCGTTGTCTCAGCGGAATCCAAAGTGTTGAGTATACTTTGGTTTATGTGTCTGCCCTTGGTTACCGTGGACAGAAGACGAGTCTGTAGCGTTTCAGGAACCTACTGCAGGCCTTCCTGTAACATGGCCCATTGAGCGTCCGCGTAGCTGGCTAACAAAGTAGTATTGTTATCGATGCGCGTAGAACAAGCTGCTGCAGCCGTGACCCTCTTTCCTAGTGCATAGAGTCTTTTACACTCTGTCAGGGGGTGCCTCCCCGGTTGACAGGGGAACCCTGCCTTTTTCCTTGTAGTGGTCACCACCAGGGAGTCTGGGGTGGAGAGACCTCTGATATAAAAGGGGATCAAAGAGGGAAGGGCGAAATAGCTTTTCAATCCTTGGATTAACTGCTCTTGTGAGTGCAGGTGTTGATAACGAGGGAGCCAGATGCTTTTTAATTGAGTTTAGAAGAGCAATAGCCTGGCTGGATGGCGGTTTCTCATTCTCTGCCCCCTCTCCCCCCACCCCCACCTGCTACCTCTCCGGGCCTTGGCCCAAAACTGCAGAAGAGGACCTGCCGCCTACAGTGGGGAGGAGGCAGGGGGGGAAGGGGGGACATCCTGCTTAAAGGTAAGCCAGCTCCACCTGACCATCATTGGCCCCCTTACAAGGCTTGCCCGGAGACCCAACCAGCAACACAGCCCTGAATAAGGTTCCCCCCCCCTTCCTCTTCCTTCCTGGGCACCCCGGCCCACTCAACGCCCAGTGGAGATCGGCTGCCTCGGCAGCACTTGCCCACCCGTGAAACCTCCCACACCAACACCCTAGCCAACATGAACACTGCAGGGAGGCACTGAACACCCACCATCCTACAGAGCAGCTACAGGCAATCCAGACGACTTTCTCCTGGCTGCCCCAGCTAGTCAGTTAACAAACACCTCAACACCGGCCCCCTTCTCCACAACAGGAACCCACCATGGCTAAGCAAAGGCCAATAAAAACGCGGACATCTCCACAATGTTACTGGCAACTACAAAGCCAAGAAAATGGATACCCCCCTCAAAATAGCCCCACAAAAAAGACTGCGGACGATAAAGAATCCCTAGCGACCAAGGAAAACATCCGGGCCTTCATGGCAGACATTAAAACGGAGTTCAGATCATGCATGACGGAACTCAACACGAAACTTGAACATACTAACCAAAGGGTTACAGAAATGGAACAGCACATTTGGGAAATTGAAGATCGCTCTCAGGACCAATCAACATCGATGGAGCAGATCCAACGCTCGATCCAGTCCCTGCAAAATAGGTGTGAGTTTCTGGAGTTTAAACAGGAGGACCTAGAAAACAGGGCTTGTCGAAATAATCTCCGAATCCGGGGTGTCCCAGTCTCAATCCCGGAGAAGATCTCCCTGAATATGTGGGTAACTTTTTTCAAGCCCTCCTCCCCCACCTACACAAACCGATGCTCCACCTAAACCGCACCCACAGGCTGCACCCTCGACGAGGGTAACAGACTCCCCCGCCCTCCCACTTCCCCCCCGATGTGATAACCAGGGTGCACTTCTTTACAACCAAGGAAACCATCTCTGAGATAAGCCGCACACAAGACGAACTGTCGTTCCTGGGGTCCCCTCTTCAGATTTACCAGGACCTCTCACTACTCACCCTACAGAAGAGTGAAGCCCTCCGCCCACTCTCCCTTTTCCTCCAAAACCGCCAGATCCTATACAAATGGCTCTTCCCTACAGCCCTTCAGTTCACCTCCAACGGATCCCTCCGTAAAATTTTCCAGCTGGAAGACGCCGAGAAAATCCTACACTCAGGCGCCCCGCAGGGCGCCCCGCAGGGCGCCCCAGCGCGCACAGAATCTAACAATGGTGAACACCCAGCCTCCCTAGCAAAAGCCAAGGGGACTTCCTGGTCCCGAGATACGAAAAAAGAAAATGACCACCGGCATGCCTACAACAAACCTTCACTCTCCCCGGATCCTCCGGAAACCCAGAATTGCCCTCCTGAAAGCGCAAACTCCTCAGCTTCTAAAAATGAACCCATCGACGGGTCCCCCACGGCACATGCCTATTTCCAAGGCACAGACCACCAATGAGTCCTTGGAATGACTGTTTCATCCAGTTGCCAGACTCCGCCACGTTGGCGGAGTGCATGGCTTTGGCCATATTGGCCGAGGGGGGAGGGGGGTTCTGCTTCTGAAACCCCAGCCCCCCTCCCCCCCATGTTGCACAACTTGGGGTCCTCCCTTTGGAGGCTCCGTTTAAAAATTCAGAGACAGACCATCAGTTTCTACTCCCCTATAATGCCGGCTAATGCATCTCCCTCTGCCGCAGTGGACCCCCTCCCCGGGCACTCGAACTCTTCGATTTGTCTCCCTCAACGTCAAGGGCCTGAACTCCCCGGCTAAAACGCAAGAAGCTGAACATCCAGCGACTCCCTGACAGACACGGGCGTAGCCTTGCTAGGAGACCCATCTACTTCCGGGGGACTTAGGCCGCCTTAAATCCAAAGAGTTCCCAATGCAGTTCCCGGCCTCGGATGGTACCAAAAAAGGAGGGATGGCGATCCTCTTCAGAAGGGGCCTGGACCCGTGGATCCTGGACTCCAAAGTAGATCCAGAGGGCCGCTACGTGGCAATCAAGTGCCTCCTACTGGGCCAACTCTACACGCTGGTCTCCGCCTACGCTCCTAATGTGGGCCAGGCGGCCTTCTATGACTCGCTGGGCACGACCCTCTCAGCCTTCTCAGAAGGGTTGAAGGTGATTAGAGGCAACTTCAATGGAGTCCCGGACCCCATGAAAGACAAGCCACACCCTCCCTCCTCGAAAGATCTTAACACGGCCCTGGGAATTCTGCACCTCTTCAGTACCCTAGAGGTGGTGGACACCTGAAGGGTGCTCCATCCTACAGAAAGGGACTTTTCATTTTACTCATACGTCCACAGAACTTTCTCTAGAATTGACCTTCTCCTAACCTCCCCGCAAACCTTGGCTTACACCAATGAAATCTCAATTGGAACACTGTTAGGCAGAAACCTGTGCAGCTCCCTTTGGGAACACTGCAAAAGATTTAGCACTACAGGTGTTAGCAGTAAACCCACTTGGTAGCAGTCTGTACCACACAGATTTACCTGGTAGCTGTGGCTGAGCAGTCAGACTTCCCTCAAGAAGAGTTGGGCAGTATGCAATGTATACACAATAGGCACTCAGATACAACAATACAAGCAAACACAGACCAGAGCTTGGGTATCGATGTATATAATTATTTATTTTAAAAAAACACTGTTTGAAACACTCCAGAACTCTTATTGTAAAACACTCTAAACACAGTTACTATTATAATATATACAACCCTTATTCCTTATCAGATAAGCCTTAGTTAACACCACTTATTTTCATACAGAGGTGAGTACTTAACTATAGATGGCACTCCAACAAGTTCATGAAGAAGGGAGGGAAAAAGACAGAATATGGGAAGGTACACCACTATAAGCTTTAAGAACACTATTAGCAAGGCATAAGAGCAAAAGTCACTTGTGAGCCAAAGTCCATAGGCTGGGCCCACTCTTAGAGAGAGCAGAGCACAAATGGGCCCAAGATCACAGTTACCCTAGGCTTAGAAAGTCTTGCAGAGAGTTCGAAAAGAGTTTAGAGAGCCTCAGAAAAGTTTAGCTAGGGTGTCCCAGGTAAACCCAGGTTCGAGAGCCGGGGGCTAAATCTACCCCGTACAGTCGGTGGCAAGGGAAGCCAGGCGGAACATGGTACCTTAAGTGTGAAGGATCCTCCAGCGGTGGCAGTTGTTCCTGGCAGTGGGTGCAAGTCTCGTCGTCGTCCAGGGGAAGAGAAGATCTCGACTTGGAGGAAAGATGAAGGTCGTTGCACTGCCAGGGAAGAAACCAGCCGCTGAGTTTTCCGGTTAAATGTATTACCCTTTATTTCGCGGTCGGGGTAAAACGTGGTGTCCCGGTTGAACGGGTGCTTGGCACAGGCAAGGCGGCCACGAGATACGTCGGGAAGGCGAAAAGACGGTGAAACTGGTTATCCCCACCAGTCAAAGGAAGAAGACTCTCTGGCGGGAGATCTCCTCTGTCGTTGGGAAAAGTGGCGAGACGCTCCAGCAGGGCTCCACTGGTGGTGTTGTCGTGGCAGGTCGGCTCAGCTTCTCCCTCGTCGGATTCTTAGGTCCTGTGGCGACTTCTGAAGTTCCAGTCCCCAAAGCCCTGCTTTTATGCAGAAAACCCCATTCACTCAGCCTAGCTGTCACTCAAACATGCCAAGTGGTGAGCCGGCCAGCTCACCACTTGGGCCAATCAGGACAGAGTGCGACTTGAGTTGCCTAGGCAACTCAGTCCAGGGTGCCTAAATCCCCCTCCACCCCTCCTAAGTACCCCAGACAGAGTGGAACCACTTTGGAGGGCTTCTGTGGAGAAGCCCGCCAAAAAAGTGGAACAAAGGGCTCGACTTGGGTTGGAGTCACAGAAGAGAACACAAAAGCCATTTTAGAACCGAGTTTTGGCAAAAAACACCAACCAGAGAATTAATATTAATTAAATAAACCGGCGGTATGTTCGAGGCTATCGTAATTAAATAAAGATAGTAGCCTCGAACAATGGGAAAATCCCATAGAGAAATATTTGCGGTTGAATATAAAAAGTAGTATCCACTGCCACCAGCCAAAACTCGATCAGGGAGGACGGAGACGTGCCCCCTCGACTAACAGACCCAGGGGCAATCGAATTGCCCCAGCCAGTACGTCCACAATATGATGGTTTGTACTGGTTCTGTTCAGAATTTCAGACTAGAAAAGTCAATGGTGACTTTATAGACCCTGGGAGACAGTAGTCAGTCCCAGGGTATGGAGTCTATACTGGGAGTCACTATGACACCCCTGTGTTACTGCACTGAGGGTGCAGTGTAACACACATCACAAAAACACATGAAGCCCTATGGAGTAAAAGACCCCTTAACCCATTAAACACATCTAGAGTCAAAGGAACACACTCAAATCATGTCCAAGAGTGAAGGTAAAAGAGTCTCACTCTTGGCAGGAGAAAAAAATAAACCCCAAAAATCTAGCAAAGCTGCTGGGGGACTCACTAGGTGAGGAAATTCAGCCTAAACAGAGAATTCTCTCTAACAAACACGGACTCAATCGGATCACGCACCAGTAACCCTGCTACACCCCCTCCACCGCGCCGCTGGGCCCTATTTGACCAAATCCTAAACGACATGCCCCTAAGAGATGCAATTGTCTCTACGATCTGTAACTTCTTTACGGAAAAACGCAATGAAGACACCTCTCCGGCCAACACATTGGAAGCCATGAAAGCGGTAATTTGTGGGGAACTCATCGCCCAAGGAGCTGCATATCACAAAGCTAGATACCAAACCAACCTCTCCCTGGAAAAGGAGCTCCAAGAAGTGGAAAAAACACGCAAGCTGAATGGATGGTCCCCGAAGACAACCGGCAATCCGCACTTCCCGGAACAAAATCAAGGCGCACTACGCCGAACACAGCCCATCTCCTGGCTAAAGCGAAGCAATTTTACTATGCCAAAAATAAAGCGAATAAACTGTTGGTGGGCAAACTAGCCAAGGCGAGACGGACCAATACCATCACCGGGCAACGGGACCCCCAGGGTAGGGTCCACTATGCGGAGCGAGAGGAAAAAGTTGGCAGCAGACCACCTGACCAGCACAAGTGCTGTCCCCCAAGCCCAGGGACCGGAGCAAACAGAGGGAATACCTACAAAAGGCAACGCTACCCGACTTGGAGGAGACAGCCCAAACAAACCTCAATGCACCTATCACAAACAAGGAAGTTGAGGAAGTTATTAAAACCCTCAGAACACGGACCCCAAGGCCCGACGGGTTCTCTGCCAAATTTTACAAAATCTTCCGACTGCAACTGGTGACCCTTCTGCTCACTCTCACTCCTTCAGGGACTCGGGCACGGTCACTCCCTCAATGGCAGAATCTATCACAATCTTGGTGCCTGGGAAAAGACCCGAAAGACCCGCCTCATACAGACCCATCGCCTTGATGAACACTGACGCTAACATTTATTTGAAAATCCAGGCCAACCGCCTTTCAGCCATCCTAGCCGAGATAATCCACCCAGACCAAGCGGGCTTCATCGTCAATAGATCAACAGGAGAGCACGTCTGCAGAGCCCTGAACTTAATTGACCTCACAACCCTGAAATCACAGAAACCAGTCTTGGTGGACCTAGACGCCGTCAAAGCGTTCGACAGGGTGGACTGGACCTTTATGAGCCAAACCATGGAAGCCTTCCACATCGGACCAATGTTCCAGAGGATGGTCCTAGCGAATTATCAAGCTCTGAAGACCCTCCTCCGAATCAATGGAGCCCTTTCTACCCCAATACCGCTGGGCTGTGAACCAGGCAGGGATGCCTTCTCTCCCCATTACTCTTCTCCATGGTGATGGAACCACTCGCCCATAGGATCAGGCCAACATCAAATGCCAGCATATCGGACTCACCCAACATAAAATGGCCCGTTATGCAGACCACGTCCTGCTCACGCTTACGGAACCCGCTCGCTCCCTGCGTAACGCCATGAAGGAAATAGATAATTATGGAAAAGTCACAGGCTTCTCGATTAACTACCACAAGTCAGTAGCCCTGGGGTCTGGCCTATCATCGGGCGACCCTCTCCTCACTATGCCCCGTTCAATGGAGCAAAGACGCCATCCCCTACCTGGGAGTTCAGATCCCGGGTGACCCTAAAGCGGTTTCCCAAGCAAACTTCCCCCCCACTCTTCCATGAACTAGAAAAAGACCTGAAGAGGTGGGCAAATCAGGAAATCTCATCTCCCTAATGGGTCGCATCACAGCGAACAAGATTAATCTTCTGCCTAGATTTCTGTACGCTTGCTCTGCTCTCCCTGTAACGATTCCCCTGACCGCCCTTCAGGGACTCCAGAGGAAATTGCTCCAATCCCCCTGAGAACAATGCTAGGAAATGCTCGCCTGGGAGGACCAGGAGTACCCGACCTCCAGAAGTATCAAATAGCGGCCCAGCTAGCCCACATTCACGCCTGGCTAATATCCTCGGGGCGCCCCCGATGGGTGGAGATAGAACAATCCCGGCTCTCTCTTCCTCTATGTTTTCTCCCGCACACCCCAACCCATCTCCGACAAAGCACAGACATACTCCTACTCTCCACCAAACACGTGAAAAGCATGGGACTGGTTGTGGCGGCGGCAAAAGATCCTGAAGGGCCTTGGCCCTTTCTCCCCGGTCTTTATGAACCCCTCTTTTACCCCCAGAACCAATCCCCACAACTTCAAGAATTGGATAAGCGGAGGCTTAGAATCACTGGGCCAACTGTTCGCGGAAGGCCACCCGTGAACATTTGAACAATGTAAAGAGTTTTTTCGGCTGAAAGAAACAGACAGGTTCACCTATATGCAACTTCGACACTGGCGCTCTCACCCACAAACTCGGCAAGCAGCAACACGCACGCCAACTCCCCTTGAATTGACACTGCAAGACCTCCTGACCCGGGGAAGAATCTCGGCTTTATATAAACGCTTCGCAGGAGATTTTCTCAGCTCCAGAACCAGAGTAATGGCCCAATGGAGGCGGATCTGGGGCACCCGCTAACTGATCAGAACTGGGTGGATATTTGAACACAAACGCACTCAGCTTCCCCCTGCATCACAAACCGAGAATGTGCATACAAACTCCTACTGTGGGGGTACTACCCTCCCCTAAGGTTCCACCACATAAATCAGGCCTTGAGCCCCGCCTGCTGGAGACAATGGACAGCCAGGTACCTTTTACCATATGTGGTGGTCGTGCCCGAAGGTGCAACTTTTCTGGTCCCAATGCATGACCACATTCGCAGACATCACCCATAAGACAATCCCACTTGAACTCGAAACCATCCTTTTGGGGGCCCCAGTCCAGGGAAGCTACCCAAGATCCGGAAGAAAGGCTGCTCTCTTGACTCTGTCTCCTGGCAGCGCGGATTGTGGTGGCCCGCACCTGGAAGACCGCTGAAGGTCCCCTAATGGCACTGTGGTGGGGGAAAATGTGGGACATTCTGATCGCAGAAAAGATAACAGCGGCCAGATCCGGAACTCTCCACCGCTTTCAGGACACTTGGGCCCCATTTGTAGACTACAACCAGAGGTTCACAGCCATAACTTATCTACCCCGGAACACCGCGAGAATTCTGGGGGGGGGGGAGAAGCAGCATAGGGGGAAAAGGGTGGGGGTGGCGGGAAAGGTTGGGGTCTGACTGCCATGTGCTGATTGTATTTGTAATGTTTTCACTCTGCTCTGTTGCAAAAATAAACAGTTTAAAAAAAGAAAGTCCTCCACAAAGTCAGTTTCAGTAACAGCTTCATCAGTGGCGATTTTGAAATGTTCTGCTGCTTTACGACACATGGCGTTAAACATCATTTGATCGTCCACTGGAGAGAGCTGTCTAGT
Organism: Ambystoma mexicanum; assembly: GCF_040938575.1. NCBI lineage: Eukaryota > Metazoa > Chordata > Amphibia > Caudata > Ambystomatidae > Ambystoma > Ambystoma mexicanum. The sequence goes on along the minus strand of NC_090941.1, from coordinate 283,508,666 downwards.
GGGAGTGGTCTGGGGGAGTCAAAAGACAGGGCATCAGGATCTGGAGAAGGATTTGGAGACGGCTGAGGGTCACCCATTTCTGGGTTTTCTGACCACCCCTCTATGGGGGTCATGATTATCCTCAGCGTCAATGAAATGATCATCATCCTGGGTGTCTGCAGGAACCTCCTCTTCAGGGAGGTCGTAAGTGTACACATCCTCCTCCTGATTGGGATGAAAGAGTCTAAGAAATTTAGCCACAGGGTTCAAAAGGCTTTCCCAGGGGTTGATGGAACAATTAATTTCTCTGGACGAGCTCTGCATAAGGCGACCAGTATTCTGGGTGGAAAAAAACTATCTAAGGGACCTTCACGTGCGAGGAATTTTGGGTACACTACATGTCACGTTAGGGATAGTGTTACAGGCACGCCCATGTCGACGTCCCCTTTCGATTCTCTAAAGACAGGAAGCAATACTCTCTGGTGACCACTGGATGTCGGACTATATTCACAGCATGCGATTCTAAGCAGATTAACAAGCATCAGAGATTGTATATTTCCACATACTCCGTCTAATGGCAATTCTTGGTGTTTCACTGTGGGCTCAAAGGCCTCGGATCACCCTCAATCCTCCTGAGACTTCACCTTGACTGCTGTCCAAGCTCCAGTGAATTGTTCTGGCTATCTTCTGAGAAGTGCCTACCCGTTTCACTAACAAGGGTGGCCTCCTAAACATCTGTCCATCAGGCCAGACTTTAGAAATCCATTCTAACACTTATCTACAGCACCATTAAGGGTTTCTCCGTCTAGACCCTTATCTTTTTCAAAATAACCTGCCAGCTGGATGCTGGCGGTGGCATGGCTTAGCTGACAAAGCCCTCTTATTTGGCCAACAATTCAATTTTGTGTAACAACTATTTTTTTTGTTTGTTTTGTTCCCGGTCTAGAACTTTTGTTTTGGAAAGTTTCATCCAAATCAAGTTATTACAATACCATTTTCGGTTTTCCTATGGAACCTAGGCAATCCCCTTAACTATTGTGCACCACTGCTGCACTATAATATATGTACATATAATCAGACAGACCATTAAAATCTAGTCTCATCTACTGAAGACTTGCAGATATGAGAATCCCTTGACCTGAAACCTTTTGCTAATGTATTACTTTTGCAAGGCAGGAGATGAACCCTGTTGAAAGCTCAAGACCTGCCTTTTGATAATGGCTTTCACTTTTGGTGGTAGTTTTGTTGGCTGAAACTCTGAACAAGACCAGGGGAATGACTGGATTGTCATTCTCGGCTTTCGCAGGGGACCAGATAAAAAAAGCTGCGTCTTATAGGACAATGCATGCTCCGCACCCTCTGCAAGTGGATCACTTGCTCAACCTCTGGGATTCAAGCTTTCTTTTTTTTTTCTTTTTAAACTTTTCTTTATTGGCAAGAAGTAGCAGCCGGTACAGCGTAAATTAGCAAACACACATTTCACAATAAAGCATGGTTCAAGGCATACAAGTATTACAGAGGGTCATATACAGGGCCAACTGCAGTTATCCGCGGAAGAGGCGTGCTTCATGTAACAAGATCAGCCCCCCGATCAGGGGAGGGAGGGGAAGTCCGGAGCTCCAGGTCCACCTTATTGTTCAGGTAACTACAGAACTCAGTCCAAATGTTTTTAGGGCAAGCATTACCCGGAAGCATTTTAACAATCCTCTTCACAGGATTGTGTCCAGGTGAGGGCCTTGAGCCACATCGCCAGAGAGGGAGGGGACCTGCACTTCCAGCACTGCAAAATGCATTTCTTGGCCACACTCGCCGCCACATTTAAAAACTTGGCTACCCGTTTCGGTTGTCTCTTCCCAGAGCCCAAACAAGAGAGACAGGAGTTCAGGATCCACATGGAACCCCACTATTTCAGAGAGGGCATCTAGTACCGCGTTCCAGAACGGGGCCAGTGCCCCGCACGCCCAGAACATGTGTGCGTGGTCCGCATCGCTAGCCCTACATCTCTGACATGGGTGCGATTGATCTCGGGCGAATTTTCCAATTGCATAAGGGGTGTAGTACAGGCGGTTGAGCAGTTTGTATTGGATACACCTAACTCTGGAGTTAAGGGAAACCCTGCGGGTGTGCATGCACATTTTGGACCACATATCGTCGGATGTCTAATCCCAGGTCCCGGCTCCAGGCATCCCGGACGGTGTGGGGGGTTTCAGCAGCCCGTGTCATCAACATTTTATATAAGTAGGATACGATGCCCCTACAACCAGCGGAATTGGCAATATAGCAGACCTCGGGGGATTCAGGGGGTTCGTTCGGGTATGAAGGCCACAGGCCCTGGACCGCCGCCCTAATGCGGAAGTATTGCAGCAGTTCTAGTGGGGATCTGGAATGGCCGGGCCTCCACGTCTCCGGGGTGATGAATTTCCCGTCAGGGAACAGATCAGAGTGTGATCTGTATCCCAGGTCTGACCAGTGGCGTATAAGGAGCTGATCCTGTGTGGGGGTGAGGCCCGGGAAAGACCAGAGGGGAAGCCATTTGTAGTACGGAGGGGGGGGTGGGAGGGAGTCCGAATTAGGCGTAAGGATCTGCCTCCATGCTTTGATGGTGGAGGCCACTGGGTCGGCAGGGGCTTGTGTCCGATATGAGTGAAATAGGATCAGGGACATGACATTCACCTCCTCGGTTGCTAGGATTTCGAGTTTGACATGCGGGGGGGGTTCGTGGTGGTGATACCAATACGTGGCATGCTGGGCCTGGGCCGCCGTCCAGTAAAGGGTGAGGTCAGGAGCTCCAAAGCCCCCCCCTCTCATAGGGGAGGGTCATGTGCAGCCACTTCCTGTGCACGGCACCCGAGTGCCAAAGAAAACGGGCAAACTCAGAGTGTAGGTCCGAGAAATATTGTTTCCCGGGCCAAAGAGGAACATTAGCGAACACATACAGGAGTTTAGGCACGATGATCATTTTTAATTACGGATAGTCTCCCTGATAGTGAGAGGGGAAGGTTTCGCCATCTCTCTATTCTGGTACGAACGTACTGTGCGGCGGCCCCATAGTTATCAGACACTAATGTGGCTTTCGAGAGGGCCACATGGACCCCCAGGTTTTTGATGCCCTTAGGCGCCCATTTGAGAGGAAATTCACATGCAGGCTGGGGGGTAGCAGGAGTGAGGGGAAGGATTTCTGATTTAGAATAATTTATGGCAAAGCCTGAGAATGTGCCAATTTTTATGATTTCTCGGATGATCAGGTCGAGGTGGACTGAGGGGTTTCTGACATATAAAAGCATGTCATCTGCGTACAATGATGTAATTTCGGGGGGGTCTCGGAGGCGAATCCCTCTGCGCACGTGGTTGTTCCGCACGCTGTCAGCCATGGGCTCTATGGCCATAGCAAATAACAAGGGAGAGAAAGGGCACCCCTGCCGTGTCCCTCTGTGGAGGGAGAAGGGGGCCGATAAGCGGGAGTTGACCAGGACTCTGGCTACCGGATTAGTGTATAGTAGTTTAATACAGGACATCATGTATGGGCCAATTCCCATCTTTCCAAGCACCGCCCACAGATATTGCCAAGAAACCATGTTGAACGCTTTTTGGGCGTCCAATGTCACGGCCACAGCGTTGGCTTGGGGATCAATTCTGGAGATTACATTAAACAACCTTCCAATATTTAGGGCAGTTGAGCGGGCTCTGGTCAGGTGTGGATGAGATATTTCATGATGGGGAGGAACCTGTTAGCTATGATTTTGGCGAAAATCTTGGTGTCAGTGTTGATGAGGGATAAAGGTCTGTAGGATCCGCACTCATCTGGGGGCTTGCCCGGTTTAGGAAGCACAGTAATGACAGCCTCCCGAAGGGACCGGGGGAGGGCGGCAAGACGCAGCAACTCCTCCCAAAGCTCATGAAGGCGTGGAGCGAGGAGAGCAACGTGCTCCTGATAGAACTCAGCGGTCAGGCCATCCGGACATGGGGCTTTCCCCTTAGGGAGGGCCGAGATGGCTGCAGTTATCTCGTCAAGGGTAAAGGGAGCATCTAGTTGTTCTTTGGTGTCCAGGGATAATAGGGACATTGGTATGCGTTCTAGGGGGTCGTCCAGGTCTTGTGGGCTGTGCTCCGTTTGCTGTGCATACAGGGTTGTGTAGAACTCTGCAAAGGTCTCAAGGATGGGGCCGTCGGACCAGTGTCGCACTCCATCGCTATCTATGATGTTATCAATGCGTGCCCTACCATTCTCGGCCCGTGCAAGACGGGCCAGCACTCGGCCTGGTCTCTCCCCCTCCCCGTATTTCCGGGCTGCGACGGGGCAGGCGAGGTAGCTTTTCTCACTATGGGCAAGGGACTCGAACGTGTCTAGTTCGGTTCTAATCTGTGCTAGTATGGGCGGAGTCGGGGTGACCGCGTATTCGCGCTCTAGGTCTCCGAGCTTGGTCTCAGAGCGGTGCAGGGAGTTTCTAATATCTTTGAGTACCCGGGCCTCCCTAGAGATGCACATGTCCCTGATGAAAACTTTAAAGGCCTCCGACTTTACCCCATCTGTAGTGTCATGGCGCTTGTTGCTGTCAAAAAACGTGGTGATATCTGCAAGAATGTCAGCCTTGAATACAATGTTGTGTAGCGCGTCAGATTTAAATCTCCAGTTGGAATGCGGAGGTAGGGCAGGGCGCAGGGCGATGTCCAGCGTGATCGGGAAGTGATCGGAGTGTGCGCGAGGGAGAATCCGTGAGGTGAGCGCCTTGCCCATAAAGCCCGCAGAGAGAAGGAACAGGTCAATCCTGGAATGGCTGTCGTGGACGGAGGAGTAAAATGTAAACTCTTTCGACACCGGGTGGAGAATCCTCCAGGAGTCCACCAGACCAGCAGCGAGCATGTGTGTGTGGAGGCGACGGGCCGCCCTGGACAGTGTTCTGGGAGCAACCCCAGATCTGTCCAGGTCAGAGTCCAGTATGAGGTTCATATCCCCCCCCCCCCCAAATGATGGGAACCCCAACATAGTTAAGGAGGATATTAAGGATATGGTCAAAGAATTCAGGTGTGTATGCATGGAGCGTATGTGTTGACCAAAAGGCACTCTGAGTTGGCTAGGAAACAATGAAGTATCACATATCTGCCCTGGGCATCGATATGGCTGGCGCGAAGGGAGAACTCCAGCGACTTGTGAATCAAGGTGAGGACACCCCTGGATTGAGAGGAGAACACGGTGAAATATTTATTAGGGCCCCAAGCCGGGGCGAGCGAGGACGATAATTGTGCAAGGGCATGAGTTTCCTGTAGGAAGAGTATCTTGACCCCGTGCCTCTGGTCGTAGGCCGTGACCCCTGCGAGCCTGGGTGTAGTTGCTCAGCCCCCTAATGTTCCAGGACATTAGCCTAATGGACATTTATAGCAATTTAGGGGGGATCCGAGTAGTGTGTGTCAAACCTTGCCAAATGGGTGCCAGCCACTAGTGCGGTGGCCTGATGCGTCATTTCAAAAGCTGCCACTGTCTCACCTTTTTTGTTAATATAACTTCCCCGAATAACACCTCCCCCCCCAACCTAGCAGTGCCCGGAGACCCACCCAAATTCTCATGGCGTTCGTACCAAAGCCAACGTGGCTGGTTCAACCCCCAACCCAAACAAGGGGGCCGCAACTGAACTAAACAAGCCAAACTCGGCGTTGCAACTGCAGCGGGGGTAGCTGCTGCCGTGACCCGGTTAACATAGTTGAACGGTGGAGTGCACCAAATAGTGTATAGCGGTGATTGAGTTAAATCCTGAGAGGAGACCTCATAGTAGGGCCCAGTGAGCAAGGGTTGTAGGGGTATATAGCCCATGCAAAGGTGCCATACATCGTGGACAACACATCTGCGACCCTCATAGCATGTCTTAAACATTCAACAATGAGTTGCGACAATAGGAGCATTCATAACAGGAGGATACATGAAATAACAAGTAGGTCACAAAGAACAGGCGTGGTACCAGTACCACAATGAGGCAGTTATCAGGTGTGTAACAGGCCAGCTCAATCCTCATCACAAGGGTCGGCCCCGGGGCCCACGCTAGGAATGTGCCTCCTCAGGGACAGTGAAATAGTATAGTTTATTACGGTGCTTGAGCTTCAGCCTGGCGGGGAATAACATGGCATATTCCACCTTCCTCTCTCTGAGCATCTTCTTCACTCTGTTAAATTGCCTTCGCTCCATTTGGACACTGACAGCCAACCGGAGGATGTGGTCTCTATCCCTGTAGCTAAGAACTTTGGCAATAATTGGTCTGGGGAAGTCGCCCGGTTTGGGGCGGGGGGCCAGTGAGCGGTGGGCCCGCTCGATAGTGAAGAAGGGGGAAAGTGGAGGATCTCCCAGGAGGTCTCTCAGGAGGGCCTCGACTGCCAGTTCCATTTTGCCCTTGAGAGCCGACTCGGGAACCCCGACGATGCGGATATTGTTCCTGCGGGACCTAGATTCCAAGTCATCGCACTTCGCCTTGACCTGCTTCATATCACGCATTAAGTCTGAGACTGTATTCTGGAGTACGTGCACCTCATCCTCGGTTGTTCCAATCCTAGTTTCGGCCTCACCTAACCTGGTGCCATGCTGATCCAATTTGGTGCACAGGGAGGCTACGTTGGCATTTATGGCATCTAATTTTTCGTGAAATGACGCAAACTTTTTGGCCATAGACTCCATGAGCGACGTAAGGTCTGGCTGAGGGGGGCAAGAGGAAACATCCGAGTCGTCAGGAGGAAGGGCAGTCTCGGCCTGAGCCTGGTCTTGCTTGGCTAGGGCTTTAGCAAACTTGTCCATTGCCCCAGCCTTGTTGGCCCCGCGTGCCTTGCCGGACATTCTCAGCGAGCGCCTTGAAGAGAGAGTGCGTATCTTCCGCGGGGAGGCAGGAATGGTCCCCAGGAGGTTAGAGAGAGGCTCGGGCCATGATCAGCGCCCAGCCTTGGTGTGCTCTGGTACGACGGTTCCACCCAAGGAGCCAGGGGCGAGGTGGCCAGTAGTGGGAAGCAGCTGAGTCAGGGCCGCGGGGTACCCTAAGGCGTAGTGAGAGGGTGCCCCCCTCAGCGCTGAGTATTGGGTGCCTAGAACTGCACCTGCAGGAAGAGTGTTCACCAGGGGGCGGGATGAGTCCGGGGTCCCTACCTCCCCCGAAATGGCGGAGGTGCAGCCCAGTGACGAGGCGGAGCAGTAGAGCCTGATGTGCAGCGAGCCGACCCCTCGCCCCTCTCACCTGGGGACCATGTGGGTCGAAGAGCCGTAGTCAGTCCAGGCCGTAGCAGAGCTCCCAGCCTGGCAGTGTATTGAGGCAGGATCGAGGCCCCGAGCCCCAGCGGGCCCCGCGCCGCAGCCGGCAGGAGGTACCAGCAGAACTGGCAGAATAGTCGGCGGGTGCCAGATACGGAGCAGGCAGCTGGGCCGGGCCGCCTCAGGGACCAGTGGCGCAGGCCGCTCGGGCAGTGTGCGCACAGGGGCCGCTCCGGCGGGCCACACCGTAACCTCGCCCGTCAGGGGCCGGCGCTCTCCAATTAGCAAGCGGCGGGAGCACTCAGAAGCAGTGCCTCGGCGGAGCATCGATAGGCGGCCAACGGCTCCAGCACTCTCCGCAGGCGGGGCGAAGGCCGCAGATGTCGATGGCACACAGAGGGCCGGAAGGTGGAGAGGGGGCGGCCCAGGCGGCCGGACCACGAGCAGCAGGAGCTTCCACCCGGGCGGGCCTATGATGGAGGATGGGCCGCAATCGGCGTCACGCGGGCCGGAGTCCTTCGGAGGTGGAAATGATGGCCCCAGGTGTCCGTTTTCGTCCAGAAAAAAAGCTGTGTGTAGCAGTGGCAATGGGCTGTAGGATGCGTGGGGTCTCGGCGATAGGTTGACTATAGAACCGCTGATTCCGGCGGATTTGCGTTTCGCGGGTCACGGAGCTAGACGCTAAGCGGCCATCTTGCCGGCTGCTCAACAGCGCCCCCCCGGATTCAAGCTTTCTTGACGCCTTTACCACCCAGGTTTTCCTCCATGACAATCCATTCTTGTGGGGTTAATGTTGTGGCACAAATAACCCAACTGTTGCATACCATGCATCTCATTTGTCCACAATGACAGGGTGGATAGCAACGGTTTGCTCGAGGAATTAATGCCCGTATCTATGGGTCCTTTACCATTGCTACATTTGGGGCCTGAAGAATAATCTTCTAAACCAGCGATTTGCAACTTTTGGCTCTTCAGATTTTGTTGTGACTACAACTACTATCTGGCCTACTCGGTAGTCCATGGCGAGGTTTCATGGGAGTCAGTCTAAAACAATTGGAGACGTGCAGGTCACAGGCTTCTGTTCTAGGTGTTCCCTTTCTTGGTTTCACCGTTTTTTGGCCCAGTAATGGAGTGCTTGATGCACATCTCACCTGGTTCACCGTCTTGTGGCCAATGCTGGATTTGACTTTTATGGACTTTGTTTATTCACCGTGCGTCACTCTTTCTCAACTCTCATGCTGGACTTCTTTTGCATCTTGTACTCATGGTGGCCATGAATCATGCTGTTCCCATCTTCATCTTGTATCCTGGCTTGCAACATTGTGATACTACTGACTTCTGCAATTGTATTCGCTCTCCACTCTTGCTTCTCCACTCTTTTTGGCTGCTTACTCTGTTCTCTCCTCCTTTCCCTTCTCCCTTTTCTTATCTCCTCCCCTTACTTTCTTCTATGCACTTACTCTATCAGAATTGTCCCTGGACCTAATATGATAGCAACCTTGTCTGTTTCCTCCACCCTCCCATTACTATTTTTTTCCTCCCCACGACCCTTCCAGCACTATCTGAAATGTCGTCAGGCCTAGTATGAAAGTCACTTGTTTTGTTCCCCCACCCCTCCCTTTCTACACCCCTCTCCCTCACCTTTTGTTTTTCTCCGGCTCTACCAGAAATGTCATCAGGCCTAGTACGGTAGTCGCCTGTCTGTTTCCATTTCCTTCCCACTATCTGAAATGTCGTCAGGCCGAGTACAATAGTTAATTTCACATCCTTACTGTTCACGGCCTGTAAGAATGTGGTTGTATTTTCCCCTTGTTCCCTCCCTTCCCTCGAAGCGCTTAGAAACACATTGTGTATAGGCGCTATATAAATAAACTATCATATTATATACTTGCTTGTAGCAGTCATATGATACCGGGTTTGTTTCTTCAGACTCGGCATCCAATCAAAATAGTGGCCTTCATGGTCCATACATCATTCTATTCATTTCAGATGGTTTGTCGTCACGTTAGGTACTCCTCAGCCAACATCTAATAGTTGTAATGCTCAGAATTAGCTACCCTGCTGTTTGGTAATTAATGCCATCCAGGACTCTGTGCTGTGCTCTGGTAAGGACTGACTTCAGCGGCTCATGTTTGCAGCGATAGAGTAATGCATCCCAAGTAAAGGAGCCCAATGAATTTATAAAAAAAAAAACTTAGGGGCTGAATTACCTGTATGAATGTACCAAGGAAGTAACTATCAGTATTACCTTTATTTCGGCCACAATTGCTCAAAACCTAGCCAACCCATCCATATTTGTTCAATATTCATTATGTTCCCTTCCTTTTGCAGAGATTCGGTTTTGAATTTGGTTTTGTCTTCCAGATCCTATTTGTGGAGGGTAGCAACTTGATATATTCCAGACCCTTAATAGAGAAATCTTTCGAGATTATATACATGATACATTACTCACCATAATCTTACTTCTGATGCTTGTACCTTCTTATATTCACATGCTGGGCACAGGCTGACATCTAGTGGAAGCTGCAGAGTGTTAGTTTTCGAAATTCTAGAAAGGGCCGTCGGCAGGGCGTGCCAGTAATAGTATCCCTAGTGTGACGTCCACTGTACCCATGGTCCTACATGCATCGAGGTCCCTCAGATTGTTTTGTTTCTGACATGAAGTAGCATGAAGTGTAGCATGAGTACAGATGTATCCAAGTAGATACGTATCAAACAAGCTCATAAGCATCCATGCACCTTCTCTCCAAGGGGAGGAAGGGTGGGCGCATGTGAATCTAAGAAGATTCAAGAATCAGAAATACTATTATGGTGAGTAATGCATCCCTTCTGAGGCTTGTGGAATCTGCTTAGATCACATGCTGCGCATAGATTAGCGAGCAGTGTTAGGAGAAGGTGGTGGGTTGGGAGAAGGTTCATGGGCGAAAAGAGGTCTTAGAACCGCTTGTCCCACCTGTGTATCTGTCTTGGAATGATAGGATAGGTTATTTATAATGCGCTTAATACCCAGAGGTTTCTAAGCGCGGACCCGGGGATAGAACCGGCGTTGCTCCATGTCATCTTGCTTCCAAGGCAAGCACGTTGCCCCCAAGTGATCCTCTCAAGACAATGCGGGTCAATGCAGTAGTGCTGAGTGAAAGCGTACTAAGCTCCATGTAGCTGCTTTCCAAATGCTGTCTAGGGGGACATTTGCAATAAATGCCAGAGTAGCTCCCGTGCTCCTTGTGGAGTGAGCTCTTGGTATGAAAGGCAGTGTTTTGTCTGGCGGGGAATAGCACAGTTGTATGCACCCGTCTATCCATCAGGAAATGGCATTCTTGGAAATGCAATCCACCTTCTCTGCCTGGGGCTACGGAGATAAACAGTTGGTCTGTTTTCCTTAGCGGTATGGTCTTGTTTACATAGTAAAGGACCGCCCTCCTTACATCTAGTGTATGTTTTTTTTTCTCAGCTGAGCTTTTTGGGTTCTGGAAGTAAGCCGGAAGCTCAATGGACTGGTGCACATGAAATTTAAAGATGAACTTAGGAGAGAACCTAGGACAAGTACTTAAAACCAGTTATTCTATGATACCATGAGCTCATTTATTTTTGAATTTGTAAAGCGCCTACAGTCCAGGGGCATCAAGGTGCTGTTTCAAGGAGATGTCTTAGTTACATGAACAGGAGGCAATGCTTAGGTTACAGGGAGCAAGTGCCTCAAGGAATACAGTAACATTTACATGAGGTTTGTTCTATACAAACAGAAGTGTTTGAATTGCTTTCCTAAAAGCTTTGTGACACTATGACTCTCAGACGGGAGGGTAGCGAGTTCCAGTTGGTAACAGTAATGAATGGGAAACTCTACCACCCTGCTAGCGCCCTGATGCTTTTAGGGATGGATACACGGTTAGTGTAGGCTGTTCTTGTGCATCTGTCGGTGTGAGGTATGGTGAATCTTTGACAGAGGTAGCGGGGGCTGAGTCATGGATACATTTTTGGGCGAGTGTGAGAGTCTTAAAAATAATACGTTCCTTGATGGGGAGCCAATGTACAGATTTCCAGGTGGCTGAGAGGTGGTCCCTCCTTGAAATACAGGTGGCTGCTCTGAGAGCATTGTTTTGTACCGTCTGAAGTTTCCTGATGTTTTTTTGCAGAGCTGCCTAGCAGTAGCGCGTTGCAATAATCAAGTTGGGACCCAATTAATGCTCTGGAGATGTTGAGCCAGGAATGGACTGGCTGAAGTGATTAATTTTGAGTGGTAGGCCAAGGCAGACGAGATGGCGTTAACCTGCCTGACCATTGCGAGGTTAGAGTCTAGGTAAACCCCAAGAGTTTTTACTACCTGTGACACAAGGATGGAGGTATTCTCGATCCAGAAGGAGCTATACTTAGCATCCAGTTTCTTGAGTGCTTCTGGTGAGCCAATGAGAAGAAGTTCCGTTTTCTCACTGTTAGGCATAACCAATTTTCAGCCATCCATGTTTGAATCGTGGCGTAAATAGAATTGAGGGATTCTTCGTCGGCCTCATAATCCCCAGTAAGGGGGATGAGGACCTGGGAATCAGCATAATTTGCATATGCGATACCTAGAGGGTCCAGGAAATTAAATGGAGACCTCATGAACAGATTGTATAGAGTGGGCAATATACAGGATCCTTGAGGGACTCCAAATTTGATTAGTTTAGGCCTAGCGCAGGCTTGGTCTGAGAAGACGTTCATTGCTCTCTCCTTGAGAAAGGATGAGATCCAGGCTGTTGCATTTGGGGAAAAGTAGCCACTGTGAAGAGGTGGTAGCATATGGTATCATGGTCCACCAGACCAAAGGCCGGACAGATTGAGGAGCAGCAGGAGGGCGGGTTTGCCTGCATCTCTGAGGTCATCGGTCTGGTTTTTAATGTCCAATAAAGCAGGTTTGGTCCCATGGTTTGGACGGAAGCCGGATTGACGGAGACCAAGAAAGTGATAAGTCTCCAGGTACGCTGCTTTATCTAGAATCTTCAGTAGGAAAGGGACCTTTGCAATAGGTCTGTAATTCCCAGGGATTTTTGGGTTAAGTGTGGGTTTTTTCAGCAATGGAAGCACCCATGCTTTGAGCCAGGAGGGGACAGGATTTGTTTTAAAGGAGGCGTTAATAAAGGCTGTGATGAAAGGTGCAAGGGTGGACGCAATGTCCTTGATAAGCTGTGCTGGACAGGTATCGCCCTTACAGTTGGAGGGCTTGATCGAGTTAAAGATTGCAGCGACTTCCTGCTCATTAATGTCTTTGAACCAGAATGCTGAGGCATCAAAGGAAGTATTCTGAGGGAGGTGGGGTAGTTATTGTATTGAGGCCTTTTGGTCGCTGATGATTTTGTCTTGAAGGACGTTTAACTTGTCAAGCATAGCATCCTGGATCTTGTTACACTAGTCCTTGTCCTTGGTGAGGGAAGGAGTGGTGGGAGCAGGTGCTTCCAACTCCCTAAAGATAGCGAACATTTCTCTGAAGCCTGATTTAGCGTTTGCTACCCTAGAGTTGAAGGAATTGGCTTTGGCTGCAATGATGGCAGCTTTATATTTTTTAGAGATGGTTTTGAAGGCCAGTTTAGTGGTGTCACTATGTCTGGCTATCCAAGCTGAGAGGGCAGTCCTTTTCTTGGTGCGGGAGAACCAGGAGTTGGTATGTTTGGTATGCTTGGCTTTTCTGTGGGTGCGTGGTGCTATGGTGTCCACTGCTTGAGAGATGGAGTTGTAGGTGGCAGCAAGGGTGTCAGAGTTATTTGCGAAGGGTGGTCTAAGTTCAGCAAGAGGTATGGTAAGAGCCTTTCCTTGGCGAGTTGCCTCAAACTTCTGGTGAGAGCAGGGGGCAGCAATGTTAGGAGGGAGGAGTGTGCTTTAGTTAGGTTAAGGTCGAAGTGGATGGCGAAGTGATCAGACCATAGACTGGATGAGATAGCAGGAGGGCAGCTGTGATGGGCGATCCAATCCAAGGTGCATCCTTTACTGTGGGTGGGCTCTTTCACAGCTTGTTTGAACTCCAATATGGAGAGGGCATTGTTGAAGGAGGCTGCATGGCCATGAGCAGTATTGTTTAGGCCCAAGTTCATGTCTCCCATGAGGATAGAAATGGTTGTTTTTTTAAGGTGTCAGCAATGGCATGTAGGAGGGCATCTTGGAAGTCGGTGATAGGCCCAGGAGGGTGGTATACAATGTGTAGGGTGGTAGTACAGTTGGGGGAAGGGTTAACCTTGAGAAGCAGTTAGTCACAATTGTGTCCTAGGTCTCCTTGTACTCTCCTGATGGGGAGGTACTCCTTAACAATGAGGGCGATTAAAGACTGGAGGGGGGTGTCTGTACTTCTGCTCTCTATATGGTAGAAAGGCACAGAGGACCCCAGCCAAGATTCTCTATTATTGGTAACGTAGTCAAGCAATCAAGGCCTAGCTTCTCAGGAGGTGATGCAGGCTGGTTCTTAAGTAGTGTAGTCCCCAAGCCCCCACAAAGGAATGTCCACACACTGTATTGGTTAAAACAGTCTTTGTATAATTAATATTCAAGGTTATGTACACTATCACAATAACTCACTTTGTGCTCAGACAATCAACAATGGTAAATATGACATGCACTACTTACCGTAAAAGCATTTCTGATGATTGCATCTGCTTAGATTCACATGCTGTGCATATGGTCCGACATCCAGTGGTAACCGCAGAGTATTGCATCTTGTCTTTCGGGGGACCGAAAGGGGACGTCGGCATAGGCGTGTCTGATACACTATCCCTATCGTGACGTGTGTAGTACCTAAAATCCCTCACGCGCCGAGGTCCCTCCGATTCTATTTTTCTGCCATGAGGGAGCCCAAGGCTATAGTGAGCGAGTACATGAAGAGAGAAAGTAGTAAGAAGTCTATGTTCCTTCCACCCCAAGCGGGGAGGCAGGGAGGGCGCATGTGAATCTAAGCAGATACAATCATCAGAAATGCTTTTACGGTAAGTAATGCACGTCTTCTGATGCTTGTTAATCTGCTTAGAATCACATGCTGTGCACATCCTTAATGGCGGCATCAGCAAAAACATTTCGAAAGGGGGCAGCAGCCTTATCAATGGAGACATTGACAACTTCACGGAGGACACCAAAAGCATCAATGAGGGCAAGATCAACAGTAATGGAGGCATTATCAGCTTCAAAGGGGGCAGCCACATTAATCATGGACACACCTATAACATGGAGTGGGGTGGGGTGGGGTACAGTCAGCCTTCAAAGGATGCCCAACAGCATTAATAGGGGCGGCCTTAAAGTTGATAAAACTGCTGTGGCCCCTAACAGCATCAATGGTTGCACAAACAGCAGTAATGGCGTTATTAGCAACTTTAGAGGGGACACTAATGCAAATCATGGGGGGACTGGAGGCATCAATGGGGGAACAGGGTTTACAATAGTCATTGGGGCACCAGCGGCAGAGGGAGCACAGCCTGCAGCCAGGGATGCAACCGCCGCTTTAATGCAGGCAGAAATAATATGAATTGGGGAGGCAGCGATGTTCGTGGCGACATCCGTGGCATCAGACGGGGCAATCACAGTATCCACAGGGGCAAACTCACCTATGCTCCGAGTTACCTTGGGTTTGCAACACTGTGCTGACGACGTTACCTCAAAGTGGGGGCGTGGCCAGGCAGAGGTCGGTGCACAGCTGGGCAAGGCCAGAACAGCAGCAGCGGGCACATGTGATGAGCGACGTCTATGTGGAGCGCAGAAGGCCACTTTCTGCGGGACTAGTGAGCGGAAGGACCGTTGTGGATGATGTGATCGCCACTGATAAGAGATGTGCAGTAGCTCGAGACGGCATAGGTGGCAAGAAGCTTGACAGAGTACCACTTCGTGTAGTGGAGGCGAGCTGGACGTGTGGGGTACTAGATGGGCAGATGAGCCTCGATCCAAGACACTCATTCCCGAGACCACAAGGAATGGGTTTGGAGAATGGATGGGGCACAGGTATGGGCATGAGCCGGGCAGTTCTAAGGGCAACACTCCCATAACGGCGCTCCTCAGGGGTACCCTTACTTTGATGGGGTTGTGGCTGGCGGAACATCTCCGATGGCAGCCTTGAGCAGCTGAGAGCTGACAAGATCGAATGTGGCTTTGTTGCTGGGCCTATGCCCTGTGGATTTGCCTAGCGGTCTCCCCCTATCCCTTTAAATTGGGAGGGGAGAAACCGCCCAGCAGCGCAATCCTATTACTACCCGGGCCTGCGGCATTGAGCCTCCCGAAGGCAGCGACGTTGTCCTGCATTTCCTTGGAAACAGTCAGCAATTTTGGTGAGGCCAGACTCCTCATGGCACGCAGCAAATGCTGGCAGTGGGGAGGGACACTCCGATGTCTCTCCAGTCGGCAGGGACATCATCCTTCTCTTGCTGGAGCCAGGCTCTCGCAGCAGAGCCGACGAGAGCATGCGTGGCCTTTTTCGAGGGCCTTTGCCCCAAGTACTTCATTGAGATCCCATCCTAGCGGCAGGTTTGAAACTGGAGGGTGAAGTCTCTTTACCCCCTCCATGAATGCCTTGATGACTGGCACACTCCACCATACCACCTTATTGTGGTAGGTGGTGTAGGCTGACAAGGCCGCCAGGTGGCCCTTCAAAGAGTTGAGTCTAGCAAGTGGAGCATGTATTTTAGAATCTGGGATGGAGTATATTCTATGGGGTTAATTTGTTTAGACTGGCACCAAATTACAAATCTCCTCCACTTTTCAAAACAACAGTGTCTAGTAGTAGACTTTCGTGCTTCCTTCAGGATACCCAGGAGCTTGATGGGAATCGCACATCACCAGTTTGCGCAGATGTGGTGACCAAGGTTGTCTTGCCCACATAGGAGCAACTAGGATGAGCATCACTTGTTCCTTGTGGATCTTGTTCACCACCTTGTTTTTGAAAAGAGTCGGGGGGGGGGGGCGGGTAGGCGAGGGAAGCATAAGCACATTTCCCTCATCAGTTCATCCATAGGGTGGTTCCCCCCCCCCTTGGAGCCTGGCTGGGGGAACCTGGACGCGAAGTCTGGCCATTGACTGTTTTCGCTTGTAGCAACAAGTCTGTTGTGGGGAAACACCATTGAGAGAAGAGGTGCTCTACGACCCTTGTGTCTAGTTGCCATTTGTGTTCCTCTGGTAAGGGATCTCTGCTCAGTGAGTCTGCCTGGAACGTGCTGTGACGGTAGGAATATTTTCCATCTGAGTGCCCATTTCCAAATTTGTTGCGCTAGCTTGGATAGATTTAGAGAACATGTGCCCCCCCCCCCCTGTTAGTTGATGTAAAACATCGCTGCTGTGCGGTCGGTGAGGACTTGTACCGACTGGTTAGCTAGGTGTATTTCGAATGCCTGAAGGGCCTTGAACACCGCCAGGAGTTGCAGCAGATTTATGTGGTTCTGCGCCGTAGCATGAGCCCACAGACCTTGTGCTGTGTGATGAAGGTAATGAGCTCCACGCCCAGTGAGGCGTCTGTTGTGACAATCGCTTGCACTTCCGCATCGTGGAAGGTTTTTCCCCTTCAACAGATTTTCTCTCGTCCAACAGTGAAGGTTTTGTACTAGTGTTAGCGAAACGACCACTAGATTGTCCCACTGACCGCTTGCCGGAGACCACTGTTTCGCCAACCACTCCTGCATGGGACGCAGGCGCATGTGGTTCAACGTAAGTGCAGGATGCCACAATGCCTAGCAAACGCATAGCATTGCGTACGCTTCTCTGGTGGCCATCTTGATAATGAGGTATTTGCAGTAACATGTTTTGGACTCTTTCCTCCGACAGTAAGACCAACCACTCTTCTGAGTTTATTACAGCTCATAGGAACTGTTTGGCTGTGCTCGTCACTAGGCTTGATTTTTTTCTAGTTTATGAAGAAGCCCAATTGAAAGAGAAGGTTGATATTTCTTTGAATGTTTTGCCTGCAAATTTGGGAGTCTCCTCTGTAATCAGCCAGTCATCCAGGTAAGGGTACACTGGGATTGCTTCCCTGCGTAGTTGCGCTGCCACCTCCCCACGTACCTTTGTGCATACCCTTGGTGCGGATGCTATTCCGAAGGGTAGCATCTTGAATTGGTAGTGCTGGTCTGCCATCTTCAACCGCAAGAATCTTCTGTGCGCTGGGAAGGAACAAGTTACTTACCTGTAACTGTTCTCCAGCATGGGTCTGGCATGGATTCACATGCTCATGAATATTCCCAGTCTTCAGGCTGGAAATCCTCAGTAAAGAAGTTTCGATTCTCAACTGTCTTTCTCCTAATAACCAATCACTGGTCTTTGGGTCAAAATGCTCCCAGCCAATGACTGCCCTCTATCTAAGCCCCTCCTCTGGCAGCCATTTTCAGATTTGGCAGCACGTAAAGTGGCAGTAGGACCAAGAGAAGAGCCGCAGTGGGGTAGGTGGGAGGGTTTGAATGTAAATCCATGCCAGACCCATGCTGGAGAACAACAGTCACAGGTAAGTAACTTGTTCCTTCTCCAGCATGGGGTCTGGCATGGATTCACATGCTCATGAATACAAGAATACATAGCAGTACACACATGCACAACCACGGGAGGTGGCAAGGCTCAACATTAAGCATCTCTTACCACCTCCCAGGAATCCCGGTCGACGCAGTAGAATCTCGTGAAGGCGTGCATCAACCTTCACGTAAGAGCCCTGCAGATGTCCAGCAAGGGCACACCAGACGGGAACGCAGTGGTAGCAGCAATCGCTCTAGTCGAATGGGCTCTCAGATGGCCGGGCAACAGTCGGTTTGCCAACCGGTGACAGTCCATGATGCAGCCGGAGAGCCATCTGGAAATGGAAGCCATCGGGAGGGCCTTCGCTTGGTTCTCAGGTCCAAAGTTCACAAATAGCTGTGATGTCTTCATGCGGTCCACGTAGCACTTCAGCACTCTAGCCACATCCAGCAAGTGCAAAGTCCTCTCGGCCAGCAATGAAGGCGACGGGAAGAAAACCGGTAACACCAAGGGCTCGTTGAGATGGAAGTCCGACGGAACCTTGGGCATGAAGGAGGGGTGCGTCCTCAGCACTACCCTCATATCGTGGAATGCCAAGTATGGAGGTTTACAGGAGAGGGCCTGCATCTCTCCCACTTGTCGTGCAGAGGCGATAACCACAAGAAACGCTGTCTTCCACGATAGGAATTTCAACAGTGCCGAAAGCAGCGGCTAGATTGGCGGCCCCATGAGCCTGCTCAGCACCAAGTTTAGCTCCCACGTCGGGCCCGGAGTCTTCACCGGTGGGAATGACCGGAACAGTCCTTCATGAACTCCTTCACCAGGCGATGGAACCACAGAGATGATCACCCCGGAGTTCTGGTGTAGCGGGAAATCGCTGCTAGATGGATTTTGATGGAGACATGAGCTAGTCCTGCCTTGGCCAGCGACAGTAGGTATGGCAGCAGTTGAGGGGCCGTAATCCACAGAGGGTTAATCTTCTGAGCACAGCACCAGACAGAGAACATCTTCCATTTGTGTCCATAGCACTTCAGGGTCGAGGACGCCCTGGCCTTTACAAGCACCTCCTTGCAGTCCGCCGGGATATCGTACCCTCCAAACTCTAGTGCTGCAGGAGCCAGGCCTGCAAGTTCAGCGACCCCGGGTCGTGGTGGAGGATGGCGCCTCCTTCTCTGGCGAGAAGATCCGCGTCCGTCAGCAGTTTGACTGCGGGGGATGCTGACATGTCCAGACGGTCCGGGAACCCCATCTGCCTCGGCCACGCCGGTGCGACGAGGATCATCCTGCACCGGACCGTCTGAGTTGATAATCGCAGCAGCAACGGCAACGGTGGGAACGCATACAGGAACAGGCCGTCCCAGGGGAATGAGAAGGCATCGCCCATACTCCTCAGCTGGGGAAGCCTGCTTGCGAACCTCCGGCACATGGGGTTCATCGCTATCACAAATAGGTTGATCTGGGGATTGCCCCAACATCAGAATAGGAGATCCACTTAATCCTGCCGCAGTTACCACTTGTGTCACGAGCGCAGCCCCCTGCTGAGTGAGTGGGCGATGGTGTTCTTTATTCCTGCTAGATGGAAGGGTACCAGAAACATCCCTTGGGCGACGGCCCAGTGCAACAGATCCTGGGCTTCCTTGCATAGGGCTGGGGATCTGGTGGCTCCCTGCTTCTAGATGTATAACATCATGGTGGTGTTGTCAGTGAAGATCCTCATCACCTTGCCCTTGAGGGACGGAAGGAACGACCTGAGGGCCCAGAACACAGCTCGGAGCTCCAGGACATTGATGTTTAGCGGCCTCTCCTCCGGGAGCCAAAGGCCTCTTGCGTGGAGATCTCCGGTGTGCGCTCCCCATCCCTCCAGGGAAGCGTCCGTCACCCTTTCCTGCTGTGCGGGGGTCTGGAAGTCCACACCCGCTACCAGATGCGCGCGGGTGCCCCACTACCAGATCGCTTGGCGGAAGGTCTCGTTGAGTGAGATCCTGTCTTCGAAGCTGCCCGCCGCTTGCATCCAACGGGTGTCAAGGAACTCCTGCAGTGGACGCATCAAAAGACTGCAGAGGCGCACGAGGTAGATGCACGAGGACATCATGCCGAGCAGGGACTTGATGGACCTCACCCTGGCCGCATCCAAGGTCGACAGCCGTGTCACCTTGCCCAGGATGGCCTTCGTCCTTTCCTCCGACGGAAAAGCCAATCGTGCACTGTGTCGAGCCTGGCTCCCAGGAACAGGGTGACTTGTGACGGTACCAAGTGGGATTTTGCGAAGTTGATCGAGAATCCCAGATCTGTCAGAAGTTGAACAGTCTTCTGTGTGTGAACGACGGCGAGTTCTCTGGACTTTGCTCGGATGAGCCAATCATCCAGGTAGGAGTAGACTTGGATCCCCTGCAGGCGCATCCTCGCCGCCACTGGTGCTAGGCACTTGGTGAACACCCTGGGCGCCGACTTCAATCTGAAGGGAAGGGCATTGAACTGATAGTGCCGCCCTTGGACCACAAATCGCAGGAACTTTCAATGTTCTTTTAGAATGGGGATGTGAAAGTAGGCATCCTCCAAGTCCAGCAACAATA
Organism: Ambystoma mexicanum; assembly: GCF_040938575.1. NCBI lineage: Eukaryota > Metazoa > Chordata > Amphibia > Caudata > Ambystomatidae > Ambystoma > Ambystoma mexicanum. Next base: position 283,488,461 of record NC_090941.1, on the reverse strand, counting down.
GGAAGTCGCCTTCCTCCAGCTGTCCCAGCACGTGCTGGAGGGTGTTTTAGGGAGAATTCTCTGTTTAGGCTGAATTTCCTAACCTAGTGCGTCCCCCAGCAGCTTTGCTGGATTTTCGGGGTTTATTTTTTTCTCCTGCCAAGAGTGAGACTCTTATCCTCACTCTTGGACATGATTTGAGTGGGTTTCTTTGATTCTAGATGTGTTTAATGGGCTATGTGGTATTTTACTCCATAGGGCTTCATGTGTTTTTGTGATGTGTGCTACACAGCACCCTCAGTGCAGTAACAGGGTTGTCATAGTGACTCCCCAGTATAGACTCCCTACCCTGGGACTGACTGCCATTGACTTTACTAGTCTTAAATTCTGAACAGAACCAGTACAAACCATCATATTGTGGACGTACTGGCTGGGGCAATTTGATTGCCCCAGGGTCTGTTAGTCGAGGGGGGAACGTCTCCGCCCCCCCCTGATCGAGTTTTGGCTGGTGGCAGTGGATACTACTTTTTATATTCAACCGCGAATATTTCTCTATGGGATTTTCCCATTGTTCGAGGCTACTATCTTTATTTATTTAATTACGATAGCCTCGAACATACCGCCGGTTTATTTAATTAATATTAATTTCCCGGTTGGTGTTTTTTTTGCCAAAACTCGGTTCTAAAATGGCGTTTGTGTTCTCTTCTGTGACTCCAACCCAAGTCGAGCCCTTTGTTCCACTTTTTGGCGGGCTTCTCCACAGAAGCCCTCCAAAGTGGTGCCACTCTGTCTGGGGTACTTAGGAGGGATGGAGGGGGATTTAGGCACACTGGACTGAGTTGCCTAGGCAACTCAAGTCGCACTCCGTCCTGATTGGCCCAAGTGGTGAGCCGGCTCACCACTTAGCATGTTTGAGTGACAGCTATGCTGAGTGAATGGGGGTTTTCTGCATAAAAGCAGGGCTTTGGGGACTGGAACTTCAGAAGTCGCCACAGGACCTAAGAATCCGACGAGGGAGAAGCTGAGCCGACCTGCCACGACGACACCACTGGTGGAGCCCTGCTGGACCGTCTCACCACTTTTCCCAACGACAGAGGAGATCTCCCGCCGGAGAGTCTTCTTCCTTTGACTGGTGGGGATAACCAGTTTCACAGTCTTTTCGCCTTCCCGACGTATCTCGTGGCCGCCCTGCCTGTGCCAAGCACCCCGGCAACCGGGATACCACGTTTTACCACGACCGCGAAATAAAGGGTTATACCTTTAACCAGAAAACTCTGCGGCTGGTTTCTTCCCTGGCAGTGCAATGACCTTCATCTTTCCTCCAAGTCGAGATCTTCTCTTCCCCTTGGCGATGACGAAACTTGCACCCGCTGCCAGGAACAACTGCCACCGCTGGAGGATCCTTCCCACTTAAGGTACCGTGTCCCACCCAGCTTCCCTTGCCACCGACTGTACGGTGTAGATTTAGCCCCCGGCTTTTGAACCTGGGTTAGCCTGGGACACCCTGGCTAAACTTTTCTGAGCCTCTCTAAACTCTTTTTGAACTCTCTGCAAGACTTTCTAAGCCTAGTGTAACTGATCTTGGGCGCATTTGTGCTCTGTTCTCTCTAAGAGTGGGCCCATCCTATGGACTTTGGCTCACAAGTGACTTTTGCTCTTCTGCCTTGCTAATAGTGTTCCTAAAGCTTAGAGTGGTGTACCTTCCCATATTCTGTCTTTTTCCCTCCCTTCTTCATGAACTTGTTGGAGTGCCATCTATAGTTAAGCACTCACCTCTGTATGAAAATAAGTGGTGTTAACAGACTTATCTGATAAGGAATAAGGGTTGTATATATTGTAATAGTAACTGTTTAGAGTGTTTTACAATAAGAGTTCTGGAGTGTTTCAAACAGTGTGTTTTTAAATAAATAATTATATACTTTGATACCAAAGCTCTGGTCAGTGTTTGCTTGTATTATTGTGTCTAAGTGCCTATTGTGTATACTTTGCATACTGCCTAACTCTTCTTGAGAGAAGTCTGACTGCTCAGCCACAGCTACCAGGTAAATCTGGGTGGTACAGACTGCTACCAAGTGGGTTTACTGCCAACACCTGTAGTCCTAAATCGTTTGCACTGTTCCCAAAGGGAACTGCACAGGTTTCTGCCTAACAGGGTGACCATCCGGAACTTCTGGGACTTGATGTACTTGTTTAGGTCTTTTTCCTTACGAGGAAGTATTGAGAGTACACTCCCGGAGCCTCTTTGGGACGAGTTCGATGGCTCCCTTTTTTTTAGCATCGCCCGTACCTCCAGTAGCAGTTGAGGGATGTGGTTTTCCTTCCTTGCCACAGGTGGAATACAGGGACACTTCCTTAGAAATTCCAGAGTGTGCCCGCGGGCCAGGGCATCCAGCACCCAACGGTCGGTGGAGAAGGACTGCCACACACTGATGAATTTTGCCAGCCAGCCTCCCACCCGGGTGCTCAGGTGGGGGCCCGACGCTACGGCCGGTTCAGTCCTGCTTGGCCGTGGACTTGCCGCCTTGGCAACAATGAAGAGATCCTCCTGTCTTGCTGTGTCCTCTGTAGGCTTCCTGCGACGAGGAGCAGGCCGCCTGGCGGTACGAGGAGCCGCCACCGAATCCTTTGGAGGCACCTTTCTTGCCTCCGGAGTTCCGAAAGGACGGCCGTTGCTGTTCAAGAACAGCCAAGGCCCGGGCTGTCTCCGTATCCGCCTTAATGGCCTGCAGTGACTCGTCCACTGTCTTGCCGAACAGGTTGTTCCCGTCAAAGAGCATGTCCAGAACCCTGGTCTGAACGTCCTGGTGGAAATCAGTTGCCTTGAGCCAACCGCGCTGACAAAGGCAAACGCCGTTGCCCATCTGTCGAAAACCGGTCTCAGCAATGTCCGTGGCCACCATAATGACGTGGTCCAAAGCCACCTCACCTTCCTGTAGGATCTGCAGAGCCTCAGCCCTCTTGTCCAGGAGGAAGTCTAGCAGGGGAGCGATCTTAAACCACAGCTCCCTGTCGTAGGGTGCCACAATTGCGAGGGTTTTGGCCGCTTTAATAGTCATTGCCGCAGACTAGATGACCCCGCCGTCCCATGGTAACGAGTTTCTTCACTTCACCGTCCGGCGGGGAAGTCGAAGCTGTTGCCCCAGCCGCTTTCTTCTTGGTCGCCACGGAGAAGACCGAATCCGGGGACGGCTGTGCCCTAAGACACATGGGGGCGAAGTCCGGGACCCGGTAATAATTCTCGTACCGGTCCCTCTTAGCAGGAGCCGTGGACGGGTTCTTCAGGAGCGTCAGCCCCTCGTCCCAGATGTCGTCCAGTAATGACCTGAGAGGTCGTCTTCCTCTTGGCCTCACGCCGTTTGTAGAGGAAACCTGCTTCTGTTCTTCAGGGCAGAGCTGGAAGAGCTTGGATGCCCTGGCGATTATGGCGTGGAAGGATCCAATTTCGTCGGGCGGGGAGGCCCGAGCGGGTGGTGATGGAAGGTCCATTCCGTCGTCACCACCGTTGGCATCGATCCCCGTTGTCCCCGTTCCACTCACCCTCAGAACAGAGGAAGCAGAAGGCTGTGACGGCTGGAAAGGAGCGGGAGGGGGGGGGGGGTGAGTTCTCCTCTGCTTGCTTGGAGGGCTTCCCGACGGTCCAGGCTCCGCTGGATCGTCGGCTGCGGGTAAGGGCAACCTTGTCCTTATCTCCGTACACAAGGCCTGAATCGCCATCAAGATTGCTCCTGACTTGTCTTGTGGCGTAGGCACTGGCTGAGACGGGAGCGACGGTTGTGGAGTAGGATCCTCCGTCCCCTCCAAGGCTCGCGGCTCCTCGTCGGCACCGCCGTCTCTTTCTTCGTCCACCTCACTGGGATCCTTCCCGAAGGACCGGACCTCCTTGAACTTCTTGTTCAGGATCTTTGCGACGCCAGCCAGTTCCTCTTCAGAAGTGCTATCCGTGTCTGTAATGGCCACCCCCCCTTTCCGCCCGGGGTTTCACAGGGTTCTTATCGATGGGCTGAAAAGAGGACTGCCTCCGCGGCGGCAGCGAACCTCTAGGCCCCGAGGTCGCCTCCACTGGGGTAGCCTCCGCAGGCTTCGCCAGGGCCGCCACGACTCCCTCGATCAAGGCCTTAACCGGGTGAATCAGGGCCTTCGTGACTTTGGCCGTGCCCAAGGCCTTCACCTTGGGGGGGGTGATGGGGGTCACCGCCTCGCTCCCCCTCGGCTGTCTCCGTCAGGATCGACAGGGGCTTCTCCCGAAACTTACACGGGTTCTCAGATTTCCTCTTCCCTGATCCAGAGCATTGGCTCGTGGTTGATGGCGTTGGTGATAATGCGCCCTGCCTGGCAGCCGAGGAGCCTGACCGATCGGCACTCCCGGTGGCCACGGGCTCGCGGTGCTTAGATTTTGTTAGGCCCCTGTCGCTGGGGCGCCCTCAAAGGTCTTAGAAGATCGCTCAGACTTCTTCTCACCTGTTGCTGGGCTCTTCCCTTCCAGCCAGTTGGTGAGTCGGATACGATGATCCTTCATAGCCCCTTCGGACATGTTGCACGTGCCTTTTGTCTTCGTGAAGGCAGTAGAGGCATCGATAATGCTCAACCTCCTTGAAGACATTCTGTAATCCGCATCCAGGGCAGTTCCTCAACAGCTTGGATCCGGGCGTCGTGTTTACTTTGTCCTGGGCCATGTCCACGCGGGGAAGGCATCAAAGATCTTCCGGAATTCTCCAAGAAGCGAAAACTCGATGAAAACATTTCCCTTGAGGGGCATAGAAAATTCCAAAACGGGTCCCCGTTGATCAGAAGTACAAACGGTGCAGCTTGAGGCTCGATTGACTGAAAAAATGACATTAAACTCTGACAAAAAAAAAAAAAAAATTGCAAAACGCAGTAAAAGCTCGAGAGCTAAGCACAAGGACTCCCAACACTTGAAAACGTGCGGTAAAAATCTGAAGATGGCTGCCAGAGGAGGGGCTTAGGTAGAGAGCTGTCATTGGCTGGGGGCAGTATGACCCAGAGACCAGTGATTGGTTATTAGGATAAAGACAGATCAGAAACGAAATTGATTTTTTCTTTACCGAGGATTCCCAGTCTGACGATGGGGAATATTCATGAGAATGTGAATCCATGCCAGACGCCATGCTGGAGAAGTTTGAAATATGCCCTGCTACTGGAGAAGCATGGAAGGGCACCTGTTTTGTAGGCGTGGTCCCACCTCTAGATATGGAGGACCTCCCCGAGCCGTGTGATCTGCACTGCCCTCTCTGGTAACCTTGTGAGGCTTGGCATTGATTGAAACCCCAGGATGCTACCAGATTCTGATTGTAACCTGAACCCCTGTGTGAATTTTGTCCACGTGAGCGATGAAAATTACTATTGCCTCTCTGGCCAGCACGTTTATTAGTTAGCTGGCCCAACGACTTCCATGCATCATATTCATCTTTAACAGTTTAAGGAGTTTTCAACTGTTCTTCCTAAGAGTATGTTGGGCTCAATGTGCATGTTAAGAAGGGTGACTTCAGTCTCTTGCTTGAAGCCATACTGCATTCTGCCTGCATTGTCAGCGGCGTCTAGATTACTTTTTAACATGCAGCTTGAAACTGCCTGCCTTCTGCAGCCAGAAGGGCCAATTGTGTCTTGAGGGGCTTAGGGGCTAACAAAGCTGATACCTCATCCCATTTACAGCAGTTATAACTCGCCAGAAGAGTGGCGTTATTAGCTATCCTCGACCTGAAAGGCAGCCGAAGGTGCCACTCTCCTCCCCATTGTGTACAGCTTCTTACTCTCCTTATCCGAAGGTGCTTCAGAAGAGGCTAGGGGTGTTCCTGCTCTCTTCCTTGTTGTTGCAACTACAAGAGAGTCAGGTTTGAGCTGTCCCCTGATAGAGGGTCTGATGGAGCAGGGCGGAAGAGCTTCTCGATGCAGGGATTAACTGCCCGCGTCTTGTTCGGAGTTTCCAGCAAGGGTTGCATCTTCCGCTGAATAGACTGCAGGAGGGGAATGAACTGAGTGACAGCCTTTTTATCCCCCAAAATGTTGTCAACAAAGTCCTTGTCTTGTTGAGTTTCCTGCGTCTTTATCTGGAAGTGCTCAGCTGCCTTGATGAGCATGTCATTTTGTAGTGGCTGGTTATCTATAGGTGATACATGTCTGGCTCATTATCATAGTAACGGTATGCAGCCTCTTAAGCTACATAGAGGTTCTCAGTGTCAGGGTCATACAGGTCAATGACTGGGGGGAGGGGGGGCAAGGGGAAGGTCTTGCTGCAATGGAATAGTTAGGGTATCGGGGCGAGACCTCTTTGAAGGGGTTGAGAAGAAGTGGCCGATACAGGGACCCGAGAACAAGGCCGCTGTTGTGGGTGGGGTGGACTGAAGACTCTGGAAGTTATTAGGGTCCTTTTCAAAAAAGGTTTGCCATGAAGGTCATCCTTCTCAGGACCCTATCAATATCCTCACGTGTCCATTTGGCACTGCTAGGAATGGACATCGGGTCCAATGGAAACCCCCTGATCCTGAGGAGTGAATGGGACTTGTGGTCATCACTAGGAGGAAACTGTTGGCTATTCCTTTGGCAAAAAATCTTAGTGTCTAGGTTCATAAGCGAAAGGGGCCTAAATGAACCACATTCATCGCTGGGCTTGGCGGGTTGAAGTAGCACCGTTATGACGGCTTCGCGCAGGGTGGGGGGAGAGCAGAGACTTGGAGCGACTCCTCCCATACCTCTAGTAGCCTCGGGCCAGAATGGCTATATGTTCCTGATAGAATTTGGCTGTGAGCCTGTCGGGACCAGGGACTTTACCCTTAGGACTATCTCGTCAAGTAGGATCGGGCCATCCAGTTGGTCCGCAGTTGCGGGAGAGATGCATGTCGTGGGTATTTGATCAAGGAGAGCCCTCATGTGCTGTTCGCTGTGTTTGGGGGTTGGGAATAGAGATTCATGTAAAACTCTGTAAAAATGTCCAGTATCTGCTGGTCCGACCAGTGCGTAGCACCTCGTTCGTCTTTGACAGAGGTGATCTGGGCCTGACCCCACTCCCCCCTTGTTAAAGTTGCCAGTGTTCTGCCAGGTCTATCATCCTCCCCATACCTCTGGGCGGCTAAAGTATTGGACTTCCCTGGTGGCAGGCACATTAAATAACTGGAGTTCCTCACTAATTAAAGCAGGCGTGGCAGGGTTGGCCGACGTTGCGCATTCCTGCTCCAGTTCACGCAGTTTGGACTCGGAGCGACTGGGGTCTGCCCTTATTGTCTTCAGCACCCCCGCCTCCTTGCATATGGACATTCCTCTGATGTAGGCTTTGAAGGCGTCCCATCGGACCCCTATGGTGGCGGCCTGAGGGGTGTGTGCGCTCAAAATAGGAATCAATGTCCACTAGGATATCAGCCTTAAACCCAATGTCGCGGAGCGCAGCAGATTTAAATAGCCATGTGCTAAATGTCGGGGCGGGTATTCCAAACTCTACCGATAGGGTGATTGGGGCGTGATCAGAGAGGGTACGGGTCAGTATTTGCGCTCCACTAACCCTCCCCATTGCTTCACTTGACACCAGGAATAGGTCAATTCTGGAGGAGCTATCATGTACAGAGGAGTAATGGGTATATTCGCATAATTGTGGGTGTAATATTCTCCAGACGTCTTGAATGTTAAGTGCTGCACTATGTGCCTGTAATCTGTGTGCCGCACCGGACAAGGACCTGGAGGCGGTCCCAGTTCTGTCCAGATTCGTATCCAGTATAAAGCTCATGTCCCCTCCCCAGATGATTTGGATTCCCACGTACCCTAGTAATATAGTCACCACTGTGTCTACAAAGTCAGGGGTATTCACTTTGGGCCCGCAAGCGTTTACCAGGAGATATTCCCTGTTTGCAATTGTGCAGTACAATATAATATATCTACCATCAGGGTCAATATAACTCGTGTGGTATGAATTTGATGGATTTATTAATCATTGTCAGCACACTTCTGGCCCGGGAGAAGTGGGAAGTGTAGTATCTGTTAGATCCCCATGATGGCATCATATTCATTGCTAGGGGACCCTCAGAGTGCGTTTCTTGTAAAAGAAGAATCTTGCAACCGTGTCTTTGAGCATAGGCCATGGTTTTACGGGCTTTGGTGTGATTACTTAGACCTCGAACATTCCAGGACATTATGGTAGAGGGCTTTTCAAAAGTCTAGGGCACATCCCAGCTCTATTGTCGTGGCCTGTGTTTACACTGTTATTCCGAGGACACCAGGGCATAGCGTGATATGCTGGTCTGCCTCCGCCATTTCTAATACAACTACCCCAACCAACTCCTCCCCCCTCCCTCACCGCCCTTTCCAAGGGGGCAGTGTTCCCATCCTCCCCCCCACCATATTGTTCCAAAACTTCCCCCAAAACAGACGTTTTCCACCGCAGAAAATCTCAAGATGGATCTACCACGCAACTGGCCCAACAGGGGCCCATAACCACCAACAACCCAACAAAAGTTACCATTGAAACCGCAGTGGGACGCGCTGTTGCCGTGTGGTTGACACTTAAAGGCGAAGGACGACGAGTGCCGAAGGCAGCACAGGCGTCAGCGGTACACAATCGCATATTATATAACACCGGTAAGCATCGCAGAGCAGGGCCTATTTGAGGAATTGAACAGTCGGTCGGATCCCGGTAACATGGGACTGGTGGGTGAAAGCCCAGAGGCAGGTCCGCACCTGTGACCAATTGGGCACCTACGATGAGGAACAAGTAATGACAACTGGGAGGGAGCCAACTAGGCACAACTGTTGCCTGCATCAGGTATGTATACAGAGTTCGATAAATGAGTCGTTAATGCCACCATCACATTAGATAAAGAAAAAAAGAATGAGCACTGATCGCCAAGCAAGGGCAGCATAAGATCAGACCAGTTTGTGTTCAATCATTGTCCATAGAGTCCCCAGCCGGGTTGGGAAGCGGTATATGCAACTCCATGAACTTCACAGCTTCCTCCGGGACAGTGAAAAAGTAGAGGTTTTCCTTATAGGTGATCTTGAGTCGTGCTCCAAGCAGTTTGTTGACGCAGAGGAACGGACGCCTCTCCTGTTGCACTCCAACAGAAAAGTCGGGGAAGAACCCGATGGTGCGAGAGTCCGGATGCAAGTCACCCTTCTTGCGTGACAAACGGAGGATGAGGTCCATGTCCCTATAATTGAGGATTCTGGCGATAATGGGGCTGGGGAACTCGCCCGGCTTAGGGTGTGGCGATAGGGCCCGGTGAGCTCGCTCCACCATGAAGTATGGGGACAAGGCAGGGTTGGCCAACAGCTCTTTAAGTAGGTTCTCGATTGCCGCCTCCATGCGCCCCTTAAGGGCATTCTCCAGGACCCCAATAACACGTAGGTTGTTACTACGCGAGCGGGACTCCAAGGCATCACACTTCGCCTTTACAATCTCATGTCTCGGGTTAGGGAGGCAACGGTGTCTTGAAAAGTGTGTAGCCCGTCCTCGTTTGCGCCAATTCTGCTTTCTGGCTCAGTGATCCTGGTTCCAACTTGGTCGACCCAGGATTTAAGTGAAGAGACATTGGCGTTGATATCATCTAGCTTCTTGTGGAAAGAGGCAAAGTTCTTAGCCATAGATTCCATCATCGTGGTGAAATCAGGGGTTGGTGCGCTGGAGCGTGGTTCAGATTCTGATTCCACCTGAATGGACGATACATTTCCCGATTCAGACTTTGGCGCTGCTTTTGTGAACGTATCCATGGCCCCCCCACCTTGTTAAGCTCCTCGGGATCAGTTAGACATCGGGGCGTAGTGGTGCCCAAGCAGGTGATGTTTAGGGTGATGTGGAGTACAGAGGTACAGATCGGCGTAATGGTGCCCAGCAGATACAGTAGGGGGGCAACGGGGCACAGAGTGAGGGCCCCGGGAGCTGGCAGCGATGGAATCCAAATCAAGGTGTCAGAGGGGGCTGCACAGGGGACCCAGTGATGCAACCAGCCTGCTCAAGCATCCACCGTTTAACATATAAGGATAGCAATGAGAAGTGCCACCCCCACAGTAAGAGGATGAATGTAGAAATGGCCCGAGATGGAGTACACTGATGCCCAACAGCTCCTGGCTGTTGGAGAGCGAGGTTGGGGGCTCTCAGTCAATTGGGCGCACATGCGGGGAAGATGCCCGGACCTTGCCTGGGCAGCGGCTTGTCAGCTTTTATGTGGGCACAGGAGGGCCAGTCAGTAAAGCCCCATCTACGGGCAAGTTAATTCAGAGGGTGCCATATGCTGTTGGATGGGACCACAGCCGTGCAAAGCGAGAGACTAATGAGGGGCCTGCAGCATGCACTTCAGCAGTATTTATATGCGAGCCCCCCAGCTCCTCAACTGTCCCGCGAGCACACCAGCTTGCGGGAGATGACCCTATGATTTCGCTTCCCTGCCAGGGCCTGCCTCGGCGCGTCCAGATGCTCCCAGGAGGCACAGTGTCCAATGGAGGCCCGCCTGGAGTATGGAGTGCGACGCCAGCGGGGGCAGCTCCTGTGCAGGCCCCCGCTGCGTGTCCGGTCCGAGGGGCCGCCGGGGTCCCCAACACAGCAGGGCCGGATTACAGTTCGGGGGGGTAGCCGATGGTGAGGCTGCAAGCACCGGCACAAGCGCAGCCATACCACCAGAACGCCGTGCGGCAGCTAAGTCGCAGTGGCCCCGGTGACAGCCACAGCGGGTCTCTCAGGCGTGGCATAGGGCCCACGGGGGAAGGCCCTCAGCGCCCCGCAGGTGGCTGGCGCAGTCCTCCACTTCGGTGGAGCAGGATCGCCCGAAGGCGGATGTGCGGCAGGCCCAGGAGTCGCCAGGCCGCAAGGCGTAGCGGGTCTTCCAGGGTGCGATTTCGCCCAAAACGGCGATCATGTATCCAGCAAGGTGTCAGCTGCAAACTGGGGGAGTACAGGTCGGAGGCGTAGTGGCAGACCACGGATTAAAAAAAGCTTACAGGCTCGATGGGTCCATTCGATGTGATCCCGAGGGAGACAAAGGTTGCACAAAAGGTGCTTGTCAACCCAAGGGAATTTTTTGATGTACTTAGGGCAGAACTTGAAAGGGGTTCTATCCAAAATGGATAGACACGGCAGCTAGGTGAGAATAATGTATGTCAAGGGCTAAATTAATTCTGAAATGTCCCCTCCCACCTTCTCCCTACTGTGTGGGCCGTAGCGGCATTCCAAGGCCGTACGGATCCGTCAATGGGAGCGTTCGATGGTAGTTTCTTCACCACTGTCGGATGTTCTCTATAGTCGGTGATGTAGAATATAAATGATAGGAAGAGAAACTAATTTGCATAAATAAATGGCAGTATGCCAAAAGGAGAACTCTAAAATAGCGTCCGTCTACGTTGGCGGAAAAAATAATCTGAGGGACTTAGACGCGTGAAGGATCATGGGTACAGTGGACGTCACACTAGGGATATTATTTGCATGCCCCGTCAACATCCGTTTTCGAATGTCGAAAACGAATACTCAGCAGCTTCCACTAGATGTCGCTCTATGCACAGCATGTGATCTAAGCAGATTTGATACATTACTTACCGTAATCGTATTTCTGATACTTGTATCTGCTTAGATTCACATGCTGTGCATAGAGCGACATCTAGTGGAATCTGCGGAGTATTACAGTTTGTTTTTTGAAACTCGAAAATGGGTGTCAACACAGGGCGTGCCGGTAATACTATCCCTAGTGTGACATCCACTGTACCCATGATCCCTCACGCATCTAGGACCCTCAGATTGTATTTTTTCTGACATGAAGTAGCATGAGGAGTAGCGCGAGTACAGATAATCCAAGCAGATAGATAAGACTACAAGCATTCATGCTCCTTCTCTCAGAGGGGAGGAAGGGTGGGTTGCATGTGAATCTAAGCAGATACAAGCATCAGAAATATGATTACGGCGAGTAATGTATCTCTTCTGAGACTTGTTGAATCTGCTTAGATTAGCGAGGAGTGTTAGAAGAAGGAGGTGGGATGTGAGAAGGGTCATGAGCAAATAAATGTCTTAAAACCGCTTGTCCCACTTGAGTATTTCTCTTGGAATGGGTGTCAATGCAGTAGTGCTGAGTAAAAGTGTGAATAGAGCTCCAAGTAGCTGCTTTGCAAATGGTGTCAAGGGGTACATTTGCAATGAAAGCCAGAGTGGCCCCAATGCCTCTAATAGAGTGGGCTCTTGGCGTGAAAGGCAGAGTTTTTTCAGAAAGAGTAACACAGTTGGATACAGTTAACAATCCACTTACAGATGGCACCTTTAGAGACACTATCTCCCTCTCTGCCTGTAGCTACAGAGACAAACAGCTGATCTGTTTTCCTTAGCGGTCTGGTCTTGTTTACATAGTAGAGGACCGCCCTACGCACATCTAGGGTGTGTAGTTTCACCTCAGCCGAGCTTTGTGGGTCTTGGAAGAAAGCCGGAAGCTCGATGGACAGGTTTACGTGGAATTTAGAAATAAACTTAGGTGAGAAACTAGGGTGTGTACGTAAAACCAGTTTGTCTTTATGGACCGTAAAGAAAGGATCTAGCACTGACAGAGCCTGAATTTCACTGACCCTTCTTATAGATGTTATTGCTACTAAGAAGGCTGTCTTATAAGTCAGGTGTTTGAGACTGCTTTTATGCATGGGCTCGAATGGGGGGCCCATGAGTTTAGATAGCACCATGTTAAGGTCCCATCCTGGTGGTGGGTTTGAAATAGGAGGGTGAAGTCTCTTTACTCCTTCCATGAAAGCTTTAACCACTGGTATCTTCCACCACGACACCTTGCTATGGGAAGTGGTGTATGCCGACATGGCTGCCAGGTGTACTTTGTGAGTTAAAAACCAATCCTGCATCTACCAGGTGGAGCATGTATGTAACAATAGTGGAAGGAGTGCAATCAACAGGGTTGATTCGTCTACTCTGGCACCAGATAACGAATCTCTTCCACTTGTCAAAGTAACAGTGCCTTGTGTTTGGTTTCCTAGATTCCTTTAGGATGTCCATACACCTCTGTGGCAAATTGAGATGTCCAAACTATGACCTCAGGAGCCATGCTGCCAGGTTCATTGAGTTGGGTTGCTGGTGCACTGTTTGACCTTGGTGCTGGGAAAGTAGGTTGTACCAGGCTGGAAGGTTGATGGGCTCGCACACTGCCATCCTGTGTAGTTGTGGGAACCACGGTTGTCTTGCCCACATGGGAGCAACTAGGACGAGCGTCATCGACTGTTCATCTTGTTCACCACCTTCCTGATGAGGAGTTGGTGGAAAAGCGTACGCAAACATCCCTGACCAGTTCAACCACAGGGCGTTCCCCTGGGAGTCTGGTTGGGGGAACCTGGATGCAAATCCTGGGCATGGTCTGTTTTCGCTTGTGGCGAATAAGTCTATAGTGGGGAAACCCCACTGAGAGAAGATATCTTCTACGACCTCTCTGTGTAGAACTCATTCGTGTTCCTCTGGGAGGCAGTCTCTGCTCAGACCATCCGCTAGGGAATTGAGCTCCCCTGGAACATGTTGTGGTGACAGGAAGATGTTCCGTCTGAGTGCCCATATCCAGATTTTCTGGGCAAGCTTGGACATATTTGGCGAACGAGTCGCTCCTTGCTTGTTCAGGTAGAACATGGCTGTTGTGCTGTCCGCCCAGATTTGCACTGACAGGTTTAGTAGGTGGGGCTTGAACGCTTGAAGCGCTCTGAATACTGCCAGAAGCTCTAGCAGGTTGATGTGGTGGTCCCTCGGTAAGCAGAGATTGCACGTGGCGTGCCTGTCAACCCAAGGGTACTTGTGGTTGCACTTGGGGCAAAATTCGAAAGGGGTACCCTCCATACGCACCTTGTGGCAGCGGGCTAATAAGTGTAGGAATATATATGAATGTACTTATATACCAAGAGTGTAGAGTATGTCCACCCCCCACTCTCCCTACTTGCAGGGCCTAGGCCAGAGGCCTTCCGAGGCCCAAATCCGTCATGCAGCTCTCGACGGTCGATTCTTTTTCCGTGCCGGCGTTGTGTGGATGTTCGGTGACTCGATGTTGGGGTGGAGAAATGAGGAAATAATATTTTGACAAAAGTATGGCTAAGGCCAGGGGACTCCGCAAAATGCTTCCGACCAGTATGGCGGAAAAAAACAATCTGAGGATCCTAGACGCGTGAGGGATCTTGGGTACAGTGGACGTCACACTAGGGATAGTATTACTGGTACGCCCTGTGTCGACGCCCATTTTCGAGTTTCGAAAAACAAACTAATACTCCGCAGCTTCCACTAGATGTCGGCCTATGCACAGCATGTGATCTAAGCAGATTCCACAAGCCTCAGAAATATATATATATGATACATTACTCACCGTAATTGTATTTCAGATGCTTGAATCTGCTTAGATTCACATGCTGTGCATAAGCCGACATCTAGTGGAAGCTGCAGAGTATTACAGTTGTTTTCGAAAGTCGAAAAGGGACGTCGACAGAGTGTGCCAGTAATACTATCCCTAGTGTGACACCCACTGTACCCATGATCCTTCACGCGTCGAGGTCCCTCAAATGGTTTGTTTCTGACATGACGTAGCATGAAGTGTGCCTGAGTACAGGTGTATCCAAGCAGATACTTATCAGACAAGCTCATAAGCATCCATGTGCCTTCTCTCCGAAGGGTGGGCGCATGTGAATCCAAGCAGATACAAGCATCAGAAGTATGATTACGTTGAGTAATGTATCCCTTCTGAGGCTGGTGGAATCTACTTAGATCACATGCTCTGCATAGATTAGCGAGCAGTGTTTGTAGACGGTGGTGGGATGTGAGAAGGTTCATGGGCGAACAGATGTCTTAGAACCGCTTGCCCCACCTATGTGTCTTCTAATGAGTGTCAATGCAGTAATGCTGAGTGACAATATGTATTGAGCTCCATGTAGCTGCTTTGCAAATGCTGGCTAGAGGGACATTTGCAACGAAAGCCAGAGTGGCTCATGTGCTCCTTGTGGAGTGAGCTCTAGGCGTGACAGGCAGTGTCATTTCTGATAATGAATAGCAGTATTGTATACATCTAACTATTCATCTGGAGATGACATTTTTGGAAATGTGGTCTCCTTCTCTGCCTGTAGCATTAGAGACAAACAGTTGGTCTGTTTTTCTTAGCGGTCTAGTCTTGTTTAAATAGTAAAGGACCACCCTCCACACATCCAGTGTGTGGAATTTTACCTCAGCTGAGCTGGTGGGGTTCTGAAAGAAAGCTGGTAGCTCAATAGACTGGTTCACGTGAAATCTAGAGATGAATTTAGGGGATAACCTAGGATGGGTTTGTAAAACCAGCTCATCTTTGTATATAACAAAGAATGGATCCTGCACTGACAAAGCCTGTATTTCACTCACTCTTCTTATGGAAGTAATAGCCACTAAGAAGGCAGTTTTGTAAGTTAGGTGTTTAAGACTACACTTATGCATCGGCTCGAAAGGAGGTCCCATGAGATTAGCAAGTACATTGCGGAGGATTAGAAATTGGGGGGTGAAGTCTCTTTATCCCTTCCATGAATGCTTTGATGACTGGCACCTTCCACCACAAGACTATTGTGGGAGGTGGTGTAGGCTGATAAGGCCGTCAGGTGGACCTTTAATCCCGTAAGTGCCATGGGCGAGGTATCTCGTCCTTGGGATTACCTCCCTGTTGCCAAGGACAAGATACCTCGTCCTTTTAGGGACTCTTGTGCAATCCCTGCAAAGCAGGGATCGCACAAAACTAATCCACCCCCCGTGCTATATGAGGGGGAGGTCGCCTCTCACTGCCAGGGGGTTGGATGAGAACATTTTGGGGTCTCATTCTGCTCATGGGAATATCACAGAAGCCGTCTGTCTCAATGTACTCGTCTATTATAGCGCCACTTTATAGCTTGTTTTTTTCCAGCTACAATGAGTAGAAATAGCTTTCAAGCACTGCACCGTATTTTGCATTTCAGTGACAACTCGGCAGCATTACCCAGAACTAACCCAAACTTTGGTAGGCTCTTCAAACTCCAGCCATTTCTGGAGCACTTCACTCACCAATTTACAGAGGTGTATGTTCCTAGCCAGAACATGATCAATTGATGTATCATTGGTGTTGTACAAAGGTCAGCTACTGTTCAGGCAATACATTCCTAGCAAGAGCATGATACGGGATCAAAATGTACATGTTGTGTGAAAGTACCACTGGGTATGTCTGCAGCATGAGAGTCTACACTGGTAAAGACTCGTCCCTAAATGGGCTGGACAGCCCGGAGGCTTTAGGGTAAAGTGAGAAGATAGTTTGGGAACTTCTCACACCATGGCTCCACAAGGGTCACCATTTGTAGATGGACAATTTCTACACAGGAATTCCACTGTTCAAGGAATTGTTAAATGTGCGCACACTGGCATGCGGTACAATCCGCAGTAACTGCAAAGGTTTCCCCAGACAACTTGAGTGTAAGAAGTTGGCCAAGGGAGAATGGTTCCATGTCATTTCATCGTCGGGCATTTCAAAGCCTGCAATTTAAACGTTTTTGACAGTTCATTGAAATTCTTTTGGGGGGGGGTGTTTGGGGTGGGGGGTCTCCCCCCATACCCCACTCCTCCAATTCCCCACTCCTGCACCTATTTTAACTATACCCAACTCCCCCCAACCAATTATCTGCCCTTTCCCACCCCTCTCCCCCCAAAAATTCAATGAACTGTCATACACGTTTAAACTGCAGGCTTTGAAATGCCAGATGATGAAAGAACGCCGTACCGGGAGAATGTATGGCATTGCGGCGGGATGAACTGTTGGAAGTGAAATTCTGTGACAAAAGGGATGTGTACATGCCAACTACTATTCATGATGAAAGTACTTCAGAAGTCACTCCGCGCAGACAGACTCGGCAAGTGTGGAAGTCCAACTGCATTCTGGACTACAAAAAGTACATGGGTGGAGTAGATAAAAACGACCAAGTGCTTGGAGTCATACCGTGCTGAACGCAAATCGCGCTTCTGGTACAAAAAGTTGGCCACATGCATTGCGCATATGGCAACGTACAATGCTCATGTGCTGTACCGTGCACCTACTCCACAAAACAACCTCTCCTTTATGAACTTTGAAACACAAGCATGGCTAGTCCTGCTTCCTCCACTAGAGGCCTGCCTTGGAAAGGCCCACCACAGCCGTAGCTTTCCCTTGAGGCCTGCCTATGAAATAAACGTCAGTCTAGCTCCCTCAGCTCAAGGCGTGACTTGCAAAGGAACGCGAATCAGGCTCCTTCCATTTGAGGCGTTCCTGCAAAAGACTATTCATTACGGATCCCTCCACTCGAGGCATTCAACTCCATTGTGGTTCATTTCCCTTTGGTGTGCTTTGAAAAGCAATGCTAGTCATTCTCCCTCCACTTGAGGCCTGCCTTGGAAAGGCACACCAACCCAGTACCTTTCACTTCAGGCCTGCCTCAGAAGGAAACGTCAGTCTAGCTCCCTCTGCACGAGGTGTGACTTGCAAAAGTAACGCAATGCATGCTCCTTCCAATTCAGGCTCATCTTGGAAACGAATGCCACTCCAGCTCCCTCCACTTGAGGCGTGCCTTGGCGAAGAAGCGAACACTGGTTCACTCCCCTTTGGGGTGTCTTGGCAAGGCATGCTAATGCAGCTTGCTCCACTTTGGGCCTGCCGTAGAAAAAACGTCAGCGAAGCTCCCTCGGCTTCAGGCGTACATTGGAAAGGAACACTATTCCGGCTACTTCCACCTAAGATTTGGCATGCAAAAAAACACCAGTCCCGCCCCCTCTACTCGAGGGGTGCGTCGGAGAAGACCGGAATACCATTCAGGTTCCCTCCACTCAACGGGTGCCTTTTGAAAATAGTACACGCCACTTTGGCTCCCTCCCTTGAGTCCCAAGTGTCATGAAAGTGGTACTTGGACACCATCTGTATGGCGGCAGTGTCTTGCATACCTCTTAACACCCTGCCTTCTTTGTTTTACTTCAACCAAGGTCATGTGTGGTGGAAGTGACATGTCTTCTGTAATAATTAATTGGATACGATTGGTGTGTGAATGAGGTAAAGCTACGTAGAACATGCAGATATCACTTCTGTGAATGCACTTTCCCAGCACTGCATAAATGATTGCCATGTTACAAGGTGTGTGTTGTGTGGGTAAGGTTGCACATATGAATGTTTCCACATAGTTTATGGCCATACTCGAAGTTGGTGTGAAAGACAGTGCCTGTCGGGCAGGTAGCCAAGTTAGCCAATGTGCACTTGCTATCAGTATCCCAATTCGAAAGCAGACACATGACATTTGAATGCAGACAGTTCATATGCAATTGCAGGAAAACAATGTACAAGATATTGCTAGAGACGGTTGCATTGTGAGTAGATGTCCACATGGTGTAAATGTGTTGATACACTTGCTCTGGCACAAGTGATTTATTAGAGGTGCGACTGCTGAAATGGATGCCTACTGACTGCAGACACGAAAGAGGTACAAATGGCCAGTGATACGGTGGGTGCCTTGCCGTGGCATCACTGCTCACAAGGAGGCTCCTCCTTGTGCAAAACCCCACTTTGCTTATCCGACTGCATTGTTACCTGTATGTATGAGAAGTGTGAGCAAAGGTGTTTGTGAATGGGCTTACTGACATCACTTTACTCTTTACTGCGCACACTAAAGCGAACTTGCTGTACGAATGATTTGCCCATTGTCTCTTGGGTACGACACCCGCGCATACGAGGTCTGGCTCTCATTGGGACAGCTGTGGGAATGCGGGACGGTAGGCCATGTGTTGTTGGCGGCGTGTTTCGGTGGGTGAGCCGAGGGAAATGTGCGGAAATTCTATTTTTTTCCCCAAATTTGGACTTTGCCAGGGGTTCTGGGTAATACATTCTGGGTCGATTTGCGCAAGTCAGACCTCTGGATTCCAACGTGCATCTTTTGGGAAATACATGGGGTTCCCCTTTTTCCTTGCTGGCTTCGACACCATAGGCCCAAATCTGTAGGTTGCCAACATGAACAAAATGTGCTGTGCCGAAAGGCTTGTGGTTACCAGCGGGTTACCCTTTTCCTTTTGCGCCCAGGTAAGTGCACCCACACATGTGAGGTACCGTTTGTCGGGACACCTGTAGGAACGCAGGAAGGTATGACATCTGTTGCTGGCGACGTGTTCGGTGAGTGGGCAGAGGGAAAGGTCTCTGAAATTGCCTGGAAATAAAAAAATTCTCAGACATTTCGCTCTGGCCACCCACCAAAACAGGCCACCAACAACACATGGCCTACCTTCCCGCGTGCGCACACGTGTCCCGATTAAAACGGTACCTCACATGTGTGGGTGCACCTACCTGGGCGCAAAGGGAGAAGCCCAAAACACGGGTAACCCCCAAGTCTTTTCGCACAGAAGAGTTGCAGGATTTTGACTCATGTGCACACCATACAGATTTGGGTCCAAGCCACCAAGGAAAACTGGGAACACCATGCATTTCTGAAAAGAGGACACCCGTGGGAATTCACAGGGGTCTGCCTTGCACAAATTGCCCCAGTTTTTATTACCCACAATCCCTGACCAAGTTTGATATTTGGTGGGGAAAAACACCTGGGTAATAAATTCTGGACCGATAGGTAGGTGCACCCACACATGTGAGGTATCGTTTTCGTGGGACACCTGTGGGAACGCTGGACGGTAGGCCATGTGTTGTTGGTGGCGTGTTTCGGTGGGTGAGCCAAGTGAAATGTGCAGAAATTGTGTTTTTTTCGCCACAGTTCAGACTTTGCCAGGGGTTCTGTGTAATAGTTTCTGGGCCAATTTGCACAAGTCATACCTCTGCAGATTCCCACAGGTGTCCTCTTTTCGGGAATGCATGGGGTTCCCCATTTTCCTTGGTGACTTGGGACACCCTATGCCCATATCTGTATTGTGTGCACTTGAGCAGAATTCTGCTGTTCGAAAAGACTAAGGGTTAGCCGTGTTTTCGGCTTTCCCCTTGGCGCCCAGGTAGCTGCATCCACACATGTGAGGTACCGTTTTCGTCGGGACACCTGTGGGAGCGTGGGGAAGGTATTACATTTGTTGTGTTTGCGTGGTTTTCATAACATTTTCGACCTATTTGCTGCTGCCCTTTGTCACGCATCCCCTTCATTTCCCAAATGTGACCTACATTTAGTCGCTGCTTTAGGTACCATACACTTTTGTAACCTGCACAAGTCACCTACCCTTGAAAAGGTCTGCCTGTACTCTTTCAAGAAATGTATGCTTGCCATTCCTCACCACATTGGTTTTCCTGATTAACACATGCCAAGTAAGTCTGTTCAAGCCGTAGGCATAAAACGCCTGTGTACCATGGCTCAGTTTTTGGTTTGTGGTATTGCTTGTTTTGTGAAACACTACAAAAAATGTGTGCTTTCCTAACTGCAAGAGTCGGGGGAATGTAGCGGAACATTGTTTTTCTCAAAATGCATAGCAGCCATTGCCGTACCAAGCCAACCATGTCCACCAAATACCTTTTTTTTTCGGTCATTTTCCCGCTTTTTCCCCAAACTATGGAATTTTCCCCTACCTAGTTGTTGCCTGACCTGCACAAATCACCCCTTCCTAAACTTGGAATTTTGTCTACTTTTCAGAAATGTATGCCTTTCTGTCCTCCAATTCGGCTTTCCTACCCTTTTCTTCCATTCCGTCCAAGCATGTCCAATTGACAAAAATTGCCTACCTCTCACAAACGGTTGATAACCACAACAAAATAATTTTTTGCCGTTTCCACTCAACCTGTTCTTGGAAGCCACGAAATTGGGGAATTCAGCACATCAAGCTATTTGTTCCTAGCTCTTACAAGGAAAAAAACCACAGGCTTCTTTGTACATCATTGTATTGGCATTTTTTGAAAAAACCCAAAATTGTTGCCCTTTTTGGTCATTTTCTCTCACCCCCCTACAGCAACCAAGGGTTCCTGGGTGGCATTATCGTTATGACCGCATACATGTTGGGGGAAAAAAAAAAAAATGATCTCATGCAACAAAAAAGTTACAAGGCATTGAATGGCGACATACCTAAATCACCAAAAAAGGCCTTGGCACGGAGGGGGAGTGGGGAGAACCCATGGCAGTTAAAGGGTTAAGGAGTTGAATACTAACCCCGAATCTAGCAAGTGGAGCATAGAAGTTCGAATGTGGGATGGAGTACATTCTATGGGGTTAATCTGTGGCACCAAATTACAAATCTTCTCCACTTTTCAAAGTAACAGTGCCTGGTGTTAGGTTTTCTTGCTTCTTTCAAGATATCCATGCACCTTTGTGGTAGGTTAAGACGCCCGAACTCTGACTTCAGGCGCCATGCTGCCAAGTTCATTGAGTGAGGCTGAGGGTGCACCGTTAGCACCCCCCCGTGCTGAGTGAGTAGGTTGTACGGGAACAGGAGCTTGATGGTATCGCACAGCCAGTTTGCGCAGATGTGGGTACCATAGTTGTCTTGCCCACATAGGAGCAACTAGGATAAGCGTCACGTGTTCCTTGTGGCTCTTGTTCACCACCTTCCTCATGAGATGTGTGTTTAGGGGGGCGGGGGGGCAAGCAAATTTCCCTGACCAGTTCATCCATAGGGTGTTCCCCTTGGATCATGGATGAGGGAACCTGGACGCGAAGTCTGGGCATTGACTGTTTTCACTTGTAGCGAACAAGTCTATTGTGGGGCAACCCCATTGAGAGAAGAGGTGTTCTACGACCCCTGTGTGTAGTCGCCACTCGTGCTCCTCTGGTAGGGTATCTCTGCTCAATGAATCTGCCAGAGAGTTGAGTTCCCCTGGAACGTGCTGTGAAGATAGGAATATTTTTTGTTTGAGAGCACATTTCCAAATTTGTTGCACAAGCCTGGACAGATTTGGAGAACGTGTGCCCCCCTGTTTGTTGATGTAAAACATTGCTGTAGTGCTGTCCGTCAGGACTTGCACAGATTGGTTTGCTAGGTGAAAATCAAATGCCTGCAGGGCTTTGAATGCTGCCAGTAGTTCTAGCACATTGAAATGGTTCTGTGCTGCCGCACAAGCCCACAGACCCTGAGCTGTGTGGTGATGGTAATGAGCTCCCCACCACGCAAGAGAGACCTCTGTCGTGATAATCGCCTGTACTTCCAGATCACAGAAGAGTTTCCCCTTCAAAAGATTCTCTCGTGTACACCAGCAAAGATTTTGTACTAGTGTTGGTGAAACGACCACTAGATCGTCCCACTGACCACTTGCCTGAGACCACCGTTTCCCCAACCACTCTTGCATGGGTTGCAGGCACGCAGGAGGTACTATGAAAATGCAAGATGCCATCATGTCTAGCAAACGCATAAATTTGTGCACCCTTATATGGCGGCCGGCTTGACAATGTAGTATTTGCAGAATCAGGCTTCGGACTCTTTCCTCTGACAGAAAGACTAACCCCTCTTGTGCATTTATAACAGCTCCTAGGAACTGTTTGGGTGTGCTTGGCACTAGGCTTGATTTGTTCTCCTTGATGGAGAAGCCCAATTGAAAGAGAAGGTTGATAGTTCTTTGAATGTTCTGCCTGCAAATTAGGAGAGACTCCCCTGTAATCAGCCAGTGGTCCAGGTAAGGGTATACTGGGATTGTCTCCCTGCGCAGGTGTGCTGCCACCGCCAGTACCTTCGTGAATACCCTTGGAGCAGATGCTATTTCGAAGGACAGCACCTTGAATTGGTAGTGCTGGTTTGCCATATTGAAACGCAAGAATCTTCTGTGCGCTGGGAACATTGAAATATGAAAATAGGCATCTTTCAGATCTAGTGTTGCCATGTAATTCCCCTTTAGTAGAGGATTACCTCTTGTTGCGTAGTCATACAGAACTTATGTGGCTTGACATTTGTTTGCAGGGCACAATACTGGGCGCATTGTTCGATCTTTCTTTGGCACAAGGAAGTAAGTTGAATAAATACCCATGTTAACCTGGTTGGCCGGGACTATTTCTATGGCATCTTTTTGGAGCCGCATGACGATTCCCTCCAGGAGGATGCGTTGGTCTTCTTTGGAGTGGGATTTCTGGCGTGGGGGGGGCGATTCCAGCGTTATCCGAGTAGCTCTATACAATATCCACCCACTACGGTGGACAGCACCCATCTGTCTGAGGTGATTTCCCTCCCTTGTTTGGGTGAAGTTAGTTGGAAGTGCACCCTCCTTCTGGAGAGGCATGGGAGAGCACCTGAAGTGGGATGTCACGGCTTCTGAGGTGGGGTACCACTTCTAGAGGAGGAACCGCTTCCCCGACCACTACATCTGCATGGTCCTCTCTGGTAATTCTGAGAAGCTTGGCCTCGATTGTTCCCCCAGGCTGTACCCCGACTTTGATTATAGGAACCCCTCTGGGCAAATTGTTCTCATGTGTGACGAAAATTGCTATTTCCCCTTTGGCCAGGAGGTTTATTGGTCAATTGGCCCAATGATTTCTATGTATCATATTCCTCTTTGGCTGTCTTTAAGGCGACCTTGACAGCCTTGCCACAGAGTACATTGGGCCCGACGGGCATGTTAATGGGATTAGCCTGCGTCTCTGGCTTAAATCCGGATTGGCATAACCAAGCATGACGCTTCATAATGGTTCCGTCGGCTATTATTCTGCCGGCATTGTCCGCTGCGTCAAGAGTGCTCTTTAGCAGACAGCTTGACACTGCCATCCCATCTGTAGCCACAAGTGCTAATTGAGCCTTGAGGGGTTCTGGGGCTGATGAGAGTAGCACTGAGGCTTTGTCCCATTAATGGCAGTTATAACTAGCTAATAAGGTAGAGTTATTAGCAATTCTGGTTTGGTATGCAGCAGAAGAGGCCACCTTCCTGCTCATTGTATAAAGCCTCTTGCTTTCTTTGTCTGGGGGAGCCTCGGAGGAGGCTAGGGGAATACCTGCTCTTTTTCTTGTTGTAACAACTAGCGAGTCAGGCTTTAGCTGGCCCCTAAGGTACAGCGGGTCTGAGGGTGCAGGTCTGAAAAGTTTTTCTATACGTGGGTTCACTGCCCTTGTCTGATTGGGTGTCTCCAGCGAGGGTTGTACCTTCCGCTGGCCAGACTTTAGTAGTGGAATAAACTGAGTAACAGCCTTTTTGACTCCCAAGATTGCGTCTACAAAATATTTGTCCTGTGGATCCTCTAGGGAAGATCTGTGAAAATGTTCAGCGGCTTTCATAAGTACCTCGTTAAGAAGAGGTTGATTATCTATGGGTGATCCAAAATAGGGGGTCTTGATCCACTGGTGAATCTGTGATGTACATGTCTGTATCAGGGTCACCTTCATCCTCATTATCCCAATAAGGGTCTGCGGCTTCTTGGTCATAGAGGTCTTCATGACCAGTGTCCGGGTCACAATAATAGTTGGATATTGCGCTGATTCACCGGGGCGAGACCTTTTAGCACGGGATTTAACAGGGTTCTGCGACCCGAGGCTGCTGCTGTGGGAGGGGTGGAATAGAAACTTGTGAAGTAGGTAGGTTCTTTCTCATAAAAAACTTTGCCATGAAGGACATTCTTCTCATGACCCCATCTAGATCTTCAGCTGACCAGTGGCCAGAACTAGGAATGACCATAGATTGAGGTGGGAGACAGATCTTCTGAAGTTGGTGGGATTACTTTAGAAGGTGTAGCCTTTTTCTTCAAGGCTGAAAACAGGGAATCCTGTGTCTGAGGTTCCTTACTCTTATGATGAGGGGACCTATCCTTCTGTGTCTTAGCCCTATGTCTTGGAGGAGCTCTTCTTAGACTCCCTTGACTTTACAAAGCTTTCTGGTACATGCTTTAATTAACTGAGCAAGTCTGGCCTGTATGGGCTATTTTATCGCTAGTCTCGTCAGTCGACTCACGATCTTCGGGGATATTATTATCCGCAACGTCTGTTCGGTCTTTCGAGAGTCGGGACCAGTCATGTGGCAATCTCGATATAGAGTGCCCAGAGGACAGCGATTCAACAGACCTCTCGCTAGACGTCGCACTTTGCCATTTGCTCGACACGTGTGTCTAGTCTCGGCAGTGGGTTGTGTGTTTAGTGGGGGGTTAGTGAGAGCGCTTTCACCGCCGGGGGTTGTCGCCGTAACATGGCCGCCAGCCTGTCTGTTGGGGTCGGGGGCCTACGCTTGGGAAACTTGAGTAACCCGTCGCCTTCAGATACGGCGGTGTTACTGCAGTCGCTGAAAGCACCCTCCACTTCCATTGCCGCGAGTTGCCTAGCGTGATGGGCCCAGCGTTTAGTTAAGTGGTCCTTCGGTGTTTTGGGTTTGAAGAGTCTACAAGCTCGACAGGAACCCTCAACGTGGTCTCGAGGGAGACACGGGTTACACACAAGGTGTTCGTCTACCCACGGGAACTTTTTGTTGCACTTAGGGCACAATTTAAAGGGGGCCCTTTCCATAAAGAAATGACACAGCAGTTAGGCAAATGTAATGTAGGAAAAGGGGTACATACATTATGGTATGACCTTCCCCCCCCTCTCTCCCTACTGTGAGGGCTGAAGCACAGAGCGGCCTTCCAAAGCCGGAACGGATCAGTCGACGGGAGTCTTCGACAGTCGTTTTTCTCCACCGCTGTCGGATGGTCTCAATAGCTGGCGGATATAAAGGGTTATAAAGGATAGCAAGAAAAACTATTAATTGTAGAATAATAAATGGCGATAAGTCGAAAGGGAACTCCGTGAAACAGCGTCCATCTATGATGGCGGGAAAAAAAACAATCTGAGGCACCAAGACGTGTGAAGGACCATGGGTACAGTGGACATCACACTAGGGATAGTATTACTGGCATGCCCTGTCAATGACCCTTTGAGTTTCAAAAACCACTTTAATACTCTGCAGCTTCCACTAGATGTCGGCCTGTGCACAGCATGTGATCTAGGCATATTCCACAAGCCTCAGAGATATATATATATATATACATATATATATACATATATATATATACATACACACAGAGAAGAGTAGTGAAGACCATATATGGAAACATTTTCCTTTTACACACAGGAAGTCCTGTTTCTATGTCCAAGCATAGAGAGTTACTAATGCAACAGTGTCATGTATTGATCTTAAATAATTTCCTTAAGTGCCAGGGCATAATATTGCAACATAGTATTGTTGTCAATATTTTATGTGGCTCACACACCCAGCTAGGAAGGTTACCAACCCAGAAAATAAACATTCAAAAGATGGCAGTCTCAGAAGAAAAAATAAATTGTGTGCAATTAACAGATCTACCCTTGTAGTGCATAGGTCACAGTTCAGAGAATTTCACAACATTTGGGGATCAAGTCATGCATTCTATCAGTGAAGACCTTGAATGAAAGAGAAAAATACATTGAATGTAAAGATATTAGAATACTGCACTTGGAAATATTAACAGAGGATGAACCAGATACACTGATTTTGGCTGTTCTAAAGTTTTTGTAATTTTGTTGAGCACGTTTTAAAGTGTACACACACACACAAACAAGAGTGTTTTGCTACCACTGCAGAAACTGCTTACCCTTCTGGAGAAACACATCCAGTTGATCAATGCAAAGGGCTTTTAACTCTCGTTCACTTTTGTCTTTTTTCACTAATGCAAGTACATATTTTGCCAGGGCCGATGGATCTGCTTCACAGCTGTAAAATAAAACAGTGTTTAGTACAAGTCTTAAAGGCCTCAGAATTAAAGTCACATATTTGTAAAATGTTTTTTTCAAAGAGATTTAGCATCTTGGCACCTTGAGAAACACAAGAATACAATGATGTGCAAATCAAACTACTTCATAAATAAAATTAAAACCACACAAGCACCTTCCTTTGGCAGAGTAGGACTCTGATCACAAAGAATGACAAAGTTACTCACCATAGTGACTACCTTACTTCTCGTCCATATTCCGCTTTCCTCCATACTTGTGGGACATTCTGTCCTTCGGCACGGGAACAGAGCACTTTTTAAAAGCATCAAAAAATTGACCTTGGTCCATTTATTTTTAAGAGGGGGACACCTGCACGTGATCGTAGCCCTGCCTTCCTGAGCTCCGCCCCGCGCATCGCCCTTCAGTCCTTTTCTATCGCCAGGTCAAGGACCATTTAGCAATAATAGAGGATACTTTTTAGAGGTGACGGCGGGCAGGCGTATATGAGAAAGGGGACTAGGAGTAAGCTAGTCACAACGGTGATTAACCGTCATACTCCTACGTCCCCTTTCCTCCATACTTGTGGGAGTTTCCCCAAGCACTGACCATAGGTATTACTGGTGGATGGAAATGTCCCTTATTGGAACAAATTCTTGAGGACTGCCTGATCAAATTGGAAAAAGCGGATAGGGAGGCCCACGTAGCCATCTTGGCGATGGACTCCCAAGGGGCGTACTTTTGGAAGACAACCGCAGCCGCTTTGCCTACAGACCAGATGTGCATGCATGCCCTTTGGTGATTGAAGGCCTTGAACTCTGAGGCCTCAGAAATGCATGAAACTATCGAACACATGATGGATGATTTTGAGGCTGGTTTCCCCTTAGGGTAACCAAACGAGTTAACAAGCTGAGTTCACTAGTTCTATCGAGTTAGAACTTCAGAGCCTGTCTGACATCCAGGTTGTCCAGAACTCACTTGGCCTCACAGGCCGGGTTCGGGAAGAAGACTGGTAAAGATATTGACTGGCTCAAATGGAATTCAAAAACCACTGAAGGAAGGAAGGGCGAGTGTGAAGCAAAACCTTATCCTTATGGAAAGTTAGGAACAGATGTTCCACAGAAAGAGCTTGAAGCGCGCTTATCCACCTTGCAGATGTTACCACAATCAGAAAAGCCAACTTTCAAGCAAGCTATTTGAGTTCGGTAGTGGCCATAGGCTCAAAAGGTTTATGGCATAAAGCGGTGAGGACCGCATTCAGATCCCATTTGGGATGAGGGGCTCGAACCGGTGGGAAAAGCTGAAGACCCCGCAAAGTGTCTCTTGATGACTGGATTAGTCAGTGAAAAGGAGAAACTGTCAGTAGACAGGTAGGCCGCAATGGAGGACAAATAAGTCCTGCAAGATGAGACATGTATGCCAGAAGCTACAAGGTCCGATACGAAAGAGAAAACAGAGGCATGCCTGGGATCAAGCTCCTTGGCTAGACACCAGTGAGAATAAGAGCCATTTGCTCCTGCAGTGCGCTCCCGTAGAAGGTTTTCATGCTGCTTGGGTTATACGCAGGTTGTCCTCGGAGAGGTTGAACTGCGCTAGTGATCGCAACTCAGGCACCAGGCCGCCAAGCCGAGAGATTGTGGGGAGGGGTGCCACAACTGGTGATTGCTCTAGTGAAGGTCGGGAATCTGCAGCAACCTGATCAGAGAGGACATCGACAGGTGCTGCAGGTCCGAAAACCAGAACCTGGCTGGCCACCAAGGCGTTATGAAGAGGAGAGTGCAGTTGGACGCACTCCTGAGTTTCCAAAGTGACCAAAGGAGGGAAAGAGTAAGATCTCATGTTGTCCCACGGGATGTCAAGGGCGTACCCCAAGGAAGACACTTAGACTGTCCATGGAATCATAAAGAGGAAGTTTCCCGTTTGATGATGTCGCAAAGTGGTCCACCTCAGGAGTGGCGCATTGATGGAAGATTCGGTGATAACATTGGGGTTCATCTCCCACTCGTAACTCGCCTCAGATTGCCGGCTGAGGGAGTCAGCAGTCACATTATGTGCCCCAGGATGTACACAGCTTGGAGCCAGACATTGTGTTGGAATTGTGTTGGATAGCCCAATTCCAAATTTGGATATTAAGGTCTACCAGGAAAGGAGACTTGGTGCCCCCCCCTGTTTGTTGATGTAAAACATTGTTACGGAATTGCCTGCGCAAATTCGAACCACACTGTTGGTGATTGAGGGTTGAAAAGTCTTGAGCGCCAGAAAAACTGCCAGGAGCTCCAAGAAATTGATATGAAGCGCCTATCTTGAGGCGTCCACAAATCGTACACCTTGAGGTGACGCATTGTCACACCCCACCCCAGAAGGGAAGAGTGCAAGGGTTAGGAGTGATTTGGGCAGGTTACCCACCGATTATGGGCCTTCGTGAGCCTAGAGGTAAACAAGTGGACAATGTTAGGGCCTGTTACCCACTCCTGCCGCCCCCACCTCCCTTCCTTATACCCCCCCCCGCCCCAAGGTGAGTGATTAGGGCGAGTCAGGGCCCACCTTACTGTATGTAGCAGTGAGCTCCAGGATAACTTCCACTTTCCAGTTGCCTAACTGGAATGTCGTGGTCCAGTCCTGCTGCAGCGCACAGGGTGCTCCTGTAGCGAGATTAAGAATGTCTGCATTCCTGCAGAGCTCGCAACAAGGCAAGAGTCTCTAGAATGTCTTTAGAGGAGTCTGTTTTGGCCTGGTTCCATTAACTACAGGATTGTGTGAATGAATAGCTGTTACACGCAATACGCGTGTTGTGCGCAGTGATAAATGTCTTTGTTTCCCTTCCAGTGAGGCGGCCGTCTGCAGTGGAGATCCAAAGTGTTGCTGTCTATGGGCGGTGAGGAAGAACGGAATGCTGCAGTCTGCGGGGGAGATCCGAGACGATGATAGAGTGCAGATGCCTGCCGGCGATGAGGCAGAACAGAATGCTGCTGGTGCAGAGCTACGCGGGAGTCCGGAACAGCTGTGCGAGCATGGATGTCGGATCAAAAAGGTAAAAAGAGGGCTCCGGGGGAACCAGCGTAATGGTGAAGATCTACTCACCGCTTCTTTCGTTTTGCAGGCGATCGCTGATGGGAAGTCTCCAAAGTGAAACCCAGGCTGCCAGGTAAGTTCAATCGGGTAAGCAAAAACAAACGCTGGAAGCCTCAATTGCTGGCATGATCAGGACAGCTGAAATAAAGGATACAGCAAGCACATGGGGGGCGGGTACACAGGCAAGCGTTACACGACTTGCTTCATGCAGGAGAGCAAACGCTAAGCTTTGGGTGTGGCCCAGGTTGGGGTTTTTATAACCCTGCTGCACCTCTCCACTAGACCACCAGGATCACTTGCAATGTGGATAACCCAGGGCCTTCTTAGTACCCAGACAGTCTGGATGCGGCAGCCATGTTGGCAGGGGCAATCCCAGTTAATGTATTGTTGCTCATGCCACCAAGCCACCCTCACTGTCCATTTCCTCCCTATGGTTCCTGAAGGCCTTTGATGTGCTCGATTTCGGTTTATGACAGGAGTCTAGTAACCGTTGCTTGTGGGCAGGGCTGCTGGAAGAAGTTCCCACTGAAAGGTTGCTGGTGGACGACCACCATTGAAGATCCACCATCATGCAGTATGGGACTGGAATCATCTTGGAGTCTGGATCCGTAGCCTGGGACCAGCAGCTCTGAAGAACAATCTGAGTGCACTTAATTTTCAGTTAAGAGGTAGAACCAACACCCAAGAGGCTATGAAGGCGAGAAGTCTCTGGAATCACCAGAACATGATGTGGGAGGGCTGCAGAAATAGTTGGCACGTGGTCAAAAGGTCTGTAATCCTGTCCTCAATCAGGAAAACTCTGGTACTGACGGTATCCCAATGTAAACCCTGAAAGATCAGGTTTTGGGAGACCATAATCGATGTTTTCTGGCAGTTCAACGACAGCCCAAGATGGAACAGGAGCTGAAGGAGTGACTGAAGATTGGGCGAAGCGGCTTGTGGGCAAGGACTGCGCAGAAGCCCATCGTCTAAGTAAGGATATACATAAATCCTCTAGTTTGAGGAATGCTGCAATGACGACATATTTGTAAAGACATGCAGTGCAGAGCTGAGACCAAAAGGAAGCACACAATACTGGAAGTGGTCCGTTGCCACAGGAGAACCGCAGATATTTTCAATGCGGCCTCCAGATCAGAATATGCATATATGTTCATCCTGAAGGTCTACCACGCTGAGTCAATCGCCCTTCCGGAGAGAGGACTTTATCTGGCAGGGCGTTATCTTGAATTTCTCTTGGGGTAGGAACAGATTGAACTTGGGAGAGGTCTAGGATAGTGGGAAGACCAGCTGGTTGGGTTTGGGCACAGACAGGAGCAATAGCCCTTCCCTTGCTCCATGATGGGAGCAGGTTCCACTGCTCTGAGGTCGAGAAGCTTCTGTACCACGGCTGAGGGAGGGTGACCCAGTCTGCTGTAGAGGAGGGTGGGAAAGTGGGGTACGGGGGAGGGTCAAGCAAGCATAAGCCGAGCGAGCGACTGACGAAACCCATTGTCTTCGCTGATGGTCAGCCACACCTCCAGATGAGACAAAATTCATCTTCCCACCGGAGTTTCATATGAACGATTAAAAATATAATTTAGATGTTTTATCAGCGGAGAGACCACCCGCTGCTGAAGAGGAGGCGGTTTACTGCGAGAAAAACCAGCCACCCTGCTGCTGTATACGCGGGGGCCATTTGGCGCATCAGGGCAGCGTGCACAGCAGTCCTGAAACCCCCTTAAAACCAGAGAAGGTCCTCATTTGAGACCAAAACCTCTTGTAAGGTGCCTTTGCTGTTTTCGCAAAGAAAGATAATGACTTGGCAGTTTGAGTGTTTGCCTTGGTCTTTATGAGCTCCTCGTCCGTGGAGGAGTGGAACAGTGCTTTACCCTCAAAGGGGAGATCAGGCACCTTGTCCTGAGCCGCCATTGAAAACTTTGTAGCATGTAGCCATGCTTGACGGGAGAGGTCTTCTCTGAACATAAGGCCCATAGCAGAGGTGTCTACGTGATGGGCCGCAGCCTCAAGTAGATCTTGCACCAGAACCCTGACATCAGATAAGCCGCCCTTGAAGTCTTCACGTCTTTCAGGAGGAATACATTCCTGAAACTCGGCAAGCTCCTTCCACAGCTTGACATTAGCAGCTGCTAGGATAAGCTCTGTATTAGCCTGACTAAGCTAAAGAGCCTAATTAGAAAAAACCTTCTTCCCAATGGCGTCAAGGATAATGTCCTCCTTGGAAAGGATCTGAGACGCTGCTGTGGAGGATATAGAGGCCGGCTTTGACTGGAGCGTAGCTGCTGCCACCACCATCGAGGAGAGCGGACATGCCAACAAGGATACTTCCTCAGACGTGTGAAGTTTGTAGCGAGCGTCAATTTTCTTGTTTAGGTGCTGGCCGGAATTTGTCACAGACCTTACAGGCCTCGCCCAGAACGTTCTTCTGAAGGAACAGGCTGGTGCGCTCCTTTGTCGACACCCCCTCTTATGGAGCTGGGGGCTCGGGAATTGGGATGTCTAGCAACGCCATCATATCCAGCACCCGGTCGTGAAGGCTCGACTAGAGCGGGGCGAGTCATCACTGTCCTGGTCCTCATCCAATGAGGCAGGAGCAGACGTCTGACCCGCCGCACGTGGAGCCTCAGGGCCCGAAAGCGTGGTTGACAGAGCAACCAGTCTTTTCCACAGGGGAGGAAAGTGGAGGCAGAGGAGGTAGTGGAGATGGAGGCCCCACAGGGAGTGGTGCAGGAGGTCGTACTAACGGAATCTGCAAAGGTATTGTCAGAGCAGGGCCCGGTTTAGGATACATTTCCTTAAACAAATCCTTACAGTACACCTTCAAGGTTCAGCATGCATAAGCGTCTGAAAACTGCCGAAAAAAATGCATCCTTGTACAAAGGTCTAGGCGCTGGAGTGGGCAGAGGCTGCTCGGAAGGGGCACATCCCCAGGATCGGAAGGGGCACACTACCAGGACCACAAAGAGGAAGGTTGCCAGGCTGGTCCCCCCCTCCTCCCAACTGGATCTACCTAGATAAAAGGACGTAGGAGGAAGCAAGACTGTACGCAGCAGTGAAATCCGAGCAAGCCAATCCATTGGAGGGCGGAACGGATTCTTACTATCCACGAACATGGAAAAGGCTGCTCTGCCCCCAAAAACAGGCCTCAGCACCAGCCAGGGTGAACATTGGTGTAAGAGCTGGTCAAAATGGCCACTGCAGTCCACGGGTGTTGAACAGCCATTTTTTCAACGCCTGAGGCGAACTGCGTCACAGGTGTAAGCTGGTAGTCACCACAAGGGAGTCAGGGGTCTTATTTTCCATCTTAGCCTTGTGACAAGGAACCTCGGCGGAGCAGGTGCTGGAAGACACAGTGTTTAACCGGCTTCTTTGCCTCCTCAGCAGGATCGGTTCTACCACAAGTCTGAGGGTGGGAAGGCTTATAGAGTCACCACCTGAAGCCAGAATCCCCAAATGGGGCTCCTCAATCCTGCCGGTCTTAGATATAGCCCCAGAAGGGGAACCTCAGGGGCCATCCCAGTACGTTAAGTTACCTTGAGAGGGACATCGAGCCGAAACTCGGTACACTTAGTTCCAGATGTGGAAACCTCAGTGCTGAGCCCGGTGAAAACAGCGGCAGAAGAACTAGGCCTATCTTTAGCCCCCAAAGGGTGAACCTCGGATGAAGATCCGGTCTTGGCAGCCCCTGTACAGGGGGGTCCTCAGAGGAGAATCTGGTGTGCCTTTTAGGTCCCTTTCCAGACACCTCAGGGAGATCCCCGGTAATGGAGCCGCTTGGGCCCTCACAGACCCAAAAGACCCTGGGAAGGAGTCCCCTGGCCGGGGTTCCCTGAAAAAGGAACTTACCGGTCGTCTCCTTTTTCTTCAATGAACTGCTGCAAATGTGGAGGAGAAATACGTTGAATAACTTCCTCCCACCTAACAAGCCGACACTGGAGTGCCTGGACAGAGAGGGAGTCGCAGTAGAAGCACAAGTCCCAACAGTGTTCTGGGCCTAAGCACTCCAGGAAAAGAGTGGGGGATCAGCGACGTTCGCAGGATGAACAGGACACGAATCCCAGACGTTTGGCACACAAAAGAAAATAATCCATGTGATGGAAGTGCGTCCGAACCCGACCGCGCAGAGAAAAGGACTGAAGGGTGGTGCGCGGGGCAGCACTCGGAAGGCGAGGCTACGGTCACATGCGGGTGGCCCTGCGTAAAAATATAAAAGCATCAAAAAAAGTTTTTAAAGTGTTCCGGCCGCGTCCCAAAGGACTGAATGTCCCACAAGTATGGAGGAAAATGGACAGGACTTAGTCTACATGTGTTAACTCGCATGTAGACTTTCCATTCAAAGATCTGAAAAATGTGCCACTATCGATCTTCGATGTAGAGAGCAAACTGACCCACATATAAGAGATCTTAATTATACATTATTTTATTGACAGTATTTGTTGAGCAAGGGGCAGCAGAGCTCAGTTATGTGATAAATAAATGACACCCACAGCCTCTGAAAGAACTTCGCGGAGTATTTCACTGGTCATAACCTGATCCGAGTCGGCATTTGCAGCCTCTTCAAAAAGCACAGCTTAAGTGTAGCATGGGGGCTGTGCATTCCCACCAATTGTGAGGTGGTGGGCCAGTGTTGGAATGGAGGACTACCGAAACACGAGTGAGGAGTCTGCAGCAGACTTAGTCAGGAACTGCTGGTGACTAGGATCATTGAAGCAGTGATTGAAAGAGCAGGCCTGTTATGTTAAGCTTACAAAGGAAATGCATTTCAGCGAGGACAAGAGAACAAATACTGCTGATTGGAGAAGGAAAGGCAGACCACCCGCTGAGCAGCAGTGACACTAGGGTGAAAACGACCATCGCATCTCAGAAAAGGCACAGGCAGAAAGCGAGGAATCGATTCACTTTGAGGAGGGAGAATGAATAAGCAACGAGAGTGAGTCAATGCCACCCCAGTACCCGTATATCCCAGCGCTAAAAGGTTTGCGAAATGCAAGCCAAAGAAATTTGAGCGCAAGAGAATCTCCCTCCGTTAACTTAGTAAAGTCTATAATGGCAGGGAGGAGAACAAGGACCCAGACAGATGTAGGACAGCGTTGACAAGCTGTGTTTATGTTAAACTGCATGCTGGAGAAGTGAATACAGAACACATACGAAAAATAAGGGAGAGGCTGAACCTCCCGCGGCCAATGAAGTAAAGCTAATTAAGGGGCCTGAAACACCTTAAAGTGGGTCAATTGGGGGTGAAGAAGGCACACGCGTGCCAGCAAGTAAAGGGGGTGGGAGGGGGAGGGGAGTGCCACACACGTGCCAGCAAGTATTAGGGTGGGGGGAATGCAGCACACATGCTAAGGGGGGGCACACGCACGCAGCAAGTAAGGGGCAGTGCACGTGCCAGCAAGTAAGGGGGCAGCACATGTGCCAGCAAGTAAGGGGGTGGCATGCACGTGAGGAAGGAGGGGGATGCACGAGCGCCAGCAAGTAAGTGTGGGAAGCACACAGGCACGAGCAAGTAAGGGGAGGGACAGATGCATGCACCAGCAAGTAAGGGAGGGAGGGAGGGATATGCCAGCAAGTAAGGGGGGTGCGGCACACACGCACCAACAAGGGGGTGCACACGCGTGCCAGAAAATAAGGGGGTGGCACACGTACCAGCAAGAAAGGGTGGTGGCATGCTTGTGCCAGCAAGAAAGGGGGGTAGCATGCACGTGCCAGCAAGTAAACGAGGGGGCTGCACGAGCACCAGCAAGTAAGGGTGGGAAGCACACAGCCACCAACAAGTAAGGGAGGGACGGACAGGTGCATGCGTCAGCAAGGGAGGGAGGGACAGGCCAGCGAGTAAGGGAAGGGCGCACATCAGTGAGAAAGGAAGGGGGCCGGTCACAAGTTGGCAAGAAAGGCTTAAGGGCATGCTCCAGTGAGAAAGGGAGTAGGTTAGAGGGGAGAACTCACCTTCCTCTTAGCCCCCCTCACTCCTTTAGTTGTGTTGCCTCCTCCTCTCGGTATCCCTACAGATTATCCCCACCAAAAATATTGGGGTAAATATGGTCGTCTGGAACGCCATAGGCGATATTTTGGGGGGGATAATTTGTGGGAGCAGGGGTTGCGGGGGTGTCCCCCGCACATGTAAAAATAATGCAGTGGTGTCCCCCCGCAGGTTGCATGTCTCAATATTGCGTCAAAACTATGGTGATATTTTTGTATCGCAATAATTTTGAGGGGGATATTAACACATGGAACCCTCCTCTCCCCTGGCGTTTCTGCTTCCTGCTCCCTCAATGTTCCCCCTTCTCTGTTAACTATGATCTTACCCCTTTTGTCCATCAGTGCCTTCCTTCCTTTGCTTCAGCCCTCCATCCACTCCATCTTTTCTCCATCCCTCTCTCCTTTCTGCACTTTAACCATCCAACTCCTAGCTCCCACACCATTGTCCTATGAAGTAACCTTTTATATCTCAACCCGGATTGAAATTGGGGCCTCGAGTGGGAAATCTAGGACGCCTGTTCAGTAATTGGATGTGGGCCACTATTAGCATTCCACCTGATTAGACTGCAGCAGTGTTCTGGTGGAGCGACTTGGGCTGCAGGACAAGTGGCTCTGCACACCAGGATTTCCAAAGGTGGTCCACTATCCTAGAGTCAGCCTGTCTCATCCTCAAGGACACCCAAATCCATTACGGCACTGCCGCCGATGCAAGTAATTCCTGGGTTTACTGTATATTTTACCAAGATTATGGACCACAAGGGGGGGGGGGGGGGTGGCTTGGCAGCCATGCAAGCGTGAGCTAGTCTGGGAGAGCTCCCACCTGATCCGGCGATTGATCCTGGAAGAGGCCGAAAGCAGACGCGAAAAGATCGAACAAAAGCTGCAGAGAGGCACCGGAGGGTCCAGGGCACACACAGGAGAAAGCCCGAGAAAAATCAGAGGCCGGGAAGACAGAAACTGAGAGAGCGAGATACGTGGCACCGTCAGGCAAAATGGCGGACGCATCTTGCTGATGGGAACGCTCGCGCCCTGAGATACGAAGGGAGCGCAGGAAAAGGAAGGCAAAGCTCGGAGGCGCTGACGGCCGACCATCAGCCCAGCGGAGAACAGCGAGTCACCCCAGAGAGGTACCTGACTGGCCGGTGAAAGGGAGGAGAAGATCGAGACACGCGCCGCCAAGCTATACCAGGGCAGGCGGAGGCGCGGACGCCCGTGGCTGCGGACGCTGGGCGGCGACCCGCAGCGCGTATCAGCCATCGAGGGAGAAGGGCCTAGGCGGACAACGGTAGAGGAGCTCGCAGAGGTCTCGTGAGCCCGGCCCACACCTAGCCACCAGCAGCAAGCACAAGTAGCTGCACCGGAGCGGAGACTAATGGTATGGTCACCGAAGAGACCCTGCGCGGCATTGGGAGATCCTGAAGCCGGAAAGCGAAAAGGACAAACGGAGCGTTTGGTCCCGGGCCAGGAAGCTGATCTGGGGACTGTTGAACGCGCGTGGGGGATACAGCCCACGTAAAGTAGTACCTAGGCCGTCAGTGGAGACCTCCAAAAAGGGGTAAGGAAGGAACTACGAACCCGCAACAGCAGAGCCGCTGAAGAGCAGAACAGAGCGGATCAACGTAGCGTTTGACCCCAAGCCCGGTAGCCACTCCGAGGATTACAGGACATACGTGGGAGGACACAACCCACTCAAAACAGCACCTAGGCTGTTAACAGAGGCCACCAAAAGGGGGGACGGAAGGAGGAAGCCACAAACTAAGCAATTAGACTGCAACACAGAGAGGGAAGCGACCCCATGGACGGCTAGCCTCCTTCCATAACCACCAGGGCAGTCGAAATAGCCAGGGAAAACACTACTCCACGGCAAGAAGACAAACGCTCCCCCTGCAAGGCCACGTAGAAACCCGTAGGCAAACATCACTACGGTAATCATAGACTTTGTATGAGCAAGATCCACATACTAGCACAGGACAACTGAAGCTAACATGCCGGACAAGCCAAAAGGTGGCAGGGGGAGACAGACTGTCATGGAGTCATTTGCCCGCAAAAACGAAGACCAGCAGCCTGAGGCAGCCGAGACGGACACGCCAGTGCCATACGCCACGCAGGGAGAGATCAGACAGGTAGAAGGTAGCATTCTGGAGGCTATAGAAGCACTGAAGACATTGATAGAAGGCAAGCTGGACGCAGTGATTGTAGACGTGGGGCTACTCCGACAGGACACGAGGAACCTAGCAGAGTGTGACGACGGTGGAACAAGTACAGAGTAACACAGCGAACAGGACTACCTCCCAATCGCAAATGTCAGAGGCGCTACAACGGATCAGCACACTAGAACGCAGAGCCGAGGACGCGGAAGGCAGGGCCAGACACAACAATGTATGCATAGTGGGGCTGCCGGTGGGGGAGGAAGGCAGAGATCCCACGAACTACATAGAGAACCTACTGATCCAAGAGGTGGGAGCAGGCACCCTGTCCCAGGGCTTCGTAGTGGAAAGGGCACACAGCGCGCTAACCAAGAAACCCCGACCCGGGATCACCACCAAGACCTATGATCGCGAAGATCATGAACTTTAAAGATAGGGAAAAGATCCTGGCGCACTCGAGGGAAAGTGGAGTCATAACCCGGAATGGAGCCAGGATAACCATCTACCCAGAATATACGGCCCTCGTGCAAAGACAAAGCGCTCAGTTCTGGCCGACCAAAGAGCGCCTTCGAGCTGCGGGCGTGAAATTCATGCTGCTATACCCGTCTAAGCTTAAAGTGTTGCACAATGGGAGGACACAGATCTTTGAGACCACAACCGATGCCCAAGAGTGGATGGACCAGCAAGGGATCCCGCAGCCAAGTGAGGGGAACGAACGGATCAGAGAGGCACCCCAGCGCGGTAGAGAGTGAGATCGAGAACGGCATGCACTACCTAGGAGCCCGAGGAAGCCGGGTCAGGCAGAACCCGGAAAAACTGCAGTGGGCCGCCGGGCGCCACACTGTCTCGCTGCAACAAGAAATCAGGAACACACCCTGCTGAAATGTGAAAGAGCAGAATAATCAACAGCTTAAGAGTTCAAAGGCCTAAACTGATGATTTAAAACGGGAGCACAAGACTCCTGGAACTGGATCACCAAGACCCACAGTAGGAACCCCAAGTAAAGACAATGTTTGCAGTGTCAGCTTTAAGGCACTACGCCACGACAAGTACGCCCGTGGAAAGGAGGGTGGTACCTGGAGAGCGGTGGGGCCCGAGCAGGGGGAGGGAGGCTTGGCGTTTGTTATTGTTGTTTTTAGTTATAATAGTTCGGAGGTTAAGTTTGTGGGGAGAAGGCATGAGGAAAAGAGGACAGACAACAAGGACACAGCGGAGGCACGGAAGATGGACACATGTGGCAGCACCCGGGCGAGGAAGACCGGCGGAGCGCACCAAAGAAAAAAGCAAATAAAAGACTGAAGCCAATGGCCACAGGGTCAATGTAAAGCCGGAGAAACATGAGAGAAGGAGGACATACAAACCATTTATAGCACAGTAAAGGGGTGGAGGGAAACCGATCCCCGAAAGCGGCGCACCAAGAGGACATAGAAGGGAGCAGGCCCATGGGAAAGAGCAGGCCACTGGCGCCAGCCTCCACAAGGACCGAGACGGCCTAAATATCGTCACATGGAATGTTAGAGGGCTAAATGAATATGTCAAAAGGCTAAGGGTCTCCACCTGGTTAAATAAAGCGAGGACCCATATTGCAATGCTGCAGGAGACGCATTTGACGGCTGAGAGGCAAGCTAAAGTGGCAAAGAAATGGGGAGGCCAGATGTATAGTTCAACGTACTCCAACTATGCAAGGGGGGGTGACGACCTGGATCGCTCCGGGCACCCCATTCCAACTCATTACTCAAGAAAAGGACACCGAGGCCATGGTCCAGATTGTTCATGGAATGTTGGAGAACCCGGAGGTTCATACAGACCAGACAGGGTATGTACCAGAACGAAACGACATGGAACCTCGGGAGATTCCATTACGTTATTGATAGGACAAACCAAGCAGAGGGAGAATGTATTGTAGCTTCACTAGACGCGATCAAAGCATTTGATTCGGTAAATTGGGACTGGCTCCTGGGAGCACTCGCCCATTTTGGGATAGGGCAGGGGTTCCTACGTTGGATAAAGCTGCTCTACAAAGATCCGAGCAAGGGTCAAGACAGACAGGCATGTTTCCGGGGAATGGAGCATAGAGCGAGGTACGAAGCAGGGGTGTCGGCTGTCCCCAAAGTTATATATTTTGGCCTTAGAACCATTTGCGGCCTTCCTAAGAATGGATTGCAAGGATACGGGCATAGTGATAGACAGGGAAACACACCAGATATCGATATACTCAAACATACTGCTCTACGTTCAGGACCCAACACCCACCTGCGGGACTTGCTCGAGGCGCTGGGAGCGTTCGGCAGGCTATCGGGAATCATGGTTAACAGGGAAAAATCCTCACTGTTCCCCCTGGCTGGCCTGCGAACAGTACCATCAGACAAATTGCCATACCTGGGCCTCACATGGACCCTGACCACCTTCAGATACCTGGGGGTGGACATTTACCATGACATCACGGAAACACACATAGCTAACACGCAGACAGCCGTGGACAAAATTTGGAACGCTATGCCGTTCTGGAAGGCCCTACCATTGGGAATGATAGGCCGAGCGGCCTTACTAAAGATGACGGTCCTGCCCCGGCTCCTATATTACTTTGCTAATATCCCTTATAAAATCCCAGGGGCTTTCTTTAAACACCTGCACACCATGGTGAGAACCTTCCTGTGGGGAGGGGGGAGAAACAGGGTAGCACTGAGTACACTACAAAGGGGCTATGAGTGGGGGGGCATTAAACTCCCAAACTTCGAGTATTACTACCTAGCGGCACAACTCCAATTCGTGGTGCGATGGCTGGGGGAGGAATCCTCCATAGACGCAATACTTTTTCGGCCAGCATTCCAGCAATTTTATTTAAGGGAACTCCTTTGGATAAATGCTGCCCAGGCCAAGACCCTTCCCAATATGGCCCAGCTGGGCCGAACATTATGGAAAAGAGCCTGGAAGACACAAGGTACGCAAGACCCCTGCTCAAGACATATCCCCCTGGCGGGACTGGTAGATAACCGAGTAACAAGCCTGGCCACGTTCAAGGAACAATGGGAGGACAAAGGGGTAGCCCAAATAGGGGACCTATGGCAGGAAGGACAATGGGTTGGATTCCAGTCCCTGGTGGAGGAACAGGATGTACACAAAGGCCAATTCATCCTGTACAACAGCTTAGTACAAGCAATAAAGAAGAGATGGGAAAACTATGCAAGAGGCAGAGGACACGGAGGGTACGCTAGACGCATGGTATGATGTTTCTGAGGGAGGACACATCGTGTCCAGGCTCTGCGAGCAACTCTTGGGAATCACTAACAAAAAGACACTGAACGCACGAGCAAAATGGGAGGAGGAACTTCAGCAACCTTTTCAAGGATGAGGAATGGAACAGAATCCTCCAGTACACGAAAAAGGTTTTCAGGAACGCCAGGTTCAGGCAGATGCAAATCTACATTGTGCACAGAGCATATCTAACTCCCAAAAGGATGTCGAAGATGGGAGACTGACAAACCCGGTGCTTCCCACGCTGTCAGGAAGAACAAGCATACATGGCGCATATGTTCTGGTCGTGCCCGAAAATAACACTTCTGGAACATAGTTAAGGAAAGGGCGAAGACAGCAGGAATTCATATGCAAGCCTGGTCACCAGAGTCTTACATACTGGGCCTGTTTCCGAGAGGAGACAGACAGACGACACACGTGGCAAAGATGAAAGACCCGTTGACAATACTAGCGAAGCGCCACATTGCAATGGCATGGAACACAAGCGAAGGACCCTCGAAGGGGGGCTGGTGGGCAGAGCTACAAAAATGGCCAATAGCAGAGACAGCAGTCTGGACGAGAGCCACGCAAAGGAGAGTAAGCAGCAGTGGGGCCAGAATACTGGCGTGGAATACCCTAGTGCAAAACCTGCTTGGAAACAGAGATGGAGACAGCACGAGTGACTCCAGCGGCTCGGAAAGAGAAGAAGCTGACTCGCTCGCGCCGAGAGCGATACATAAATCGGAAGGAGGACAACACAATCGGGAAAGAGGAGGCCTAGCCGTGGCCTGTGTAGACGACGGACAATATAGACTCAGCCCTTCGGGGGGGGGGTTGTGGGAGGGCGACGGGATCAGGGGGAGTTGGGAAATGCATTTTTTCTTTGTTGTAAAACCAATAAAAAGTTAAAAAAAAAAAAAAAAAAAAAGATTATGGACCACAAGCTCCCTCCTTGCCATATCATCTATAACTCGTGGAATGATCCACACACTGTTTGCACATCTGATTCTGAATGGGCTTTCCATGTGATGCAATGTGTGCCTAGCAGAGTTCTGCCAGCAAGGATCATGAGTGCGCACACATTCCTCTATCCTGTGGATACATGCTACATCATATATTCTGGAACCACAGAGTTGGGGCCGTATTACTTGGGTTTGGCGACACATGACAGATGTGGTAGAATCCTTGTGTGATCCTCCCCCCCCCGTCACCCCCTCTCCTATATGCTGCCATTCAGGGCCAGCAACGTGCTGCAGGTGGTGGTCTCCATATATCCACTTGCAGGCCTTCCCTGTAGCGATTGTCCTATACCTCCCACTTGTTTCTTGAGAAGGTAATATCTGCTGTGATGGGATCTCGTCACTTCACCCCAGAGGGAAGCCTTTCCATGTGAGGCTAAGGAGGTGAGCCAGCTACGCAGCATTCCCTCTAGGGGTGGCTGGCATCAGATCCACACAGGGAGAGACCAAGGTAAGACTTCATTTATTTTAGTTGATGGAGAAACCCAGTTGAAAAAGTAGGTCTATAGTCTTTTGGGTTTTCTTCAGACACGCTTGATGCGAGTCTCCTGCAATGAGCCAGTCGTCTAGATATGGGTACATCGGAATAGACTGCCTGCTGGTAAAAACCCTTGGGGCTTAGGCAATGCCGAAGGGAGTACTTTGAATTCATAGTATACAACTAAAACTATCTCCCTAAATACCTCCCTGCTAGAGACCCTTCTGTCTTCTAGCTCCAACTGTTTGCAGGTCAGATGCTTCTCAAAGCAGAGAGTTGGGGGGGGGATGAGTTATGAGAGTGCAATGAGTTATGAGAGTCAACAACACAGTCAATAGACTGTCGCAACTGTATATTAATTCACTATAATGCAGATTTTTGTATGTTTATGCGCCACACAATGGCAAAAAATTCAAAAACGTCTTTCAGTTAAATAAATTTATACTGTTTTGTTCCTCCACTGTGAGCTTTTGTTCCGAGCTAGCAGCAAATCTAGCTCCTCTGCAAGGCTTTAGCGACCTCCCGTTAAGCCATAGGCTAGGGAAGCCTGACTCAAAACCCCCCATATCTCTGTACTTCTCAACCCTCTCGAGTCAGGCCCCTTAAAAAAAGAGGGTTCGCCCATTCCTTTTTCTTAACAAAAGAAAAGAGACATGGGAAACAATAGTAACAATCACGGATAGTGAATGTACCAAAGCAAAACTATACCCCAAGAAGATATCCAGAAATGCCAGACTGAAACAGCTACAATTCTACATATTCCACAGAGCGTATCTGACTCCAAGGAAGATTTCACGCTTCCCCGGAGCGAATATACAAAGTTGCCCGAAATGCAGAGAAGAAAATGCAGAAATAGGACATGTTCTGGCACTGCCCAACGATTCAAAAGTTCTGGCGAGAAATAGAACAACGATTACGTGAAAAATGGGATAAAAAGCTGAGGCTGGACTATCAAATCATGCCTCCTAGGTCTATACAATAACCCGAACAAAAACAGGGCAATGAAAAGGATGATGCTTAAAGTGGGCAAAGGCCAAACCTCAAATAGCGATAATGTGGAAAACCAAGGATGGATCAAACGTGTAAACATGGTGGAAAGACTTGAAAAGGTGGACCATGGCAGAAACAGCAGTCTGATATGAAGCACTGAGACGGGGAAGGAGAGAAAGTTCCACAGCCATCACATCATGGAATGCAATAGTACAAGGACTATACACCTCACCAGACGTGTTTTTTTTCTAAAGTAATCTGCTCTCTAAGGTGGTAGGGGATAAGATTAGGGGTTATTTTTTTTTTAGCTCATTCAGTCTCTGGTACATCCATGGGGATTTGGTGGGATTAATTCAAGGCAGTTATCAGGGAAGAGCTGATAGCCCTAAAGGCTTCTCCGGACAAGCAGAGAAGGACGTGAGAGCAGGAATAGGAGACTCAACTATGGCTACGCTGAAAAGCTATAGGGTGATCCGGAGCCAATTGGATCTGTTGAGAGCAAAATGGGCTGAGAAGAGTCTGCTTAATGCAAAGCAACAGTTCTATATCTAGGGTACCAGAGCAGGTGGATTGCTGGCTAGGCAACTCAAGGGAAAGGCTGCAACCCAGACCATTTTGAAACTACAAGACTATACTGGGGAACTTGTGACAGACAACAGGGAAATACTGAAGCGCTTTGAACGCTATTATGTATGGCTTTATATGCATCCGATTGCCTGTTGGAAGATC
Source organism: Ambystoma mexicanum (assembly GCF_040938575.1). Classification (NCBI taxonomy): domain Eukaryota; kingdom Metazoa; phylum Chordata; class Amphibia; order Caudata; family Ambystomatidae; genus Ambystoma; species Ambystoma mexicanum. The sequence continues at coordinate 283,444,307 of NC_090941.1, read as the reverse complement.
CTCAAAAAGGCTATTTATACTCTGAAAACCCTGTCGGAGGTCGACAAAGCGTCCTTAGAAGGGGAGATTCTAGAGCAAGAGGTACGAACTTCCCCTACACAAGATTGTATAATTCCTTAGAGTCTGTAGGGGGTATCACTGGGTCCATGGACCAAGCAAAACCTGTATTCCCAAAGGCTAATAAAGATCCCACATTATGCAGTTGCTATTGCCCTACTGCCCTCATCAATATCAATGCCAAGATCTATACAAAGACTTTGGTGACGAGATTGGAGGCACTGTTCCCGGATCCTATAGGCCCAGACCAAGCAGGATTCATCAAATCCCATCAAACCTCCGATAACGTTTGGCGGGTGTGTCACCTAGTGGGAAATAATTTCGAAGCGCAAGACTCCTGTTCTTCTACTGTCACTGGAAGCCGAGAAGGCATTCGCCTGAGTCGAGTGGTCTTTTCTTTTCCGGACCATGTCTTAGGCAGAAACCTGTGCAGTTCCCTCTGGGACCACTGCAAAAGATTTAGGACTACAGGTGTTTGGCAGTAAACCCACTTGGTAGCAGTCTGTACCACACAGATTCACTTGGTAGCTGTGGCTGAGCAGTCAGACTTCCCTCAAGAAGAGTTAGGCAGTATACAGGGTATTCACAATAGGTCGAGAGAACACAATAGAACAAGTAAACACTGACCAGGGCTTGGTGTAAAAGAGATATAATTATATATTTAAAACCACATCTAGAAAAACACACAGGCACTAATAGTAAGCAATTCAAAAACACGGTCACTAAAAGATATACACTCCCTTAAAAGAATATTGGACAAGTCTTAAGTAAAGCCCCACTTATTTTCAGACAGCGGTGAACGCTTAACGTAGATGGCACTCTAATAATTCGTTTTAAAAAGGGAGAGAAAAGCAGAGAATAAATTGAAACAGATCCCAACACTTTTTCACGAACACAACAAGAGAGGAAGGCAAAGTAACACTGTGAATTCAGAGTCAGTAGGCCGGATCTGCTTTAAGAGGATCAAAACGAAATGTGTCCAAGGTCACACGGTTGCAGTGCACACAAGTCTTGTAATGGTTCAAAAAGAAAGGGACCAGTTAGAAGGTCATGACGGTCAGCCCAGTCCAGAAGGTTAAGAGGTTATTATTACCTTGTAGCAATCTTTAGAAAGGGGGGCCTGGCAGACACGGTACCTTGAAGTGGTAAGAACACTCCAGCGGGGGCAGTTGTTCCTGGCAGCGGATGCAAGTCGGTGCTTCGTCCGGGGGAAGAGGGGATCTCGCCGGGGAGAAAGACATTAGTCCGTTGCACTGCCAGGGAAGAAACCAGCCGCGGAGTTTCTCAGGTGCAAAGAGCGGTCCGTTGATTCGCGGTCCATTGATAAGTGGCTATCCGGCTGCCGGGGTGCTTGGCACGGGCAGTTCGACCAAAAACCGGTCTGGGGTGCGAAGAGAAGGTAAACTGGTTATGCCCACCAGTCAGGGGAAGAAGCCTCTCCAGCCGGGAGATCTTCTCTGTCGTCGGGAAGTGGTGAGTCGGTTCCGCAGGGCTCCACCGGTGGTGTTGTCGTGGTAGGTCGGCTCAGCTTCTCCCGCGTCGGATTCTCAGGTCCTGTGGTGACGTCTGAAGTCCCAGTCCCCAAAGCCCTGCTTTTATGCAGCATACCCCCATTCACTCAGCCTAGCTGTCAATCAAACATGCTAAGTGGTGAGCCGGCCTGCTCACCACTTGGGCCAATCACACAAGAGTGCGACTTGAGTTACCAAGGTAACTCAGTCCAGGGTGCCTAAACCCCCTCCTGCACCCCCTGTGGTACCCAGACAGAGTGGCACCACTTTTGGAGGCTTCTGTGGAGAAGCCCGCCAAAAAGTGGAACAAAGGGCTCGACTTGGGTTGGAGTCACAGAAAAGAATAAACGCCATTTTAGAATCGAGTCCTGGAAAAAAATACCAACCGGCGAATTAATATTAATTAAATAAACCGGCGGTATGTTCGAGGCTATGAGAATTAAATAATTAAAGTTGGTAGCCTCGAACAATGGGAAAATCCCACAGGAAAATATTCGTGGTCGAATATAAAAAGTAGTATCCACTGCCACCAACCAAATCTCGATCAGGGGGGACGGAGACGTGCCCCCTCGACTAACAGACCCGGGGCAATCGAATTGCCCCCACCAGTACGTCCACAATATGATGTTTTGTACTGGTTTCTGTTAATAATTTGGGACTAGTAAAGCCAATGGTGACTTTACATGCCCCGGGAGACAGTAGTCAGTCCCAGGGTATGGGGTCTATGGTGGGGTGTCACTATAACACCTCTGTGTTACTGCACGGAGGGTGCTGTGTAACACACAGTAAAAACACACGAGACCCTATGGAGTAAAGGACCCCATAGCCCATAAAACACATTAACAGTCAAAGGAACACCATAAATCATGTCCAAGAGTGGGAGAAAAAGAGTCTCACTCTTGGCAGGAGAAAAAAACAAACTCCAGAAATCCAGCAAAGCTGCTGGGGACTCACTAGGTTAGGAAATTCAGCCTAAAGAGAGAATTCTCCCTAACTCCATGGACAGTATGGGCTTTGGGAGTAGGTTTATGCGGGTGGCCAGGGCTAATTACTGCTCACCTAATTTGAGACTGAGGATTAATGGCCAGCTTTCACAACAAATACGATTAGTAACCACCCGAGATATGGAAACCCGTTGAAACCAACCCCTTCTGGCATCTGATTCGCTGGACACCTGCCCCCCTCCTCACTCAAATTGACAAGAACATCACACTGCAACATGAAGACTGCATTGGTTATCTGTTTGTTACGTTAATATATGTTAATTATTAAAGCATATGTATTTGCACATATGCTAATAAAATACTTTACGAAAAAAAATTAGAAAGAGGGACAAAGGGGGGGGGTTTGCCCCCCCCATTGCCGTATGCCATATATCTTGAACCTTTCCTCCAGAAATTGTGGGAGGCTACCGGTGATTAATCCAATGGCGTCATCACAGATTCCCCAATGTTGACCTCCTCCCATTTGGCCAGGGGACAGCAGCCGCTACCTTATCCTGGGGGTGGTTATCTGAGGGAGGATCACATGGCAGGAGACAACTACCAGAGAGACTTTTTGACTTCATTGGACAAGATGCAATATTCCCCCTTTCCAATGAGGAATACCCTCTAATACCAGAGTTCTTAATGGCCTATTGCGATTCTGGTCAGGCCCCCACCTTTGACCTAAACACCCACAACTCGCCCATAAAACAGCTCTTGTTTCTGATGTGCCTTTACTGAGAAAAACCATCTGAGAGTTAAAAGTCCAATAACATCCATGGACTCCAACTCCCATAACCACCCAGGTACTGAGACCAGGAGGATGAGTGAGTTTGTGCAAAGTGACAAGAGCTCGAAGTACAACGTGCAGGCTAGTGGTTTTTCCAAGCCTTCAGTACCACTGAGTCTGACCAAAGCATCTGGGGAGCCCAGTGCATTCTGGCAAGCGCGACAACAAATGTTTGAATAGTACTAAATTGCTGATACAAAAAAACCTGATGTTTGTTTGAATGCAGTCAAAGCGAAGTACATATTCAACACCCAATAAGAAGAATGTTTGAATGCAGACAAGACAACGTGCAAAGGCAAACTGTCAAAACAAGAACAGATGCAGGAGATGCCAGTGTGGGGAGAAGTTTGAGCAAACTCTACCATAGACAGAAATACTAAGCACTGCACGGTATTTTCTAGTGTGGTATAGCCAAAGAGCAGTGAAACGCTTAAGTTGTCCTGGCAGGCGAGTACACTAGGCAGATGAAATCATATGACGATTCCAGGAAGGGGAGAACACCTTGTGATCTGCAGAGTTATGTATGGAGTGAGGGGTCCCCAGGCCCCCCCACGTCGTACGCTCCTCAGTACAAGGCTTGGACCACGTGCCTCCGGTAGTGGGATTGCCCCTTGCCCTTATGTAAAGTTAACCACGGTTGAATGCTGCATAGATGGGACTACTGAGCAGGACACGGGGCATCCATCTTTTGTGGCCCCTTTCGACTCCATCTTGGGTAAACGGGCCTCACTGCGATAGTACAGCAATGCTCAGCTTCCCTTCCACCGCAGCAGCCAAGGACAGAGACACACACACAAGAGGCGCGCAGGCAGCTGGCTGGCCCCCACCCTTGCACTCCCCCTTTCGAAGGAAAGCTCTGCGCTTCCATTCTCACGCTGAAGCTGGAGAAAGTTGCAACCATCAATATGCTACAGTTTTCTTCCTCCGAGATCACTGTTCGTCTGAGAACCGGCATGTGAATCAGGATGAGCTAAGCACTTTCTGCTCAATTCGTCCTCATAAACGTGCAAGCCACCCAACCCCATTAGAACAATTTATTGCCATCCTGACCCTGCACCCCCTGTAAGGTATTTCTTTCAAGTGCCAGACCCTCGCCTGTGCTGCGAAACCCACCCATTACACTTACTAACCTCAAGCATTTTTACTACTATATATTTTTATTTGTACCAATGAGTTTTGAAACGTAGGAAAAGATACGAAACACAGCCCGATTCTTCTACATGCACAATAAGGTCAAGGCCTTCAATTAGAGCCACGAATGACCCAATTGTACTGACAATAATCATTGTGTGTGATTTATGTAGAAATGTGACAAGTAGCAGTTTTAATAATTTGTTATTTAGTGTGTAACCTATTAGCTTAGGTGGTGACTGGACCCTGACCTGCTTGGAGCACAAGATGTTTGACGTCCGTCATCTCGTCAGCCACTCAGCCAACCAGGAGGAAGAGATGCCACCCTCACCTACAGCACCACACCCCCTGGCCAATCGGGTCCATTTAGCATTTTTTGTTAGAGTTACTTTAATTAATATAAATATAAGTGTGATGTAATGAGAGTTAGAGGGTTTTTGGGTCATTTCCTAGCTGGAGAAATAAACCATCCTTTGAACTCTTGCAGCCGGGTCTCAGTGCCTCTTTCCCCGACAAGGGGTTGTGTCGGCTATTTTATTTTCTCTCACACGTAGTAAGCCGGGGAAAGGCACCTACAGTTATAAGAAATTCTAAAGAAAGTGTGAAAGATTCCTGGCAGGTGGCAATCTGCAAAGTTACAGGAAATTCTAGAGAAAGACTGTTACAGAACTTAATGTTTAAACAAGAGTTGTGCAAGTTCGGTAAAGACACAACGGAACTGTTAGCTAAAGAGACATTTTTGCGATCTTATTTAAGAATCCAGAGGAAGGGTACCACCCTCAGGATCCAAGAATCTTTACATTTGAGAACATTTTCTTTGGAGTCATTCTAATACTTTTGATTTTGGAACACTTGCCAACATCAAGTCAAAAACATTTCCTTGCACCCTTTTTTGTTTTTGTTTGTATGTGTGAGGGTCAGGGTAGGACATTCTGGACACAAGGACAGCCAGTTACTGACATCCTGACACAGACAGATCCTTATTTTTGATGTCTAGGTAGGGAAATCCCTCTTTAGCGTAGGGCCAGAGAGGCATTTTACCAACGCATTTTTATTTAATAAATGCGTTGTTTGAAAACATGACTACCTTGTGTCCAGCTCTCAATGCTGACTCGTCACATACCAAAGAATGGGAAGTGCTGGGGGTCGGGGGTGTGGTTGAACACAAAGTGATAGCTTCTGCAGAAGATATGCTTTTGGCCCTTTCCGATCGACTCACTTGCTGCGGTGGTCGCAGAAGTGGCAGCATTTGGCAAGGTGTCAGGACTGAAACTTAATATTAACGAACCAGAGGTTCTGACAGGAGATTTGCTGGAGGCGGCTTGGGATGGTTCCCCATTCCACTGGCCAACAGGACAAATCAGATACTTGTGGTAAACATCAAATTCGTTAGCCACATTATATGGAGCAAACTATTCACAAATAACCACCAAGAAAACGGATTTAAAAAAGGTGGAATCATCTTAGTATATCATGGTTGGGCCGGATGGCCTCGATTAAGATGGTGACCATCCTGAGGTTTCTATATTCAGGCCTTGCAGATTCCTCTACCTCTGAGCTTCTTTCGAACACTGTATAAGCTCCTACCGGCTTTCATATAGAACAACAAGAAGCCGAGGGTGGTGCTGCACTTGCGAATGGCCCAGAGATTCCAGGGGGGGTTTGGCAGTCCCAAATTTCTACTATCAGGGTTCGAAATTGTAAGGAGCTGGGAGCTATTTAGCTCCTGGTTATAGCCAAGGGGAGTCTGAGTAGCTTCAAACTAAGAGCTACTATGAGCTTGTGACTCCCCAGGCTTGTGTAGGTTTGGAATGTGTATGAAAAAAAAAAAACACGCCTGAAAGACATTTTAAGCATGTTGGATAATATACCATGGACAGAAAGTTTGTTGTACGCACACGTTACGATTTGCTATGCATTACGTACCAGACGTATCAACAGCTGATGCCCGATACCTAGGAGTTGATTTTTGCACCTGGTTAAAGTCCAATTTCAACCCCTGTATTACTACTATCAAACAGCTCAACTAAGGGTGATCAAACACTGGCTCTCATGCGACAATAAGAAAAAAATGGGTCCAAATAGATAGAGCAGTGGCCGGTGCCCATTTAGTGGAGGTCCTTTGGCTAACAAAAGCAGATAAACTGGAAGTATGCATGCGTCCCAAATAGCAGCATTGTTCCAGAGTTTATGGGATGTCCTGATACAAAATAAAAGGGATCTTTTCCATTCCAGGCCCTTTCACTCCACTGTTTCGCAATCCACAGTTCACCCCGAAAATGGTGGAGGCCGCTTTTCCTCGGCAGTGGGGCGTTTACGGCTGCAAGACATAATGCATGACCAAGAAATCAAGTCCTTCGAACAGTGCAAACAAAGTTTTGGCCTGAGGGAAGGGAACAGACTTGGCCATTACCAGTCACATTCACTCAACAAGTCTGCGGCAAATGGACAATTGACTCTGTTTAAAGAGTACATTACCACCCACTCGGGCGATAAACAGTTTCTCCATTATATAAAATTATCTCTGAAGACCCTGTGTAGGGATCTTGGCCCTACAAGGAGAAATGGGAAGGGATGCTGTGGTGGGAAGTAACCTAGAAAGAGTTAGAATTTCTGTGGGGCAATATCCCCAAATTTACAAGGTCCTTCTCCAGTGGCATTATAAGCTGGTTCCAGTGGCATTATAAGCTGGTGAGACTACAGAGGACGTTTCCGGATGTGGCAGCCGAGAGCTGCAGGGCTTGTAAGGGTAGGGGAGATTGTGCTCACATTAGGTGGACTTGTCCAGTAATTCAAGCTTTTTGGGAACTGGTGATGTCCTTGATTAATAAAATGCTACAAACAAATCTACCCTTGGGGGTGGAGACTTGCCTATTCGGTCTATGGGACAAAGAGACAGCGCAGCAAAGCAAATCATATTTCAAGGCATGTATAGCTTGAACATGCAGTAATGGCCACAAATTGGAGGAACAGATAATCTCTCTCTGAATATGGATGGTTGACAAAAACTTTGGAGCATTTTCACAATGGAATGGGTATCGTACAACATCCAGGGAGAATACCTGAAATTTAGGGAAGATTGGGGTATGGTTCTATCATATTTACACAGTGACTATCAATATCCATTGTCAGCCTCTGCCTAATATGTTGGGTTTATGGAACTTTATCGTCAGACTTGTCAGAAGAGTTCTTTTCAGTTCAGTTCAGTTCTCCTGAAGGGGGGGGGGGCATGGCAGGGCTGTGTGTGGGGGGCGGGGGGTGTTAAGGGGTAGTTAGTTTGTCGCTAATAACTTAACTCCCGGTCAATAAACATATGTCGCAAGTAAATGCTCAACTCGATATCACCTGAAAGTTATTCATCAGTAGAGTAAGAGAATAATCCCAGCAACAAAAAACAGATAACCATGAGAACCTCTCAATTCATCTTAGTTTACTCCCTCCATCTCTACGACCTAATCCTCTGGGTTTCCTCCGTCTCAACACAGGACCAAGTAGAAGCTGTACCGCCTGGCCGGTCCAAAGTGCCCTCTATCTCTCTCCTGCCGCCCGTCTGGATTTAGTAAACATTCACCATCTTTCATTGATCTTATTAGCCAGCAAGCTCCGTTTGCAGAGAAATGAAGGCCGTGGGGAAACCCCCATCTGTAAGTGATCTTTTCTCTAAGCCATTCAGTCATAGGTCTCAGAGCTTTTCTTACGGCTAGAGTGGCCGCTGCAAGATCTTGATACAGGGAGATGGAAGCATGCACTCTAGCCAGGACCTCCAGAGGGTCCCTTTGTTGTGCCTGAACTCTAGGTCGAGCCTGGTGAACCCCTTCCAACTCCAGGTCTGCTACATCCATCAAACAAAGTAAGTGGCAAAAAAGATCAAAGACCCCAAGGTCTTCCCTGGAAACAGCTGGTGGCAACCCTCTGATGTGAACATGGTTGCGACGGGAACGATTTTCTGTGTCCTCGTGTGTTCTTACAAAGCCTCGCAACGCGTTTCAAGGGTTTCTATTATACAGGCCCACTCACTGACCTCATATGCTTGTTCACAAACGGTGGTCTCCATCTCCTCCCACTCTTTCCTCCGCTTCCTCCACTCATTTATCTAGAGCAGTCATCTTTTGAGGTAGTTGGCTATACCTTTTTGAACCCATTTGATCTGAGCGAAACGGTCTTGCAGATCAAATTTAGTAGCAGCTTGAGGCAAAGCCTCGCTACCCAAAAGGGGAGTCAATAGCGTGGACCATTACTTCGATTTGACCCTCGCTTCTTGGTTTTATCCACATTATTTAGGAGGAGAGATACAATGTTCGCCTGTTTGGTGCCTTGGCCATATTCATAATGTTGCGCACAACATACTCCACGTGGAGGTTTATGAAAGGAAAGGATAGAGAGTGCAGGCAGGATAGCATGCCATATTGCGTTTCCATTAAATTCCACCCAAAGAACTGAACTTTAGTATATTCATAATGCGCACCAAATGACCCTGAGCCAGCGGAAGAAGACAACGAAAGACAGACGATATAATAGGAGCGTCTAACAATGCAGGGTGATAGCACGACCTCTCGCTGTGAGAAAGGGGTCTGGTCAGCATCACCTGAACAATCAGGTCTTCAGGTTTTTTTTTTTTACATTTTTTTTTTAACAGTGGAGCAGATCCCATTTCCCCAAGACGTGGAGGGATAGCGTTCCAGGCTCTGTGTGCAGCCAGAAAAGCACAATTCTTCTCCTGCATCAATTTGCAGGCTGGTATTTTAAGTTGATTAGTATTGTTTGCCTAGTATTGTTGGCTAGGAAAGCTCATCACATCAGGTGCGCCGCTGGCGCAGCGCACCTCTCCAGCACCCAGCCAGCTGCTGCCACAAGGTAAGCCGATCAGGGCACCTTTATACCTTGTGCAGCCTTTGAATCTTAACATTTGATTCTGGGCAAATGCCCTTACTACTTTGAACCCAATGCTGCAGAAATCGCCCACGACCTGTGCCACATTTCAGCCCATTTGGCCTCTTTTTCGTCAGAGCTCACCGAGATTCAAATGTCCCTTTGTATCCATAAAGATGACCGCCACCTTATCGCGATGACAACCCAAGACACAAAAGGAGCCAGCCAACCCAACCACATTGGCTGCCTGAGTGCATATCATCCAATAGGGAAGACTGGCAGGCGAAAGCTGGCCCCCCTACCAAAGCCACCACACCGAAGGCTTCTGTATGAGCCAGCGCTCGGAACACCAGGTCTGCCAGCACAGTTGCCTGCGTCGTACTGACCCACGCTCCCAGATGAACACTTGTACTCCGAGCTACCCCCTCGCCATGATGCATACACCAAGCCCAGAATTGTGAATGTCCTGAAGACGTCAACCACGTGTGGCTACTTCACATCTACTCACGGTAAGATGACCAGCCCACTACGCGGCCTACCCAACTCCACCCCCAATGTAACCTATCCCCTCACGACTGGAGCACAATTGTAACTCGGTAAATCCTGACAAGTACTGAACGTAAGGCCTTCTGACCAATCGGCACTTGGCCAAGATATTGACTGTCCCTAGTACAGCGTCAAACGCGCCTGTGTTTCGGTTCCATTAATTACTGCACCTCACATCTCCAACCACTTCTGCCGCATGTTGGCCCTGCTTGCACTAGCATGCTACGGCCCTCTGCCCTGCTTCCTTGTTAAGCACTGCCTTAAGCCCATCACCATAGGTGCTATGCTGTACATGTAGGCCTCTTGATGTGCATCCAGCTAGCATTTCCTTAAACTTACCACTATAGGTGATATGCTGTACATGTAGGCTTTTTGCCATGATGTTATTTATGACGCCCTTAACACCCAGAGATTTCTAAGCGCGGACCCGGGGATCGAACCTGTGTTCTCCGTATCGTCTTGTTTCCAAAGCGAGCGCTTTGCCCCCGAGCTATCCTCCTGAGAAATAGGCATTATGCACTTTATGTAGGCCTCTTGACGTGCATCCTTGCTAGCATTTCCTTAAACCCACCACAATAAGTGCTATGCTGTATATGTAAGCTTGTTTGCCCCAGCACCCTTTGGCTCCTTGTGCCTCACCCTAGCTTCCGCCAACAAGGCACCAGCTACTAAGTCTCCAACTGACAACCCACAACCACCACTGGATACCATAGATTATTCACCATCACTGACATGTGAGCATCCATTACACTCTGGCCTCCTGCCTAATTACTATGGCCCCTCTCCAACCGACCTCCAAAGCAGACGCAACTCAACCACAGAACCATGACGCCCATAAACAACCGAACTACCGACAAGTCGAGCCCCCATACCTACTTCATATCACACCAAAATCACTCCACACTTGCACCAACCCTACACATTAGGTATGGCTAAAACACTCCATAGCTCACCTACCAACCCTTCATCAGCATTCCTCCCGCAGATGCACCCATTCAACACACACACAAAACCCATCCCTACCACCTCACGACTATCGATCTACGGGGAAGGTAACTTCGCTCTGAACACAACCAACCTTACATGAGAAAACCTAGCCTCATCAACCTCGCATTCGCTCCCACACACTTCCAACCAAACGGGGCCCACCCCGAGACATAAAAGTATGTTACCTGAGAACTTACCCATTCTTGAAACACACTACCTAGATCAACTTTTTCACTGCCACCCTACGCAATACCGTGACACTTCATCAACCACTAACCCAACTTTTCAACAGAGAAATGAGAGACTTTGCGATAGGACTTAGGCCCTCCATCCTCCAGGAACTCAAACCAGCCCAAAGGAATTAATCTCCCCACCCCCCCAGCAGCCACACCCGTCCCATAGCAACTTAGACTAACACTATTACACCTTGCGTAACCTCTCAGCAAAATCTGACCTCTAAAAGCAAATCGGCAGTGGCCGTAAGAAAACCTATTACACCGAAAGGGACATCTACATCTAGTAGGGATAAAGAAATAAACATGCCCACCCTCATCAAGGGAGCCCTCATCAACGCCAAATACCTTCCAATACACGCCTTGGACATCTCAGACCTCATTACCACCAAGGGTCTAGACTTCATTGCCTTAACAAAAACTTGGCTGCACCAAGCAGCTGGTCCGTCCTTTGTACTTGCCTTACTGGATGGGTACTCCATAATTAAAGACAGAACTACCTCGAAAGGAGGCGTCGCCCTTATCTCAATCAAAAAAAAACCTCAGCATAAGAAATATCTAGCCAAGCCTTCCCATCAGGAAAACTGTTGGCCAAAATAACCAAAATAGCCCTCTCTGCAACAGCTTCTCTCTCACTACACCTCATCTACAGACCTCCGGGCCCCACTTCATCCTTTAAGGAGGACATAGCTACTCTACTAACTATGGACTTCAAACCTACCTCCAAAGTTCTCATCCTATGAGACTTCAATCTAGGACTCAACGACAGTACAGACACCCAAGCCATGGCCTTGACCAATTCCATAGAAGCACAAGGCTTCACACTGCGCACTGCAGGCCCGACACATGCCAACGGCTGCACTCTAGACTGGCTTGCTGACCACAAATGCATCACCAATATCTTCAGTAATGACCCTTACCCATGGTCGGACCACAACATGATTCTGTTGTGCATCAGCACACCTACACAATCAACCACTCCCACCATTGTTGTTCCAGCTACTCAAGCACACAACCAATATGTGCGGGGTACCGCACATGGCCATAACCCTGCCCAACTGAGCTCCGCCCCGCGCATCGCCCTTCAGTCCTTCACTACTGCCTGGTCTGCGACCATTTAAGCAATAGAGGATACTTTTTAGAGGGGTCTGCGGGCAGGCGTCTGGAGGTAAGGGGACTATGGACTAGGAGTAAGATAGTCTCTACGGTGAGTAACTTTATTATACTCCTACGTCCTGTCCCCTTCCCTCCATACTTGTGGGAGGCTCCCAAGCATGCACCACAGTTCGCTCGGGTGGATGGAAAACCCCTTACTGGAATACTTTTCTAAGGACAGCTTGACCAAACTGGCCATCTGCCCTCGAGCTCAGGTCCAAGCAGTAATGCTTACAAAATGCTGATGGGGCAGCCCACGTAGCCGGCCTGGCAATGGTTTCCCAAGGAAAATACTTTTGGAAGGCAACAGCAGCCGCTTTGCCACTTACAAGATGGGCATGAATGCCCTTCAGAGGTTGAAGGCCCTGAATGATATATGCTTCAGAAATGCAAGAGGCAATCCATCAGGAGATATTTGCTTTGAAGCAGGTTTCCCTTTCGGGTCTCCAAATGTGACAGAGTTGTGAGGAGCCCCCGAGTTCACTCGTTCTGTCGAGTTAAAACTTCAGGGCTTGCCTGACATCTAAGCTGTGTAAGACTCTTGGCATCTGAGGCAGGATTCGAAAAAAAAAACACAGGTAATGAGTTAGATTGATTCAAGTGAAAACCGGTAACCACTTTAGGCAGGAAAGGAGGATGGGTGCGGAGCACAACCTCATCCTTATTAAAGGTGAGGAACGGATGTTCCACAGAGAGCTTGAAGCTCGCTTACTCGCCTTGCCGATGTTACTGCAATCAAAAATGCAACCGTCCAAGAAAGGTATTTGAGATCAGTGGTGGCCATGGGTACAAATGGTTTATGGCATAATCCGATGAAGACCACATTCAAATCCCATTTGGGATGAGGATTGGGTACTGCTGGAAAGAGATGTAATAGTCCCGCAAAATGTCTTTTAATGACTGGATTCGTCAAAGAAAAAGGAACAGCTGTCAGTGGACAGGTAGGCGGCAATAGCCGACAAGTTAAGTCCTGCAAGACATGGATGCCCAAAGCGGCAAGATGAGATATGAACTAAGTAACAGTGTCGATCGTAGCTTGCCCGGGGCAGAGCAGCTTAGCTTAACACCAGTGGCAAAAACGGTTCCACTTGCTCCTATATTGAGACCTCGTAGGTGGTTTCCTGGCCGCTTGGATAATGTGCATATTGTCTTTCGACATGTTGAACTGTGCTAATGATCTGAATTCAGGCACCAGCCTGCCAAGCTGAAAGATTGTGGGGAGGGGTGCCACATCTGATGATCACACTGGTGAAGCAGTTTGGGAATCAATGGCAGTCTGATCGAAGGAAGAATCAACAGATGCTGAAGTTCGGAAAACCAGAATCTGGCGTACCACCAAGGAGCTATGAACAGGATAGTGCAATTCAATGTATTCCTGAACTTCCAGAGTGACCGAAGAATGAGAGGAAGTGGCGGGAAAGCACAGGCCCTCATGTTGTGCCATGGGATCTCGAGAGCGCCCCCTAGGGAGAAGACCCAGAGACCGTTGTTGGAAGCATAAAGATAAAGTTTCCTGTTTGTAAAAGTCACAAAAAAGGTACACTCCTGGAGTGCCCCATTGGCGAAAAATGGCAGAAAGAACCTCCGTGTTTAGTTCTCACTCGTAGCTGGCTGCTGTCTGGGGGCTGAGTGAGCCTGCAGTCACATTGATTTGACTCGGAATGTGTACAGCCAGCAGCCAAATATCGTGCTGGATGGCTCATTTCCAAATTTGAAAGGCACGGTCCACAAGGAGGAGAGGTGACTTGGTGCCACGTTGCTTGTTGATATAAAAACATCCCCAGAGTGGGGGTGTGGCTTAGCGGCCATGCGGTAGGGGTTGAAGCTTAAGAGCTCCAGAGAGATCCTGGCTACTATCCGACCAAACTGGCGTAATTTGCTGAGAAATATGAGTGCACATGTCGGAACACTGGGGGCACAGTTGGAGAGCTTGATGGAACGAATCGGAGCAGGAATCGTCTAGAAATTGAAGGCAAGGACACCCCACGCCAAACCCAAGATGGCAGACTTGAGCAGCGGGGTTCTCTGAAGAAGGCCCGTTGCACACAAGGACGAACCGGCGCCTACCAGGGAGCAAGAAAATACAGCTGCGTAAAGTAGCAGCAGGCAGGCAGCGGACACGCTCCGAGAAGCACCGGGAGCAGTGGCTGCTGCGCAGACCCAGAGGACCGGAGACCGGGAGCTGAGGTAGCCGCCTGCATTGCGTACACAGCCTTCGTCTGGACTGCATGTCTGAAGTCGCCGTATCCGGACCGTAATCCTCTGAGAAAATGGCGGCCTCTCCGTCCCGGAGCTCTACACCCATTGGGATGAGGAGGACCCACAGCACTAACCAAGGCCCCGAGGCCTAGCAGAACTCTAGCGGGTGGGAACTTCGCACTAACATCTTGGATCACCCCAGCAGCAAATACAGCAGCAACTGTCTCAGCCTCGCCGTTGTAGCCAGAGGTGAAGGTGCATACCTATGGCAAAAAGCTACTGTCCCCAAGACTTGCTTTCCCGTGGCCCTCGACGCCAACCGGTCCCCTTAAGGAGTCACCTGGAAAGTATTGCCACAACAAAAGTGAAGCACCTTCAAATAAACCCGCAGAGCGGAGGAGCCCAGGAGCAATCGTGCTACCTCCCACAAGGGATCCTCTCCCCCCCCCCCCATCCACCCCTCAGCACAACCGTGGACGGACCGCCGAAGGTGTACATTGTCGGCTGGGAAGAGGGGCGTACACCCCCATCCAGACCAGAGCAGCGGTCGCTGCAGCAGCGCACCGAAGCAGGCTGATCCTCTGAGCACTGTCCAAAGACTCCTGGGCACAAAAATGACTCCACGAGGGCGGAACCTTTCCTCGGTCGGAGCGGAGGGGAGAAGAGCTATGCAGCCCCGAGAGGCTACAGAGCAGCAAGGCACGCTCAGAGGGACTGAGACCTCAGCCCCCCAGGAACGCTGGACGGAAAACACGCACCTCTGTGTGGCGGGAGGCTGACAATCTTGGGCATATATCAAGCGAACATGGCAAGGGCCGCCCCGCAATAACGATTGCTCGTCCCCCCCTCCTGACTCACCCTAGGGGAGGACGAGAACTCTGCACTGCAACACTCACCTGCGCCGCACCAGCAAGCTGTGCGCGGTGCACCAGGGGGCCCAAATCAGCTGGAGGACTGTCAATCCACTTCTCAGATCCTCAGCAATGTTAATTAAATCCCCCTGCCAGCATCTTCTCAAGCACAGGATCATCCTTGTCCCCCCCCAGAGTGTGCCCGGCACCACCAGAGCCCAGAGTACTACTCTCCATTCCAGCCGGAACCAACACCCTCCCCCCTCCCAAGGAGTGGGAACACACTCCTAACCCGCAGCCAAGCACACAAAGGCTCGGAAGGGGTGCCCACACTTCTTGCCAGTGGAGCGGCAGCCTGAGGTTCCAGAGGGGCAGGGCTTCTCCTCGGAGAAGCGTGCTGCGTGGAGGGAAACCGACAGAGTGCTGCCGGCATCAGGGGCAGGCACTGCCCCCCTAGGTTTACCTGGCTTAACACCCCCAGTATGCATCAAGCGGGGGGAGGATAAGGCCTCCTAGAGCACCACGAGCCCAAGAACCACGGGCCAGCAACGCACAGTACACCCTATAACCCGGTGCAAGCCTCAGGATTGCCTTCTGCAGCCCAGCTTCCTCAGACCAAACTCCTGCGACCTACATCACACCCCAACCCCCGTTGGCGCACAGGAACCTCCCAGCACCTTTTCAGGAGAGCTTGCATCCTCTGTCAAGAAGGGACCTGTCGCTCAACCCCAGAGGAGGGGTGAACACACTCCTCAAAAATCAGCAAATACTCGCAGAAAGGCAGCGAAGGGGAGCCGCAGCCAAACACCCCGGCTCACACAAAAGGGTGCAAACACGTGCACTGGAGAGCGGTGCAGTTTGAGCCTCCTCAACTCTCCCGGGGGGCCCCCCATAGGACCAGGAGCTGAATCACACCACCACCTGGCCAAGAAACCACTGAGAGACCCGTCCTCTCGCTCCAACACCCATCACAGGACCAAAAGCCAAGCAAAAGCCTGTCAGGCACAAGGCACTTGCGCACCTCCAGAGGCATCCCTCAGAGACGGCAGACACCACCTGCTACACCCAAGCCTCAAAGCGGCTAGCCTCTGGCTAACACCAGGTCGCACCCCATAGTGAAACCAGGAGCTGGGCCCACAGGACAATAAAACCCTTGATGGAGAAGCCACTACTGCGGTCCCACGCACCCAGCTTCCCCCTTCAAGCTCGAGTGACCCAGAATCCGCGCAGCCAAAGCAGTCACAGTTCCCCTCATCAGTAAGCCAGAGACTGCTGGACCACAGACTGCCGGACCAGCCCCAAATCTCTACGCTGCGACCTCAGCACATCACACCTCAGCTGTAGACTCGGACCTAAACCCATCATGTTGAAAAAACCAGTGAAGCAGGCAGACATTGCTGCTACTCCTATCCACCCCTGCAGACAGACAGATCGAGGAGGGGGGACTGCCTAGAACCAGGGGAAACCAACACTGGGAGCATGCACGCAGAACCACCCCAGGAAGGCACGACTCAGGCGGTCACGATGTCTGACCTCCAGGACCTCCTGGCAGCATTGACCAAAGAATTTCAGAAGGGCACCGAGGAGGTAAAGAGCATCATCACAGCACTCGAAACGAGAGTGGGGGGGGGGGGGGGGGGGACTAGAGAAACAATGGAGGTGGAAACCACCCTGTGAGAGCACAACTACGAAAGTGAGAAGGGGGCAGACAGGCTGAGTGCACTTTAAGCCTGCTGCGAAGTACTCAAGCAGGTGGACTCAGAACCGCGCCGCAACAACATTCGCCTGAGAGGGATCCCACATCCATTCCAGAGGCGGACCTCAAGCATTATGTGAGCGATCTTTTACACTTCATAATCACCCTGCGGACTTCACACACTCCCCCCCCCCAGCCCCCCGGGTGCTCGACAGGGTCCACAGAACTAGAGTTAAATCCAACACCTCGGCCCTGCCGGAGGTCCTGGCAAGAATACACTACTTCAAGGTCAAGGAGGATATCATGCGGGAGGCTAGGAGCTCCCCGTGAATACAGTTCAGGGACGCCTCAATCTCCCTTTACCAATATCTCGCCGCCGCCACCACACTCCTGAAAAGGAAAGCACTGAAACCAGTGATAGAATGGCTGAGGGTAAAGGGCGTATCATACAATTGGGGCTTCCCCACGGCCCCAATTTTCCCTTGGAACGGGAGCATCCGCCACATAGTAAAACCACATGAGGCCGAAAAACTACTGAACCCGGCAGCAGGGTGTTACGCTCACCTTGCGCCCACAGAGGCGTCGATCTGAACTGGACAGCTGCGGTCTCCACCAATGTGACGCGTAGGGCCGAGATGACGGACTGGACTGGCCCACCTAGCTTCGTTTGCTTGGCCCGTAGGAATATTCTTCTGTAAATGGAGAAAGGGAATTAACCACCCGTGGGGTTGGGCATAAATCCCCTCCCACCCCCGCTGTTCTCCCCACAGATCACCTTTGATGTCCCCTCTTATAGTCTCACCTGATGGTTTGAAAAGATGAGCTCTCCATCCTACATTTAGTGCAGGGGTGCGTTGATAACCATTTGCTTCACTGGCTCGAAGGAATTGGTGAGTTCCAGAACAATATTGACTCCAAAAAGTACGTAGTTCGTGAGAGTTCACATGTCTGACTTTCACTCTTGTTCGATTCCTTGCAGTTTGCAGCTTGACCCAAGAAAAGGGTTCCTCGTGATAGCTGACGAAGTTCAGGTAAGGATTTGGCTTATCCTACACAGTTCAATAAAATAAGGCCAGAATGTAACCTGTGGCTTGCTCCCTTATTCAGGTGTGGCGAGAAAATATGAAGTTCGGGGAATAATGCCTCTGGCGGTCAAATTAGGTAAGTCTATTGTGGTGAGAAGAGTTCCCCTTGTTTGTCCCTTCGTCTCACCTGGTTGTCCTTTTGTTCTCCTTAGGGGCCAGGGTACGGTGAGGATGCAATGGAGACTGCGCCGACCCGTGAAGAGGAATAGTACCCCCGGCAGTAATCAGGTAAGTCTATGGGGGTAGTTACTATTGCCTCCGTTTATTCCCTTGGCTCACCTTTGCTGTTCTTGTGTTCCCCTTAGGTGCCAGAGTGCGGCGGGAACGTGCAGAAGGATGCAGTGGATCGTGAGGATGCTGCGAAGGCCGGTGAGGTCAGGCGAGGAGGCGCGTGTAAAATGCTTCTTCAAGCTCGAAGGCGAGGTGGATCCGGAATTCAGGTAATGATCGAAGGTTTTGCTCTTATTCTGTTTTTTTTTTTTTGGAGCTGCAGACTCGAGGCGGGCGTGGCAGAATACTGGATGCAGGCTTGCAGACACGGTGAGCGTTACGCTGCTGGATGCAGAACAACGCAAAGCGTGTGCTGCTCTTCGGGCGTGGTTTAAATTGCCTCCAAAGTAGTCCCAGGTAAGTATTCCTCCCCCGCCCCACCCGAGTAAAAAATAGTCCCTAGGTAAAATAGTCCCTTCCAAGCCTCATTTGGCTTGGAGCTCTGCAGCATGGTCTGCATCAGGTAAGCTTGCAGCATGGTCTGCATCAGGACTGACTCTCCATATGCGCCAGGACCGCACCCAAACAGCCCCAAACAGGGGTTTTTGGGCTTGCTCAAAATAACTTGATGCCTACTTCCGGGTTTGCTGGACCTGGTCTGGTTCCCCGGGGGAGGGAACATCATGACACAGGGGGAGAAACCAACAAGGAGGATGCGCACTCAGACCAAGAAGACCGGCAGAACTAACCGGTCCTGGTCCCGGGTGGAGAGGCGCTGTCGAAGAATCAGGGGACCCCACTCAAAGGCAAGCCCCCAAGCAACGACGGCTAAGGTGGGGCGACACAGACACCCAGGTCCCGCCGGAACGGACAAGCATCGCCAAAAACCAGACGCCAGCCACTAACACTGGACACGCACCGAATTCTTGTAAAACACTTCAACCTCACATACAGCTTTCACTGCCACGAAATAGAGGCCTAAGGGTCTCAACCTCAAAGGATTGAGTTGGCCCAGCTGCAGCCCCCGTTGGTCGAAGGCTGTCCCAGTTGAACACGTTTTGTTTTAATGGGGGGGGGGGACAAACCACCAACACAGGTCCCAGCTCACCTGGCAGCCGCCCGCACTGGCCGGCAATAAGCGGAGCATGATGGTGCCCACTAGCTGCAAACTGCCCCCACCAAAATTGGGTCATCCATTAAGAACCTGACCATGATCACCTGGAATGTCCAGGGCCTCAACTCCCCCAGAAAACGGAAATCCGTGGAACACCACCTGACTCAGCTAGAGGCAGATGTAGTCTTTCTACAAGAAACCCATCTCCTAGCCGCAAACGAACAGAGAGTCAAATACCAGCGGCACTGACAAAGGTCATGGTCAAACGGGACCCCGAGGGCAGGTTCCTAATGATTAAAGGCCTACTGTTCGAGCTCCCAATAACCATCATTGCCATCTACTGCCCAAACGAAGCCCAGGAGCGCTTCCTACTTAGGATCCTCCCAGTCATATCGTCCTTTGCCGAAGGCAAACTACTGATCGGAGGGGACTTCAACCTCGCCCCGAACCCAACCATCGACAAGACCTTGCCGCCCAAGGCACTGGGGTTCGTGGAATTCCTAAGAGAGACGGAGGCAATCGACGCTTGGAGGCTGGCAAACGACAAGACTCGCGACTACACTTTCTTTTCGCATGTCCACAGGGGTCTCTCCAGGATACACCACATAATCTCAAGCTCGCTGTTCCCAAGCATCGTGAACATCCACATTGGCCAGAGAGTGATCTCCGACCACGCCCCAGTCATAGAGCAGCTCCAGACGGAAGGCCTACCAACACCACGACACAGGGCCTGGACGCTGCAGGACTAACTCCTCACAGACATTGCAGACAGCCCAGGAGTTGTCGGAAGCCCTCACCAACTACTTCACGGAGAATGCCTACAGAGGCTATGGTGTGGGATGCCATGAACTGTTCAGCAGCACACAGGCGCCGGCACCAGCTAAAATCAGAAGAACTGGGACGGCCACCAGGGGGCGCACGGATGCAGAAGTTCTCTGTGAGCTCCCGTTATGCAGCCCCAAGAAGTGAGTTAAGCCCCCATTTCTTGCCCCCCCCCCCCCCGAGCGTATAAATTGGAACCTGACGCCATAACGCGCCCCCCCCCCCAATCGGCTGGTCGAACACCCGACAGAAAACGGACTCTCCTTTGCATCCAAAAACCGTGTGATACCAGGGCCCCCCCTCCGCTCTGGCGCAGAAGAGTGTGAGGAGAACGGCTGAGCCCTGCAGAGCAGCGAGGTACCCCGCTGCGGAATTACACAGGCCGACACCCGTGACCCATTGAGAGCCCGCTCCCCACACCCCTGCGGCTTCGAGAGCACCTCTCCACAGAATAAGGAGGGGAAGAAAAAAAGGTGAGCGGCGGCACAGGGATGGAGATCCGCACCCTGCCGCCTCCGGGCCGCATTAGGGAGAGACCGCGGGCTTATTCCTCGTAGATAACCCAGGCCCCGGCACCTTGCCTCCGCCCCCCTCCCGCGGCCCTGCAGCATGGACCCGCCTTGATTCTGCAACTCGCAGAGACCCAGAGAGGAGGCCGCAGCGGAGCCAGGCAATTAGTAGGCCGCGAGTGGGCCAGACTAGTGCAACACACGCGATCTCGCCTTGGAACTGGAGCGGGCCCACAGCAGATTAAAACGTGGAATTAACCCTCTCCAGCATGTACCCTTTCAGCTCCATGCCTTACCATTCCACGGACAAGGCCTCTAAAAGGGCGCTGGAGAATCCCTTGGCACATTTAACGGGCCCTTGCTGAAAAGCACCCATAAACGAGGTAGCCGAGCACAGTAAAAAGTGCCGGAGACTCATGATCAGCCGAGGCCCCTCACTAGATCCTGGCACACAGTACTCCTCATGAACCATCCCAACGGCGGACACGAAATCTGAAGCAGGAGGACCCCTGCTACTTTAGAGGTAAATCAGGAGGTGGGGCCCCGGAATAGAAACGTCTACTCTTCAATGCATAGACGGCAAATTACGAACCAAACGGCACCGTGCCCCTAGAGGGCACGCACAGGACATCCTGACCTCTGCAAAGCCTCTGGAAACCCACCCTACTTGTTAAAGCAGAAACCACACCAGAGGGAGGGTAAGGCCCCTGGAAACAGGGCGTGTGCCTCCTCCTCCAACCATAGAAGCTACAGACTTTACTGCCGCCAAAATCCCAGCAGTACACCCCCAATACCCTGATCTGGTGTCGAAGTTGACTCACCAATGCTAAAGAGGTATCAGCCTACGCTCCCTGCAACACACTAATACAGAGGGTAAGGCCCCCAGAACAGGGGCGTGTGCCTCCTCCGCCTGTCGTGACGGACGATTCACAACCCCGATCAGGGTAACCGGAGAATCGACCACAATAATACCAGAAGATCACATGGACATTAGGCATAAATTGGCGCCCTTTGCTTACACCTCCAGCCCACGTACAACAACCGAATCTCCGATGGCGAATAGCATTATTACAGGGAACGATCTTGTAGCAGTAACAAAAGCCGACATCGCTGCCTTGTTAGGAGAAATTCAAAACCCGGGCACCAACATAGGGGTCAAGATAGACAGAATCACCCAAAGGCTGGACAATATGGAAGACAGGCTTGAAGGCGTAGAGAGCAACCAAGCCTCCATTGATACCCTGCCGGTCCAACTCAATCAGAGAATATCAGAATTGGAGCAAAGGGAGGAAGAGTACAAACTGAAACTCGATGATTTGGAAAATAGAGAATGACGAAACTTACGCATCTTCGGAATCCCGGAACAAGAGGACGAAACGGAGGCGGATCTGAAGGAAACCCTCCACAATCTTATCAAACTCCTCGTATCTGACGACGTGGTGGACAAACCGATGATGGAAAGAATCCACAGAGCTGGTGGCCCTCCCGGAGGTCCACGGTCAGTGCTCGCCCAGTTCCACCGATTTTGAGACAAAGCCCGGATCCTCGAAAAAGCTAGGAAATGTGATGAGATTATGCTAGATGGGGCGCGAATCTCGATATATCAAGATCTCTCCTCCTTGATATTAGCCCTCAGGAAGATGTGCAGCCCCCTCACGAGGAAACTCAAAGAGAAGAATGTTCGATATAGATGGGGCTACCCCTTTTCACTTTGAATACGAAGGAACCAAATTTAGATTGAGATCCGAAAAAGAAATAAAGAAATGCATCTCCGACCTCCAAGTAGAAGGGGGCAATCAGGAAGAGGCACAAAAAGAGGACTGAGAATGGCGGATCCAGGGCCCCAGGAGAAAGAGAGTATAAGGATTGTGGAAGTTCCGGAGAGGTAATCTCTCTCTAGAGGTGGACAATCAAAACTAATCGACGCTGGTAAGATAAAATCACATAACTAATCTACCAATGCTTTGAAGAGACATTAATGTGTATATAGTTTCAAGATGAGAATGGAGAAACTTGTGGGGGAACCAAGGAGGGGCTCAACTCAGTTAGGAGAGACAGCAATCGAACAAGGGGCGTGAAGTAACGGCCCCCACAGGTGGTTCGATGCTGACTCGGTGCGGTCAACCGGGTTCACTCGAACGCCTACAACAGGAGAGGGGAGGGGGGGGGGGACAAGAAGGGTCAAACGGAGGGAAAAGGGTCAGAGCAATATCAATCGCATTCCAGAGTAACCAATGCAGCGCACAGTCTAGGACGAATGAATGGACATCGATCACACGACAAACATTAACATTAGGGGACCGGTCTCCCTAAGGGTCAGGACACTCAATGTCAAAGGGCTCAATTCGCCAACGAAACAGTCCCTTGTAGCCAGAGAATTTCGTAGAAGTGGATTAGACATCCTTCTACTACAGGAAACAAAATACATAAAAGGAGAGGAACGACAGATTCTTGGGAAACTAGTCAGGACTGAATTCTGGGGTTCGGGCCCACTCCGGAGGGGAGGGGTGGGAATCCTCATCAGAAAAGGCATAGAGTTTGTGCTAACCAAGACATGGTCTGATGTAGAAGGACGAGCTATGTTGGTGAATGGACAACTAGGTAAGCTGAAAGTCACAATTGCCACCCTGTATTCTCCGAACACAGCCCAGTCCAGATTTAATCGCCAGAACGATCCCTAAGATACTACTGGAAGCCACAGTGCACATTATTTTGGGTGGGGACTTCAATCAATGGGCGAACCCCGCGAAGGATCGAAAACCTGGAAACCACAACACGGTTACTCAGACTAGACCTGAACCGACGGAGCTGGCCCATATGATGGACCTGTATAACATGAAGACGCATGGAGGGCCCACCATCTGGAAGAACAAGGCTACACTTTCTATTCAGCTCCCCATAACACGTACATCCGCATTGATTATATACATCTCTCCGGAGAACTCTGAGGTAATATCACAGGCACAGATAACCCCGATCACTTGGTCTGACCACGACATGGTCCTCACAGACATTGTGGGCCGACCTAGCAAAAAACAGCAGTAAATGGCGTTGCAATGAAAGCCTCTGGAAAGATGTTGTTTTTAGATCTGAAATGGAGAGAGAAATCTCTGAATTTTTCAAAACCAACGACAATGGCGAAGTGTCCAGACAAACGGTGTGGGAGGTGGGAAAGGCCACCTGGAGGGGGATTCTGATACGAGAAGGTGCATCAAAGAGGGGACGTACCCTCATTGAACAAAGGCTACGAACTGAAATCTGCCAGTTGGAAAACAAACCCGAATTGAGTGAAGAATTAGACCTGCAGAGAATGAATAAAGCCAGAGAGAAAAGAAACGAACTGAAACTATTAGAGCATTAACAGGTAGAGCGCAAACAGATTTTTAAAACAAAATTTTTTACGAAAAGGGCGAAAAGGCTGACGCTCTTCTCGCCGCCAGGCTGCGAGAGCAAAGAGCTGAGCGTAGAGTATTACAAATTAGGGACAATTCCCCCCCTACACCATACGCCCGCACCACTATCCCGGAGTGTTTTGCCAACTTTTAAGAAACACTATATTCCTCAGAGGTGGACCCAGAGCAATCTGAGACAGTCATACCTGTCCTCTATAGACGTACTCCGTATCCCTGACCTAGATGCTGAATCATTAGAATCCCTGATTACAGAACTGGAGGTTCAGGCGGCCATAAAGAGGTTAACCTTGGGCAAGTCCCCGGGCGAGGACGGCTACATCGCCGGATTTTATAAAACCACCTCCGCCACAATGGCTCCCTTCCTAACATTCTTCAATGAAATTATGGATACGGGGAAGCCCCCAGACTCTTTCACCAGGGCCCCGATTACTGTTATACCCAAGGCTGGGAGGAATCCTACGAAATGTGCCTTGTATCGCCCCATCTCACTACTCAACCTTGATGCAAAGATATATACCAGAATTCTAGCTGCAAGGCTCGAATCCCTCGTTCCACAACTCATACACTCCGATCAAGTTCATACTGGGCAGACAGTGGGCCGACATGATCCGCAAAACCCTACACCCGATCCACGCGTCCCAATCCATGGAGAACGACCCGGTCTTACTCTCCATCGACGCAGAAAAGGCCTTTGACAGGGTGGAGTGGGGATTCCTAAAAGCAGTACTACGAAAGGTGGAAATAGGCTCTAGATTCAGACGAGCAATACATGCAGTTTACACGGACCCCAAAGCATCTATATTTGTGAACGGTGAAAACTCAAGGTGGTTCAACTTACAACGTGGAACCCGACAAGGATGCCCCCTCTCTGCGATTCTCTTTGCCCTCTCCTTAGATACCCTAGCGATAACAATGAGAGCGGACCCCCTACTAGAGGGTATCAGACTGGGGACAACAGAATACAAAATTGCCCTCTATGCAGATGACGTCCTACTTCAAATCACAAACCCCTCCTCATCCATCCCCCAGGCTCTGTGCTTGATAGAGGAATACGGAAAACTCTCAGGGTTTAAAGTAAACAGAACGAAGTCGACACTCTTTCCCCGCCAGGGTCAAGAAGATGAGAATACCACTAAATTTGCTTCACTGGGTCTCCATATTGAACATTCAAAATTACAATATTTGGGGATACAAATAACGAGAAATTTGAGTTAACTATTTGAAGCAAACTTCCCCCCCTCTACTAATGCAATTTAGGTTAGATTTGACAAGATGGGATAAACTCACAATTTCCTGGTTAGGTCGGCTCAATGCAATAAAGATGGTATCCCTTCCCCGGTTCTTATACCCACTCCAGATGTTACCCATTAGGATTCCCAAAAGCTTCTTTATTGAGATCAAAAAGACCATGCTCCAATTCCTATGGCAAGGGAAAAAAGCAAGGATCCCACATAAGGCTAACACTTCCTAAAGACAAGGGTGGGGTGGGTCTTCCCAATCTCCAAAAATACTATGAAACCGCCCAACTTGATTCCACACCTGCGCGACCAAACAAACATCCAGTGGGTTGATATGGATAACCACTATTTTTCACCAGC
This sequence comes from Ambystoma mexicanum, assembly GCF_040938575.1. NCBI lineage: Eukaryota > Metazoa > Chordata > Amphibia > Caudata > Ambystomatidae > Ambystoma > Ambystoma mexicanum. The sequence goes on along the minus strand of NC_090941.1, from coordinate 283,418,548 downwards.
CACAGTGCCCGAATGGCTCTGGGCACCCAAGAAGAGAATATGTAGGAAACTCAAAGATCACCCGATACGAAGGACTATCTGGGACATCTGGACACCCGGCTCGAATATGCAAAACATTACCACCTGGCCGGCCCCCCTGAGCCACTTATGGTCCCCAAGAATCAATGATCACATTCCAGATGTAGGAAGGTTCCAAATGTGGTACGAGGCCAGCTTAGAAAGGGTAGGGCAACTACAAAGGAAAGACTCCTTCATCTAACTCTGAGTTGACCGAAGCCCTCGAAATAGGCCCATTATCCACTTTTCAATATATACAGATAAAAGGGGTTTTGAATAGAGCTATGTGGAGGCCCAAACTAATGAGAGAACTCACCCCCTTTGAGAAAATACTGGACTCGAGGACTGTAATGAAGGGCCTATTATGTGATATGTACAGAGCACTGATTGAAGGAGAGGGGGTGAACACGGACGCACTAAAAGGCAGATTTTGCTGAACAGTTCACTACCGAGCAATGGGATACCATATGCCAAGCAGTCACACGGATATCCATTTCAAATCAGTACAGACTCCACGCAATGAAACTACTGCATAGATGGCAATATGATCCCGTCAGACTATCCAAAATGTTTCAGACCACAAGCCCCGAATGCTGGCGTGGATGCGGAGAAAGAGCAGATTACTGGCACATGTGGTGGGGATGTCCCCAAATACAAGTATTCTGGTCGTAGGTCCTGGGCTGGATCAAAGAGGTCGATGGCATTAAGAGAACAGCTACGCCCTACCTCATATTGTTCGGCCTCGAGAAAGGAGGATGACTGTCAAAATCAAAGATGTAGCCCCGCAACTGCCCCTTGCGGCTGATCCCGACAACATACATTGACTCTGATCGTCACACGATGAACGCTGCATAACATGCGATAAAGTCTCTGACTTTGGGGAGGGGAGTGGGAAACGGGAGGAGGGGAAAAGGTATTTGTGCGAACCCCATGTATGAAGAAAGTGTTTGCAGGACAGACGCGAAATACAAGGAATCCTGAGGGTTTGCTTCATTAATGTGAAACATTCAATTGTTTGTCTATTGTATCTTTTCTCACATAACATCTGTAAAACTAATAAAACCAAATTTATAAAAATAAAATTAAAAAAATCAAAAAAAAAAATCAGAAGAACTGGAAACGGAGGTAGCACAGAAAGAGGCAAATCACAAAACGACGCCAATCAAGGTCATGGAACAAGCTACGCAAAGCTAAAGTAGCCCTGGAAATGCACCTGGCAGACCGTACAGCCCGAGCATTGACATACACGAAGCAGTACTATTACCTGAACAGCAAGAAAGCCAACCGCCTACTCGCACATAAACTCAAGAAAATACACACCAGGAACAACATTGCAGTCCTACGGGACCAAGGCGGGACCCCACGCTGCTCTGAGGCCGAAAAGATGACCATCATGACCGAGCACTATAGGAAGGTAATTTCAGGGAACCCTACGGAAGCGGCAGCACACGCCGCCTACCGGAGCATGATCCCAAGACCACCCCGCCACTCCCAGATGGAAGACCCTATATCCTCGGCGGTGGTGTCTGAAGTGATCCGCTCCATGAAAAACACGGCTCCTTGCCCAGACGGGCTGCCTGCGCCATTTTACAAGAAAAACAACCACATCCTGCCCCAGTTTTGATTCCAAAACCGTGAGTAAACCTAGAACTCTGCGTGTCATTCTGCCCAATTGCTCTACTGAATGTAGACTCCAAGAGCTTTGCCAAGTTACTGGTGTTAGGCAGAAACCCATGCAGTTCCCTTAGGAACCACTGCAAAAAGTTTAAGACTACAGGAGTAAGCAGTAAACCCAATTGGTAGCAGTCTGCACCACCCAGATTTACCTGGTAGCTGTGGCTGAGCAGTCAGACTTCTCTCAAGAAGAGTTAGGCAGTATATAGAGTATACACAATAGGGCTAAAAATGCAGTGGAACAAGCAAACACTGACCAGAGCTTTGGTATAAAAGAGTATATATAATTATTTATTTAAAAACAGACTTATAAGAATACACTGGCACGAATATGTCAAGCAAGTTCAAACACAGTCACTATAAGTATATACACCTCCCTAGTTAATTATTCGACAAGTCTAGGTTAAGACACCACATATTTAGCAAAACAGAGGTGAGCGCATAACCGTAGATGGCACTCCAATAATTTGTTTAAAAAGGCAGAGTAGGAAAATAACAGTACCAACACTTAAACCACAGCAAGTCAAGAAAGGCAGGGTCTACTGTAGAGCAAAATGTTCATAGGCCAGGCCCACCCTTGGAGAGAGTAAGGTGGAATGTGCCCAAGATCACACAGTGGAAATGCACTCAAAGTCTTTGCAGAAAAGTCAAAAAGAGGTTGGATCAGTTCAGAAAGGCAAAGTTAGCAGGTCTGAGGTCAACCCAGTTAGAAAGTCAAGGATTTACAGGACACCTTGGACGATCTGTTACGAGGGAGACCAGGCGGGACACAGTACCTGAAATGGTGAGAAAGCTCCAGCAGCGGCAGTTGTTCCTGGCAGTGGGTGCAAGTCATGGCTTCAACCAGAGGAAGAGATGGTCTCGACGAGGAAGAAAGCTGGAGGTCGTTGCACTGCCAGGGACGAAACAAGCCGTGGAGTTTCCCCGATTAAAAAGGTACGACCCTTTTATTCGCTGTAGTGGTGAAGCGTGGCTACCCGGCCACCGGGGTGCTTGGCACGGGCCATTCGACCACGAGATGATCCAGGAAGGCAAAAAAGACGAACTGGTTGGTCCCACCAGCTCAAAGGGAAGAAGACTCTCCTGGAAGAAGATCTCCTCTGTCGTCGGGAAGTGGTGAGTTTCGTACAGCAGGGCTCCAACGGTGGTGTCGTTGTAGATGGCACATCTTCTCCCCTCTTCAGATTCTTTAGGTCCTGAGGCGACTTCTGAAGTTCCAGTCCCCAAATCCCTGCTTTCATGCAGAAAAACCCCCATTCAACAGCCTAGCTGTCACTCAAACATGCTAAGTGGTGAGCTGGGCGGCTCACCATTGGGCCAATCACACAAGGTAACTCAGTCCAGGGTGCCTAATCCCCCTCCCACACATCCTGTAGACACCAGACAGAGTGGCACCATTTGGAGGGCTTCTGTGGAGAAGCCCAAGGGCTAGACTTGGGTTAGAGTTTCAGAGGCAAACACAAACGCCATTTTAAAACCGAGTCCTGGCAAAAAGACCCAACCAGGGAATAAATATTAAATAAATAACCCGACGGTATCTTTAACATTGCACCAAAAAGTGGTGCATTTAAAATCAATGGGAAAATACCATAGGAAATATTCAGGTGGAATATTTTGCGTGGTATCCACTGCCACCAACCAGAAACTTGACAAGGGGGGACTGGACAGTGTCCCCTTGGAAAACAGACCCAGCGGCAATCGAATTACCCCTACCAGTACTTCCACAATATGATGGTTTGTACTGGTTCTGTTCACAATTTGAGACTAGTAAAGCCAATGGTGACTTTACATGCCCTGGGAGACTGTAGTCAGTCCCAGGGTATGGAGTCTATGGGGGTCACTACGACACCCCTGTGTTACTGCACTGAGGGTGCAGTGTAACACATATCAAAAACACATGAAGCCCTATGGAGTAAAAGACCCCATAGCCCATAAAACACATTACATAGTCAAAGGACATTCTCAAATCATGCCTAAGAGTGGGAGAAAAAGAGTCACTCTTAGCAGGAGAAAAAAAATAAACCCCAAAAATCCAGCAAAGCTGCTGGAGGACTCACTAGGTTTGGGAAATTAGCCTTAACAGAGAATTCTCCCTAACAACTGGCACGCAGGCTCGCCGGACTCCTCCCAGACATCATTCACCCAGACCAAAAGGGTTTAATTCCCGGGCGCAACACCTCGGACATCAGGCGTACCTTAAAGATCATTGAGACAGCCAATAGAACTGGAAGAGCTAGTGGTGGCCTCGCTTGACGCACACAAGGCGTTCGACATGCTGGACTGGGGCTATATGAGGGAGACACTGGGTCACTACGGAATTGGCTCGAAATTCTTGAAATGGACGATGGCCAACTATCAGCACCCCACCACAACCCTGAGGCTCAACAGCGCCAGATCCTCAAGAATCGAAATCACTAGAGGCACACGCCAAGGCTGCCCCTTGTCGCCCCTTGTCTTCGCCCTGTCAATGGAGCCGTGTGCATCCAGAATCCGGCAGGACCCGGCAATCCTGGGCCTCAAATTCAAGGACGATACCTACAAAGCAGCCCTATATGCTGACGATATACTGCTAACACTTACGCAGCCAAGAACATCCCTCACTGTGCTATGGGAGGAGCTAAGCAGCTTCAAGTCAGCATCAGGGTTCTCAATCAACCTCACGAAGTCCACAGCACTGGGCATCAACATTCCAAGAGCAACGCAGGACTCTATAACGGCCTGCCTCCCAATCCCATGGGCCAGATCCCACTTAAATTACCTAGGCGTCCGCCTACCGAAGCTAGCAGAACGCACATACAAACTAAACCTCCCACCCCTGCTGAAGGACCTACAGTCGGATATTGTCATGATGCCTACCCCCGGGGACCCAGACCAAGTCCAGCAACCCCGGAAGCAGGTATCAAGTTATTCCAAGCAAGCCCAACAACCCCTGCTAGGGGCTATTTGGGTGCAGTCCTGGGGTCTATGGCGCCAGGCTCATATGGAGAGTCAGTCCTGGCGCCATAGGCACCAGGCTCGTAGATGAAAACTTACCTGATGCAGACCATGCTGCAAACTTACCTGATGCAGACCATGCTGCAAACTTACCTGATGCAGACCATGCTGCAAACTTACCTGATGCAGACCATGCTGCAAGAGCTCCAAGCCAAAAGAGGCTTGGAAGGGACTACTTTACCTAGGGACTATTTTTTACTCGGGTGGGGCTGGGGAGGAATACTTACCTGGGACTACTTTGGAGGCTATTTAAACCACGCCCGAAGAGCAGCACACGCTTCGCGTTATTCTGCATCCAGCAGCATAACGCTCACCGTGCCTGCAAGTCTGCATTCAGTCTTCTGCCACGCCCGCCTCGAGTCTGGCGCTCCTAGAAAAAGGGAGAAAGAAGGAGAAAAGGTTAGAACAAGAGCAATACCATTGATCCTTACCTGAATTCCCGATGCATCGCGCCTTTGAGCTGGAAGAAAGATGTTATTTTATGCGCGTCGCCTCGCCTGCTGCAGCGCCGCGCTGAACTCACCGGCCTTCGCAGCAACTTCAGATTCCACCGCATCCTTCTGAGTGTTCCCGCCACACTCCGGCACCTAAGGGGAAGACAAGAACAGCAAGGTGAGCCAAGGGAATACACAGAAGCAATATTAGTTACCCCCCATAGACTTCTACTTCCCTGATTTTACCACCGGGGGTACTATTCCTCTTCACAGGTTGGCGCAGCTTCCACTGCATCCTCGCCGAACCCCGGCCCCTAAGGGGAAACAAAAGGGCAGCAAGGTGCAACAAAGGGACTAACAAGGGGAAACCGCCTCGTCACAATAGACTTATCCGATTTTACCGCCAGAGACATTATTCCCCGAGACTTCATACTTTCTCTCAGCGCCTGAATAAAGGAGAAAGCAACAGGTTACATATTGACATTATTTTATTGAACTGTGTTGGTGAATACAAATCCTTACCTGAATATTACCAGTTGCTACAAGGAACTCTTCGCTAGGGTCAAGCTGCAACCTGCAAGGAATCGGACAAGAGTGAAAGTCAGACATTTGAACTCTTACGAACTACATACTTACGGTGTCTTGCTGGGAATCTCAGAGTCAATATAGTTCTGGAACTCACCAATTCCTTCGAGCCAGTGAAGCAACTGGTTATCTACGCGCCCCTGCGCTCAATGCAGGATGGAGAGCTCATCTTTCCAAACCATCAGGGGAGACTATAAGAGGGGACATCAAAGGTGATCACTGGGGAGAACAGCTGGAGTGGGGGGAGTGGGGGGGAGGGGGGTTTAACGCTCAACTCCACGGGTGGTTAATTCCCTTTCTCCATTTGCAGAAGAATATTCCTACGGGCCAAGCAAACGAAGCTAGGTGGGCCAGTCCAGTGCGTCATCTCGGCACTACGCGTTACTTTGGTGGAGACTGCAGCTGTCCAGTTCAGATCGACGCCTCTGTGGGAGCCAGGTAAGTAACAGATATGGCCCGCTGGCAAGATCAGGAAATATCCTGGCTAGGAATAATCGCAGCACTCAGGATGAACTTGGTCCCTAGACTGCTCTACCACTGCCAAGCCCTCACGGTAGCAATACACAAACAAGCCAAACAGAAACTGCAAGCAAATATGCTAAAGTTTGTTTGGGGGATGGGGGGGGCAAGAAGCCTCGAGTAACCAGGAAAGTCTTACTTAGGAGCCCTGGGTCTGGGAGTCCCTGAGATCGAAAGGTACTGCCTAGCCCCCCCAGTTCTCGGCGGCATTCATGTGGCAACCTGGCATCAACAAGCCCCGCTGGCTGAAGCTAGCTGGAGGACTGGAGCCATTACCCCCCTGGGATCCCTCACACACATCACATGGGGCCAAAAATGCCCCCAACGCTGGGCCCCTCTCGACCACCAGGAAACACAGTAAGCAGCTAAAAACAGGCGGCAAGGAAGTGGAACTGCAGGAGCATGGTGGGTCCACTCTCTCCGATCTGGGAGAACCCGGACTTCATCCCAGGCCAAGGGCAGAATGTTTTTTCTAAGTGGAAGGCGGGTGGCCTGCAGCGTGTAGAAGACTTCTACGCAGGAGACTCTCCACTCACCTTCGAGGGTTGGAAGAGAAAATTCCAGGTACCGGAAACCAAGAGGTTTCACTAAACCCAGCTCGTCATTGGTTGTCACATGACTCAATGAGAATACATGGGCACAGAGAATTGTCAGCACTGGAGCTCATGCTAACGACAACCCCGCCCAGGGGGAAGATCTCCAACCTGTACAGGCTGCTGGACAGGCCAGACCCCGACTCTACGGAGCCCTACATGACAGAGGGAGAGAGACCTAGGCCGAGAACTAGACTGGACCAGCTGGGAGCTCATCTGGAGAAAAACCCAACAACCTCTAAATGCATAACGAACAAAGAGGGAGCCATTAAGGTCTGTTACAGGACACCAGAAATCCTTCACATATACAACCCCGCTATCCCGCCACACTGGAGGGGCTGCACGGAGACAGGAACGTTGTTCCACCTCCTCTGGGAATGGCCGAAGGCAGAGAAGTTCTGGAGGGAGGTCCTGGAGCAAATCCGACAAATCACAGGGCCATCAATACAGTCGGACCCCGGGATTGTCCTACTGGGAGGCACGGGAAAGGATAGTTCCCGATGACCAGCAACCTGACGGACCTCTGCACACACCGACTGACCTCAATCACCAAGCTGTGGAAACTTCAGGAAGGCCCAGCAATCCCCGTGTGGTGGGTCAAATGCTGGGACATCGCTGCAGCGGTGAAAATTACTGCCATTCACCTAGGCAACCAAAAGTTCAACAGCACCTAGGGCCCATTCCTGGACTATGTGGAAAGATTCCCGGGAGAGGCCAGACAACCTCCAGCACTCCGTTGGCTAACTAAATTGGATTAACATCCTAGCAGCCCCCTGGACCGACGCACATGGCCGCCTACCCTCTCGCAACCACAGCACTCACACCCTGTAACTTCGATCTGAGACTGACGTGACCCCTCCCCGGAACTCAACCCCCATTCTTTCCCCCCACCTTTCGTTTGGTCTTTTTGTTCCTTTTAACTCAGTTGAGGCATGTTTTCTTTTTATTGTTTACCATGTTTCACTCAAAAGCATATCACAAAGAATAATGTAGCCTCCGTTTATAAATGCCAATAAAATGTTACACTGAAAAGAAAAAAAAAAAACTAAAAAAAAAAAAAAAAACACATTGCCAGAGTTCTCCATGCGGATATGGACCATCTTGTTCGTGATGGACGGTGGAAAAGCTTTTAGCGCCAGAAAAACAGCCAGGCGCTCCAGATAATTGATATGAAACTGCCAGTCCTCAAGTGTCCATAGATCGAACACCTGGAGATGATCCAGCGTCACGCCCCACCCGAGTAGGGAGGAGTCAGTGGTAATCGTCACTTGTAGGTCAGGCTCCTGAAAGGAGGCCCCCACGGAAAGATTGTTTGTCGAGGACCACCATAGTAGATCTGTGGTCATGCAGGATGGAATGGGAATCATCTTGGAATCTGAGTCCGAAGCCTGAGACCATGAGCTCCGAAGAGCCAGCTGAGTACGCCTCATTTTCAGACATGCAAGAGGAAGGGCAAGCACACAGGAAGCCATGAGCCCCAGAAGTCTCTGAAACCACCAGTCATGTGCGCTGACTGGAGGAAGAGCTGACACGTAGTGGATAGATCCGCAATCCTGTCCACCGTTAGGAACACCCCGGAATTGATCATATTTAACGGAAACCCAGGAAAATCAGGTCTTGGGAGACAGTCATGGAAGATTACCGCCAGTTCACCGACAGCCCAAGGTGGAACAAGAGCTGGAGGAGAGACTGGAGATTGGTCAATGCAGTCTGTGGACAGTCCAAATATGGATATACATATACGCCCTATAGCCGGGAGAAAGATGCGATGACTGACATATTTGTAAAACACGCGGCACCGAGCTGAGACCAAAAGGGAGCACACAGATCTGGAAATGTTCTCCTCCCATAGAGAACCGCAGATATTTCCGATGCAGCCTCCATATCAGGATGTGCATGTAAGCGTCCTGAAGGTCCACTACACCGAGCCAGTCACCCTTCCGAAGAGAGGACATGCCTTGCCAAATAAAGATGATCATCTTGATTTTCTCTTGAGGGAAGAGAAAGATTTAACTGGGAAAGATCGATGATAGTGCGCAGGTCAGCCTGGTTGGGTTTAGGAACTGAACAGACTAGAGTCCCCTTGCTCCTCAAGGGGAACAGGTTCCACCACTCTGAGGTCTAGAAGTTTCTGTTCCTCAGCTCTGAGGGAGTGCGTCGCAATCTGTTGGAAGGGAGGGTTGAAGGGTGGGGTAGATGGGGAGGAAGGGGCAAGCCAAAGGCTGCCCGAGCGATGTACAAAACCCACCGGTCTTCGGTGATGGTATGCCATGCCTCCAGACGAGACGAGATTCGTCCTCCCACCGGAGTCTCGTGCGACCGACAAAAAATAACATTTTGCCGATTTGTCGGCAGGGAGACTATATGTGCCTGGAGAAGAGGCTGATGGCCGAGAGAAAAACCGGCCAACCTACCTTTGTTGCTTTTGGGGAGTCCCACCAACCGGAGCATCAGTTTGGCTCGCACAATCATCCTGAAACCCCCTGAACCCAGAGAAGGACAGAGTCTGGGACCCCCGACATCTATTTATAAGGGGCCTTAGCTGGAGCCTTCGCCAAGACCGATAATGATTTGGCGGTTTGGGTACTCGCTTTGGTCTTTGTGAGCTCCTTGTCGGTAGAAGAATGAAACAATTCCTTGCCGTCAAAAGGAAGCTCCAGTACTTTGTCTTGCACTTCCTTTGAAAACTTTGCCGTGTGGAGCCTGTGGATGCCATTAGGTCATGCGCCACAAGCTTGGCTTCAGATAGCCCCTCCTTAAAGTGTGGTTGGCTCTGGATGGGGAGTTCTGGGATGAAGTCTGCAGTTTCCTGCCATAACCTTTGGTTGGCGGCAGCAAGCATGACATTTGCGTTGGCCTGACAAAGGTGCAAGGATGCGTTGGAGAAGATCTTCTTGCCGTACGCCTCCAAGATCATCTCCTCCTTGCCTAGCAGCACCGCAGAGGAGGCTGAGGACGACCGAGGCTTGGAGTATAGTGATGCCGCATCGATCACCAAGTGTGGGATGGGCCGAGAGCAAGAGTGTATCCTCCTCCATATGCCTATACTTGGCGTCGATTGACCGGCTGGGGCGAGTGGGGTTTGAGCCAGCCCTTCTTGGCCAGGGAGACTACATTGGTCTGCATAGGAATCCCCGATTTGGCAGAGGGGCGTCGTGTGAGGACTTCACCCAGAACCCCCTCTGCCAGCTGCTCAACCTCGGATAGGGGGGGGGGGGGGCAGGTAGTCCAACAGGCCAGCAAGACGTTTGTGGAAGGCCCTGGCTGAGGATGGCGTGTCCAGATCCTCCTCCTCGCCCATATCCTGCGGATCTGGGGGGGGGGGGGGGAGGGAATCATGTGGCGGGGGGGGGGATCATGTGGCAGAGGAGGAGTAGATGGTGCCGGAGGCTGGGGTACAGGGACCTCTGCCGGAGGCAGCAGAGGTTGGGGAGTTGGCTGTGGAGACGGAGGAGGTGGCTGCACCGGGGCCTGGGGGCCCGATGGAGGAGTCTGGGGTGCCGCCAGAATGGCGGGAATGACTTTGCCGATGGCGTATTTGATTATAGCCCCATCTGAGGTGACCTCATGAGGCTGAGGAACTTCTCGAAGAGCACCTCCTCACTGGCTAAAGAGGTGGTAGGGGGTTCTGACAGGGTAGCGGGGGGGGGCGGCTGGAACCGCTGCATACCCTGTCCGTATGGATGCAAAGGAAAGCTGCCCTGCACAAATGAGGGGGTAGACTGTAGACCACGTACCTGCTTGAGGCCAGTCCCACCTTGACACTCGTTCTTCACCAAATTCCTGGAATGGCGTCTTACGAGTGCCTCTTTCTGGAGCGGCGGCCATTTTGTCGAGCTGCCTACCACATGCCTGCGACATGGTGCTTGGCACGCTGGGCCCGGCTTCGTCCAAGACTCTTGCGTGTGGATCACGAGGACTACCCTGCTCCTCAGGCCTCGGCCCGATAGGTGCGACACCCTCAACCCAGGGGGGTCTGTAGAGTTGCATTTAGGCACCTCCTCGGACGTATTGCCGGTATTAGGGTGTAGCCCCTCGGCCATGGTGCCAGTGAAAGGGTGGAGCCCCTTGGGTGTAGACCTGGTAAAAGAACCTTCCGGTCCCTCAACACTGCACCCGGGAGGATCCGAGGATTCTTCGACCCGAAGGCTGGTAGCTGAAGCAGCCTCTGTGCACGTGCTGGTAGAAGACCTGGTCGGTCTCTACCGCGCGGGAGAGTCCCTGCTAAGGAATCTACCTTGCGGGGTGCGCTGGAAAGTATCAGCCCTACCTTGGGCCTGGTTCGATGCTTCACAAAGTTCTTGAGATCCTCTGGAGGCGACCTCTGGAAGAGCTCCCTCCACCTGGCTAGTCTGTTCTTCAGCGCCTTCAAAGACAGTGTGTCACACGCCCAACATGATTGCCAACTGTGGTCTGGGCCAAGGCAACGTAGGCAGAGGGCTTGAGGGTCTGAAGTTGGGAAGAACCTGTTGCAGGACAGACACCTGCTGAACCCAGTAAAAGTCGACATGCGCAGGGGAGGAGCGCGACGCCTGAGGACCAAGTACCTGAATGATAGATGAGACAAAAAAGACAAAGAAGAAGTATCCGCACATGGAATTACATGGCTGAAGCCAAACCAAGGAGCGCTGGTGAATTCGGCCCGTTCCTGTCGACGCAGAAAAGGGGACTGGGGTGTGGCGCCGGAAGGCGGAGTCAGGGCAGCATATGCTCCCTGGGCCGCACCCCCGCGCATGTCTACATTTAAAGGCGAAGAAGGTTTTTTCTGGTGAAAAAGATTGTCTCCCGGCCATTGGAGGGGATGCCCCATATAGTATGGAGGAAAGGGGACGGGACATAAGAATATGAAACAATTCCTTGTCGTCAAAAGAAAAGGTCCACTACTTTGCCTTGCATTTCCTTTGAAAACTTTGGAGCCACGCCTGGCGAGAGGTGTCAACCCGTACCATAAGGCCTCGAGCTGAGGTAGCTATGCGGTGTGCCACAGCTTCCAGTAGGATCCTGTTCCAACACTCTGGCGTCTGACAACCCGGCTTTAAAGTCAACTAGCCTATCCGCATTAATGCATTCCTGGAAATCAGCTAACTCTTTCCACAGCCTCAGATTGGCTGCTGCCAGGATGAGCTTGGTGTTCGCTTGACAAAGCCGGAGCGCCGAATTTGGCAATAACCTTCTTGCCCAAGGAGTCCAAAAGTTTATTTTCCTAGGATAGGATTTGGGCCGTTGCCGTTGAAGATGCAGAGGCCGGCTTGGACTGGAGGGTGGCCGCAACCACCACCTTTGAGGATGGGAGCGGACAAGCCAATAAGTCCACCTTCTCAGAGGTATGAAGCTTGCATCGAGCGTCAATTCTCTTGTTGATGTGTACTTCAGTGCTGGGTTTATCCCAGACTTTGCGGGCCTCAGCCAAGACGTCCTTCTGGAGGAACAGGCTGGTACGCTCTTGAGGTAACAGGGTAAAGGCTTCCGGAAGCACCTCCTCCTGCGGAGTGGGGGCCTCAGGTACTGGAATGTCAAGGAGGGCCATCATATCCACGACCTGGTCATGGAATGCTCTCACCGAGCAGGGCTGCTCATTGCTGCCCTGATCCGCTTGAGGCTCATCCAACGAGGCGGGACTGGTCCACCACGCATACCGCCTCAGGTTTTAAAGTGTTGCCCCGGTCCGCCAGGGTCTTCTGAGACAACGGGGGTAGGAGGAGGAAGAGATGGAGGAGGTCCAGAAGGAAGCAGTGAAGGGAGTGGCACCACCGGAACCTGCATCGGAACAGTTGGGGCCAAAGGCTCAGGGTATGCTTCCCTGAACAGACGCTTGAAATACGCCTTCATAAGGTCAGAGTGGGCGTCGGCTCCCGGTGGCCGCGATTAAATATCCTACATTTATTCCGCTCTGGGAATTCGCCCGACCTCCTGACGCAGCACAACAGTGGCGGACCCATCCAGGCACTGCCTGCTACAATCCCGAGCAGAATCGGACCGGGGCGCGTGAGAAACGTCCCTATGTCCGCCGATGCGAGACTCGCCGCCATTGCTGGGCGGTTAACTGCGGCTCCTTCGCCCCTCCCCCCATGAGCTGCGACGGCCACTGAGGCCCTCGGGGAGCGAGGGGGGGGGTCGAGGACGCCAGCCCGAGGCATCGCTCCGGTTCCTCCTGACTGCCGCCCGGGGCCCCTCCACCCTGCTGAGCCCCCTGCTTGAGACGGCCGTCCGAGTGCCCGAACCGCGGGCACGGCCGACGCTCGGCGCTGAAGCCGCGACGACCCTGCACACCAGCACTGCACGGACAGCATGGGATCTCTACGCTGTGAAACCAGACCCGGCGGCGTAAACAGAGGCAAGCAGAACGCCTTTCTGCCCCCACCCGCCTCTCCCTCAATCTGCGGGACTGCCACGCCTGGGGTTGAGCCGCGACACGGGAACCGGTAACGCGGTGTTGCGCTCCCCCATCAGCATTAACGAGGTAAGGGCAAACCCCCCCCCCCTGCCCTCCCTCATCCTGCGGTCAGCAGGATACTGACCCGCATTAAGGAGATGCCTCACCCCCCACCCAAAAGTGAATTCGGAGGTCCACCTGTGGGGGGCACGGAGCTGAGGGGACTGGGGACGCTCTCCTCCCCCATCACCATTAGCACCCAGAACTGGTGACAACGTCCGCAGCACCCTCCACAAACGATCGTGGGTCCAGGGAACTGGCAATAAGTTAACAACTGTGGGCAGTGACCCTGGGAGGGACGGAGGCCTCCCGTTGTAAAGGCCACGACTTCACAAGCACAAGGAGCGGGGCAGATACCCCACTGGGGCAGCCCGGTGTGAGACCACGCACTGGGGCAAACCCCCGAAATTCACTAGACCAACCCCGACCAGGGACCCCTGGAACCGCCAACGACAAAGGGATCTGCCCCTCAATCGACACAATTAACGGCCTCCAGGGGCAGCACAAGGTGGCGCGCACAGCGGAGAGCCGCGGCTATCGCCTGCCACACGCCACTCATGAACTGAACATAATACGGGCTCTGGGGGGGCGTATATGCGGATGCCATCTCTGTGGGCCCACGACCCTCCAATAGACACAACGGACCAACCATAGCAGGGGTCTGCTTCCAGCGGCCAAGCAATCCCGCCGGCACACCTGAACAGGGACACAATAGTGAAGGATCGTCGCCCGACAAACCCACCCCAATTCAGACTTTACAACGACCCCCTGGGGGGCACCAATACGTCCCATCCGGACTTGCCGCCTCACACGAATACCCGACTCCGCCATGGGCAAAGCTAAGGCTAGGAAGCAGACCCTACAAAGCAAGATGGACCTCTATACCGTGGAAGCCCCCCCCCCCCCCGCCTGGAAATGCAATCCCCAGCGGAAGCGGATGGTGGGGAAGCAGCTCAGGACCCCCAACTCTCCCTGAGAGACTTAATGAAGGCAATTGGGGACTCGAGAACATCGCTGGAACTCAAAATTGGTGGAGTCTGCACGGAAGTATCTCTCCTACGTCAGGATCTCCGCAATTTATCGTCCAGAGTAGGAGAAGCGGAGCAAAGAGTGTCGGACACAGAAGATAATGTCCGCCAGTTGGAACAACAACTCACCATAATTGCCCAGAAGGTTCACCAACTAGAATACCGAGCTGAAGACAGTGAGGGCAGGGCACGGCGCAATAACCTCAGGATTCTTGGGATCCCGGAGAAAGAGGAGGGCCCCAGTGTTGAACTTTTCCTAGAAGACTGGCTGACCCACATCTTTGCCCCCAAGAAACTGTCGAAATTCTTCTCTATCGAAAGAGCACATAGGGTACCCACAGGGCGAACTACCCCAGGAGCCCCCCCCAGAACTATAATTGCACGCCTCCTGAACTACCGAGACCGAGACGCCATCCTCCAGATGGCACGGGCCTCCGGCCCAATCACATACAACGGCTATAAAGTAGGGCTCTACCCGGACTACACTAAGGAGGTTCAGCGGGCCCGCCAGTCGTTTGACTCGGTTAAGAAAAAGCTTCACTCTCTATCAATTAAGTTCGCCCTCTTCTTCCCGGCGCTGCTCAAAGTCCACCACGAGGGAACGACACACCTATTCCACAGCCCCAAAGAAGCATGGGACTGGCTCGAAACACAGATCCTTAATGGGCCGACGACTCGGCGCTCGCCCTCTGGGCCGCCCGCTCGCAAACCCGGGCCCGGGCAGGACTCGCCGCCTCCTACTCCGATAGGCCCCGAAACACCAAGACGCCCCCTCAGAAATACCACTGAGAACGGATGAGGCCTGGGCATCACAGTACTGAGGTCACCAAGGGACACCATGGAAATTACACCACCGCGGCCACCACCACCTTGGCACCGTAGTTCCAAACACAGTCAGGGCGTCTCCACTGGAGCCACCACCCTAGGTCGGGTCATTCCGACGAAGTTTACGTTCAACAAGTTATAAGTTCGATGTTAGGGCGACAGGTGCTCCCAGTTGGAAGGGAAGTGCAGGGTGGGGGGAGTTTTGGGGATTTGAAGAAGCAAAATCACGGGAAAAGAAAGCTGGAAACCGATGAAAGCAGGCAAGTCAGACAAACACTACATTGGGCCAGGTTCAGAGACGTAGGCACCTGCCAGTCTTCAGGCACTCCGATGCGAGGCGGCCGCGGGGGGTCCCCCCCAACCCGAGAAGGAAACAACTTATGCCCCCGGGGGGAAAATGCAACGGCCACTAATCCTCTCAGACACCCCAACAAATAGTCTCACGCTGACAGGATGAACTCCAACAAAGTGAAGATACTGTCCTGGAACGTCAATGGCCTCGGCTCCAGCATAAAGCGAAGACTGGTACTCCAGTACCTAAGCCGACACTCGCCAGACATTGCCCTCTTAAATGAAACACATCTGACAGGCACCAACACCATCTTTTTCAAAAGATCCAACTACTCGAAGGTCTACCATGCCGGATTCACGAAAGGGGCGAGGGGCACAATGATACTCGTCCACAAGAGAGTTCCTCTCCATGTTAAGAAGTTCAGGACGGACCCCCGGGGCCGCTATGTGCTGTTGCTGGCGGACATCTGGGGTGAGAGATGGGGCCTGGCAGCGCTCTATGCCCCCCCCCACACTGACGAAGGAACTGCTCGCTGAATTACAGAACTTACTCCTGGAGGAGGAGGCGGATGTGTGGGTGCTCGGAGGGGACTTTAACGAGGTAATGGACATCACAATCGACAGAACCTATAGGAGAGCTGGAACACGTCCCACCTCTACGCCACTCACCACGTTTGCAGAAACCTCAGGAATGGTGGACACCTGGCGCACACTCCATGGCGACGAGGCAGGGTTCTCCTTCTATTCTGGGGTCCACAAATCATTCTCCAGGATCGACTACGCTTTCATCCCTCGCAATATAACCCACAGGCTCCTCGATGCTGTATTCCTCGCAAGAGGGTTTTCGGACCACTCCCCGCTTCTCTTGACCCTCAAGAACTCTTCCTGCCGCTCAGACCGTAACTGGCGCCTAAATACATACCATCTCCGTCTTCCCGAGATTGCAGAAGAGCTAGAGAAGACGACAGCGGAATATTTCGAACACAATGTGGGCTCGGTGGACTGCCCGATCTCGATCTGGGAGGCATACAAAACTGTCCTACGAGGGGAGGCTATCTCCAAGATCTCCGCCTACCAACAACGCCAAGTCCAGAAGGTCAGGGATGCAGAGACACGCGTCCTGGAGTGTGAGCGACAAACCCTCATACAGAACACCCAAGAAGCAAAGGAGGCGATGCTCACGGCGCAGGACGCCCTCAGTAACCTGTCCCTAGACAATGCACGAAATGCTCACCAGTTAGTCCGAAGCCAAATATATGAAAGGGGCGACAAAGCTAACAAGACACTGGCCTGGTTGGAGAGACGCGTGCAGAGCAGGGGACACGTTAGGGCAATCAGCCGGATGGGACACTTGACGGAAGATTCAGATATCGTCGAGGCATTCGCCACCTACTACAAAAATCTTTACACCCCGCCCACGGGGAACCCATCAGTCGAACCCTCCCGATACCTCGACCACATCGAAATCCCGACACTCCTGCAGCACCAATCAGACCTCCTGAATGCTGATATTACTGACACTGAGGTGCAGGATGCACTAGCACAACTCCAGCCCGGGAAAACTCCGGGCCCCAATGGGTTCCCAACAGAAAGGTGGAAGTGCCTTGGTAGCATGCTTCCCACCCACATGTACCGCATGTTTCTACGCAGCAGGGAACTAGGAGCACTTCCCCCAGACCTCAGGAAGGCATGCATAGGGGTCATACATAAGCGGGGAAACCCCCGGAGGAATGTGCCTCCTATCGCCCGATATCCCTGATTAATGGCGAAGCGAAGGTCCTCGCCAAAACACTCGCCAACAGACTACTGCAAGTGATTGAGACCCTAATCCACCCGGACCAATGCGGTTTTATGCCCAATAAATCGACTCGAATGAACTTGCGCAGGGTCCAATTGGCGCTATCCAGGGCAAAGGAGATACCAGCCCCACTCGCCCTCCTGGCGGTGGACTTCGAAAAGGCGTTTGACTCAGTGGGGTGGGATGCCTTGTGGGAGATCATGGCCAGGATGAACTTGGGGCAGACATTTATATCGTGGGTAAAACTGTTATATGCATCCCCGGAGGCCACGGTGAGGGTGAACGGCATGTCCTCCAAACCATTCCCCCTGGGTCGGGGCACGAGGCAGGGGTGCCCGCTGTCTCCACTCCTCTTCCTCCTGGCCATCGAGCCACTAGCGATTGAGCTTAGAGCTAACACCAACTGGAATGGTTTCGTCTGGCCGGGAGGGGGGGGGGAAGACCGCCTTTCGCTCTATGCGGACGACCTGCTCATATACCTTAGTAACCCAAGTATCTCGTGCCCGGTGGTCTCCCGCATACTCGGGGAATATCAGTCCTTTGCAGGCCTAAAGGTTAATGAGGCCAAAACCATCTTCTTCCCGATTCAGGGGGGTGAGCCTGCGATCCCGGAGACCTGCCCATATCACGTTTCTATCAGGGAATTCAAATACCTGGGTATACGGCTTGACCCGACGCTCGATGGGATCCCCCGACTTAATATACAACCAGTAATAGAGCGGTTCATCAGAGACATCCCCCACCGGCAATCTCTCCCCCTGTCTCTAATGGGCCGGGCCGCACTATTCAAAATGATGACCCTTCCCAGACTGTTGTATGTCCTCCAGAACGCCTCGTTCCCCATCCCCCGGGAAACCTTCGCACTCATCGACAAGAATCTGCGTACATTGCTTTGGGGAGGGAAACAATCCAGGATTGCCCTTGACACGCTCCAGAGATCGGTGTGGGAGGGAGGCATCGGGTTACCTTGCATACGCACCTATTACTTGGCCACACAAATAGGAGTAGTGAATGACTGGATGCATGCAGACCCCACAGAGCCACACAACCGTATAGAGCTGGAGACCATGTCCCCACTAACACCGCTCCAAATCCTCTACGCCACCCGCGACCAACTCCCGGCGCTCCCCAAAATGTCCCATCATATCCGGAGAGCTTGGCGGGCCGCTCACAAGCTAATCGGCTGGGAAGGCCAGCCAACACTGTCGCAACCCATATGGCACAATGCGCTCCTCCCGGAACTGGTAAAAATGGGCCCCTTCGGTCACTGGCTGACCAAAGGAATACACACATTAGCACAAATTATACAAGAGGGCCGCCTCTTGAGCTTTGAGACCATGCGCGAACAATTCAACCTGGCTCCCATGGATCGGTTTCGGCATGCGCAATTGTCCCATGCAATCCGCGCCCAATTCCCCGACACGAAGGTCCTACCCCCTTGCTCCCCCATCGAGACCAATATTCTCCCGCAGTACATCTCTTCTAGGGTCACTTCCAGCCTCTATCAGGCCCTTAGCTCATTCGGGACTCCACAACTCGATGGACTAAAGGCAAAGTGGGAAAGGGACCTGGGCCCCCTGGAACCTGAAGACTGGGTAGAAGCATTCATGTCCCCCAGAGAAATTGGGATAGAATCCAAGCTTAGGCTCATACAGTTGAGGATCCTACATCGATCATATCACTCGCGCACTGCAATGGCCAGATGGGGTGGAATAGAAGACGAGACATGTGTCCGATGCAAAACTGAACCCGCCACCTTCTACCATATGATATGGGACTGTCAGGTGATACAGGCCTTCTGGGTGGAATGCGTTAATACAATCTCAGCCGCTCTGGGGACACCAATTCCCAGGGACCCCAAGATGGTACTATTGGGCAATGGAGGGGAAGTAGACCTGTCCAAATATGAAAAAATGTTCTTGGCAACGGCGCTGGGGGCGAGCAAAAGGCTTTTAGCGGCCAATTGGGGGTCGGACGAACCATTGAGCCTGAATCGATGGAGTAACGAGCTGGACAGAGATGCTACCTTAGAGCGCCGAATCTATAATGCAAGGGGCTGCCCCCGTAAATTCGAGAAAATATGGGGCAAATGGCTAGATGCTCAATAAGCTCTGTGGGTGGGGGTGCACCGGTAGTGATGCTTGCCTTGTTTGCCTGCCTGGTCCTATTGTTGTCTGGTCTTCTTCTGGTCCTCGGCCCTACGGGCCCCGTTGATATGGACGATTGCCTTCAACATGTATACTGCTGAGATTGCCTTCCACATGTATACTGCTGATTCATGTCTTATTCTTATATGTCTCTTATGTTTTGTTGTTTAAATTCAATAAACAGAGTTATTAAAAAAAATAAGGTCAGAGTGCATTAGAATCTGAAACTTCCCAAAGAACTCATCCTTAGCCGAAGGCTTTGGCATAGGAACAGGCAGAGGCCGCTTGTGAGGGGCATACCCCCATGAACGCAAGGACGGTTGCCATTAAGGCCTACCACCAGCCGGGTCCACATAAATCAGTGGAGCGGAAGCAGGAGGTAGCGAGACTATGCGGCAGAGGTTTCCGAGCACGCCAGTCAAATGATGGACAAAACAGATTTCTGTTGTCCACATGGTGTGGTAAAGGCTGCTCAGTCCCAAAAAGGAATGCTCCCAGCACCAGACGGCGTGACCGTCAGTATAAGAGAGGTATCCAAAATGGCTGCCGTGGACCATGGATTTTGAGCCGCCATTTTGTCGCCTATGGGGAATCTGGGGACTTCAACAACACCTTACGCCTTGACACAAGGATCCTGGGGAGAGCCGGTACTGGGTAGTCTCAGTTGTTTACTGGACATCTTAGAACCCACCACAGACACCACTGCAATCCCATGAAGGATTCTACAACCATGATCTAACAAATGTTCAACCCCTAACCGCACTCCTCTCTGCCCACAATTAATTCCTCACTACTAAAATCGTGCAACCCACTAAGCCCTTAAGCCTCAACTTGTATAGTGTACAAATAACAAATTCTGTATATAACATTCACACAGGTGCGTGTTGAAGCAGTCACTGACAACGCCCCTCTGCACGGACTGGTTCCTAAATATCAGTCAAAATAACCTTGGTTAAGAGAGTTAAGGTGATCAGATTTAATGCAACAAAACCCCTGAAATTCAGCACTCACATTTCAAGCAAGACCACATTACCTACGCACCCCTTTTAAGCATAGGACCACAATGATATCCTACATCCCATCACTGGTTTGATTCATTACATTTTGAAATATGCCAACTCTGTTTTGTTACATAACATGGCTCTTGTTTCTTTAAATGTAGTGTATGGTACACAATTATGTAGTAGAACTAATTGATGTTTTCGGTATATTAACCAATATTCAAATTCTTAGATTCTATACTGTCCCAATGCACACTGGCACATACTTTCTTATATATGTGATTGTTTTTTTAATTTTCATTTAGAAAAGCATGTGTTCATGTAATGTTTTAGAGTAAGGAGAATAAATGTGAACAGACTATTTTCATATCACTTACTAATAAACATGTTTTTACAATTTTTGTAAAAAAACAGTTACGGCGTGTACTCATATGATGTTTGGACTACCTGCACTAGATAAACCTGAACTGAATCGGGTAGTTTCCCTGCACTGTAGTATTGTAATTGCCCACTAATACCTGAAAAACAAACCATTTGTATAACAGTACATAGCTTTGTTTTCAAAATTGTATACATTGGTAAGTCCTACAAATGAATGTTCCACACATAATCTCACTATTCAAGTTTCTTTTGCATTGTTTACAAATGTCTGAAGGTTCTTTCTCCTCTCCATTTGTCTTGTACACTCCCTCTCACTCCCTTTGTTCTGCCTCCATTTTTAATGTCTGTTCACGTCCTCCCTGCACCCAATCCAGCTTCCAAGTATTTTCTTTGTTAGCTCCTAAACATTGGAATGCTCTCCCTCTCCACATTCGCTCTGTTTCGTCTCTTGCTACTTTACGTACTCAAAGACCATTTTCTCTATCTATTTCTTCCTGATTTGTTAATGTTTGTGTGGTTTACTACTGATCGGATTTGCATTTTTTATACCGTTTGATCATTTATGTATTAGTTTTGGCGAAAGCGCCTAACAAATAAAAATTAAACACAAATAATCATATAATACTTAACCATTAGTGTATTGTTACAGGTCATGTTGCTATTATTGTTAAGTGTGTTAAACTCAAATAGGTCTCAAAAGAGGCCAACAAAAATATTCTGACCATCAGAAATGTCATACATGTTGTCATGTATGATGTAATTAGATCACCAGTGGCGTCATCTGTGATGTAATCATTGTGGTCATACGCTGAACAACAGAGCGCACATAGTTAAGGTGGACTTGCTTTAAATGAGCGCTGAATTTCAGGAGTTTTGTTACGCTAAATTCGATCACCTTAACTCTCTCCTAACTAATGTTTTTTCACTGAATTTCATGAGTTTTGTTATACTATAGCTTTTTCGAGGCGCACAAGTAGGTTTCTTCGGGGCAAACTAGCCAAAGACTTTGGCCGTGGCTATACATTTTGCGCCAATAGGTTTCTTCGGGGCCTACTACGGTTGTGGCCGCTGTACATCTTGCACCAATAGGTTACTTTGGTGCCCACTAGCCATGGCCTTTGCCCAGGGCAGCGGCCAACATGTTGCACCAATAGGTTTCTTTTGGGCTGACTAGTAATGGCCTTCGGGCATGGCCACTGTACATGTTACACCAATAATGTCTTCCCAAAGACCCATTTCCCCCTTGCCTAGTAGTTGTAATCTCTGCAGGTGTCATTTTCTTGCACTCCCTCTTCCCACTGTGTTACCCAGGTATTCCCCAGATAATGGGAAAACACTAGCGAATATTGCTGCAGTAATCCCACAGTATTCCCTAATTAAACCAAAAAATGCTTGAAAAAATCAAAATCCCTTCCCAGTCCTCAAAGGCACTCACCATATGCCCCACTCCTCTTCCCTTGCTGCCCCACTCCTTGAAATTGCTTCTTCCCTCCCTAGCCATCTCCCATTGCCTAAGACGCATTTTCATTTCCGAGCGCATCTTGGGCTATTACCGCAGTGCTCTCACGAGATTCCCACAATAGGCCATAAATAATGTAACTGGCTCCCAGGACCACGCCAACTCCCCTTGTGGCCTCTTCACCCTTCCCACCTTTTTTCCTACCCATCCCACCTCCAGATAGGTTTTAGGTTTTTGTGCACCTTTTCCTTTTTTGGTTTCCCCAGTATCACAGTAATCGCTCGCATTGACCAAAACATATGGAGACTTTTCATCCATTCCCCCCCCGCCTCCCCATTTTCCTTCGAATATTATTAACTACTAGATGAATTTACCATAAACCAGTCCCAGAATTCTAGTCAACGCTTCGTGTCCATAGCCGTTCATTGGGTTTTGCGCTGCGGCTTTCCACAAATTGCACTCTCTCTTTATGGGAAAATGAATGGAAGGAGGCCGAAAATAGTTGTTTGTTTTCTTAATAAATAACTTTCATTTTTTAATTGACTCTTCCCCAAAATGTCCAGTTTGGAGGGGGAGGGTGATGGTGACACCGTTTGGAAAATACCATCCAAATACTTCAATGAGTCAAAATAATTTTGCAAAGTCTATGTACAATGGTTTCACCTTAACTATAGGATATATGGAACAATATATTACACGTCCTTTTCAGCACAGATAATGGTCTTTTAGAACGCAAGAATATATCAAGTTATTTAAAACTTATTTACAAGCAAGACCAAGCTTGCTTATATATACACATTACAGTGGGATAGGATATCATACATATGATGAATAATCATCTCTTAATTTATTTTTCTTCGCTAAATGCATCTCTTCCTTCCTTCCTTAAATAGCAGTATTTCTCCATAACACGGTTTACACTTGCCTCCTCAGGGAAAAATATGAATGGCTGGACTAGATTCTTAAATGACAAAAAATGTATACCCTTATATTACTCTTCTAAACACTGTTACTTCTACCCAGTACACAAGTTTATCTTTCAATTGGTCACACGATTTTTTACATTTTTTTTTTTTAAATAATAGATACCAACTCCCCATTATTCTCTCCTTCCGTTACACTTTTTTCTTCCAAACCCAAAACCCATGGTGTCCTTTGTAAAGAACTTTGGCAAGTACTGCAAATATGACCAAAGCACTGTGGTCATCAAGCTCAGACTAAGGCTTAAAGTCAAGTCACCTCAAAATTCTTATCTAGTTCGCAATTACTCTAGACCCCACCAGAAGACACCACAAGTGAAACATGGTGGCTCAATTTTCACAATCAAAACATGTTTAGTATAACTTCATAGCAACCAATGTTCCATCTAATTATTTTCCATGTGCGCAACTGACTAACGACATTATGGACATGACCCAAGACCAAGCGCATGCATAGTTAGTGAGCTATCCTCTCTGAAGAGAGTGGAAGGGAATTTCCTCTTCCCAACAACTGAAATTCTTTATAAATCAGGGTAAAAGGTGCATCTCACAGCACTTTTTCCAAAGATAAGTTGAAAAACATCAGTCCAAAAATTCAAGTTTTGCCACAGTACCTACCAAAGGTTTTCTTGTGCAGAGAATAAATGGTTCCATGTGTTAATTCTGCTGCAAAAATATCGCGATGCAAAAGTAGCGCCATATTTTTGCGGAAAAATTCACACATGGACCCTGCGGGGGAGACCCCTGCATCTTTTTTTTTTATGTGCGCAACCCCTGCTCCCACAGAATATCCCCCCCCCCAAAAAATATTGCCTATGGCAAACCAAACAGCCATATTTATGCAATATTTTTGGTGAGGATATTATGTAGTGATACCGAGAATAATGTGTATGCACCAAGAAAGCATTGTATGCCCAGTATAAATAATTAGGTTTGTGTGCGGCTATTCATTTGTTGACACTGCTCCGAGACAAATGCAGAAAAGTATTTTATTCCATTGGAAAGAAACACATGTTTATTATTTAAAAAAGCAAATCACTTCTCATAACTAATGTGGCTGGCAAAAAAATAAATAAGAAGATGGAATAATGGCATTTAAAAGGAATGGTTCGGGGGCGTGTCTCAGATATGCCGCGATCGGCATGTCTTCCTAGGAGCTCCTGCTCGACGCGGTGCACCGCGTGAAAAATAGCCTGATCCGCACCCCATTTTCAGCTGCAACTCAAGGACACGCGGGGGAACCCCCTCAGCTGACGTTGCGGACTTCTGGCCCCTCTGCATGGCTGGACTGCAGAGATGCAGATCATTCCTCCAGCCATAACACGTGACCAAAAAATGGCAGCCGCCATTCCCTATCCGGCATAGCAGCCTCGAGGGGGGAGGGGCAGGCATAAGGAAGCAGCCCTCGCCGCCGGACCGGACTCACTCCAATCCGCACTGATCTCAGCGCTCCAGCATATGCTCCTGCTCCCTCCCGCCTGCAGCGTGGCCCGGTGAAAGCGGGGGACTGGAGACCTTAACGCTTATGTCCGTGTGGCTCACCCCGTCATGAGCTCGGCGGGAAACTGGGCGACTCTCAGGGGCCTCATCTGGGTTCCCTGCGCTCCTTCTCACCGCCAGCTCCCGTCCCAAGTGCTGGGAATCAACCTCCACTCATCCGCAACGAATAAGCTGCTGCCGGCACGCCTGCTCGGCGGCTTGGAGGAGCAGAACACGCCGCAGCAAATTCAGCGCAAAGACAGACCCTCCCCACCTACCATCGTGGTACTATCAGTGGTCCATCCTGCACTCTGGGACCCTTAGAGACATTGGCAGACCACCTCCTGCAATCCGGGCCGCAGCGCCCCCCTGGTCCCCACCGTCTCCTGCTGCTTGGACCCGCTGGCCCCCACATCTCCAGATCCAGGCTCGCCGCATCCCGAGGTCTATCGCCTGCGGCCATTCCAGGGGCGGAGGCCCATGTGGAGGCAATACCGGACCAAATAAGGTGAGGAGTGGGGGGGGGGGGGTCTGTGCTGCGGCCCGCTCGACATCCAGGCTAACCTCCCGCACCAGCCCTGGTCCTCCCCACCCCATTCCTCCTCACAAATAAAGCAGACACCGTCACCCATCAGCAGTCCCTTCCCCCTATCATCGTGGGTCTGGCAGTGGCCCATCCCGCACTCCGGGGCCCTTAAAGATACTGGCGGACCGCCTCCTGCAATTCAAATAAAGCAGACACCATCACCTGACTGGACAGCCGCGGTGGCAAGCCTGGTCCCCCTCCGCCCACGGGCTCTCCCCTGCAGCCACTCTATACTCCTCAGGAGGGGCCAACACAGCATTTCCCCATCAAGGGACCCCACATGACATACCAGCCCATCCAGGAACTCAGCCCATAACAGCGTGGATCCCCCCACTCCCTGGTCCTCTGCCCCTCAAACGTTTCCTCTCTCATTGGAAGCGTTTCTGCAGCCCGCAGCCAGGAAAAAGCACAAGATCTGGCGACACTGACCTCCAACCTCAAAGCCATACTCATTGAGACCGCCACTCCACCCTCCTGTACATACCTTTGCCAGTATCAGCCCAGTATACCCTTGTAAAGTGAGCCAAGGCCCAGAAGGTGGGGCACCAACACAGACACCGGCAGACTCAGTCTGGGGAGAAGCACCAGAAGCACTCCATATCCCTTGCTGAGAAAGCACCAGGCAAAAGCAAAATGGCAAAAAGCAGGAAAACATCTAGGCAAACAGATATTGCCGTCCTGATGAGCAGCACTCCTGGGGAAAAATCCAAGAGGGGACCTGCCAGAGGACCCAGCCACCGGCACTAGCCATAGTTCGGTAGACCACAGCCCATCACAGATGGTCACAAAAGCGGACCTCGAAGAGTTGCTCTCCGCGTGAACAAAAGAAATCCAGAAAAGCATAGAAGAGGTCACGAAAAAGATCAACTCCATCGACAAGAGAGTAGTAGCTGTGGAAAACCGAACCGCTGAAATAGAGAGCGAGATCTGCAACCAAAGATTTGAGTGCAAGCAAGGCCGGGACAGAATCGCAGCCCTAGAAGCGAGGTGCAACCTCTTGGAGGCAAAACAGGAGGATGCAGAGAACCAGTCCCGAAGGAATAATATCCGCTTGCGGGCGATTCCGACTTCAATCCCAGACCCGGACCTAAAGAGCTTTGTGTCGGAACTGCTCAGATTCATAATCACCCTTCCCGACAATGCACCACTAGAATTGGACCGTGTCCACAGAGTGGATGCAAGGCAAGCATCGGCTCTTCCTCCGAACGTTCTGGTGAGGGTCCACTTCTTTCAAGCAAAGGAGGAAATCTTGCGAGAGGCAAGACAGATGCACCAAATCACCTTCCAAGGTTCCACTATAACCCTCTATCAGGATTTAGCAAACTCCACTCTTCAAAAACGAAAAGCCATGAGTATTTACGGAATGGCTGCGCGAAATAAAGATCCCATACCACTGGGGCTTCCCGACCTCTGTGAGATTCATCTGGGAGGGGGTCCAGAAACCAATACATTCACTAAAGGAGGCGAACAAATTCATGGGCATTGGCGGGGGAGAGGAGGAATCGGAAACCTGGGGGAGCGGGCCGTGCAGCCCCCAGAAAACAACCGGAAGCAGCCTGGACAAAAGCAAGTAGAAGATGCAGGCTCCGAGGTCCTCCCTGGAAAGAGCCTAACCCAGGTTGATCAGAAGTGATATTGACGGCCTACTGAGTTCCGATGTGGGGTCAGGAGTGGGGAGCGAGAACTCTCCCAGAAACAATGTCCAAAGGCAAGCTGAATTCAATTCCTTGCAAAAGGAGCTTACCCATAAAGTTGCAGTTTCACGAGCAGTGTTCGTGCTCGAGTTTATCCGGTTCCGGCAGCCCAGTTGGCCATTTTCGGTGCATACGCACCACCAGTTTCCCATTGGCAGTAGGATGAGGTTCTCCCTACTATGCCATGAAGGGGGGTTGTGGGGTATGGGAGAGGGACATGGAGGGACAAATTCAACTCACTGAGAGGAGGGCCGCACATGGTTCCCCCTTCTCAGCCTACGTTGCAACACGTCACAGCAACATCATCCCCTGCAACATTCCAATACAACAGTTTCGTCTCATACTCTAAAAGGAGCTGAAAACAGCCAGAGACACAGAACACATCATAGCCATCGCCGAAGATCTGGGAGATGGCTGACACAAATGAAGTGGTGATTCTCTCCTGGAACGTCCAAGGCAGCGTAGATCAATGGAACACAGGTTGGGGCAACTATCCGGAGACATTGCCCTCCTCCAGGAAACCCACTTACTGCAGGCAGATGAGCACCGGATCAGATTTAAGAGGTACAATAAAGCTTACTTTGCCACATCTGGAGAGAAGAAAAGAGGTGGCAATACTGCCAAGTGACAGGGTTCCCCTATCGAAAATCACAGTGAGAGGAGACCCAGGAGCCCGTTTTCTCCTGCTCAAGGGGCTGTTAGAGGAAAATGCCTATCGCCATCATCTCCATCTACGGCCCCAACACGTCCCAAAGCAAATTCATCTCCGATCTAATCCCGATCATCCTAGCCTTTCAGGAGGGGTACCTGATCATGGGTGGGAATTTCAACAGGACGCCAAATCCTCAACTGAACAAAACGCTGCCGCCCACGAATGCCGGCTTTGCACAAGCACTATCCCTGGCAAAGCTACTCGGGGAAACTGAATCGGTCAATGCTTGGAGGTTATTCAATGGATCGTCAAGGGACTATACCCACTACTCCTGCCCACACAGAGTACTCAAGAATAGACCTCTTACTAATCCCCGGGGTACTATACCCATGTTTAAATAAAACAGATTCACACATGCATGATTTCCGATCACGTCCCAGTAACGGCGAATCTCAGCATACCTGGCCGAAAGCTCCCCACTAAAGAGACATTGGAAATTGAACGATTCCCTACTGTTAGACGAGTGCATTAGGCAGGAAATCGGGGAAACATTAACCAACTACTTCAAGGAGAATACGACAGTCGACACTCCCATTAACATCGTATGGGATGCTAGGATAGCAGTGGTCAGAGGGTCCGTGATCAGTCTAGGATCGGAATAGAGGCGGATCTCGAACATTGCTGCAGCCAAATTAGAGGAAGAGGTTAAGCATTGGGACGCGGAGTTGAAACTCTGAAGCTCCAGGAAAACCGAGAGGGCCATGAGAAAGGCCAAAATAGCACTAGAAATGCACTGGGCCGATCAGACAGCCAAATCATTAGCTTACACTAGACCGTTCTATTACAGTAAAGGGAATAAGGCGAATAGAGTGCTAGCACAGAAATTAAAAAAGGTCCACAGTAGGAATACTATTCTCAAATTGGTGGGAGACGACGGCAAGGTCCACTACTCAGAGGCAGACAAAATTAGCAAACTGGTGCGACGCCACAAAACTATAATGTCTGGGCAGCCCACACCGTTAGGCACCCTGCCAAAATTCCTGCAGTCCATCAGATCCCCAATTAAAGACCAACTAGCTACCCTGGAATCCCCTATTGCCACCGAAGAAACTATCAACACCATTAAGTCCCTCAAGAACACTGCGCCGGGTCCGGACGGCTTAACCCCAAACTTTCATAAAAAATATGCAAGCATATTAGCGCCACATATGTCCGCTCTGTTCTATTCCTTCCCGTCTTCCAAGTCGGTCAGAGTCAATGGCAGAATCACACAGTACTACTGCATAAAGCCGGGAAAGACCCAGAGTTAGCCGCATCCTATCGACCTATCACATTACTGAACAATGATGGGAAAATCTTCGCCAAGATCCTAGCACGCAGACTGGGGGCGACTCTCCCGAGCCTGATAGATCGCGGCCAAACAGGTTTCATCCCAGGTAGGGGTGACCCATGACAATATAAGGCGAACAATAGACCTCATTGAAAGCCCTCAAAGGATGGGCGTGGGAATGGCAGTCGTATCCCTAGACGCGCATAAAGCTTTCGATCTGGTGGACTGGTGGTACATCCGGAGCGTATTAAAGCATTACGGCTACGGCCCTAACTTCTTAACTTGGGTAATGAACAACTATCAAACTCCCACTGCACAGTTACAGGTCAATGACACCAGGTCTGAGGCAATACGTATAACCAGGCACTAGGCAGGGTTGCCTACTCTCGCTGCTGATTTTCACCCTATCCATGGAGCCTTTTGCGGCGATAGAACACAAATATAAAGGGAATCGTGGTGGGAAATCATGAATACAAAAATCACTCTATACACAGACAATGTCCTAGTAACAGCAACAGACCTGGCGGCATCTCTGGGGTCCCTCTGGGAGTTAATCACGGAATTTGGAACGATATCTGGGTTTAGGGTCAATCTGGGCAAATCCTCAGCCCTAGCAATTAACCTCCCCAAAGGGGAAAAAAAAAAAACAGCTTCACCCCACTAATGCCAATCCCATGGGCAAAAGGGGCGCTTGACTACCTTGGGGTAAAAATCACTGAAGACCCATCACGCTGGTACTCAAACAACTTCCTACAGATAATTAATCAATTCCATAGCGATCTAAAGCGCTGGAAGGCCAAAGAAATCTCCTGGTTTGGACGGATCATAGCCATAAAAATGAACATAATCCCCAGATGGCTTGTACATCTACACAGCACTGCCGACTCACATCCCGGGCCCCATCATGGCCTCTTTGCAAAAGAAGATACAGGAATTCGTATGGAGGGGGGGGGGGGATGAGGGAGAGAGGAAGCCTCGAATTGGAAGGAGAATCATGATGGCGGGGAAGGCACAGGGGGGCTGGGAGTACCAGACATAGCTAGGTATGCCCTAGCGGCGCAATTATCGCATGCATACATTTGGGCCCAAACGACAGGTCAGCCAATGTGGAACCAGCTGGAAGAGGCCTGGTGCCCCGGTTGCCCAATCGGAGCTCCCACACCTACCCAACTTAAAACCCCAATCAAACAGCGGCCCCCCTATCCGCAACAAACACAACCGTCCGCAGTTGGAAAGCCGCAGCCTGGAAATGGGGCACATCTGGAACAACCTCGATTTCTCACCAGGCAACCCCCCGCCCACTGGGCTTCGAACCACAGAAAAAGGGGGGCGAGGGGGACTATCACAAACCAGGGACGTCTTGGAAGAAGGAATCCCCATATTGTTCGAGATGTAAGGTGAAGTCCGGAGAGGATGAGCGGGAAAGATTCCACTATGCCCAAATTGGGCACTGGCTATCCCACAGAGAAGTTAAGAGGAGAAGCGCCAGGTAGCTGATAGCCCTGGAACTCCCTTTAACATCCTTAACTGCGAGAGGCCAAGTATAGGCTTTCTACCCACTCCTGGACAGGCCAGAACCCTCAAAAAAAGAAAGGTACATGCTCGGAAACACAAAAGCACTCGGTGCATCACGAACAGGGAAGGGGGCTACAAACTCTGCTACAGATATTATGTCACCCCAGTTCAACTAAACAGGGCCAACCCAGACATACCCGCATCCTGCTGGCGCGGATGTACATCCCTCAGCTCCCTGTTCCACATGGTCTGGGCCTGCCTGAAAGCAGAGGCATACTGGAAAGAGGTATTGAACCATATTAAGGAAATCACCAGACTATCCATCCCCTGGGACCCTGGCATAATCCTCCTGGGCGAAACAGGGGGAGGGGTTTCCCGATCTCGGGCCCTATACCTCCCCTGTGCACGCACCTCCTCCTGGCAGCAAAAGTCGTGATGGCCCGGCTATGGAAAAAACGCAGAAGGCCCCTCAGTAGCACTATGGTGGTCAAAATGTTGGGACAAAGCCGTTGCCAAAAAGGTTACGGCAATCCGGACAGGCTTCCTGAACAAAGCCCTAAACATCAAGGCCCCATTCTTGGACTATGCAGCAAAGTATCCAGCCCTCAGTAGAAGGCCTCTGCTAACCAGATGCTCCAAGGTAGTGCGCTTTATTAAGCCCAAGACGCAGGAGGGGAAAACTCAGGACATGGAGGCCGCCAGTCCCTAACTGTGTGAAAAGGTTGGGCATGGACAAATATAAATAAGGACCCAGCCATATGAACAAGCTTATCCCTTGGCGTAAATTGTATCACTGTTTTGGTATTACCAATGAACATTTGCACTGCTGTCGGTATACATCGTCGTTGTGTATAATGCATACTTGTAAAACCTAATCAAATGTTTTGAGAAAAAAAAAAAGGAATGGTTCATAAAACCTGCCAATGGGAGTTCATGTGCAACTTTAATGAAGTAATTCAAGGGCCAGGAGAATCTGCATCTCAATTTGCTTAAGGATGACAATTCCATCAGAATAACTGCATCAGAGAATGATGATCAGAATACATGTGCATCTGCTAACTATCCTCATTACTTTTTGTTTTAATATGTATTTTTTTAATTGAATTTTCAGGTAACAGTTCAAATAAGTGACAGTTTCTCACGAAATGTTCTGTTACTTTGAAATTCATTTTTCCTTTTTTTTTCTTGTAGTTGTCACGATTTCATTAGACATACCAATATAATCAATGACAAGGCGTGAATAAGAGGGGGGAATTCAACAAGGGTAGAACGCAAGAGGGGAGGGAAAACTAAGAAAGAAAGAAAATAATTCACAATGCCAACATCAAGGTTTCATGAAGTGTTTCAGCAATAGCGGCTGGAAGAACATTTACTCTCTATCCGTCAAATGTCCGTATGAACTTAGGAAGCTTCCGCTACACCATAGCCGTGAGCTTTTCCAAACCCAATAACTCCCACACCTGCACCCACCAATATATATGCTATGTGCGGCCCTTCTACCGTTTTCCAGAAACGAGCCTCTGTGATTCGGGCTGCTGTAATTAACTGGGAGGTTAAGTCTGCTCTATAACCGGTCATCGGGATTGACCGGTCATCCGGGATGTCTCCCAGTAATAAAATACACGAGTCCATGGGGAGCAAGGTTCCAGTGATTTTTGATCGTAATTCCAACCAGACTGATTGCATAACTGGGCAATGCCTCCACATGTGTGCTAGGTCCCCTCGCTCCCCACAGCCGTGCCAGCATGAATCCGGGTAGGCGGGATTCATCGCAGGTAGCCTCCTTGGGGGGAAAAGGTACCAGCAATATCCTCTGCCAAGACTCCCCAGGGATTCCTAAGCCCAGTCCCCATTCCCGAGCTACCATATGAAGTGAGCTTTTCTTCTATCAAGACGTTTTCCAAGAGCCTATAACAAGGGGGTAATTTATGGGTCTGTTGCCCCTCGAGGATTTTGAGTTCCATTCCCGTTGGGTTTCTGGAGGCAGCCTGTTGGTCAGCCAATCACGGAGCTGTATGCATCTAAAGCGTTCAGATTCAGGCAAATGAATTTCTCGTGACGGCTGAAAGTGGGCCGAGGCCCGACCTGATACCCCTTTGTGCGCAAGCTTTATCCCAGCTCTGGAGCGTCAACAGCATGGTGGGTAGGATCGTGTCTTGATGCCTACAAGCGTCCCTGGGGAGAAACGGGAGAGAAGCCAGAGGGAACGGAGCTGCCGCTTGCTCAATGTCTTGCCATTTAGGGGCTTCAGACGAGTTCCCCCAATTCAGCATTGCAGCAACCTGAGCTGCTATATAATATCGGGGGATCAAGGGGAGCCCCAGACCACCCAGCACCTTCCCTCTAGTGAGGAATTCACGGGGAATTCTGGGTTTTCTCTTCTGCCAGATAAATTGGCCTATCGCTCTTTGCATAGTGAGGTCACTCGGGGATTAGCACTTGTAGGGTGTGAAAAATCATATAGAAGTTTCGGGATGAGGGTCATCTTGAGCGCACTAATGCGGCCCAAACATGAGATTTCCAGTGTAGGAGCCAGTTTATTTATTTATTTTTTTTTAATTTGTATTTGGTTAAAAAAAACTTTTAGCACTATAAATGCATTTGCATAAAATACAAAGTTTCAGATATTATAACCAAACATTACAACATTTAAGATATATCAGAAAATAAAATAAGGTTAAGTTTAAAACTCATCTTATTTCTTTTTTATATTCACCATGACTTATGCATATAATACCAGATCTCTTTCAATGATCCTTAATAAATGACCTAGAGCAAAAGTTAGTGGATTGTAATTCCCATACATCAACCTTTCCCAGAGGAACTCTGTACAATCTACAAAATTAGGGTTGACAGAGTTTTTGGATGTAGACGAATCCGTTGGGCCAGGGGTTTCATCGCCAAGGCAAATACTCAAGGGGACAGGGGGCAGCCTTGCCTGGTGCCCTTGCCCAGAGCTATCAGAGGGGTCCACTGCGAGTTAATCTTAACCCGGGTCAAGGGAATTTGGAAATTCAAGACAATCAATTTCAAAAGTTTGGCGTCAAAACCAAATCCTTTTAACACTTTCAGATATTCCCAGGACATGATATTTCGAAGGCCCTGTGGGCGTCTAGGGATAATAGTGATAGCTTGCCAGGGATCTTAGGAGCTAGGGCAATTAATTTGATCACGCAGCGAATATTATCATGCGTTGAACGGCTGCGGATAAAGCTTGTTTGGCCCTTTTCTATTAGCGTCGGAAGGACTTCCCCCTAGTCGGCCAGCTATTATGTTACTAAAGAGTTTCGCATCTGTGTCAAGTAAAGCAATGGGGCGGTAAAATGTGCACTCCGTGGGGACTTTCCCCGGTTTTAAGATTAGTGTGGTTGCGAATTCAGCCATGGATTTGGTTACAGATCCGGTGGTTCAAATTATGTTCAGCGCTAAAGGTTTTATGGAATTCGTTTGTGAGGCCCTCAGGTCCCGGGGCTTTTCCAGGGGGAAGGGCTTGAATCACTAATTCAATTTCCTGACCAGAGATAGGTTCCTCGAGAGGATCCCAAAGCTCCAGAGGGATTTGTGGTAGGTGTGCATTACATATAAATTCTTGGGCCGTGTGGGGGTCGGTATCACGGGGAGAGGAGTGCTCCCTGAAGAAGTTTTCAATTACCTGGAGCTTCTCTTCTTCTGAGGTAATACGTCTCCCACCAGCATCTCTTAAGGTTTCTATGCGGTTACACCCAGCTTAGTTTTTACAATTTTGCTGCCAGGGGTCGATAGGCTTTATTCCCGCTCGAGTAATAATGTTGCTTGGTGCGCATTCTACAATGCGCAGCTCGGCCCATGAGATGCGCTTCTAGGGCCTTCGAGCTATACGCACATCTCCGAGCGAGCGCTAGGATCCCCTTTCTTCATGTACTCTCTCCTTTCTTTGAAGTTCTAACTCCAGCTGGGTCTAAGTGTTTCCCGACTCTTCCCCTTGTTATTGTTTGATCTGTGATATGGCGCCGAACTACTG
Organism: Ambystoma mexicanum; assembly: GCF_040938575.1. Lineage (NCBI taxonomy): Eukaryota > Metazoa > Chordata > Amphibia > Caudata > Ambystomatidae > Ambystoma > Ambystoma mexicanum. Next base: position 283,384,093 of record NC_090941.1, on the reverse strand, counting down.
CCTTTCCGGCATCCCATACTGTGTCGTGGCTCACCTCCAGAGTGTCATTTTCAGCTAAATAAATGATTTATGGCTTCTGAGATGTGGGACTGAAACGCAGTATCTTGGATAATGAGACAAAGAACAGGTCTTGAGGAGAGTTGGGCGTATATAGCGAAACCAGGGCCACCTTCCGCCCCAAAAACATTGCAACCAATAGACTATATCTGCCATTCTCATCATGCAGCTCTTTCTGTACTTTCTAAGGGGTACCCCTACTCACCAGAATGGCACCCTCCACCCCTGCTTCTTCAGCCCAGAGTAGGTGCAGAATTTTGTGTGGTACAATTTGTTATTGAGGCGAAATTCTTCTGAGGGCAAAAGATGAGTTTCCTGTATAAACAGGAGCGAAGAGTTGAAAAGGTGGCCATTCTATGAAATAGCGCCTTTCATTTTAAAGGGGGGAATTTAGGCCTTGTACGTTCAAGGTAAGGCAGTTAATGTCAGGGGCAGCCATTCTGATGTCGCTCAGGCGTCTGCGTAGATCGATACAAAGGTACTCTCCCATCAGGGAGCCAATCCCACGAGACTCCCACAGTTGCGTTTCCCGGTGTAATTAATATGCAGGCAAGTGTAATAGGACTTATAAGATATGATACCCCAAGGTCGGTTTGTGCATTGTTTGTGAGCTCCAGAGAGTTTTCAGTGCCAGCATTGTGGCAGGAAGGACATGAAAAGCAAGTCCAGTAGGCATTATGGTAAGGTCCCACAAAAAAAAAAAAATATATATCAAAATGTGATACAAACTAAAATAGTAAAAAAACATAGGAGAGCTTGTCAAAGCTTTCCCAAAGGCAATCAACATCAACTCGAAGACAACAGTAACAGGCGCAATCCGTTCGGGGTGACCGATCAGTATAGATTTCGGTTCCCGCAATTTTTGTTGCAGGGTGTCCAAGATTGTAATTGTAGAAGCAAGTATATCTTAGTTTTGTAGTTGGTGGATCGTCTTGGTAGTGTATCTGGCGCTGATTATTTAAAGTTATTATTGAGGAAGTAGATGCAGTTTATCAGCAAGCAGGGATCCCTTGTTAGTGCTTACTTCAAAGTTGCATAATTCACGTCTGGAGCAGCAAGGTTTGTTTGCCTTTGTCCCTTTATTCAAGGATTACGGATCTACTGCGGGTCTGCACTTTACGGCTCCATGCGTAGGGTTCCCTTCACAGAGGGCCAGCCCCTAGGCTTCCTTCCATCTTTTTGTGTGGGGCTTTGGTGTGTGGGTCTCCCAATTCTTCTGCTCTCATGGTGGCATCGTTATTGGGCTCCAGCATCAGATCTTTAACTTCTTCAGAGTCAATGGTGTAGGGGCGGTTTTAGGGCTCAAAGATCAGTTCACAGAGGAACCCGTGGCGGTAACAGACCTTTTTAGCTTGAAGCCATGCTCTAACTTTTTTGCAGGTGCCTGCGTTTTTTTGCTAGGCGGTATGGCGATAGGTCCTGAAACAGCGTTAAAGATGCTCCTCTGAACTTCACTGGCTCTGCCAGGCTAGCTGCTGCCATGATTTCCTCTTTTTGGTGAAAGAAATGTACTCGAGAGGGGACATCAGGTAGGAGGTTCCGTCTTTGCTGAACTGAGGAGTAAACCCGGTGGGTCCTGTCCAAGATCAGCTCGTCTGAGTCACCGAGATTCAAGAGGGATTTAAAGAAGGCTCTCACGTAATCTGGTAGGTCTTGGTCCAGGATTTGCAGTGGGACCCACAGGTGAATGTTATTCGTTCTTGACCGATTTTCCAGGTCGGCCCGTTTTGCCCACATTTCGTCAAGCAGTTCCTCCCCATTCTCGACTCTCTTAGTAAGTTCCTCGCAATCGTGCACCTGCTCACATGCTGTAGTCTCCAGATCACTGACTCTACCTTGCAAACCCATCAGGTGGGTGTTCAGGTCAGCAATTGAAAGTGCCAGGGAGTCCTTGGAGGATTGTATCTCCAGTTTTATTCCCCGAGTGATGTCCTGCTTGAGAGCTCTCATCCTATCTTCAAAGTACTGTTTGGAGAGGGCAGACTCGGAGCAGGGCAGCCTCCTGCGGTTCATGGACAAACTTGTGTAGTTTGCATCTTTTGGTCTGGGGGTATTAGGATGGGGTGCGGGGAGTCAAAAAAGCTGTAATTTAATTCCCCTTGTTTTTTTGTGCAGTTTTGGACATTGTTGGGAGAAATTTGTTAGTGTGTCCCTGCTGACAGGCAAAGGCAGTCCAGTTTGACAGCGCTAGTCAGTGTCTCAAAAGAGGCTTGTCGGGCAGTGGAGTGATCTGGAGAATGCATGTGTCCCTACGTATTCCTAGCCCAAATGGTTTCTAGCACGCCTCTTAATCTGCGTCAAGCATTTCCTTCATTGGCTGTCCCTGTGCACCTTTAGAGAATGGGGGGGCGGGGCAGGGCAACTGCGAGCCGGGTGATAGGTTCATCCTGTTCCGTTGTATTGTAGCTCTGATCACCTCCTCTGGCTGCCGCGAGTGAGTGCAGACCCAATACCTGCTCTGGTGCAAGGGGCTATATGTAATATTCACAGGCGAGCGCTGTCTTCAGCTCCAGCGCCCACTCTAAAAGTCAAGCAAGGACTTCGGCCCCGGGGCCGTGATGAATATCTTCCCGGGTCACAGACAGGCAGGGAGGGCGAGGAGGGGGTGGGATCCAAGATGCTTTTGCAAGCTTTGTTATGGTTGTTGTCCCTCGGCCGTTGATTCCGCCCACCCCCACTCCTTACCTCCGGGGATGCCACTTGGTATCTGCACCAACAAAGCCCGGAGCAGGCTGCCGCAGTATCACTCCCTTCATCTCCGGGCCCCCACACAGCTCAGACCATGAGCGGCAAGAGCCGCACCGGGTCACCACTGCACTGTTCCGCGCGGCTGCCTGACCCCACACCTCACCGCCGCCGAGGAGGAGGAGGATCCCGCAGCCCGCCATCTTGCGTGCCCCGTCGGAGGCCGAGCGTTGTGATTATGCGGGCTATCAGTTCCTCAGGTGACGGATCTCCTCCTCTGCATTGCCTTCCCAGGTCAATGCAACTTCAGACAGCATCTGAACTTTAACTCAAAGGACGTTAAAAGTAACTGGATCAGACACCCTAACACAGAGCTTACAGTAGGCACGACCGCATGGCATGCTGCCTAGCCACGCCCCCTCCCCATTACTTTTTTTATTATGTGATTAGTTCAAATTAACTTTTACATTCAAAAATAGAACAGCCAGCATTTATAATAAATGTCATAATTAACATTTATAATCATAATTCAATAGCTATCCATATTACATTGTCCTATGAGCATGTTTGCGGCAACAACTGCACAAAACCAGCCTTCCAGCTAAGCAACATGCACACAAACCCATTTTACTCCCTAAAAACAGGAAAACGTGCCCAACAAAAATGGCAAACAGCGAACATATAGGAGCCTACCCTCTGCTCCTACCCACAATGTTCCTCTAATATTTTCGAATCCATGATCAGAAGAGCAGTCACATAGGAAGGACCTGTAATATTACTGTTCGATCTTAAGAGGAATTTTTATGGGAAAGAACACCTTTTAATAAGCGTAAAGTGGGATTTCAAGATGGACATCAAGATTGAGGGAGTGTGAAAAGAGTGAAAAGGATGACAATCCCCCTTTCTATGAGTTGAGATCTTCACATTCCTCCCCTGGACCTCCTGCGATCGTGCTGAATCACCACACAATAGTATTTTTTCCAAAAAGCAACGTTCTTCGTGGGCCGTGACAATTGCGTGCAGTTAACTAGGGAGTGGCCCGGTAACTAGTGACCTGCAACGAATATTGGGCATTTTAACCCTGCGACCCAGCTTAATTGAATACTTGGTTCAGAAATCTCAATCCCACTAATCATCTATGGCGCTGCCACATTTTGATAATATAAGCTAAAGCCCACATTGTCGGGTGATTTCCCTCAACGCTCAGAGTACAGCAGACCAGGGAACTTGCCTCCAGGCCATCCGAGGCAGTTTCTCCCGGGTCACGCAGAGGGCAGATGGGATACAGCTGTCAGGAAGTGCTGCAAGTCTCAGACCCGGACCAGTACATAAGCGGTCGACCACGGAGCTAGGACCGCTGCTCGGCCACAGCAGTTATCAATGTAAGGGGCAGGACAGTTCACGTCAGCAGGTAGGCGGGTACGCTGCTGAGTGCTGGAGCTCTATTTTACTTACATGCTGCGCCGTCTGCTAGGAAACGTTTTCAGGATCAATTAGAAACAGTGCAATATTTCCCAAGATTAGAGAAAGCTGCATGAGGCAAGGCTCGCACATCGCGATAAGTGGAATTTAGAGCTTATATTGTATGCTCCATGGAAGTGATCTGTACATTGGACTAATCACATTATAGTATTGTGCTAGAGGAGGAAATCAACCGTGAAGTATTTGCTTGATATCCTGTAGGACTCATTTGGATGGCATAGGGATTACAAGACCCCCAGAAGGTGTTTCGGGAGGGAATCCATAACCCCATGTGAATACTACTCGGCGAATGGTGCAACTGCAGCATTTGATACTCGCAGGTCAAGGACAGAGGTGGATTACCGATATTTAACGAACTGCAAGAAACAGGAGCGACACCCAATGAAGAGGGTGGAGATTAAACCTGTGGACTGATGAGCGTTCCTTTTATGTGCGACTAATAGATTATATAGACAGTACAGTTATTGGGTACTGAAAACAAGTTAGCCATCCCATTGAAACACTAACCTTTGACGGGGCATTGGTGAATTAGATCAGAGTTTAGTGCTTTGTTGAAGAGTGTTGAAACTAAGAGTGGAATCAGATTTGGTAGCCTGCAAGGCTCAACTATATTAATTTATGACTGCACACAGCTACAATAGGTTGGAGTGGTGAGCTGGTAAGCTAGTGAAGACAGAATACTATCTCAATGTCCCATAATAAAGCAAAAGAACCAGTGGAGGGGGTTCCCATCCCGGAAGAAAAAGCAACAAGAAGGGGCTCTCCCAAAATTATGGCGGAGAGAAGGAGAAGAGGGACCTGCTGATGCAAGCCCGCTAACTCACCAAGAATCAGGTCTAGTAGTATTACCAAAGATAGCAGAGCTTGGTAGAACAGCAGTGATTAAACAATGTTTCAATGATTTCAAGGAACAAATGACGGAAACACTCCAAGTACAACTTGCCCTTATAAGAATGGAACTTGCGCAGGCTCTGCAAGAGGTGAAAAAAGATGTTAAAGATCTAGCGGAAAGAATAGAAACAAATGAGATGGCGATCGAAGAAATTGCAGAACACACAAAAAAAATAGATTAACCGATCAGTTGGCAACGGCAACTCAAAATATTGAAATTCAAATGGAAGACCTTGAAAATAGATCTAGGAGAGCCAACATTCGGGTCAAATTACTCCCTGAAATGATAGAGGACCGGGAATTGAGAACAATGATGCAGCAGGTGTTTGCAGATCTGCTAGACCTGGAAAAGGGTGAGGATGTTCCGGTCGATCGAATACATCATCAATTGAGCATGAAATGTAAAGATCCAGTCGCAAGGCCCTGTGATTTAGTTGCTGCAATTCAAGGGTATGGCCCGAAAGAGGCAATTTTACAACCTGCAAGAAAAGCAACTCCATCAAGGTGAATGGGGCAACAATCCCAACTGTATCAGGACCTTGCGCAAACTACTTTGTCAAAGCAAAGACACATGGGTCCGGTAGTACAATTCCTAATTAAAAATCAAATTTGTTATAGATGGACGTTTCCATTTGGAACTTTCTTCACATTGGAAGGACAACATCATTGAATCACCTTGTGTGAAGGTTTGGGGTCATTGAAGATAACAGAGGAAGATTAAGGGACCTACCAAAAGGAAACTCAAAGTCCAAGACAAAGGGAGATTCAGAAAATGGGAGTGGGCACGACCATCTAGGGACAAACTGGTGCAAGATTCAGCAGAAAGACAGATCGAGTATGACACCCATAGCCATCAAGAGGGTACTTGTGTAAATAACTGTATGATGTGTAATAATTATGAATCAAGAGTTAATAATGATAGTTATGGTGGACTGAAATTATATGGGTGGCATGATGTTTAAGTAAAAGAAACAGCAGAAGGAAGGGGAGTACAAGGCTCAGCTCTTGGAATCAGGGTTGTTGGGTGCAGGTAGACCGACACAACTAATCTTTGGGTGTGAAGCGGGGCTCGACCTCCAAGGTTCAATGCGTGGAAGAAAGGGTATAGTTTGGGCTAGATGGGGAAGAAGGGAGGGAAGAATGGGGGAGGGGGGTGAGTTAGAGAGGATTAGGGGTTATTATGTTGGGGGAAGTTTCAGAGGGTTAGGGGATTTAGGGCTGGGGGGGGGTAGTAGCACGAGGGGGTAGTCAGCTTCCAAATGTATGAATGGTGTACTTTCGTTCAGATGGGAAGAGTGAAAATTTTACAAGTCCTATCCTTGAATGTTAGGGGCTTGAATTCCCCTGTCAAAAGAGGTAAAGTTGAATCGTTTTTGAAAAGGGAAACACCTGTTATAGTGGAGTTTCGGGATGTGTCAAGGGGAGATGCAAACAAGCTGCGCAATCACTTTCAAAAGTTGGGCAGGTTAGAATACATTGTCACAAGAAAAAGTCAAAGAGGGTAGATACTTATTTGTGAAAATACAGTTGGGCAGAATGCGTTACACAATTGCAACGATATATGCTCCAAACACGGGGCAAGATGTGTTTTTACAAGTAATAGACAAACTGGAACGTTTTGCAGAGGGACTAATCATTCTCACAGGGGATTTTAATATGGCGTGGGATCCCTAGTGGGATAGGAGCAAGGTAACCCAGACAGTACAATGACCCCCAAAGCAACCATTGAAAACATCTATGGCTGATCTATCATTGGCAGATGCTTGGAAGGAAACACAGAGTGGGGACAAGGGGTATAGATGTTATTCATCAGTACATCAGACATTCTCAAGGATAGATTATGTATGGTTTTGGTATCATTAGTGGGGCGAATACAACAGATGGAAATGGGCCTGATAGCTTTATCTGAACATGCACCAGTTAAATTGATAATTGCATATGGAAATGAAGGGTCAGGGATATGGCGTTGGAATTTCCCAGAGCACATAATTAAAGACCAGGTAATGGGCAACGAGATTTGGGAAAAGATTGAATACTTTGAACTAAAAGGGGCTCAGGATTCCCCTGATAAGTGGGTTTGGGACACGTTTAAAGTGACCATAAGGGGTGAACTTATTGCAAAAAAATTTCAGGAGGGAGAAAGTTCTACGAACAGCCCAATGGGAAAATTAGTCATGAAGGAAATGGTAACAAATCAAGAAAAAGCGCAGGTACCTCCAAGGCCAATTATCTGCATTACAAACAAGACATGAAGAGAAGGCATTATATTTAAGGCAACGTTATTATATTAACGCCAACAAGACCGATTCCCTGCTGGCACATCAGGTTAAGAATGAAGGAAGGAGCTACAATTATTCCTACTATTAAGTCAAGGCAAGGGAAAGTTGGCTCTTCCTCAAGACACAATAGATGCATTTACTGAGTATTACTCACCACTGTATACCTCGGATCGTCCTGAACCTGAAGTGTAAAAAGCATACCGGGAAAAGTGTTGATTAAATAAACTAGATTTAGCAGATACTGAGGAGTCAGAAAAGAATAGAACTCCTGAAGAAGGGGATCATCAAACCCCGAAACGCGTAGAGACACAAGTTAATGTGTGGACATTCCATAAGAAATTGCTCTTAGGGGTTATTATTGAATGATCAACATACGAATCAAGACTGGTTATTGTCTATTCAATTGTGAAATGATACAAAGTGATACATTGCAAAGTTGTTAACTTGAGAGTTTGGTATATTATATGGTCTAACATGAACAAGGAAATGTATACACATTTTTAAGTAAAGAATCTTTTACGAGACAATTATCGTAAGAAGTGTGTTATTTTTGAATTCCAGAATTGAAAATATAAACATTATTTACAATACCAACTTGGGTGTGCAGGGGACGGGAGAGGTCCACAAGAGTGTGGTCATCGGTTTGATTCGTATAGCATACAACCTAGTGTCAGGGTTGGTTTTCCCCCCGGCACCCCATTACCAATTCCATACATTAGTTAAATTCCAATGAACAATAGGAGTGCACTGTGATAAGTTAGCTAGAGATTTTAAGGTAACCTTTCTGAGCCATGGCAGGCAGAGTCAAAGTTGTCCTGTGATGTCTAGATGTGGCCTCGGGCAGAAGTTAGTCATAAGGTACATGTCTGGTAGAGTCAAGTGTGCGCTTCTAAAACTCTGAGCGGCACCTAGAAGGAAGCTGGGCAAGCGCACCTAGGCACAGCTTGTAGGGAACATTGATAGCCACCCAAATACTGTGTATTGATAACTTGTTCGTTTGTAAACACAGTCTGTAAAGAAGACTGACCTACTCCTTGATACAGAATCCTCAAACCTAAGTCCCACAAAAAGACTAACCAGCAACCTAACAGCCAAGTCACAAAGTGACACTAAGGACTACTGTATGATTTGGATTACTTAATTGGGAAAAGTGTGTCAGCTAATTCAATAAGTATCCACATGCTTTACACCAACTGCTCCAGAGTGTATTCTGAAGTGGAGAAAAAATGTCTGGGACCTTAGCACCGCAACACTTAAAACGTATAAAATGACCACCAGCATTGCTTCATTTCAAATGCATGATACAAACCAACACACACAAGCATATTCTTGCATCAAAAATTCAGAACAAATAACATTAATATTAACCCCATTTGATCAAGTTTGCTTTGCCTCCATCATCGCAATATTAGGGCCCACAGTCCATCTCTCACTAGAAGGTGGATGGCCACAGGTTGTCCAAGTCTTTGCTTCCCTACACGAGAAAACAAATCCTTCTCCAATTCTGAAAGAAACTTCAAAACTCCTAAAATTCTTTTGCGCCCACAGAACCTCAAGCACAAAACAGCATCGGGAGTGGCTGTGTGCGCAATGCATATTTACAAATCGATCACTGTTAACGTGCTAGAAAAAAATCATTATATTCTTTTAGCGCTCATGGCTGCACACGGCGATACACAAACAGCAGCGGTTAAGATGCACTGTGTAGAGATGGGATTATGTTGCCTTAGCACGCTCTTCTGGCGTCATCTAAAGGGGCGTGTTTTTATTACCCAGGTCAACAACTAAAGTGGGGAATTTTGCAGGTTTGGACAAACGTACACCAATTTAAACATCCACCTCCCGAGTGCTGCAAATGCACCAGATTAGCAGAGTCACTGATGAACCCACGTGCTAAGTGTGTGAAGACCAGCATGTCATAAATGTCACATAGAGCAGCCACGTCTAACACCTCATTGTCGAAGATCATCCACCTACTGTACAATTACATCAAGTGGCAAGCATCTCTCCTACTCCCCGTGAGACTCACATGGGTTCTAGGGTACGAGTAAGCCAACTTCGGAGTGCCTCGAAGTTATCGATGTTCATCTTCAGCTCACTCGGGGGCCCCTCCTCTTCCTCCTCTTCAGGAGGGACGGGCGGGGCCCCCCGCGGATCCACCTCTGCCCCCCTGTCCTCAGTCGGGGGGACTTCGCCTTTGCTGCGGGCCCCCCTCGCCTTGCGCCCTCCCCCTGTGGGGCCCCGGCGCGGCTGCCGTGTGGGGGCCAGGCTCCCGGGAGAAGTGCGGACGGGGTTCAGCGTGCCACAGGGTGGTTGCTCCGCGCGGTGCCGATAGGAGGCAAGAAGACGGGGGTCTTTATAAGTTCAGTTAAGGGGCAGAGACTCTCACACCGAAGCCTACACCGCTCCAAGATGGCAAACGTCAACTCCAGTGGGAGAATATAGTGACAGCGGCACCACGGTCGGTGCCTTATTCGCCTCCCTCACGGCCTTACTCCGCCCCAGGCCAGCGGGTACAGCACCGCCACCGAAAACAACACAGCAAGGTGCGCGGGGCTTTGCTCAACACGTCGGGAGCAAGGAAACTGACAAAAACGAAGGACTAACATGACAGCTGTTAGGGAGTGTGGTCCAAGAAGCTCAGTTTGGCGACCATCTTTGAAAGGATAATTTTCTGCTACACTCTGCGACCCAAAAAGGGGTTGGGGTCGTAGCAGATAGGTTTTTATGACAATGTGCAAAATATACCATCTATTGTCAAACGTATACCTATGTTACTTCTAGAGAAAGCGTTTGAGCTTGAATTTCTTCAGTAATATAATTCTATAGATTATACTCATACAAATTACCGTCTATCAGGTTTCTAAGACTTTTTTACTTTTTACGTGTTTAAGGCACTCCAAGTTTTACGAACCCAAAGTACCTTTCTAATTGAAGCTTTTTGAAGTCACTGATCTATTACTATGGCGGAGCTGTTAATAGCGATACAACCACAATGTGTTTTGTCCTCTTTTTATCTCAGTGAGTCTGGCGGCAATGTTCGTGAGTGCGGCCGGAGTGACTAAAGCACTCAGAGGAAGCTTTCACCTGCTGAGAGTCATAGAAACCGGGTGGCACGTCTATTCATAAAGGTAACACACCTCTGCGTTTTTTTCTACATGGACGGGTGCTTGAGTACATACATGCCAACATTCTGAAGCACCTGGGAGGGAGATTTTGTCAAGTAAAGCAGGATAAATGATTTTTCCTATAGGTTTGTATTGGGTGTTATATCCGCCCTACGTCCCGCAGCGCGGTGACGTAGGGCCGTCTAATAAAAGCCCCGCCCCGACAGTGGGAGGCAGTTCCGGGCGAACACAGTACAGCGTGTGGGTGTCCTTTTGTCCGCGCTCCTGCTGATGCCGCGCTCTAGGCTGCGCGGCCTCCTGGACCCGAGCCAGCTCCACGTGGGGGGCACTCCGGAATACTGATATGCAACAATGGCGACGAGGAAGTGAACGAGCAACCATGCGCTCAAGAACAATTAACACGCGGATGCCCCACGGACGTCCCGAACAAATTTTTGGACACCCGGTGGGGGCCACAGAGACCACGTGACCCCCACCCCAAAAAAAAAAAAAAAATTTCTCTCAAGCCCTCTCCCAGGGGGGTCGAGAATTTTTTTTTCTTCTTCTCTCTTTCTCCCGCATGGCGCACATGCCACAAGGCGCCCATCGGACGGTGCACAAGTGCCAGTGGGCACATTCACCACGAAAGAACATTCCTCACTGCAAAGTGCGGACAAACCCATAAGGCAGGACAACATCAGGCCAGCACGACAGCACAAACAACAAATCAAAGGTACGTGACACCATGGCGGCTGGGACATCAACTCCTGGACCCTCCACACCGTCCAGGATCGCGGCAAACCTGTCGATGGCGTCGCCACCACTCCGCACACAGGGCAGTTCGTCGACGCTGGTACAACCCTTCGACCCGTTCACTGACCCATCGTCCAGTGGACCCAGATGGCAGTTATGACTTCAAAAGTTCGAGATGGCCATGGAGTGCAAGAACATCACGTCATCCAGAAAGATGAAAGCTCATCTACTCCTCAGTGTGGGCGACGAGGTGCTACGCATCTTCAACTCCCTGAACATTGATGATGGCCAAGACGCATACCTGAGTGCAAAGGACGCTTTAACGGCACACTTTCTCCCACAACTGAATCCAGACTATGAGACCTTCATTTTTTGCACGACCATCCAGGCCACTGATGAGACTCTAGACGCCTACCACACGAGGCTGAGGAAACTGGCCATGTCGTGTGAGTTCACGAACACTGAGAGGGAGATTAGAAGACAAATCAGAAGCTGAGGCGACTCGTACTCAGTACTCAGTGAGAAAGGCATCCCTCTACAACGCATCCTGGAATCGGGTCGACCGAGGGAGCTTGCCCACTCCAGGGCCGCCAACATGGAAGCGACACTACAGAAACTGGAGACGTCCGTCTTCACAGCAATGGTCGCCCAGATCTCCGACAGACAATTTACGAGAGGTGAAGTTGGCGGCAGCCACACCCAGAACAGGTGGCAACCTCGAGTACCAGGACCCACGGAATGTGGGTGGTGTGGTGGCCAAAGACACAGAAGGCGAAACTGCCCGGCACAAGGCACCACGTGCGGAGCGTGCGGCAGGAAGGATCACTACGCGAAAGTGTGTAGATCAGCGAACACGCCGCTGCAGCCCCCGCAAGGCTCTCAGGAAAAGGGGTCACCGAAAAAAAAGAAGCAAGCCAGTGCAAGGAGGGTTGCAGTAGTCCACTCCTCGACAGAAGAGGAAGGGGATGATCTCTCAGCCCTATGGCAAACGGCAGGGACGGAGAGCGAAGGAAAGGGCCGGAAGGTATACCTGGTATCTACACTGAACCAGGGTCCAGTACCACCGCCAAGAACCGCCAGGCGACGAAGATGCACGGTCACCATCCAAGGCCAGTACGTACAGATGACCATCGACACAGGAGCCTCGGTAAACGTCATGCCAACCAGTGTTTTCCAAACCCTAACACCACCACCTGAGCTCAAATCCACAGACACCCGTCTGTTTGCCTACGGCAGCCGGAGACCCCTGCCAGTTATCGGGAGGTTCTGCACCACTCTTGAACATGGCAAACATAAGGTGTGGTCAAAGATATATGTCGTGAAGGCGGGAATCGAAAGCCTACTGAGCGGAGATGTGGCTGAAGACTTGGGCGTGGTCAAATTCATCTGCCAGATTGACAACGCAGCCGAAGTCGAGAACTTTCTCAAGCGACACCCCAAGCTACAGAAGGGGATAGGCTGTCTCAAGGGAAAGACTATCAAATTACACATTGATCAATCAGTACAACCACGTGCGGTGAGACACCGGAGGACACCGTTCCACATGAGGGAACAGGTAGAGAAAGAGCTAAGGACACTGGAAGCTGCCGGCATCATTGAAGAGGTCACGGGACCAACGCCATGGGTCTCCCCGATGGTGGTCACCAGGAAGCCCAAACAGCCCGGAAAAGTCCAGATCTGTATTGACATGCGCCTGCCCAATGCGGCCATAAAAAGGGAACGACACATAGCACCAACAATAGATGAAATCATCACCGACCTCACGGGGTCATGTGTGTTCTCGAAGGTGGACCTAAAGGCAGGGTACCACCAACTCAAGCTCCACAGAGAGTCGCGCTACATTACCACTTTTTCAACCCACCTAGGTCTGAGGAGGTACAAGCGCCTGAGTTTCGGCATCTCATCGGCCGCGGGAGCCTTTCAACAGACCATCCAGGAGGTCATCAGAGGCATACCAGGGGTATTGAACGTGAGCGATGATATCCTAATACATGCACCAGACACCAAGGAACACATCACGAGACTCAAGACACTCCTGGGCAGGCTGGAAGAAGCCGGACTCACAATCCATCGAGAAAAGTGCGAGTTCCTAAAATCGGAAATCACTTTCTTTGGGTACAAATTTGACCGCACCGGCATCTCACCTGATCCACAAAAAGTGGCGGACATCCAAGCTGCTAGTCCCCCAGCGACCCCCACCGAAGTACGCAGTTTTCTGGGAATGGCCACATACTGTGGCAGATTCATTCGAAACCTAGCAACCCTATCTGAACCGCTACGAGAACTAACAAAGGTCAGCACTAAGTGGGACTGGGGGCAGGAATGTCAGGAAGCCTTTGAGAACATTAAAGACTCCCTGTCGACTGAAACCAAGATGGCCTACTACGACACGGACCTCCCGACAGAACTATTCGTGGATGCCAGCCCAGTAGGACTTGGAGCAATCCTGATGCAGGTCACAAAGGAGGGCGAGAAAAGACCGATCGCATATGCATCCAGGGCACTCACAGCAACGGAACAAAGGTACTCCCACATAGAGAAGGAGGCCATTGCCGTACTATGGGGGTGTCGACACTTCCACATGTACCTGTACGGGCGCAAGTTCACGGCAATCACTGACCACAAGCCCCTACTACCAATCTTCATCGGGTCATCGGCGCACCCACCGGCCAGAATCACCAAGTGGCTGCTACACCTCCAGCAATATGATTTCGAACTCGTCTATCAGCCGGGCAGTGGCAACCCGGCGGACTTCCTTTCGAGACACCCACGACCAGCTACTCGGCAGGAAGTTCTGATCGCCGAAGAAACGGAGGAACACATTTGCCAAGTGGTTCGGGCCATGAGGCCCAAAGCGGTAAACATTGAGGACATTGCAACAGAAACCCAGAATGACCCCTGTTGCGACCTGGTAAAAGATGCAATCATGTCAGGAAACTGGAAGGAATTCATGACCCACACCCGCAACAGAACCGAGGGGGCTAGGGAGTTCCTATCTGGCATGTTCACGGTTCGGCAGGACCTCTCAATCACTGAAGCATTAATCAAAAATATGGCCAAGTTTGCCAACACTTACGCCACATTGGACAAGGTGGAAGCCTTGTTGAAACAAGTTTTTGGCAGCAACATCTTCGGTAGGGCTGCCAGAGGCAGGGGTCGCTCGGCCAGCTGATAGTCCTCTTATAGGTCTTCCAACAACAGAGCAAATTGTCGTGAGCAAAAAGTCTGACGTCTCAACCCATTTTTCCCATCAAGGGGTAGAGAGCAAGGCAGAGAATGGCGATCCAACGGAAAGCAATAACGCAGGTAAGAGCGATGCCAGTAACACGCGATATGCAGTCAGATGCAAGAATCCCACCAGTGGGGGCAGTAGCACAGCACATAGACAAGATGGATGAGAGTGATCTCCAGAGACTCCTGGGTATTGGAGACAGTAGGTGGTTTTCAACTTGAGTTCAATCAAGAACCGGCGCAGGCACATCATGTTTACCATAGAAGACCAAAGGTTATTAGACGCAGAGATAGAGGAACTATGGTGAAAAGAAGCCATTGCAACAGCTATGGCAGGGAGTTTCGTAAGCAATATGTTTCTAGTAAGAAGCAAACACAAAGTCAGTCCGGTATTCAACCTCAAAGCGTTAAATACGTTTCTGGTGTGCAGACAATTCAAGGTTGAGGGAATCCATCTTATGCGGGACATCTTACAGAAAAGAGACTGGCTGGCCGGAGTGGACCTCAGAGAGGCATATGTGACGATTCCCATTGTAAAGAGGCAGCATCACCTTCTTCAGTCTTTTCTGTCTCTGTAAAGACAGAGATGGGAGTTTACAAGTCTCCCATTCGGGCTGGCATCAGCACCATAGTGTTTCACCAAGCTGATGAAACCGGTGGTTGGCAGACAGAGAGCAAGGCATCAGGTTAATTATATATCTGCCTGATGTGTCAAGACAAGGACCTGCTGTTGGAGCAAGTGGCAGTCACAACCGACTTATTACAACTGTTAGGACGTCTGACTTCTCTCAGTTGATTAGAAATCCTATCTCAATCAATGGAATTTCTTGGCTTTATAATGGACACGTTACAAGGAACACTCAGTTTACCACTAGGAAAGGTAAACCCAATCACGAAAGAAATCAAGGGCATCTTGACGAAGGAAGTGATATCTCTGAGAAACCTGTCCAGGCTGATAGGTCGCCTATCATTCTCCATTCAGGCTATAGTTCCAGGTCCTCCCCATTATCAAGCCCTGCAGCAGCTAAAAATACAGCAACTCAGGAAGGGGCTCTCATACGAACAGATAGTTCCTATATCACAGGAAGTGCAGACGGAACTTGTGTGGTGGTACTACCACATGGAGACATGGAACGGGAGAGCGTTATTTGGATCTTCCCGGAACTTGTTATAGAATCAGACGCCTGCCACTGGGGCTGGGGAGCCCGGTGGAGCAATATGAGAAAAGGAGGCAGATAGTCGAAGAACCAATTTGCTCTCCACATCAATTTCCTGGAGTTGTTTGCAGGGACATTTGCAGTACGATGCTGGACACAGGAAAAGACTGAATGCTGTGTACTACTCAAGATGGATAATGTTTCTGCAGTGAGGTATATCAATCCACTGGGCGGGACAAGATCCAAGATGCTTGTGGAACTGGCAAAGGACTTTTGGCATTTATGCCTACAAAGAAATGTCAGCGTGACAGTGGAACACCTGCGGGAAATACAGCATAAGGTAGCAGACTGGAATTCGAGATACCTGAGTGATGCCAGTAATTGGCAGCTGGACGAAGCAGTGTTTTGGAAAATCATGATCCGTCGTGGCCCCTGTCAGACGTACCTGTTTGCATTGAGACTGAACAGGAAACTCCCACGATTTTACAGCTGTAGACCGGATCACAAAGCAATAGTGACATATGCCTTTCTCCATAGGTGGGGCACAGTCCCCGAGTATGCCTTGCCTCCTTTCGCCATGATACGGAGGACGCTGGTGTAAATAAGGAGATAGAAAGCAAGATTAGTCATTGTAACACTGGATTGGAGGGGACAGGCCTGGTTCCCGGACCTGTTAGAGGGGCCGTACAACAATCCCATTTTACTTCCCCAGATGGAATCAGTCATTCAAGGGCCAACATGGGAGTTTCACCTGCTAGTTCAGAATGGGAATCTGAGCTTAATAGCATGGGTGAATTCCAGAGATCCTGGACTAGGCCAGGATTTTTGAGAGAGTCTCAGAAGTTCATTATGGAATACCAGGGCGCCAGTAACAAAGAAAGCATAGAAAAATGCCTGACCAAAGTGGGATAGCTAGTGCCTGTAGAGGGACGTGCATCACACTCAAACAGATGTAATTCACATGGTGAACTGCTTAGCTGCTTTGGCAGCGCAAGGTTAAGCATATCGGACAACCAATACATATCGTTTGGCGATTTCCGCTGGACATGCAACGGTGAAAGGTAACCCAATAGGGGAACATCCTCTGCTATGCAGACTGATTAAAGGAATAAAACTCATAAAGTCCCCAGCACCAAAATACTCTAATTTTTGGTATGTTAATGAGGTGCTGGAGATATTCAAGGCCTGGCCGGATAACGAGGAATTGTCCAGGAAAACATTATCGACAAAATTGACTATTGTGCTCTGTCTCATTGCTTACAAAAGAGTATCTGATGTCAGAGATTTGGAAGTCGACAGGAAAACGTTTTCGCCGACAGGCATCACTTACTATGTCTCGAAAAGGACGAAGACTCGGATTAAGTCAGTTGGCTATTTGGCTTTCCCGGAAGAGCCTAAGATATGTCCAGTTAGATGTTTGAAGGCCTATGAAACCATTTCTGGACAGCTCAGACCTGCGGGCAAATCTCAGTTACTAATTGCCTTGCATAGACACTTTGTGGCAGCGTCATCAGCTACACTGGCTAGATGGGTGAAATGGTACATGCAATAAGCGGGCATTGACATTGATCGCTATCGTGTACATTCGAGTCGAGGCGCTATGACGTCTAAGGCATTTAATGTGGGAGCAAATCTGGAGGACATTTAGAAACCATCTGAATGGTCTAACAAATAGATTTGTTATGTCTCGGAGGTCAGACTTGATGGTCGTGCAGTTATGAAATACCTCCGTCCCCAAGTACCGCTCGAGCAGGAATAAATAACTGCCCTAGCAATCTTTGAGGCCACAGGTGTAGAGTGTCGTCGACAGCCTGGTACGGGAACGCCGGAAGGACCCCTGAGTGCTGTAAGGCAAATGGTTATGGTCAAGTAAACAACCACAAGAAATTGGCAGAGAAAGCAAAACAAGGTATGATGACACCAGCTTACCCAGAGGATGGTAGAACAGGTAGGGAACCTATACCAACAGCAGGGGAACCAACAGCAGGCTGAGATGAAGGATCGGCACTCCGGACAACACCTGTAGCAAGAGCGTGATTCGTGGTGATTCTTTGAGCAGTCCAAAGGCCAAACAGGAGGTCGAAAGTTCCAGGGTATCAGAGAGTTCGCCAAGTCCAAAAGGTAAATCAAAAGCAGGTCCAAGATAACGTTCCGTGGTCAGGAGGAGGCGCCAAGTCCAAAGGTAAATCCAAAGCAGGTCCAAGATAACGTTCCGTGGTCAAGAGGAGGTAAGTAACAAGAGGTGGTAAGCAAAGCTTAGCGGTTCTCCAAAAGAAGCAGCTGTGAAGCGCCGTGTGTACTTTGCCGGCTTCTTTTAAAGTCGCGAGTGGAGTCACGTGACAAGTCACGTGACTGCTCGCGCGCGTCACGTGGAGCGTGACGCTGCCAGTGATTGGTGCTTCCTGGTGTGTGGGTGATGATGCTGCCGGCGAGCGGAATCCTGTGACAAGTCACGTGACTGTTCACACGCGTCACGTGGAGCGCGATGCGGCCCGTGACTGGTGCGTGAGTGCTGGTGCTGCCGGGCATGGAGGAGGCGCCAGGGTAACCGCCACCGCGGAAAGGGGCGAAAAAAGGCAGAGTATTGCTGTGTATTGTTATAGGCAAATTCAGCAAGGTGTAAGAGGTTGAGCCATGTGTCTTGATACTGCAACGTTAGAGAGCGCAGGTACTGTTCCAACGATTGGTTGACCCTTTCCGTCTGTGCATCGCTGTCCGGATGATAGGAAGAGGAAAAATGTGCGTCGATGCCCAACAGAGCGGTAAGGGCCCGCCAGAATCGGGAGGTGAACTGTGTACCACGATCGGAAACCAACACATGGGGTAAGCCAAAGAGACAGAACACTGACTTGAAGAAGTGCCTGGCCAAGACTGGGCCGAAGGTATCCCTTTGCATGGTATGAAACGTGCCAGTTTGGTATAAGAGTCAACGATGACCCAAATGGTGTCGAAACACTGTGTACGTGGTAGATCAGTGATCAGGTCCATGGAGACCGTATGCCAAGGCTGTGGGGGAACGGGGAGAGGAAGAAGAAGACCCAAGGGTCGGCCCCTACGTGACTTGCCCTGGGCACAAATCGAACAGGTATTGACGTAGTTTTGCACATCGCGCTTCATAGTTGGCCACCAGCACCATCGTTTAAGGAGGTCTAGAGTGCGATGTTGCCCGGGGTGGCCATTGATGGCAGCATCGTGGGACCAGTATAATGCTTGATTTCTGGTTTCACTCGTGGGTAGGAAGAGCTTCCCATGAACGAAAGGCAGCCCGTCTTGCATAACCGGGTCCCATTCCGTTATGGATTGTGGATACTGGGAAACCCATTGTCGATTAGTGGACAGGAGAGAAGGAGATGGTGTACAAACACAGGCGACATGGGTTTTGCCTAACAGGGTGTCAGGGTATGACGGAAGGATCTCACCCCCGGGAGAACAAGATAGGGCATCTGCTTTGCCGTGCCCAACACCAGGCCTGTGTTTGACCACAAAATCAAACGCGGCAAAGAAGAGGTGCCAACGTACCTGCCGACTGCTTGTACATTTTAAGGAGGCAAGGTCCTGGAGATTTTTGTGGTCGGAGAACACCACGGTCTGGTGTTTGGCTCCTAGGAGGTGGTGTCTCCTGACTTGTAGTGCATCTTTAATAGCCAGTAGTTCTTTTTCCGTAACTGTGTAATGCAGTTCAGTTGCCGTGAATTTGCGTGAATGGAATGCTAATGGATGCAAACGATTGGTGGTAGGACAAGGCTGGGACAGTACAGCGCCCAATGCATAAGAAGAGGTGTCTGCTTCAAGGACGAAAGGAAGCTCAGGGTCGGGGTTTTGCAACAACGGGGCAGTGGTGAACAAGGTTTTCAGGGAGTCAAAAGCGGCTTGTTGTGCCGAGGACCAGACATAGGGGACGAGAGGGCTGGTGAGGGTAGTGAGCGGGGCCACCACAGAGGAAAACCCGGCAATGAATCTCCGGTAAACGTTTGCAAACCCCAGGAACGATTGCAACTGTTTGAGATTGATCGGGATCAGCCATTCATTGATCGCCCGAACCTTGGTCTGATTCATAGAAAGACCCCCAGGAGAGATATGAAATCCCAGGAACTCGACCTGGGTGGTATGGAATAAACATTTCTCGGGTTTGGCATATAGAGCGTTGTTTTGGAGCCTTGACAGCACTTCTCTGACGTGCGAGGCGTGTTCATCAAGGGAGGAAGAGAAAACCAGTATGTCATCCAAATACACTACAACGTAGGTGTTCAGAATGTCGCTGAATATGTCGTCCATGAAGTGCTGAAAAGTAGCTGGGGCGTTGCAGAGGCTGAAGGGCATGACAGTGTACTCGAATAGACCTTGTCGTGAACAGAAGGCCGTCTTCCACTCGTCACCGTCACGCATGCGTATGAGATTGTACGCCCCGCGGAGGTCTAGTTTGGTATAGATTGTAGTATGAGCGAGCCTGTCTAACAACGGGGTGATGAGAGGTATGGGGTAGTGGTTTTTTACCGTGACAGCGTTCAAGCGCTTGTAATCGATGCAGGGGCGAAGATCCCCTTCCTTCTTCGGAATGAAGAATATAGGGCTTGCAGCTGGTGAGGTCGATGGGCGTATGTGACCCAAACGTAAGGCCCACTGGATGTATTCTTGCAGGGCTTGTTCTTCCGTCTGGGTCAGGGAGTAGATCCGGCCCTTTGGGATAGAGGCGTCAGGGACTAGATCGATGGGACAATCGTAGGGTCGGTGTGGAGGTAGACCCTCCGCAGAGCCTTTGTCGAATACTGCTTGGAATTTGAGATATTCAGGAGGGATTCTACCCGTGACCGCCCCTACCATGTGTGTATCCTGGACATCAGAGTTGTTGTCTATGGCCAAAGAGGCGACAATACCCAGGATGTCTGCGGGACTAGAAACCTGAGGTGTCGCGAGTAAACAGTAGTACTGACATGTTTCGGATTCGAAGGAGACCTGACCTGTCCCCCAGTTAATCAGGGGATTGTGCCTCCGTAGCCAAGGGATGCCCAGGATCACCCCGAACTGAGGAGTGGCTATGAGATCAAAGGAGATCATCTCCTTGTGGACTTCCTGTATAACCATTTCCAGTGGGGCTGTCTGTTGCATGATTGGACCAGAAGCAAGAGACGTCCCGTCCACTGCCTGGACTGGTTCAGCGTGTTTCTTCGTGATCAAGGGCAAGTTCAACGAACTGGCTAGGGCTATGTCGATGAAGCAGCCTGTAGCACCGGAGTCGATTACGATTTTCACTGCGTGGGAGCCAGCAACGTGGGTCAGGGATGCCTGTACCACCTCAGGTCGAACGGGACCGAAAGCAGGATCAGAGGAATTGCTTCCAGGACTCGCCCCTGCCCCTGATCTCAAGGGCGAGTCTTCGGAAAACCCGGATTTCTGGTTTTCGGGCGGCAGGGACACTCTTTTACGTAATGACCGTTGAGACCACAGTAGAAGCAGGCGTTGTCTGTTCTTCTGCGCTCTCGTTCAAGATGACTGATGGGGCTGCGGATCCCGCCGATCTGCATGGGCTCAGGTGTGGTGTCGGCCGTGGATGTAGATGGGAATGGAGACAACCCTGATTCCACCCGCCGTTCCGTTCGTCTAGCATCCACTTGTAACGTTAGGTCAACCAAGTCAGCCTAGACTGTGGGAAGCAAAGGCACCACAGATAAAGCGTCTTTCATGACCCCAGACAAGCCCCGATAGTATACCACTGCCTTTTTGTTTTCCAGCCAGGAGGTCTCAGCAGAGAGCTGGTTAAACCTGGTGATGTATTCAATGAGAGTAGAGCGACCCTGAGTGAGGTCCAGGAGTTCCATATCTCTGGATTGTGCTGTGTATCTGGTGTCAAATACCTTGGCCATTTCTTGCGTCAACAGTTCAAAATCATACAATGCAGGATGGTCGCCTTCCAACAACGGATTAGCCCAGGTGGCGGCCAGACCAGATAAATGGGAGAGCAGAAAGGCTGCCTTTGATACTGAATCAGGGAAGGCCTGAGGACAACACAAGAAGTGTAGTTTACAGTGATTAATGAAGGTGCGGTATTTCTTTGGTTCGCCTTGGTATCTTTCGGGGGCTGCCAGAGGGAAAGGGTTCTGGATTACCACAGGGGCGGCCAGGATGGTGGGGGGTACGACAGGAGGCGGGTTTTGAGGGGGAGTGATATCATCGAGTTCGGCATCTACAGGTAAAGGGTGGTGTGTGCTTTGTAGAGCGTCGAGGCGGTGGTGCAATGCAGTAGTGGCAGCGGCCATGTCAGTGCATAGGGCTGTGGTAGCGGTTGCCATGTCGGCCCTGAGTGCTGTTACTGCCTGCATTAAAGCTGTCACAGGGTCCCCGGCGGAGGCATCCATAACTGGACGACCATAAGGCTTCACAGTCTGTTATGTCTCGGAGGTCAGACTTGATGGTCGTGCAGTTATGAAATACCTCCGTCCCCAAGTACCGCTCGAGCAGGAATAAATAACTGCCCTAGCAATCTTTGAGGCCACAGATGTAGAGTGTCGTCGTCAGCCTGGTACCGGGAACGCCGGAAGGATCCCTGAGTGCTGTAAGGCAAAGGGTTATGGTCAAGTAAACAACCACAAGAAATTGGCAGAGAAAGCAAAACAAGGTATGATGACACCAGCTTACCCAGAGGATGGTAGAACAGGTAGGGAACCTATACCAACAGCAGGGGAACCAACAGCAGGCTGAGATGAAGGATCGGCACTCCGGACAACACCTGTAGCAAGAGCGTGATTCGTGGTGATTCTTTGAGCAGTCCAAAGGCCAAACAGGAGGTCGAAAGTTCCAGGGTATCAGAGAGTTCGCCAAGTCCAAAAGGTACATCAAAAGCAGGTCCAAGATAACGTTCCGTGGTCAAGAGGAGGCGCCAAGTCCAAAGGAAAATCCAAAGCAGGTCCAAGATAATGTTCCGTGGTCAAGAGGAGGTAAGTAACAAGAGGTGGTAAGCAAAGCCTAGCGGTTCTCCAAAAGAAGCAGCTGTGAAGCGCTGTGTGTATTTTGCCGGCTTCTTTTAAAGTCGCAAGTGGAGTCACGTGACAAGTCACGTGACGCGGCCAGTGATTGGTGCTTCCTGGTGTGTGGGTGATGATGCTGCCGGCGAGCGGAATCCTGTGACAAGTCACGTGACTGTTCACGCGCGTCACGTGGAGCGCGATGCGGCCCGTGACTGCTGGTGCTGCTGGGCATGGAGGAGGCGCCAGGGTAACCGCCACCGCGGAAAGGGGCGGAAAAAGGCAATCCTGCCTCCCGTGGCATCTCGTCTGCTGTGTCTCCCCCGCTGAGGTGGGTGGTGGGCATGGTAGCAGGCGGTATCAGGCAGGTAAGATGAGTTCAGGGAAGGGTGTCGGAGTGGGGGCATGAGCCGGGGCGTGACAAGATTTTACAAAAATTGCATTTCTCTCCGATCAACCAGGTATCTAAGTTAGTGGTGAGTAAGCTAGAAACAAGCATAGTCCGAGCCTCCGGGTCTTGACATTAACACCGATTTTCAATACTAATGTTATAGAAAGTTATGAGAGGCAAAGGATTATCCCACTGTTGCAATCATGAAGAGTTAAATGAAGGCATGGAGAGAGTGAATCATTTAAGTTGGAGCAATAATACAGTTGATGATTATGTATGTGATTGTCCACTGTGAGAAACCTGAGGATTCCCTCACACCTACTCCCCTTGGATCCTCTTCTCAGGTGGCCAGGGAAAGGCCATCACCCTTGGATCGTGACCCTGGGGGTGGAGGTGCAAGGGAGGATCACCTGGGTGGAGGGTCCTCAGGGATTGGGAAGAAGATATCTGCAGGAGAGACATGGCAGCCCCCATTTTCTGGTGAGAACCAACCTTACCCTCCCTCTGCTATGTATGACCGGATCCTCAAGGGATCAGGTTCTGTGGGGGGAACCCTCCACTACAGTCCTCTCTCTTCCTCCAGTGCCCAGCGCCAATGGCCGTGTCATGTCCTTTCTGGGCTCATATCCTCTCTCGCTACCTGCGGGCCTCGGACTGTACAAGGCAGCTCTCACTTTCTACCATGTGCGCCTCTTTTTGGCATGTGTAGTGATGCCTGCAGGCATCCGTTTTCATCGGGTACCGCTTGAACAACCTCCTGTTTCTCGTGCGCTCCTGTCATGATTCGAGCCCCCTGGAAGCTGTGGGAACGATGGAGGAGGAAATGAGTTGAGTACGCTCCGGCGAAGTCGGTGTAACGTTCTAGTGTTTCACCCTGACTTCGCAATGACGTGTTTAAAGATGCGTCGAAGCTAGTACTCGGCGCGTTGCAACCCTGCTTTCACCGCGGGTTTACACGCTGCTCGAGTGTTCCGCTTTATGCCTTTTGTTGAACTTTTCCCTCTAGGCTTTTAGCCTTTGTTTTTCTGCTTCTGCGTTACTCTTAACGCTCCTCTGACATTCCTGCCGCCGTCTCGTCGGTGGTTCGGTGCCGGTCTCCTGGTTTCTTCCTATCCTCTTCCGCCCTTTTGCCTCTGAGTAATTCCTACCTTTTCCACAGCTATTCCTGTTCCTACCTGAAGTTTCACCGGCAACTGGTTAATCTTTCTCCCGGGTCAGGTGCATTCTGGGTATCGTAGTACCTACACTCTCAAGATCTACGCTCTCAAGTCCTCCCATCAGTTAAAGAAGAGTATTTAACTGGTCATTCCATTACCATCAAAGGATCGACATCAGGTATTTTCTGCTAAGGCTTTTCCCTGAAGTGGGGTGGACTCCCTGGGAGCCCCTACTGCCAACTTATCGCTAACAGGCAGTGTGGCTTCCAGAGGAGCATACCCTAAAATCTGCAAAGAAAAGCCTAACAACTCCTGGCGAGAAAGAAGACAGATTTCCTCTGGAAGTTCCTCAGACGAAGAATCCACAGGTGAGGAGGTGGGTGACTTGGAGGTTGAGAATATATTTACTATCAAACCTGAGAGCTCCCCTGGGGTTGTGGCTCCCACATACTGTTTTGACTCCGGGCCCTCTCGTGAGCAAGGTTGTGGTCTGTGTCAATAAGGTCCCCTGTTGCCACTATTTGCATTGCACTGCGACGCTCCCCGTGAGCGTTTCATCCTCAGCCTGTGCAAGGGGGGCTTACCCTCCTGCAACAGGCGTTGTCGCTAAGGTCCGCCTGGCACTTGAAATGTGTAGGATCTCGGAGCCCCGCGGTCTCTGCGTTTCTTATGGCTGGGCTGACACTCTTGATATTAATCATCCGCCTCATCGACGCAGCTCGCTGCTAGCCCCATAGTCAATTTCTCGCTCCGTATCGCAGGAGCCTCGCGCACCGTGTGGAACAAAGTATCCCCATGGTGCACAATGTATCTCCGTGCCAGGTGCAAGAGGTCTATCCCGTTAGCATTTGTTGTTGCCGGTGGCTCGCAGCCACTACGCTCTCTGTCCAGCCCAGTGCTTCGATGTAATCCTTTCTCTATGGACATACACCATTTTGTTGTGGACTTCTCTGGATCGTGTAGTATTCGTTACGAGTCCATAACTCCAGATTTAACCATCCGTTTCACACTGCAGGATTTGCAGTACACGCCCCATATTCTCCGGATGCAGTAGGTTTATTTATTCTGCGTTTCTTCTTCTTTATCAATCGTACACTGCAGGATCAACTTCGGATGTACGGGAGCTCACGGGAAGAGCAGCCCTACTCCATGGCTGCTAAGCCACGCCCCTGGATGCCTTACTTGTTCTTCCTTCTTCTCAGTCTCCTTGCCCCCTTCTTCCGGGATTTCATCTTAGGTGGACCACTATTTAGTATAGTCACCAAAGGCACGGGCATAGTAGAATTGGGAGCAGTGAGCTTTACAGCATCCTTCTTTGCTAATGCAGCCGCCTTTGCACCCTTTAATCTCTTCCGTTTTTCTTTCCTTGTTAATACCTGATCATAGATAAGCTCACCTTCCTCCTTTCCTTCTTCCTGTACTATAAATCTTTCCACCACTGTATAATCTTTCCACCACTGTATATTCTAAGGGGTTTTCATTCATCCGTTTCCTGACACTCGGAGGGGGAACCATATCCCCTGAGCTTAGTCTTATTACCTTTTGTACTTGTTCATTCTGCAGATGCCATAGAATCTGCTCTTATTAACAACTGCTCGATCATAGATGTTTGCCGCCGGGACTGATTTTGAGATAAAGTTACACAACTTCAATACGATTTTGAGGGCGAAATTGATTGCCTCATTTTGCAGATTTGGCATTTCGCTCCCTTCCGACATTAGGGAGCTGCACTGCTCATCCGGACATACAAGGTGTCCTCAATTAAACCAGTTAAGCGGCTGAGCCGAGAGGTGATTTTGTCAGCTCCCCGCTCCTCTGACTGAATAGAGCGGCTGGATATATAGGGCCTCATTACGAGGTTGGCGGTAAGGCAAAAACGATGCCGATATGGTCATATCGGCATCGTTTACCTCTCCATTGTATTCTGACCCACAAACCCGGTATTAGCGGCACCCTAAATAAAGGTGCCGCTAATAGCGGCATAGGCGCGTACACGCGCCCCTTCAGGGAGCAAATGCTGGTAATAGGGGGAAATCCCAACCCACGCAGAAATGCAAATACCAGCATCGCGAAGCCGGTAATCACGGGCTGCACGATGCCGGCCATACAGGCATCGCGGACCACCCGCAAACAGCAATCAGGATACAAGGCAACTGCCACAGGTGGAGTGAATGGAGGCTGGGCCAGTATAAAATGAGCACAACCACACACCACACCCCTTCCAACACCAAAATGCTACCACCAGCTTTTACAATCATGGCGCTGGAGGACATGCCCATACTGCTACAACTACAGTAACAACAGCACAACAACAACTACAGCAGCAACAACAGGGAGCACAGAGGCGACACAGGAGGAGAAGGAGGGTGAGACAGGCCCAGCAATTACCACCAGTGCAGACAGCAGTGCCTCGTAGGCAACCACCAATCCCTCGCACCAGACCCAGCTCTTTCAACCTAAGCCCTGAGCAGATCCTCACCATGTACCGGTTGGACCGTGACACCATCACCACCATAGTGGACATGATACAAAACGACATTGCCAGCCTCATTGAAATACGCACTGCCATCCCCCCGCTACTAAAGGTGGTGTCTGTGCTACACTTCCTGGCCACAGGCACCTACCCACACAGTGGGCCAGCTGCAAGGCATTTCACAGCCACTATTTTCATGCATGTTGAACCAAGTGCTGGATGCCCTCCTGAAGCACGCAAGCAGCCACATATCCCTACCACGGACTGCCCAGGAGATAGCAGACACCAAAGTAGGCTTCCATGCACTGGCAGGCATGCCCAATTGTGTCGGTGCACTCGACTGCACCCATGTGGAATTGGTAGTCCCCCATGCCAGAGACGGTGTACCGCAATCGCAAGCAATACCACTCCATCAATGTGCAAATGGTATGTGACTCCAGCAAGATCACACATTGCTGTGCCCGATTTCCTGGATCAACACATGATGCCATGGTACTGCGTAACTCCACGCTACTCCATCACATGGAGCGACATGCTGGACAAGGTGCCTGGCTGCTTGGTGAGTTGCACAACCGTCACATGGCCGTGCTTCGGGGCACTGATGTGTGGGGAAGCATAAGGGGGGCAATACTGCACCTGGGTGGGAAAGGGGGGGGAATACTGCACCTGGGTGGGGAGGGGAGGGAATACCGCACCTGGGTGGCAATAGCCGGTGATT
Source organism: Ambystoma mexicanum (assembly GCF_040938575.1). Classification (NCBI taxonomy): domain Eukaryota; kingdom Metazoa; phylum Chordata; class Amphibia; order Caudata; family Ambystomatidae; genus Ambystoma; species Ambystoma mexicanum. The sequence continues at coordinate 283,356,753 of NC_090941.1, read as the reverse complement.
GGAGAATGCATGCAGAGCTAAACACTCCTGACCTGAACCATTCAAACGGAACATGACACATCACTGGGCCACATATCACAAATAATGCATATCAATGTCAACAAGTAAGAGGCACAACCAGGCCACCATGGTGATGGTAAGCAATGCATGAATGAACAGGATGGTAACTGTGGCAACGTGGTCACTGTGACCATGCATAGTGGAGAATGGACAGCATGCATTGGGGGTAAACATTGTTGCAATAGCACTGCACATCTGCCTCAGCATGCATGATTACACCCTGCATCATCTATTGAACGCCATCCAGACTACCACACCTCATGACAGTATAGATTGCACCTAGGTAACATATTTGCATGCGTACAGGGACATGTGCATGCCCACACCAAATAGCTGCCGCCATGACTGTGCTCCCTGAAGGTGGCAGTTCAGAGTGACACACGCCTATTTGTGTCTGCTTGCAGGTGATGGAGGATATCCTTTGAGCCCGTGGTGGCTCATCCCTGTGCGGAACCCGCAGAACAGCCATGAAGAGGAGTACAATCGTGTGCGTACCCGTGTTGTGATTGAGCAGACCTTTGGCCTGTTGAAGGCTCGGTTCCGCTGCCTCAGCAGGTCTGGTGGGGCACTCCTATACAGGCCTGAGAAGGTGGCAAAGATCACCATGGCCTGTGTCATGCTGCACAACATGTGCATCCGGAGGAATGTACCACTGCCACCTGACATTGACCTGCATGGGCCGGGTGAGGATGAAGGGGATGGAGATGGAGGCAAAGGGGCCCCCCTGCCAGTACGTGATGCACGGGATGGCCATGCTGTACGCCAAGCACTAATCCACAAATACTTCTGAAACGCAGGGATCATGAAAAGTCATGTGCCAGTGACACACTGGCTGCATGTGGACATGCACACTTGTTTTGTTTGAAGTTCGCCACTGTACACCATCACACATTAAATGTACATGCACAAAATGAAGTATTTCCAGCCATTGATTTTCTTGCACACAACGGGTGTATTTTTCAGACACGTAATAATGTAAACATTCCCCTCACAACCCCCAGTGAACTCCCTCACCCACCCTACAAACCCCTAAAATACCAACTCCCTCACCCACCCTACAAACCCCAAAAATACCCCAGTGAACTCCCTCACCCAACCTACAAACCCCAAATGTACACCAAAGATTGTTCCCTTGACCAACGTCCATTTGTCCAACGGCATTGTCTGGCCACTCTACTACTTCGCCTTTTTTGGATCCGGGGGTGGCATGTCCAAGCGCCGTGCACTCCTCCGGGTCATCCGCACAGGGCTTGAGGGGGCTGAGGTCGAAGGGGTCGTAGCAGTGACGTGTCAGTGGCCGGTCCCATGCCTGCTCCAAGGTGTGGGTGCTGCATTTGAGGCAGGTTGGAAATCGGGGCTTGCGTAACTGCCCCCAGACACTCCCTCATGGCAGTTGTGGACGCCTCAACGGCAGCAGTGTTAGCAGCGATGGCTGTAGCGATGGCCCTCATGGAGTCTTTCCAATTGGCAATATGTTGCCGCAGTAGGTCTAGCATAGACTCCTGTCGTGCCTCCACCCTCGACAGGCGAGCCTCAAAGGAGTCGTTTGTAGCGGGAGTGCTGGTGGCTGGGGTGGTGGATGGCGCTTGCGTGGGGCCCACGTCCAGGGAACTGTCCTCCTCGAAGGGGCATATGTCGGACCCTCTGAGGTCCGAGTCGTGGAGGCAGGGATCGTCGCTGCTGTCGGCCTCTGTATGGGGGGAGGGTGGTAATGGGGCTTGGGGGTGGGTGTGGTGGACACGACTGTGTCACCCTCGTTGCCCACATCATCATCGCCAACATCTGCGATGGTTGGCGGTGCGGGACCGGAAACACCTCCCACTGTTGTGGGTGGCTGCTGCTGGACTCCATATGTGTGGCCCACACTGGCTGCAGGTGTTTCCTGCTGGGTTTCTGCCCGGTCTGGCACACTGCCTGTTGGTCTGGGCAGTTTCAGTTTTGGGAAAATATCTCAACACGAGAACGAGACCGCATCAGCCCCCGACTGAGTTTATCCAAGAGTGCATAAGATTAGCGATGACCGAAAACGTCTTTCTTTTCGAGAAACAACTTTACAAGCAAGAGAAGGGGGTCAGTATGGGGGCGACATTCGCTCTGGATGTCGCCAACCTATACATTCGCCGACCATGAAGATAAGTTCATTCTGGGTTACAATAATGTGTTGAGTGCCCACCCTACGTTGCAACTCCATCTAATACTTTGGAGACGGTACATCGAAGATGTATTTTTAATCTGGAGGGGTTCTGTGGAGTCATTAATGGAATTTCATGATTGGCTAAATCAGTGTGACATGAACATCAAATTTACTATTGAGTATAGTCACCGTCAAGTAAGTTTTCTTGATTCAGTTATCAAGAAATCTGGGAACCAACTCCTCACCACTCTTTTTAAAAAAAACCCACTGATAAGAATTCTCTTCTTCATTTCAACAGTTTTCACCCGTCCAGTTTACGCCAGAACCTCCCTTACGGGCAATTTTTGCGTATTAGGAGGAACTGTGCAGAAAAAGACGAGTTTAAGGTACACGCAGAACATCTAAGAGAGACTTGTAAATAGAGGGTACCCGAGGAGACTAATTAAAGATCAAATGAAAAGAGCTGAATACACTAATCGAGATATATGTCTTACTACACGAGAAAAACAAAGGAGGGAACGTCTTGTATGTGTGACAACATTTAATCCTGTAAGTAGTGATATAAAAAAGATCATAAACAAACATTGGAACCTGATAAAACAACCAGGGTCACTTATACAAAAACCTATGTTTGCCTTTAAACGTAACCAAAATCTGAGACAAAAATTGGTACATACTTATAGGGAACCAACAAAAGAAAAAACTATTAATAACCAATGGGGATTGTACCCGATTCTTGGTCACTATAGATGTGGCAAATGTGTGGCTTGTCCACTTACTGAAACTACACGAGAGTTCAAGTACGGGGAAAAAGTCTGGAAAATGAAATACCATACCAATTGTCTGACCAAAAAGTGTCCATGCCAACTGTTGTATGTGGGGAAAACGACACGTGAAGTCAGACAACGAATTTCAGAACATCGAAGCTGCATAAGGAACAAAGTGGCTGACAAACCCCTTGTGGAACATTTTGTTAAATTCCAGCATAAAGACATAGATCTACGTTGGTTTGTACTTCAACATATAAAAAACAATACGAGAGGAGGTGATATGGGGTCAATATTACATTGTATAGAACAGAAATGGATTTATACTCTGGATACGGTCCGGAATGGACTTAATGTCTCAGTAGAGTGGAACAAGCTAGTTGTAAAAAACTGAGAGGTAGATCATATAGTTGAATTGTGCCACACTTAATTTGTGCATAATTTTGTTCTTTCCCGACCCTGTTACATCAATGTGGAATATAATTGAGCAAAAATGAATGTATGCACTTAGATGTTTGGTATACCTTGCACTCTGCTGAATATTGGATCTTGGGTCAGTACTCTAGGTTTATTAATCGAGAGCCCTGTAGATCATTTTGGAATGGAGAAATGATGTTGACTAGATCTTCTTGTGGAGTATAGACCATAATAACAGGGTGAACACTGTCAGGTGTATTGATATACTGATGACCCCGTTTTGACCATCAGGGTGCCCCCCTCCCGTTATAATCATGAAGAGGATTTTAATTTTTTATTTTTTATTTTCAGATGTCACACTGATGCGTGCCGATAGCTATTGTCAGATGTCACACTGATGTGCTCCGATAATCATATGCTGGGATTGTTTACCGCAGCACAACGTGTCTCGTAAATATGACACATGACTACACTATTGATGTTTAATCATTCCTGAGACCGATACCTAATAGCATGTTTGTGCTCTCAGTTCAATTTTAGATGGCATGACGAAAGGCATATCTAGTTGTACTGTAGATATCTAGTTGTACTGTAGCCTTTTTGGGGCTTATCTGAGTCCCTTGTTTGTGTTTCGAACACTCCAGGCGATGTCCGTTTGTTAATATAAAGAGGCCGTCCCCTTTCTATGTTCATTGTGTACAAGTGTAGAGACGTGCCGCTGGATTGTTTTCCGAACGCCACGAACCTGTGCCGGCAAGCCCGTGATAATTGCTGTCTCGTATTTAATGGTTTAGATCCAATTTAAATATGTAAGTTTGGCACTGGAGCCGGAGGCGGTACAAAGGGGACTGATTTGTTTTGCATTCCGTTGATTCGACAGCCTGGTGGGGAAGCATTGAATACGCGTGAGCGAACGCTGCATGTACTTTACGACCACACGAGTGAATATATCTGAGTGGTATCAGGACTCAATATAATATATTACTTTTGGGAATGTAGTTGACTTGATCCTGAGGGACTGGGGGATTTCCATCTCCACCATAACAGAAAACTTGTATTATAATCCTGAGTTGGCATGTGCAACTCTATTGAGCAGTGTTGTGTGGCAGCAAGACCATACAAGTTACTAACTAGTATGTCTCCTCTACTCTTACAGTGGTGGAAGACCCTGGAGAGGTCTGTGCATTGGTCCATATGTGAACCATCCGGATACAATTGGAATATATCAGTTGATTACGCCGAAGGAGTGTGAATGAATTTTTATCGCATGGATCAACAGAGATTGTAAGTGTACTTTGGTACATCACTTTCTAATGTTTTTTAATGGAGTTTAGCATGGCTTGGTGTTTGATTATTACCTATCTTGGGTGATCAAAAATAGACCTAGTGGTATGCTTTGTTTATCCACAGGATGTCTAGAATACTAAAGAGTCCTGTGGAGAATTGATTCCGACGTTCTACTTATCTACCCCAGAAGTTGGGTCTTGGAGGTGAGTAGTCCTTGGTGTTTCTATTTTGTAGATACACTTTTTGTGACAATATTAGTCACCGTTGAAATAAAATAGGGATGACACTCTTCTGATGAATGTATATGTATGTTTTTTTAGAATGAACATTGGCCTACACGCTTTCGAAAAGGGCAGAGTTTCTTTGTGCCCTACATCCTGAAGAAGGTCTTTTTGAGACCGAAACACGTGTCGACGACTTGGAGACGACTTGCAGTGTGCATCTGGATTAATAAAACACCAGTTCTCTGACACCTGATACTTTGGACCGGGTCCTCAGTATAGGCAAAAACTAAGGAAGATTATACTCAGAGTAGTAGTTGACACTGCCTTGATATGTCAAATTGGTTTTATTGTTGATGGTTTGAAAGTGAAAGTATGGGATTAAGTGTGATTGCTTAAGATATGAATGCCCAAGTGATGGAATGCATTATTTGATTTTATGGTTTTACATCATACATACATGAATTATGTGCAATTTGCAGTTATTAAATATTAAAAATGTATATTTGAGAAAATACTTTGTGTCATCCCATTCTACTCATCAGCTTGGAGAGACAGGGCATAGGTTGAGTAAGGAATTATTATTATCAATTTCACAAGAAGCAATGCACTCTAATATGTGAACCCCAGTATCAGAAGATATAACATCTGAGTCTAAGTTGCCATCATTCTCCCTCTTTGCCCTAAATGTTTTGTAATTTTAGGAGCCCCTGAGAAGGGCAACTTGTTAGTGTTTACTGGGGCTAGGAGGGAGTGCTTCTTGTTTAGCTGGTATACACTTGGCTGCACATCCATAATGGAGGTTAAAAGGCTCTTTTAGCATTTTATTATTTTCTCGCAAAGTATTATATTTTCTTTTTGCTTGCCTCACTTCTTTCGATGCACACGAGCAATTCCCCTCAGTCCATTAGATCAAATTGAAACTGCAGGGCGTGCTTTTACTCAAACAGATTTCACCGGAAGCTGTGTGTGCAAAGAGCCTCTAACAGGTATTCATGGGTTCATTGTTGAAAGTTTAAAGAGTCACCTGAGAACCATACTCCAGGGAATAATAACTCTGCACTGTAAGAAATCCAAAGCTACAGTTCTCTCCCGGCCGCAAGTCAAACAGTATTGCAACAAAGTACCAAGACCTTTGTGTAGTTTTTCTCAGCAGCAGCAGCAATCGGCTGTTTTTCCGTGTCAGCTCCTCTAGCGATAAGGCTGTTTGAGCACATGAGCGTGCTGAGAGACCAACAGGCAGTCACAGGAGAATTGTGCACTCTGCGAAATCCTTTCTCTTCACACACAAGTAAAGAGGAGTATTTTAGCTGTGGCAGAGCTTGTCAACAGTCCACGCAGGGGAACTGAAGGCAAACTGCCCCTAACATTAGATCGAAGTTTATTGAGCACAGAAATCGTGGTGGTCCAAGCTACATCAGTAGACAAGATTATAATCCATGAGCTGGCCCGTGGCACTCCCCGTTTGCCATTTTACAAAGAGCAGCAATCCGCCTCTGGTTTCCATGGCTGGCAGTCAGTCAGTCTAAAGAGCGCCATCCGCTTCTGGTTTTCAGAACTGCCAGTCAGTCTTTCTCGGGACCACTGACTTCAGGTGACAGAGTGTCAGCTGTCCCTAAGGGTAGTCAGTGCCCGTCATCTGGCTTTGGCTCGAGTACCATCAATATTCCAAATGAAACTGCATGACCTGAAACAGAAAAGTTATCCATAAAAAAAGTTATTCACAAATCTCAATCACCGGACTTGAAATGGAAAGAATTATACCACTATATGCATTATACCAATCCTACATTCGTCCTAGAACACAATGGATCCCCATAGGCACCAACCGGCCTCTGGATCAATACCTTCACCTGTACCCACTGCAGGTGCTTCAAAAAGGGAGACAGAGGGTGGGACTTGAAGCGTGGGGGGCTGTGGCAAACGAAGAGGATGAGCGTCCGTAGCCCCTAATGCCCCCATACCTATGCTCCTTCTATTCATGCCCATCTCATATCTATGTTTGCTTACTCACCACCTGCCCCATCTTAGGGCTGTGAACCCTCCCACAGGGGAAACATATTGGTATCTTCACACAGCTCTCTGCCATGAGAGCCCCTGGCATCTGTCTGCCAGATGCGTTACTCCCGCGACCCTCGTATGGATCACTTACTCGTCATGTCTCAGTGCAACGTGCCAACTTTCTGGTACATGACTGATAAGTCGATCACTTTCCCAGAACCCTGTGTGGGTCCCCTTTTCCTTTCGAGCGAACAGTTATCGGACGCCATGTCCCTGCCAGGTCAATTATCGCCATATGGTATTTAAGGGGTGGTTTGCTGCACCACGCTAGGATATCGTCTTCTAAGGGAAATACAGGGTTTGTTAGACCCTGCTAGTATTCCGCCCTGCGGCGTGCCATTCCCAAACCCATATTGCTGCAACCAGCACTGAACCCCCATGCTATCCTGCTCTTAACCAGGGGTTTACATGTTTGGGCCGTGTTTGCAACATGCTGCTAGTTAAATGAGCCCTGTGTCGGTTGGTGTCGGCTAGTTGGGGGAGGTCAGTTTGCCACCCTGTAGGTGGTGTCCCACCCATTTGGCCGTAACATGTTTTCTCTTAGTTGACCTTTGGAGAACTGTACTGGCAACAAAAAATGGGTATTCAGTATTTCCAATTAATTAATTTGCATCGAATTTCATTCATTGAAATGCTTCTCCATCGAGAAGCATATTCACTGAATGAAATTGGATGGATGTCGATGGAATTCCAACACAGGCATACTCTTAAAGTAAATGTATAGCTGTGTTGAAAATTGGGTTGTTAGGTTGCGGAAAGGGTTACATTTGGAAAATGGGATTGGGGGAAGGTGGGGATCCCTGGAGTGTACCCCTCTAAAAGCAATAAAAGTTACAGGGAGCCCAGTGTTAAAATTACAGTTTTCAGCACTGGACAGCTTGGTTCCTAGTGATTGCATCGAATGGAAAAGTCTTGAAAAAAATGCATCGAAAACATGCATTTAAAAAAAAAAAAATTAATGGGGGGAGCCCCCAAACCCCTGTTTTTTTACCCCTTAAAATGCAGAATTGATTAAATCAAGCCACATTCCATTTACTCTAATGTACTCAAGCCAGCTCATTAAATTGTTAAATATCTGCCTCAGTGTCCTTATTACACACTGGAAAGAAAGTGTCCCTCTGTTATGGCAAATTACCCCATGAAACTAATGCCACCCTAAACTTTAAGGAGTGTGGCGTTTGCCCATTTTGAAAATTTCCAGCAAAATCCAAAATTGCTTAATTCATTGTTATAATAAAAGTAATCTAAAGCCATATTGTTGTGCTCACCATCATGGGTTAATACATTTCATGTAAATAATTGGAGCACTTCATCCTAAAGATTACTCAAAACCTGCTCAGTAAGCGCACCATACAAACCCCCTACCTTACGCTCTGCAACCTAAGCACCCACCCCCTGGCGACGGAGAGCCCCCAGGGAGGGATTTGAGTGTGTCCTACTCTACCTCCCCCTAACATAGGTTGTTAATACCCCCGGGTCCCGCATTATTATCCTGCAAACCTGGTGAGTGAAATCAAAGGGGGGTATTCGCATTATAAATACCCCATAAATAAGTTCCTTACAAAATGTATCCTTGTCCTTTGACCTTCTGTATAGGTGCATTATAAATACCCAATAAAATAATCGTAATACTAAACAAATTGATTAACCATCGTGTACACCCACAGCTCCTCCTCTCAGCTCAAAGAACAGTAACTGCAGAGAAATTGCCCCTCACACTACTGTTTCATATTTGAAACCACCCCAGATGAGACCATCTTTAATATTAAACAAAGGATACTAAATACATTCCACTTCCCTATTAGAAACCAGCAGCTCCTTTTTCGGGGTCACCCTTTGTTAAACACTCTCAAGTTATCAGATTCTAAAATAAAAGCAAACAATAAAATGTATTTGATAATTAAAGCTGAAATAGATCTACCCCCAATAACCGCTCTGGGCATAAAACCCAACCTTAGGAGACCCAACCGAGTCTGTGTAGGGAACGAAAATCTAGGGGAACATGTTCCACAGGAAGATTTGCCTGACCCCAGAAAAAGTAGAACAGCCTAAAAGGGTAGAAGAGGTATTTCTCTTTGCGACCCCACCAACAGAATATTTAATTCAAGATTCTGCTTTCTGTGTATTTGAATAGGATATTAACTTTGTTGGAAAAGAGGATATCAGTGAAATCCCTGATATAATGGAAAGCTTTAAGATGGCCACTATCGAAGATCTGTTTACTTGGTTAACCACCCACCAGATCCAAGCCGAAGATCGGTTCCAAACCGGGCTGGATCAAATTATTGCCTCTCAACAGAGACCTGTGTTACCCCATGGAGTCTTACAGCCTTACAAGTAAGGAGAAGACCCAGGATATATATTTCTCAACTTTAAGAGGTTGATGCATCAGTTCCATTAGCGAGTGTATGTAGGGGCTGCAGGGGCCAAGGAGATAGTTCCCTAAGCGGTTTTGTGGGCAGGTGTAAATTGTGGATTATCAAAGAGCGGTACGTATGGCGAAGGGGACGTAGTAATGTGCGCCCTCTTGACGGTCTTGTCCCATGGTCTCCCACTGCTGATGTGATGGAGATGCTATACATCTGCAGAGGTCTTTCAGCCTTAGATTTCCATAGTATACCCTCCAGATGACCCCGGTGACTGCTCTATCCATGGGCCTCCAGATCCTTTCCCTGTTGTCCTTCTGCCAGTCCCAAACTACCCTCATCTGGGCTGCTATGTAGTAGGCTCTGAAGTCCGGTTCCTCCATTCCCCCTGGAAGGCGGGGCTAGCATTAGTTTTGCGGCCAGTCTCGGAGATTTATTGTTCCAGACAAATGTTGTGGTTATTTTGCGTAGGGCTCTGAAATAGGCTTGTGGAACGTGTATTGGGAGTGCTGTAAAGTAGTATAGTAGTTGTGGCAGCACCACCATTTTTAATGTGCTTATCCGTCCCATCCATGTAATCGCTAACGGTCCCCAGTCCACCATTTGAGATTTAAGCTTCTCCAGGAGGGGTGGGTAATTTGATTGATATAGCCTCCCCAGTGTTTTAGTCAGTTTTATCCCCAGGTACGTTATCAAGTGTTCCACCCATCTATAGGGGGAGGACAGTTTGAGTTTCCGCTCGACTGCTCTTGTGAGGGAGAGGTTGAGAATTTCGGATTTGGCTAGATTTATTTTTAAACTGGTGACCTCCCTAAACAGGTTACGCTCCCCCTCAATCGCAGTGAGGGAAGACTCTGGATGGGACACATTGAAAAGCATATTGTCGGCGAATGCTGCTATTTTGTGTGTGTTCCCTCCAAAAGGCACTCCCTTTACCTCCCCGTTTGCATGCACCGCGGTTAGGAAAATTTCGAGATGTAGGGCGCTTTCAGGCTGTTGCCTACCCTCCCGAACCTCCTCCTCACCTTGAACTTCAGGTAAACTGTCCTTGGGATCTGGTGACTTCTTCTTGCGGGTCTTCCGGGTATCTGGATCCTTCTTTTCCTTTTGTCTTTTGTCCTTCCTTTCGTGCAAATAGGGTCTGGCTCCCTAAGAGGCCACCTTGGCAGGATTAGGTACCTGCTCTCAGAGGACTCTGAGGAGCCAAACCCCCAGACCAGGGAAAAGCTGATTGGCCACAAACAACCCTGGTGGTTGAAATGTCTATCCAATGCTGGAATCTTCTAGAGAGATGAAAGTTGTGAGACTTATAGGTTGGTGATGCCTCCAAAGGATAAGCAGTCTGTACTATGTAGGAAAAGCACCACAGAATGCTGGGAGATGCAGTCTTGAAGTAGGAAGGTAGGTAATAAGTGGCTGATATATCCAAGGAAAAGAATTCTGTGCTATGGAGGAATAGAAACACAGAAGTCTGGGAGATGAAGTCCTGGAAGGTAGAAAGCAATGGTAGCAAGTCTACCAATACAGGCAATAGTCATACTCTTCCTGACTGTAGCCGCCAACCCTGGATGGAAGGTAGCAGGTAGGGTAACAAGAGCTGAAGAAGAAAGTCGGTAAGCAGGGAAGCAAGTAAAGGAGCTGATTGCCGTTCCGGAAAGAATACTCCGGCTACGGCGAACGAAAAGAGGCAAAGACAGCACCAGTCGCGGTGATAGAGTGAGATGCGAGAGCGCAGAGAACAGCTACAGGAAAGCAGGTAAGGAAAGTAGAAAGCAGCAGTTAGCGGTAAATAATCAGAGAAAAAGGAAACAAGAAATGGAAGAACGAAACGAAAGTAAAGCAGGAGAGTAGCGGCGAGGCAGAAGGCAAGGGCTGTCAACTTGGAGTACCTCACGCTCTTCAGAACCCCATTCCTCCTCACCTGAGTCTTCTGTGGACGATTTCTTCTTCGTCCCTTCTTCTTAGGAGTCTTCTTCTTTGGGAAGAGATATGGTCGTCCCCGGAAAGAAGCCACCCTGAAACCCTGTGATGGTTGAGCTAAAACATGGCGCTGGTGCGCAGTGCATTCTGGGGGAACTCAGAGCCATAATGGATATTTATCCATGCCTCAGTGGAAAGCTGCACTTGTTTTGCGAAACAACATGTTTTCAACGTTATTCGCTGATGGGCTTGGAATGCAGGCCTTCCCAGCCAAGGACACGGTGCTGGGAAAGCTAAGATCTGCAGGTGCCGGCTGGTACCTGATAGCGAAGTTTGTTTTGGTTTGCTATGCCTGCGCCAAGGTTTTGAGATGAGTTATGGAATTGTTTTCCGGGGCGTTTAGGAGAGAGAAGCGCTTTGCTCTTTGAGGTTACTGTCGGTGGACCCAGCTGGCAATCAACGGTCACCCATCAATGCGCAAGCGCATTGCCAGAAGGTTCGAGAAGTTGCCACCCCTTGTTGAGGAGGGCGTATATGCGGAAACCCTCAACGGTCAGACGGGATAAGCACAAAGACCTCAGTCGCAGGGGGGACGCTTCGGTCCGACACTCCTGTGGGCTGTTGTGCTCTTGGCCTGGCTGTTATCGGGTTTTTTCAGCCGCTTCTGGCGAGATGAAGTTTTGTTAAGTTACGCCCACGGTGATGTATTCTTTCTTTGACTTCTTTATGTTTTCTGTGATCTATGTCCATGTTAGTTGTATGAGTTATTTCTATGTACCTGTACGCTTTGAATAAATAGCCGTAAAGAGCTGATTATCTTCTAAAGTGTGCGTGGCTGTGAATTATTGTGTCTGTTTTTGGGTTGAAGTATTTGCTCTATAATTGCATTGGTGATTTATGGTAGTTCCCCTGGACTTTTCAGAGGAGAGCAATACAACCCCCTTCCAGAAAACGCCAGTAGAGAGGAAAAAAACAGTGCTTAAAAAACTCTCGGAATGTTGGCTGGCAGGTTGGGATGGAGGATTTCTAGCTCGTTGACGGAAGTATGCAATGTTCATCAGGGATGTAGAACAGGAAGCAGTATGCTTCTGGTAACCGATCAAAGATGTTCGGAACCGTGGAGCTGGAGGGAGTATCCACAGTAGACGGAAGATTCCTGTTCGCCGAGCGGAATAACATAGTGACTCCCCGCCGGAAGAAAGGGAAGAAAACAACAGGTAAGAGTAAACCACAGAACGAGAGAGAGAGAGAGAGAGAGAGAGAGAGAGAGAGAGAGAGAGAGACGAACGACAGCGCTACCCCCACCACGATGCTGGAACCCAAGCGGTAGGCGAACGGTGCAGGACCTCCAGAAAGAAAAAATGGCAAAAGGAAGGAAAGCTCAGAAGAGATAAAATAACTCCGAGCCCAGGGGAAAACAGCAGTCTGAAATAATAGCGAAAACGCTAAAGAGAAAGAGAGAGTGACAGCACCCGGAGCGGAAAGCAAAGGGTTGCAACGCACCGGACTGACCGGTGGGCGTGGCTAAATACCGGAAGGAAAACAAAGGAGGAAAAAAGACTAGACCAGTAAATCAGGAAGTGTGGAAATCCAGGTGGGACATTTCAATCCCTGGGGAGCTTCCTTTTACTCCATACCTGTCCCGAAGGGGTGCGCAGATAGCGCATGACTTTATGTCCCCTCTTTATGGAAAATGCCCCCGGTTTTCCCGGGTGAGCTCTATGGTACAGTTGGAGCAATCTAGGAGCATGTAAATGGGAAATAGGTTCCCAAGAGTCTTCAGAGTGTGGGTCCCCTTCCAATGCACCAGGTACTCTAAGCGTCTTCTTCTGTATCGGGAGTCGAGTATCCCCGCTACTTCGAACTCTTCTGGGTCTTGATCTTCCATAATAGGCAGTGCAGAAGTCTTGCGTTTATAAGGATCTTCTCGAAATTCCTTTAACTGAGAGGAATAAAAAACAGGATGTATACGTCTCATCTGCCTAGGTAGTTGTAGACGGTAAGAAACTGGATTTATCTGATCCAATATTACAAAAGGACCCAGAAATCTTGGAGTTAGCTTAAAAGGGTGCAACCAACAAGGCAGGTACTTGGTAGACAACCATACCTTAGTAAGCGTTGAGGGTTCTTCTGCTGCCGGTCACGTTGTTGACTGGATAGCAAACTGTTGGTGGCCGTTCGGTGAGCTTCTGCAATGTTGAATAATATGGCATCAACAGAAGGTATGGCTGAGGAGTGAGGGGTCAACTCGGGCATGAATCGGGGATGGTAGCCATAGGAACAATAGAATGGGCTGAGACTGGTAGCACTATGTCGGGCATTGTTATATGCAAACTCGGCCGTCAGTAAAAATGATACCCAGTTGTCTTGTTGGACATTGACAAAACAGCGTAAATATTGTTCAAATGATGCATTGGTCCTTTCCGTTTGGCCGCTAGTCTGCGGATGAAACCCAGAGGACATGGCTCTCTCAATTCCCAAGTTATCAAATAATGCTTTCCAAAATCGAGAGGCATATTGTGATCCTCTATCGGAGATAATCTTCCTGAGTAGGCCGTGTAGACGAAAAATGTCTCGAGTAAACACTGATGCCATTTCAGCCGCTGTTGGAAGACCTGGTAATGGAGAAAAATGAACCATCTTCGTGAAACAATCCACTGTTACCATGATGCATGAACACCCTTCAGAGGGTGGTAAATCAACAATGAAATCTGTGGATATGGTACTCCAGGGTCTGTCGGGCGGAGGTTCCTGTTGGAGATATCCCCCACCGGCTTCTGAGTGTTGTACTTCGCCCGATTACAGATGGGACAGGACTTGACGTAGTTCGTTGTCTCCTTAACCAAACCAGGCCACCAGAACTGCCTCCTTAAGAGATCGGACGTGACTGAGGTTCCGCTATGACCTACCACCGGATCATCGTGACACCATCGTAGAACTCTCAGACGAGACTTCTGATCAGGTAGGTACAACTGCTGATTGACAAAATACAGTCCGTCGGTCTTGTGTAACGTATCTGGAAGCTTCATTCTCGGTGCAGAGGTTAATTCTCTGGACGCCTGGCGAACCTCGTCTACAAACGTAGAGACCATCCCGATAACCCTCTGTTGGGGTAGGATTGAATTAGGAAGATCTTCATGGGGAAACCGCGGTAAGGGTATCCGTGAAAGAGGGTCGGTCAGAATGTTCTTAGAACCTGGAATGTAGGTTAACTTGAAGTCATATCGAGAAAAAAAATGCGCCCAACAAGCCTGTCGTGAATTGAGACATTACATCTGCTGGATGGCTTTGAGATTCTTGTGATCTGTTCGGAGTTCAAATGGGAAGGAAGCCCCCTGTAGCAAATGACGCCACTCCTCACACGCTATCTTCATTGCCAATAATTCCTTCTCTATCACCGAATAATGGACTTGATTAGAAGTTTGTGTCTTAGACACATAGGCGATGGGGTGTTCAACTCCTCAATGTTCCTGTAGCAAGGCTGCTCCTATGGCCGCAGCAGAGGCGTCTGATTCAACAATAAAGGTTCTCTCTTGGTCCAGCTGATGGAGAACAGGGGTGGAACAAAAAGCCTTCTTCAATTGCAGGAATGCCTCATCGGTCTTAGTGGACCACTGAAATGAAGAGGAGGTCTTCTTTAGCAAGCTAGTAATCGCTACCACCACTTCCGAAAATCCAGAAATATATTTTCGGTAAAAATTGGCTAATCCGAGAAATCTCTGAACATCTTTCACAGATCCAGGGACGGGCCATTCCAGAATAGCCGTAACATTTCGGGGGTCCATCTTGATGCCCTCGGCCGATATAATAAACCCCAAGTAGTGGATGCTGGTAACCTGGAACACACATTTCTCTGGATTGACAAGCAAGTGTTTGTCTTTGAGCCTCTGTAGAACTTCTTGGAGATGGATCATGTGGAGATGTTTATTGGGAGAGTACACCAATATATCGTTCAGGTAGATGATGGTACTATGAAATAGAAGGTCCGAGAATAGACGATCCATGAATCTCTGGAAGATGGAGGGAGCGTTCACCAAACCAAAGGCCATTACCTTGTACTCGAAGTGGCCAAATGGAGTCCGAAATGCTGTTTTCCATTCGTCACCTGCGCGTATTCGCAACAGATGGTATGCTGTCCTCAAAATCAAGTTTGGAAAAGATAACTGCCCCTTTGACCGCTTCCAGGATATCCTTTATGAGAGGCATCGGGTAACGTTCTCTGATGGTCACTCGGTTCAACCCACGATAGTCAATGCAGGGTCTTAGCTCATCAGTGTCTTTCTTTGGAATGAAAAACAGCCAAGCCCCCGCCGGAGAATGAGAAGGTTGAATCAGCCTGTTGTGAAGGTTGGCATCCAGATATTCTCTTAGGACTTTTCTCTTTTTCAAGGATAGAGAAAACATTTGCCCAAAAAGCACCATAGCATCAGGAATGTCTTCTATGGCACAGTCCTCCGGTCGGTGTGGGGGTAGTCCAAGAGGCACTCTGTCAAGAAATACTTCTCTAAACTGACATAGTTCCGTTGTCAAGGAGTTCCCCCCCTTCTCACCTGAATCCGTTCTTTACCGGTGTCCTTGGACGCTGCCTTCTTTCGGATGGATCGGGTTTTGAAGAAGGCGGCCCGTGTCTCTGCCGAATCCAGAATGTGTTCAGTTTCCCAGGAGGCCGAATCCAGGAATCCAGGAGGCAAGGTAAGTTCGCTAGAACTAGAATCCAGGAGGAAGAAGAAAGGGGGGTTCGAAGAAGGGAAAGCGGAGTGGAAAGGTGAAGAACCGCGAGCTACGGAGCACACGTCTGGTCGCTACTTCGCTATAGCATTGAGACGCGCGGAGCCGCGGAAGGCGTGGTCTAGAAATAGAGAAAGGTTACGTCCAACGCATGGAGCGAGAAGGGAATGCGTTGGACGGCCATATTGGAGGTATTAATGTGTATAAGTCTGTTGTGACAGGGACCATGAGGCCCAAAAGGGGCGCACCCTGCGATTCATGACAGCATGCCTCCTCCGAAGACCCTTCCCTCCTGGTTTGCCCATGTGGATGAGGTGGAACCTTCTGAGCAGCCGTGGGGCCTTAATGTTTGAGAGAGGTTCCCAGGTTCTTTCGCTAGGAGGATATCCTTTCCATTCAACCAGTTATTGAAGCTGGCCCCTTCTATACCTGGAATCACAAATCCGAGATACCTCATATTCCAATTGGTCATTGACCAGTATAGGAGGAGGTCTGGAGGGTTTTTGGGAGGATGGATAGTAGGGTTTCAATAAAGATGTGTGAAAGACTGGGTGTATCTTCTTCCAGGATTCAGGCAACTCTATTCGATAAGAAACAGGATTTATAATTTCTTTAATGGAAAATGGACCATAGTACAGAGGGGCCAGTTTACTAGGCCGTAGATGTCGGGTAGTAATTTTGAGGACAACCAGATCTGATCAGCGACTGCATAAGAAGGGCCAGGTCTTCTTCTGGAATCTGCATATTTCTTGGTCTGTTTCCTGGCCTTCTCCAAAAATTCCTTGGCTTCTTTATGTATGTTGACAAGGGTTTCGATCCAGGAGTCAACTGTAGGTACTGGTGTAGATTGGGGAAGAACAGAAGGTAGGACCGACGGATGAAATCCTTGACTGCAATAAAAGGGGCTGATCTTAAGTGCCGAATGGTCAGAATTATTGTAAGCAAATTCAGCCACGGGTATCGGGAGCGACCAGTCATCCTGGACCTTGGTGGCGAAGCATCGAAGATACTGTTCCAGGGTTTGATTGACACGTTCTGTGATTCTGTTGGTTTGAGGGAGGTAACCTGACGAAAGGGCACGTTGGATCCCTAAGCATTGACAGAGATGTTTCCAGAATTGTGAGAAGTATTGAGGTCCGAGATCCGAAATGATCTTGGAAGGGAGTCCATGCAAACGGAATATGTGTTCCAGGAAGATTCCTGCTAGTTCAGAAGAGGATGGTAATTTACGCAGGGGCGTAAAATTAGCCATATGAGTGAACAAGTCTATGGTAACCATGATGGTGGTATACCCACAGGAGGGTGGCAGTTCCACAATGAAGTCCGTAGCGATAATCTCCCAAGGCCTAGTTGGCAATGTAGGTTGTAGTAGAAGGCCCGCTGGTTTCTTGTTATTGTGTTTATTTTGGCTGCAGACAACACAGGATTGAATGTACTGCCGTACGTCGGGTCTCGTCCTAGGCCAACAGAATTGCCTTTGTATCAGACGGAGGGTATTGGTGACACCACGATGTCCGCAGTGTAGTGTAACGTGGCAGAGATTCATTATTCTCTGTTGCAGTCTTTTTGTAGGGATGACCAATAGATTGTCTTTGAACAAATAACCTTCCCGGACCTTTACATTCCAAGGATTTCTTTTGGATTTGTCCTTCCACAGATCAGAGGATTGGGTTTGGGCTTGGATTTCTTCGAGGAGGTTGACTGCCTGGGCCACAAAGATCGTGGGGGAAAACATCTGATGATATGCCTTGTCTTCAGTGGGCTCGTAGATAGGTGTGCGAGATAAGGCGTCGGCGATCAGGTTTTGTGATCCAGGAACATGAGTGATATGGAACTGGTACTGGGCAAAGAAATATGCCCAACGTGCCTGATGACTGTTCCTACACTCCAAAGACTGTAGAATCTGGAGGTTCTAGTGGTCAGTACGGACCTGAACTGGATGTTTAGCTCCCAAAAGTAGATGTTGCCATTCAGTGAAGGCTTGGCGGATGGCTAACAATTCTTTTTCCAGGACTGAATAATGTGTTTCACTAGGAGTCAGAGTTTGTGAGAGGTAAGCAATTGGGTGTTCCAGTTTATCTCCTAATTCTTGCTTCAGGACTGCGCCAATGGCATAATTTGAAGCGTCCGTTTCTACCAGGAAAGGACGGCTAGTATCGGGTTGAGCCAAGATAGGAGCTTGTGTAAACTCTGTCTTTAAACACTGGAACGCCATATTTTGTGGTGTTGACCAGAGGAAAGGAGTGTCTTTCTTCAGGAGAGCAACAATCGGTTGAACTATCTCGGAGAAATTAGATATGAATTTCCAGTAGAAATTGGCAAGTCCCAGGAAAGATTGAATTTGTTTCACGGAAGTAGGAGCGGGCCAGGTCAATATGGCTTTCACCTTTGAAGGATCCATACCGATTCCTTCTGGGATAAGAATAAACCCTAGGTAGTGAATGGAGGTCACATGAAACAAACATTTTTCAGGTTTGGCCAGGAGTTTATGATCTCAGAGTCTCTGCAAAACTGCCTTCACGTGCTCTTCATGTTGTTTAGGATCCTTGGAAAAGATCAGTATGTCATCCAGATATACAATAACAAAGAGAAACAGCATGTCAGAGAACACCCTATCCATAAAACGTTGGAAAATTGCTGGGGCGTTAGCCAATCCGAAGGGCATGACTAGGTACTCAAAATGGCCAAAGGGTGTTCTGAAGGCGGTCTTCCATTCGTCTCCTTCCCTGACACGGATCAAATGATAGGCGCCCCTGAGATCCAACTTGGTGAATATCACTGCGGCTCTCACGGCTTTCAGGATATCCGAAATCAGGGGTAACAGGTACCGTTCCTTGAGGGTACATTGATTTAGCCCGCGATAATCAAGGCAGGGTCTGAGTTCCTTGGTATCCTTCTTGGCAACAAAGAATAGAGAAGCACCAGCAGGAGAATTCGAAGATCTTATGGTGCCATTTTGAAGGCTGGTATCCAGGTATTCTCTTAGGGCCTTCTTCTTGGGTTCGGAAAGAATGAACATCCTGCCGAAGGGAATCACTGCAGAGGGTTCCATATCTATTGCGCAGTCTTTAGGTCTGTGTGGGGGTAAGGCCTGGACAATGGCAGTCGAAAACACATCAGCATAAGTTTGGTAGACTTCAGGAACTTGCATGACATTGGATACCATTAGTGGTGTCTGTTGTTCCTTTGTTGGTTCCTTTGGGTGTGTTAATGGAGGTTCTAGGGATAGACAACGAGACATGCATAACTCTGAGCCTAGGAATAGGGAACCCGCAGACCAGTTGATATATGGGTTGTGTTTCTGTAGCCAGGGCATGCACAATACCAAGGGGTAATGAGCTGACTTAATAATGTCAAACCTGATCAGCTCTCAATGGTGATTTATTGAAATCTGGATCTCCTTGGTCTGAAGGCTTATGGGTCCTGATGTGAGGGGTCTTCCGTCGATAGCCTCCACAGGCTGCATGGTGCTTCGTGTTTCATAGGGAATCTGATGTTTATCAACCCACTCATGATCAATGACTATTCCCATAGCTCTGCAGTCTACCAGGGCCAAAATGGAATAGTTCCTATTCTTGGATGGTGATAAAAAGGCATGTAGTACCACCAAATTGTTTTGTCCAGGAGAGTTCAAGGATGGAATGGGTGTGGAGCAGACATCTCTCTCCTGAAGATCTGCTCCATCTAGGATCGGGAGCTGGCATTTCCCGAATGCCGAGGGGGTGCTAAAGGACACTTCCTAACCAAATGCTTATCTGAGGCGCAGTATATGCACAAGCCCGTATGAATTCTCCTCATTCTCTCTTGTGGTGTGGAGATATGGGTCCACGAAAGGCCCCAATCTGCATGGGCTCGGATTCTGAAACTGGGCTTGAGTTGATTTCTGGTCTGGGGGTACCCTCAAATGATACCTTGGAAGGAGTTCCCCTGGATTTCTTCTTTTCTGACTTCCTTTCCTGGATACGGAAGTCAATCTGCATGGCAAGATCCATTAATGCCTGGAATGAGCTTGGTCGTGCCACTCTGGCCAGCTCATCCTTAATTTCTGCGTTCAGTCCTCTCCTGAACAGGGTAAAACTCGCCTCAGTGGACCAGTCGGCTTCCTTTGCCAGTTGTTTAAATCGGGTCACATATGTGAGCATATCCTGGGCCCCTTGCTGAAAGTCTAACAAGCGTTCTTGTGCGCTATAGACCTGCTCAGGGTGGTCAAACATGTCTTTTAGGGCCCGTATAAACCCATCATAATCGTCCAGGAGGGCATCACTAGAGTTAACGAGGGGAGTGGCCCAAGTCAAGGCATTTCCGGAAAGGTGAGAGATTATAAAACCCACCTTGGCCCTGGGGGTCGCAAAATAGTAAGGCTTGAAGGTAAAGTGACCAAAGCACGAATCCAGGAATGCACGAAGGGTCTTTGCTGAGCCGTCGTATTTATCCACGACTCTGCCAAGTATAACACTCTCTTTTGTAGCAGAATCCCAGGATAGGACCAATTGTTTGAGAGCGGCATTCTCCGCTTTCAGATTCTGTACCTCGGTTGATAATTCCTGCATACGACGCATCAAGTCCTGCACGGCAGCCTCCATGTCGATATCGCTTTCCATTGGGTGGCGTCTCAAACTGTCAAGGAGTCCCCCCCCTTCTCACCTGAATCCGTTCTTTACCGGTGTCCTTGGACGCTGCCTTCTTTCGGATGGATCGGGTTTTGAAGAAGGCGGCCCGTGTCTCTGCCGAATCCAGAATGCGTTCAGTTTCCCAGGAGGCCGAATCCAGGAATCCAGGAGGCAAGGTAAGTTCGCTAAAACTAGAATCCAGGAGGAAGAAGAAGGGGGGGGTTCGAGGAAGGGAAAGCGGAGTGGAAAGGAGAAGAACCACGAGCTACGGAGCACACGTCTGGTCGCTACTTCGCTATAGCATTGAGACGCGTGGAGACGCGGAAGGCGTGGTCTAGAAATAGAGAAAGGTTACGTCTGTTGAGCTGCGCGTCCCTGGAGCACTGCGTACCTGAGGTTTCAGTTGCCGGTCTCGCTGGTGACGCCAGACTGGAAGACCTTCAAAAGGAGTACAGAGATTGTGAACGGTCTGATATAGCGAGGAGCGAACTTGCCAGCATGGACCCATCAGGGAAGG
Organism: Ambystoma mexicanum; assembly: GCF_040938575.1. Taxonomy (NCBI): domain Eukaryota; kingdom Metazoa; phylum Chordata; class Amphibia; order Caudata; family Ambystomatidae; genus Ambystoma; species Ambystoma mexicanum. The sequence continues at coordinate 283,335,665 of NC_090941.1, read as the reverse complement.
AATTTAGTCGACAGCCAGACCAGTTTACCTGGAATCCAGTCAAGATTGGGCTTTCTTCCAAGGTCGATCCATCTCTTGTGTTCTTGTCGGCTGGCATCTAGCGACTTCACTGCAGTGGCCTGTACCTTCTTCAATTCAGTGAGGAAACTGTCAATGGTAGGTGAACTAGTGGTTGTTACCCCAGTCCAGGGCAGGTGCTGTGGATCGTAACCATATGTACAGTAGAATGGACTCATACAGATGGAAGAATGCATGATGTTGTTATAAGCGAACTGCGCTTGAGGCAGGAAGGATGCCCAGTCATCCTGCTGAGTGTTACAAAAGGATCTGAGATACTGTTCCAGGCTGGAGTTGAGCCTCTCAGTCTGGCCGTTACTCTAGGGGTGGTATCCAGACTAGAGAGCTCTGTGTATTCCCAGCTGTTGACATAAGGAGGACCAGAACTTAGAAGTAAACTGTGTGCCTCTGTCAGACACTATGGTTCTGGGTAAGCCATGGAGGCGGACAACATCTCGTAAGAACACCGATCCGGTTTCCGGGGCTGAAGGGAGATGAGTGAGAGCCGAAAATGAGCCAATCTGCTGTATGAGTCGATCAGATCATCGCCATAATCGTGTTCATTCCCTTGGATCTGGGGAGATCCACAATAAAGTCTGTTGACATATGTTATATGTCCCATGGACGGCTAGGCCTGGGTCTTCTTGATTCCTGTGTGTCCTGCCAAGGGTGAATCATGACACCAGGAAATGACCTGAGACCGGAGAGAATCAGAAGGAAGGTATAGTACATCACCATAGTAATAAAGGCCATCTTTAAAGTACACTGTAGCCATCCATCAGATGCACAAAAACGGCTGGTTGTGCATCTGTATAACTTCTTGCAGAAACGGGGTTATAGCAGAGATGATCTTCAGCAGAGGAAGTATCCGTTCCTGTCCATGATAGATCCCAGTGTCTTCACCGTGGCTGCGGTGTTAGACCAGAAAAGTAACCCTATAGTGGAATGATATGTATAGTATGTTGGCCTGAAACCAACCGCATCATGTGACAAACATCGCGACCTAAGAATCGTCAATGTAACCAAAGGGCGTCCATTTGCTTTTTTCCTTTCTGTCAAAACGCTTTGCAAATATATTCTATGCTTCGAACACACACACAGTGCGAGGCCACGGCCTGAATGCTGAAATACTAACACAGACAGGAATGTCAAACTGTGCAGAAATACATTGTTTTTCTCTCTCACTAAGTCCTTGAAGTCGAGCAGAAGCCGCATCTAATCAGCAGACCAGGTGCCGGGTTGTCTTGCAAACGCTGTAGTAAAAGGTAGTTAAAACATGAATTATATTCTTCTAGCAGTGCTCCTTCGAGGAGAATGTTATTTTCTGCTTCAGAACTATCCGACACTTAGCTCATGAATCAAGACACACAGATGTAAGGAATGTTTCCCTACTAAGAACATGATATCCTTGCTGAGCCAGAGCTCCATGTTCCTCATAACAGAACGCTGTCTATGCTGCCTTTGCTAAAAGAACTATGTTTAGGCTGAATGAAGACTTGTCATAATTGTCATAATTGCCAATCACTGAACCCTAGCCTGTATGACATGTATGAGGGCAGATCGAATTGCCTTCACAAAGATTATGTCTAATGTATACACATTGCTGCTTGAGCGCTGCTCGTGCTCTCGCATCTCACAGTGTTTGTGAACACACATCGTGAGGTGGTGAGACCCAGTCAGCCGACTGCGAATACTTTGAAATAAACCACACTTGTTTGGAAAACGAACCTCGTGTCTCACGTGTCGCTTTAGTATATGGTTATTGTGCCTTAGTTTCCATTGCGGTCTTTATGGCCTAGCAAATATGGCGCCCGAATAGGGACCCTCCCACTAATGCTCCATCGTATACGTTGAAGTTGAAGAAGGCAAAAACGAGTCGAGGACAAAGCTGGTGAGCCGGGATCGGAAGGTGTTCGGGGTGCCCCTGTAGAAGTGATGAGAGACTCCTCTGCAGATCTGTACACAGCCGATCCCTGATCGATGAGCAACGCCCAGAGAGCATCAAGGCGAGAGTCCTGGAACGAGGCAGATTGAGCCAGACACGCAGTCACAACGATTCTTGGTTGCGTCTGTATACAGGTGAACTGTGTCCTGAGTGACGAATTGGTTGATCAGGTGAGTCGTGCCCCGATTCTTAAATGACCTGATATTGGTTGAATGTTGCTCTTGCAAGATCAAACGCCCAGGGTAAGAAAAGGGTAAGAGTTAACCATGCCTGGGAAATTGTCTTCCTGTTTAGTGAGTTTTTTTCACTGCAGTAGACAATCTTTGGAAACTGCCCAGGTCGCGCTACCCGAAAGGTCGCCGGCCCATGACATGTATATCAAGTACAGAATAGGGGCAATACTGTTTAATGCGATTTGGCATAGGCAGACCGTACGTGTGTCAGACCTTCAGTGGCCTAATAATGGGAGCTTTGAATTAGCACGTATAGAACACCTAGAATCAGTATTGCTACTGGAGGAAGGAAGCTAATCTCTGATTGAGAAGTAGGGAGAAACACGCACGCAGACATAAAACAAATGTAGAGAAAGCGCTAGAGCATGACCAACATCAGCAGATAGAAGCCATTAGGAACAAGACAGGGCTTTCCAATTAGATGTACAGAAAATATATCCTCAGCAAGATTTGCATACATCAGATGAACTAATAAACAAAATATTAAATGAGCGAAGAAATGAACATCAAAGTACTGACCCAGTTGCACCTCCTCCTTATGTACCTCCTATTCCCGTTATTCCATCTGCACCTGCAGTAAGCAGTTCCTCTCCCCTTGTGCCTGTGACATAATTTCCTCCACCGCCGCCAGAGCATGAGTTAGCCGCTTTAGCAGGCAGTTATACAGAGATGGGGCCTGCTCAAGGAAACAGCAGACTCGTAGCACGGTTAGCAAAGAAAGGAAAGAAGAACTGAAGGAATGGTCCGAAACGTATATTGATGATGACAATGAAGTGGCTGTGCAAAGTTCCATATCTGATCATAGAGGCCTTGGTGAACCGCAAGTGTTGTTAGAATGCATGGGGAATTATCTTGTGAAAATGTGGAGTGATTTGACTGATACAGTGGTACCGCAAGAGTTGCATGATTTGGTTGTTCTTTCAAATTTGCGAGATAATGCGATGAAAGTACGAGAACACATAGGACGAATATTTGTGTTTAAGCGAGAACTTGATTGATTGCATAAAGAATTATTGAAAAAAGATAAACCACATATGTCGTATGTTCAGCAATGTTTTTTTCCCACCGTTGAAACCTGTTAGTGAATAGATGCTTGTTTGTTTTTTTTTTATTTGTATAGCGCTCCAAACCCAGGAGTAGAAGGGCGCTTAAGAATACGGTTACAGAGTTTGAAAGTATCTTTGTGTTACATAATTTGTACAAACTTATAATACATACATATAAGAGCAGTTATCGATAGCAGTTATCACTATGCAGTGCACATACAGTATGCACAATATACCATTTACAATATAAATACAAGGCCTAGGCCAGTTACCTCAAGGGGTGAAATGAATAGGTTTGATGTTAGTGGGTTTACTCTTTGTTTAAGAGCCAGCTGATGACCTGCTTCCTGAAGGTCTGGAAGGATTCGATAGTTTTAATGTTGAGAGGTAGGGTGTTCCAGAGTTGGGGGGCAAGTACTGTGAAGCTTGCACCTCCAGCTCTTTTTCGGCAGAATCTGGGCACTGTCAGGCATAGAGTGTTGGAGGATCTAGTGGATCTGGTAGCAGGTTTCATGGTGAATTTGTTAGCTAGATATGGTGGTGCTAGATGATTGAGGGATTTCTATGTGAGGCAGATGGTTTTTAAATCAATTTTTCGGCGTATGGATAGCCATTTTCAGGCTTTCCCGGTGTCGGAGATATGCTCTCGTCTAGGAATGTTGAGGGCTGTGCGCAGAGCGTTATTTTGTATTACCGGCAGTTTATTGAGTACAGATTGATTAGCACCTAGGTACAGGCTGTTGCAATAATCCAGTTTGGATTGTATGAGGGTCCTGGCAAGGGTGAGGCAGCTTTTGGGAGATAGGAATGGTCTGCTGGCCCTAATGAGCTTGCCGATGAAGGCAGCGGTTGAGGCGGTCATGTTGGTGTGTTTGGTGAGGTTGGTGTTGGCATCTAGATAGAAGCAAAGGGTTTTCACACTTTTGGCAATAGGGATGGTGTGGCCGTCGATGGTGATGTTATTGTAGCTAGGATTAAGTTTAGATAGGTTATTGGTGGAGCCGACGATGAGGAGCTCTGTCTTCTCATAATTCAGGCAGAGACCATGCGAGGCCATCCATGCCTGAATGATGGAGAATATCTTGTTGATCCGGGCGGCGTCTGCTTGGTAATTGCCTGTGATGGTGAGGAGTATCTGGGTGTCATCTGCGTAATTAGTGTAGGTGGCACCCAGATGGTCCAGTTGGTCAAATAAAGGCTTTGTAAATATATTGTACAAAGTGGGGGATACACAGGATCCTTGTGGGACCCCGCATGTGATGGGGATGGGGTCTGCTGCAGCTGTTGTAGAGAAAACCTGCATGGTTCTGTTAGCCAGGAAGGATTGTATCCATGTGATGGCAGAGGAGGAGAAGTGGGCTGCGTTGGCAAGGTGATTACACATGGCTGACAAGGTCAAAGGCCGCAGAGAGGTCTAGTAGGAGTAGGATTGCAGCATTGCCTTTATCTTTAATTTCATCAATCTGGCTTTTGAGATCAACAAGGGCAGTTTCTGTTCCATGTTGAGGTCTGAAACCAGATTGACGTATTCCTAACAGTTGGTTGGATTCCAGGTATTCCTGAATTTGCATGTAGGCAACTCTGTCCAGGATTTTTAGCAGGAAGGGGACTGTGGTGATGGGCCTGTAGTTGTGGGTATGGCTGGGTCGAGGGTTTGTTTTTTTAGGAGAGGGAGAACCCATGATTGTTTTAAGTTGCTAGGGATCGAGTTATTGGTGAAGGATAGATTGATAAGTTTGGTGATGAAGGGGGAGAGCTCTCTGGCTGCATCCTTTATGATCTCTGCAGGGCAGCTGTCTCCTTTGCAGTTTGAGGGTTTCAAGGAGGTGATGATTTTTTGAACTTCAGGAATGGTGACTTTCTTAAACGAGAAGCCTGGACTGGTGTTGTTAAGGGTGGGTAGGCTAGGGTTGGTGGCCTTGTTGTTGGAGAGTTGTTTGCGTTTGTCCTCAATTTTAGTTTGGAGTCTTGAGATTTTATTGTTGAGGGCGTTTTGGATGCTGGTGCACTAGGACATGTCTTTCAGGCAGGTGTCTGGAGGTGAAATAGGGTTTTCTAGTTCCTTCAGAATTTTGAATAATTCTTTGGTGGAGGATCCTGCCTGAACAATCCTGGTGTTGTATACATCTTTTTTGGTGCGGATTATCTCGCTTTTATAAAGTGAGGAGAGGTTTGTGAGGTTGGATTTGTTTTCCGTGGTGGGGTTAGTCTTCCAAGTGTGTTGTGCCTTGGCTTTCTCTTTTCTGAGTAATTGGAGCTCAGGGCTGTACCACGAGTTCAGATGAGCTTTGGGTTTGTTTTTGCGTATTTTCAGGGGGGCAACGGTATCCATTGCTTTAGCCATGGAGTCATTGAAGGTGTCGACCAGGAGATTTAAGTCAGCGTTAGCTGGGAGAGCATCGAGGGTGGGTAGGACCAGTGGTAGTAGGGCTTCAGCAGTGATGTTGCATTTATTCCTGGTGGGGCAGGCTGGTGCCAGGGGGTGTTTATTGGGCGGTGACTGGTTGGTGTTGACCTCAAGAGGGATCATGTGATGATCGGTCCATGCCAGAGGTTGGGGGTCTTTGCAGGTTGTATTGCAATTGTAGGTTGCTACCCAGTCAAGGGTTCTACCTTTTTGGTGGGTGGGGAGTACAATGAGTTGGGTGATATTGTGTTCAATTGGGACATTGGCTAGGGATGCAGCATGTACATCGTTAGGGTCTTGGAAACTGAGGTTGAAGTCCCCCAGGATCATGATTTGTGCTGATGGTTAGGAGTTTTCGGTGATGTGGGATGTGATATCTTCTTCAAAGGTTCCAGGGGGTCTGGGGGTCTATATATGAGGTGAAGGGTGATCGTAGTTGTGGGTGAGGTTTGTAGTTTGGCTGTGAGTACCTCGCAGGATGTGAGTGAGGCTGTAGAGGCTAGTCTGAGGTCTAGGGAGAACTTGCAGATGATCGCTACACCTCCACCTCTGGCGTTAGGTCTATCGGCTCTGAGGATAGAATATTTGTCTGAGATGGCTAGCGATAGATGTGGGCCAGATGCCTCATGAAGCCAGGTTTCTGTTAGGGCTATAAAGTCGAGGTCGTTGGTAAGGATGATATCTGCAATTTCTGTGGGGTGGGCAGCCAGGGATCTGACATTGAGTAGGGCACCTTTTAGTGGGGTAGGTGTGAGCTTATTTGGCGCATTGTAGTTTGTATTGGTTTTGGTGTTAGGTTTAGAGTTGGGTCTAGTGGTTGTGGTGGGGAACCTGGAGCCTAATCTGACATTGCGGGTGGTGAGGTTGGGAGTAAAGGATGAGGGGGTTGGGCCGGGAGGCCTAGAATGGGCACGAGGTTTGGTAGCCAGTTTAGTTTGGTTAGACTTAGCGATGGGACTGGGGTGGCTATGAATAGTGTTGGTGGGTGGGCCTTGGTTGACAATGGAGGTGAGAGGGTGGTGGTGGGCGGGAGGGAAGGGGTGTGCGGAAGGTAGGAATGGTGTGGGGCAGGGGATGGGGTGGTGTCTGGGGCACCCTAGTTTAGCCAGGCCATCCTGGTGGGCTATGTAGCTGTTGCTGCTACAGGGTATGTTGTCCAGCGTCATGCAGAAAGGGAACATGATTGTGGCAAGCCAGAAGATCATGGTCTGGTGATAACGGTGCGTGATACTGGAGGCTAGTGGCACTAGTGGGGAGCAGTCCAAACTGTGATAGTTGGTGGCTAGTTTGGGCAGTGTAGAATTGGTCAGAGTACACTTGGAACGCTATAGTAACTAGGTTGGAAACACATCTAGATTCGAATTTGCACATAGGTTAAAATACACCTAAGTTTGGGAGTGCATATGGCTATGAAAGTGACCAGATTCAACAACAAGTACACCTTGGAGCGCTGAAGTAGCTAGGTTAAAAACACAGCTAGATTCGAATTTGCACATAGGTTAAAATACATCTAGATTTGGAGTACATATGGCTAGGAGGGCGACCAGATTCAACAACAAGTACACCTTGGAGCGCTAAAGTAGCTAAGTTAAAAACACAGCTATATTCGAATTGCACATAGGTTAAAATACATCTAGATCTGGAGTACATATGTCTAGGAAGGTGACCAAGTTCAACGTCACAATTGGTCAGAGTACACCTTGGAGCGCTGAAGTAGCTAGGCGAATTTGTACGCGAGATGCGCTTAGATGGATTACAGATGCTGCCATTTCCCCAATTGAAGTGCATGATATATTTAGTCAGTATACACCAGAAATGCAGAGGAAGGTATTGCAGGTTATGGTGGGGTATTTACAGGATGAATGTATGAAGAACAAGATATGTTGTCCTGCTGATTTAATGACAATTTATAAAAGAGCATTTTCGCCTGAAACTGGAACGACTGTTTTATTACTTTATTTAGCTTTGTTGCTTAATAGACGAACAAATGTAGAATCGCCTAGTTTACAATTACCCATGAGGGAGGTCCCTCCCACGTTTGTCCCGAAAGTAGAAGTTGCTGCCTCTGGAGGAACTCCAGTGCGAACGATAGAAGCTCATTATATCGCACAGTTTGTACATGTCCCTTTTTCGAGGCAAGAGATAAATACTATAAAGCGTACGATCCCTGATATTAGGAAGAACCCATCAGGATTCTATAAGGACATTGAATCTGTTCTGAATTCATCTGTTTTTACATTTAGTGACATTGATTTATTGTTTCCCGTGATTCTTCCTGTAGACATATGAAAACAGGTTATAAATATAAATGACGCGCCAATGTTAGGTGATACATGGGAGAATTTGACTAGAATTGATAGTGGGAGAAAGGCTGGAGAGAAGCCACCGCAAGTAATGTTGGCTCTACCATCGCGAATAGTAGAGAAATTGAAACTTTGGTGCCCGAAAAGAGAATAGTTTGGGATAAATTGACTGCTTGTTTGCAGGACAAAGAGGAAGGAGCGACCGATTATTTTAATCGATTTGAAGAAGTAATTGCAGATTTTAGTGGTCAAGATCTAAGTACTGAACCCGGGAAGAGATTGTTTGTTGATAAGTTTGTGCGAGGGTTGCTACTGAAAATTCAAAGTCTAATAATGACATCTGAAAGTGCATGGCAAGCAAAAACACAAAGTGAAGTATTACAGATGGCCCAGTATAATGAGAACAGAGTAAATTCAGAAAAGGATAAGGAACTGAGGGACAAAGGGAATTTGAAAACAAGAGTATTGTTACAGCAAGTAGCAACAATACTAGAGGTGGTAGGAATGCACCATCTAGAGTCCAATTTTCATTAGCGTCCAATATGCAAGTAGGTCCAATAGGGATTAATCAATGTGCCTATTGTAGACGAGAAGGCCATTTGCGAGCACAGTCCCCCCATATACAGAATAGAAATGGGACTTTTCTGAGAAGACAGAATAGAGGTTGTCCGGGAATACAAGGACAGAATAGAAACCAAAGAGCGCCACAATTTCAGGATAACCAGGGTAATCGGAATCAGAATCAACAACGAAACAATACAAATGGTGGGAATTTTTTTGACAATCAGTCCAATGCATATTACTCTGGCGACTTTACATCTGATGATGTACTGTTCTACTAGGACAGCCCGAGACAGGGGTTGGAACCAGTATCTATTCCCGTAGACCAGAAAGGGCCCTACGTAGAAATGAAGGTTGGGAATAGGGAGCACATTTTTTTAGTGGCCACAGGTGCCCAAAAATGTTCAATTGACCATCAGCGGGTTTCAGAAATACCACTGTCAGGGCATAAGAATGTCTCAGTAGGGTTCTCAGGTACACCAGTAATTAGTCCAGTGTCACAACCAATACCTATAACACTAGGCCCATTCACTGAATCTTGCCCATTTCTTTTGACAAGCAATTGCAGGGAAAATGTGTTGGGATTAAATTTGTTGAAGAAATTGAATGCGGCCATTCATTGTTCTCCTGATGAAGTGTATTTGACAATCTAGCCACAAAAGACTCCTGTATCGCAATTTGTATCTAAGCCACTACCGACTGAATTACCGGCTTATATATGGGCAGTGAACGATAATGATGTTGGTTGTTTAAAAGTAGAGCCAGTGAAAATTGTTCTGACAGAAGTTATTACATTGCCACGTATTCCGCAATATAAAATTTCGGCTGAGGGAGAAAAAGCGCAGAAATGCATTGTATCAGATTTGATTAAAATAAGCGTAATTGAAGAAACCTCCGGTAGTACTTGCAATAGTCTGATTCTTCCGGTTTACAAGAAAGGAGGTAATGATATACCTTACCGTTTCATAATTGATTTACGCGGAGTAAATAAAGTGGTTGATCCGCAATTTCCATTAGTCCCGGATGTGACTACAATTTTGACTATGATTCCAGCATCTGCATCGTACTTTAATGTCGTAGATTTGAAGAATGCGTTTTTCAGTATTCCAGTATATCCAGATAGCAGATATGTATTTGCTTTTACTCTAGGAAGACGTTCATTTACATTCACTTGAATTCCGCAGGGCTACACCGAAAGTCCAAGTATTTACAGTAGAGCTTTGAAGGAACAACTAGATATGCTTGAACTACCAGCAGGCTGCGTATTACAACAGTACATAGACGATCTATTGATAGCAGCAGACACAGAAGATATTTGTAAAGAGAGTACAGTTGCATTATTGACACATTTAGCAGCACATGGACACAAAGCTTCGCTAAAAAAATTCCAGTGTTGTCGAAAGGAAGTGGCCTACTTGGGCTACCTCCTTTCGAAGGAGGGAAGAAGATTGACACCAGAAAGCATCTCTGATATGCCTATTCCAAATACGCAGAAAGAAGTGAGAGCTTTAATTGGCATGGCTTCATATTGTAGGCAGAGGATCGCTAACTTTTCAATGATCGTGAAACCAATAGTGGCATTGACAAGGAAGGATGTTACCTTACCTTTGCCATGAAACATGGAATGTCAAGAAGCATTTAACCTGCTAAAGGCTGCATTGTGTTCAGTTCCAGTTTTGGGCACGCCAAATTACGACAATATTTTTAAGTTATTTGTGCATGAAAATAATGGATGTGCTTTGGCTGTTTTGACCCAGGAACACGGGGGGAGAAATAGACCATGTGGCTACTTCTCTTCCACGTTGGATCCTGTTGCATGTGCTTTGCCGCGTTGCTTGTGAGCTGTTGCTGCAGCCTCTACGTCAGTAAAACAAACCGAGGGAATGGTTTTAGGTCACGCTTTAACCATAATGGTATCTCACTCAGTGGACGTTCTTTTAAATAGAACGCAGACGCAACACCTTACATCAGCCAGATTAACAAGGTATGAAATAGTTCTATTTGCACCACATATCCAAATTATGAGGTATTGCGCTTTAAATCCGGCCAAGTTAATGCCCCCTCCACATGACAAAGGGGGTCAAAAGCAATTCCCCTATGATTGGTTAATGGTTACTGAACAAGAGAGAAAAGGAAGAATTGACCTAACTGATACCACACAGAAAGAGCCAGATGGAGAACTGTTTTGTAACGGTTCTTGTTTTAAATTACCAGATGGCACATCAACTGCTGCTTATGCCATCACTACACTGAAAAGTGTTATAGAAAGTAAAAGAATCCCATATAACTCAGCACAGGCTGCAGAAATAATAGCGTTGACAAGAGCATGTGAAATTTCTGCAAACCTCAATGTAAGCATATATACGGACAGTCAATATGCCTTTGGGGTGGTACACAATTTTAGTTGATTATGGGCTGAAAGAGGTTTTCTGACATCACACGGGACCAAAATCCAACATGGCACTTTAATAGTGAAACTGTTGTCAGCACTTGCGCTTCCCAAGCGATTAGCGATAATGAAATGTGAAGCACATAAAAAAATAACATGTAATGTTGGAAAGGGAAACGCATTTGCAGCCAAAATTGTGAAATAAACTGCCACTGATTTACACACAAAAATGTATGTCGAAAAAATAGAAGAAATCCCCTGCATGATAGAGAATGGAATTGCAACAGTTAAGGAAATGCAAGCAGAAGTTACTGTAGATGAAATAAAAAACTGGTCTGAGAGTCCAGCAGAATTAGATTCTGAAGGTTGTTGGGTGGACAAGTAAAATAACCGATGGATGTTACCAAATGCCTATGTGATGGCTATGGTTACCATGGCCCACAGTCCAACACACATATGTGCTAGGAAAATGATTCATCATCTGGATTTTGTATGGAAGAATCCACACATTAAAAAAACTGCTGAGAGATTGGTTCAGAATTGTATGACTTGTTTACAACATAACATTGGAAAAGGAACAATGACGCCAGTAGGAAGTTGTGGCCCACCTTCCATGCCATTTGAATTCATCCATTTTGATTTCATAGAAATGGAGAGGTGCCAAAACTATAAGTATGTCCTCGTGGTGGTCTGCACATTCAGTAAATTGGTAGAGGCCTATCCCCTGAAAGATTGTACAGCTATGTCCACAGCAAAAGCCATGCTAAAAGAATACTTTTCCCTTTCGGCTACCCCGTGTCATATGGTCAGATAACGGCCCGCACTTTATTGCGGCCCTGATATTGCAAATCTGTGCAGGTCTTCAGATTGATAAACAATTCCATTCGGTCAGACACCCAATGAGTGCCGGTTTAGTAGAAAGCCAGAACGGTATCCTGAAAAACAAACTTAGCAAAATATGTGCAGGGAGCAATTTGAAATGGCCCGATGCATTACCACTAGCTTTACTTTGCATGCGAACAACTGTACAGGCGAGGACTGGTCTCTTCCCTTACGAAATCGTGATGGGGAGACCAGCGAATGTTTGCAATGCCCCTGCGCCGAAACGGTTGAGGGATATAGAGTACCCATTACTTATTCACTACTGTAAACAGTTGACTCAAAACTTGCGTTTGATTCATCAGCAGGTGCAGGAGGCTCTTCCTGTCAGATATACCGGCCCAGGACATTGTCTGCAGCCTGGAGACTGGACGCTTGTGAAAAATGTTGAAAGAAAGTCTTCACTTGCACCGCGCTGGATGGGACCCTTCCAGGTGCTACTGGCTACGCAGACTGCAGCCCGAGTCAATGGACGAAAGCATTGGATCCACGCAACACACATGAAAAAAGTTCTGTTTCTGTTGCCACATGAGAAAGAGCTTGATGATCCTGAAATCAAAAGAAAGACAGCTGCACTTGATCACAAAGATATCATAGCCATTTCTCTGTCAGAGGTGCTGCCTAAGCCTGAGAAAGGGCCTGGGGAGATTGCAATGAAGATCGAAAAGCCAAAGGTGCCTCAACGTTGTCCGACTGCTGCCTTATCATCATCACACAGTGCATCTCAAGCTGGCACTGATCCTGCATCTGGAAATGAGAGTGCATTGTTCATCGACCATACTGTACCTGGAGCTGTGAGGTACAATCTACGTTCACAAAATAGTAAATGATCAGGTTTTGTTTCGTCTTTGTTCCTAGCTCACAGATGAAGCTGGGAACGGAGGCCTAGGGAAAAGGAGCGTATGAGCTGTATCAAGCTGTATCAAATTGAAAGCTCTGACACGCGGTTTCCCGGTGCTACCATTGAAAAGTGAAGGACCATTGCAACCTAGCACGGACAAGCAAAGGCATATGGTACCGACACTATCAAATTGATACTTGCTCCTGCCTTTTTGGAGCTCTGTGCAAATTCACATCAGCTTGCTATCATCAATAGACAGGCTAGCCTGGACTGGCCTGAACGATTTGTTGCTAATGTGTGTTGCTGTGGAGAACTTTCCCCGATGGACACTGAAAAACATTTCCTGAGATAAACATTACAGACAATGCCTATATTCGCTCCTGCTCCCTCCTGCACTGATGCTGTTAATTATATAGAGATGGAGATTAAGCCTGCTGCAAGAAAGACTTGGTACGGAAAGAATAATATGCTAATGATTATGATACCGCTTTGCATTTTGATTACACTGGTCCCAATATTTTGGTGTCTAGAAACTGTGCATCCTTTGAACTCTCTTGACTACTACAAATGCTCCTACTATGAGCAGCCCAGTGCATGTGCTCTCTTATACTCTCACCTCACAAGAAGTGAAACATAGAAAAGGCTTTCACAATAATACATTGCTACTGATTATGAATATGACCCATGCTATCTTGAATAGGTCCAATTGTTGGGTCTGTTCCCATTTACCCCAGCGTGGGGAAAGAGGAATGGGTTGGTATGTACATCCTTTGCCACTTAATACCGCCTGTTACGCATCATTAAGAGTGCTATTTTTCAGAAATTGGAATGATAGTGTCAATGGTCAGTTTGATGGAACAAACATAAATGAATTTGAAGGATTGGTATTGGAACCGTTGGGTTGTTCTGTATTTACAAGCAGAAGCAAAGTAAACTCGGTAACAACGAGTCCAGTAGATAGGCTCTCTAGGCCTTACAAGTTCCTAATCACTTTTAAAATGGCCCTGGTAGGAAATAAAGATGCTGTGCCTCCCTCTTATACTACTAATTATAGTCCGCGTTCTGTCCCATTTTGCTTACGGAAAAAGGGTTCCCACCCAGTGGGAACATTTACTAGATACATGAACATTGCTGTGCTTGAAAAAGAAGAAAAACCATTATATACAGGAGGTTCTGTCTTTTATATGTGGAGATCAGGCCTATCTATTGTGGAATCAGAAAATACAATATTAAGGCTTTTACACTATGCAGAGAAATACACCAACACGGGCTTGTAAAGATTCCCAGAATCTTTATTGCAACACTGAACAGTTTACAAAACAAAGTACACAAATAGCTATTTGGCCATCAGTACACCACAGAGAACACCAGCAGGTTCAATGTGAGCAGTGAACAGGAATTGTTAATTATGTACTGGGCTAGGGTTCGCGCCAGGTTCATTCCTAATTTACATATCTCGTGCATGTGGTTTACTTCTTAATACATTTACTAACAAATACTATTATTCTCTGGGTTTAACTTTACACTCTTTACACATTTGCTTCAATGCAGGTCAAACAGATGTTTCGTGTATGATGTTTTAAATAGCATTATCGTTCTTGTATACTTGTAGGTTAACATCGTTGATCCAAATAATCCCCTGATCCCGAGGTCAACAAAGGACAAGGTCTACATGACCCTAACATGTAGCCTGCAGGCAAGTTGGACATTAACTCGCCTACAGAGGTTGAAGAGGTTAAAGTAAGAACAAGAGAACACAGGTCGGCCATTTAAGGCCACAGGGTGACTTTGCACGACAAGCCAAAATGGCGGCTTTAACCTAAAATGGAGGCTTGATTAACTTAAGGTCACAACCTTGCGATGCAGATTTCCTCGCAAAGCGACTGGGCATAGGCCAACATATACAATGAGGACGAAACGATATTATATCAGTTTTGACAAGCCCTCCTTTTGGCCTATGCCAAGCGCTAAACTACTTCCAATCACTTTACGACTAACTCCATATTTCAACGTCTATACACCCTGAATCATTATCAGACATATCTATTGCCATTAGGTCAGACACTAGAGTTTCTTTCGACACGTACTCCTTGGAAACCTTATCTGGGGCGTATATTTTATGCCCTAATACACTTGTTCCTTGCGCGCAACGTCCCCCTAATACCGAACATATACCAGGGAGACACTGTATACAACAACAAAGGAACAGTAAACTGTACAGGATAATCAGCAAGGCCGAAAGCAACTTCTATCCCCACGACCGTAGGAGATCCCAAAACCATGCACTAAGTTCCCAGCTTCCCTCAGGAACATGCACTTCCGAACTAAGAACATGTAGATTTTGGATTGCCCTAAAGATCGTTGGAGAGGAGTCTGGTACGTAAACGCAGCAAGCGGACCCCACTAATTTACATACTCCTCCACGCTCAGCCAGAATGACATCTAATGCCATCCGGTTCTGAAGAGCTACTAATCTTATCGCTTTCTGTTCAAACGTCATATTATAAGAGTATGTCAGTGGTCCGGTTGATGGTTCTCTCCAGTACTCTCGCTAGTCCCCTGATATCTTCTGAATTCATAATTTGCCCAAAGAATGGCACAAAGGATTTCATTATGTCTCCTAGAGTTTGCGCTGGAGTATCCCCCTTCACAACTCGTCGTGGACGAGTCTTCGAAATTTCTGCAGTACTGGGAATAAATACCCCAGGTAATAGAATCCCTAAATAGCAAATTCCTTGCCAATCCCTGGGCAACCATGGAAATGCCACATTACCACAAACAAAATAGACAGGTTCACCTACATACAGAAGTCTGTTCTCACTAGTCAAATTCGCAGCGTTGGCGCAACTTCTAAAATCACCCATTGACCGTGTTCCATTCCTCTGTATGCAGAAGGAAACTGAATCGGGGCTATGGTTAACAGAATAAGATGGAGGCGTGGCATCCTTATTACCTATAGGAGCCATTTTGAAAGAGATCAAAGACTGAAAAGGACGAGACAATCTATCAGAGGCCTAACAAAAGCAACGTTTGGCTTACTCCTATTTGCAAAAAGCGAGCATCCCAGGGGCATCAAAACACGTTTTTCAAAACTATTCAAATTTGTACCATCAAAGTTCCCTGAGATGCTGTCATTCCAACGGCCAACAAATAGTGCTCTAAGAGAAGCATAACAAGCATTTGCCAAAGGTAAAGGATGAATGTACCAACCTAGCCTCTTATCTCCATGTTGTGGCAAATGCGAGCAGATCCAGCAGTTGGTCCTATTAAAAATTGCATGAGTGGCATTCATCATTAACAAAAGAGTATTGTTCTGATAGTTCGGTCTATGCGAAGAATCTCTAGGAGACAAGGTATGCAATTGCACGGAAGGAGTGGGTATAACAGATACATTTTCAACAGGTAAAAAGTCCTCTAGCGGATATGCTTCCCCCAGGTACCACAACCCAAAACCAGTAATTACTAGAAACCCAGTTATTATTACAAAAAGGCAACAATACGTTTTCGGGGTCCCCTTACACGCTTGCTCATTGTCTCTGCTAGTAACATTTTTATCTAAAAGTTCGGTACGAGCGGTAGCAGGTGCAGGCATTGTAGTCTTCAATCAAAAAAACACCAATTGTTCATTTGCTGGCGACTCCAGTCGTGCGTCTTCTTAATGTCTTTCCCACAACCATTAGCCAACAGAATCCTTTTGTATAGTCAGGCCAAAAGGCAAGCCCTCAAATGATTTCTCCAATCGCACAGTCAAACCGTGCCGTACGTCTATCTTCTAGGACGTAAATTATATTTCACAATTTCCGGTGCTGAAGGATCAGAAAGCAGTGTGTCGTCACTTTTCACTGGAGGTGGCAAGTGAACGGAAATGGGATCAGAAAATGGATGATCCGGAAGTACCACTGTTGGAGAGTGCGGAGACAAGATGGCCATTTTGTCTGGCCTTTACAAATTCTGGAACGGTCTCCGATACTCTCTTGTCGGTTGTTGCTGTTTCGGGCACGTTGGTTACAGCATTGGAAAGGGATTCTGTGTCTTCTGTATCGTATAGCACGGGCTGCGGGATCTGTTTGGTGTGCGTTGCGTGTATCCAGTTCTTCCGCCCTGCTACCCACAACACAGTCTGGGTGACTAGCAGGACCTGGTAGGGACCCCTCCACCGAGGTGCAAGGCAAGACGACCTTTCGAAAACTTTTGTGAGGATCCAGTCCTCCGGTCGTAGACTGTGACCGGGACCCTCGTACCGTATAGGTAATGCCTCTCGCACCTGGTGATAAATTGAAAATAGATTTTTAGTCAACTGGTTACAGTAATCTGAAAGAAGCACATTCTCTACATCCCGCAATGAGCGACTCTTTGGCATACCCCAAATATTAGCAGGCCTCCCCATCACCACCTCGAAGAGAGAGAGACCAGTCCTAGTTTGAGGGGTTGTTCTCATCGACATCAACATGATCGGTAAGGCATCCGGCCATTTTAACTTGGTGCCAGCACACGTCTTAGCAAGCTTGTTCTTTATAATGCTGTTATGCCTTTCCACTAATCCGGCACTTTGGGCATGTCTGGCCGAATGGAACTGTTTATCAATCTGTAATCCTTCACATATTTGTAGGATTACAGCAGCGATAAAGTGTGGCCCATTATCCGACCAGATGACTCTTGGCAGCCCGAACCTAGGAAAGAACTCTTTCAACAGAGTCTTTGCCGTGGTTATGGCCGTGGCATCTCTAACAGGGAAGGCCTCAACCCACTTGCTAAATGCACAAATGACAACCAACACGTATTTAAGATTGTTGCAACGTACCATCTCAATAAAATAAAAGTGGATGACCTCAAACGGAACAGAAGGTGGAGCGAAACTTCCTCTAGGAGTCGAGTTACCTTTTCCTACATTGTGCTGCAAACAGACCATGCACCCTTGGACAAAGCGCTCCGCGATTTTGAAGATTTTATCATTGGCCCATACACTGTGTAACATTTTAGTCAATTTACGCGCACAGACATGGGTCGGACCATGAGCCATAATGACCATCATTGTAATATAGGCGTCAGGGAGTAACCGTTTTCCATCAACATTGTCCACCCAACACCCATCACCACCCAACCTCCCTGCACCCTCGACCCATTTCTTGGTTTCCTCCACAGTAGCATTTGCTTGAATGTCTTTTACAGAATCAATACTTTCACCAAAGGTAAAAAACATTTACAGTTTCCCTTACAGCATACATTTCTGAACTAAAATCAGTGGCAGTTTGTTTAGCTATCTGATCAGCGAAAGCATTCCCTTTTCCTATATCATCTGTACCCTTCTGATGTGCTGTACATTTTACAGTGGCTAACTGAACAGGGAGTGCGAGCGCTGAAAGTAATCACACTATTAAAGTGCCATGCTGTATTTTTGTGCCATGCGAGGTCAAAAAACCTTGTTCTTTCCAAAGTCTACCGAAGTTGTGAACTACCCCAAAGGCATACTGACTGTCGGTATATATATTTTCTGTAAGCCCTTCAGAAAGTTCACAAGCTCGAGTTAATGCTATAATTTCTGCGGCCTGCGCAGAATTATGCATAATTCTTTTGGTTTCCACAATTGTGCTTAAGGTAGTGACGGCATAAGCAGCCGTGGATGTACCATTCGGAAGTTTGAAACAGGAGCCATCACAAAATAGCTCTCCTTGTGGGCTATTCCAAGGTGTATCTTTCAAATCGATTCTACCTTTAGTCTCTTGTTCTGTAGTGTAAAGGCAATCGTGTGACGTTTCGTCACCATCAACAGTATCTTGCGGGACAGGTAAAAGTTCAGCCGGATTTAATACACAACACCTCTGAATTTGAATGTGGGGAGCAAACAAGATCAATTCATATCTTGTCAATCGTGCGGAAGTAAGGTGTTGCGTTTGAGTTCTATTTAATAGAACATCTACAGAGTGAGGTACCATTAGGGTTAACGCATTACTCAGGACCATTCCCTCGCTCTGTTTTACAGACGCAGCAGCAGCGACAGCTCTCAAACATCTCAGCAAACCGCATGCAACAGGATCAAGGAAGGATGAGAAATAGCCCCACGGCCTATTCTTCCCTCCATGTTCCTGCGTTAACGCAGCGAAAGCACATCCATCACGTTCATGCACATACAAAACAAAGGCCTTTTCATAATTTGGAGTTCCTAAACCCAGTGCCGAACACAGCGCGGTTTTGAGTAAATCAAATGCTGTCTGGTGTTCCAAAGTCCATGGCAATGGCAAAGAAATGCCCTTCTTTGTCAAAGCCAGCATTGGTTTAATTGTTAACGAAAAGTTAGGGATCTACAATCTACAGTAAGAAGCCATACCTATCAGGGCTCTAACTTCCTTCTGCGTATTTGGAACAGACATGCCAGAAATAGTTTTTATTCGTTCAGATGTCAACCTTCTCCCCTCCTTTGAGAGGAGATAGCCTAAATAGGCGACCTCCTGACAACAATATTGGAATTTTTTGAGTGAAGCTTTATGGCCATGTTTTGCTAGATGACAAAGCAACAACATGGTGCCTTCTTTACATGCACTTTCAGAATCAGCAGCCAAGAGGAGATCATCTACATACTGTAGTAACGTGCAAGTAGTAGGCAACTCGCGAGTATGGAGTTGCTCTTTCAATGCTCTACTATAAATACTTGGACTCTCAGTGTACACTTGTGGTGCACAAGTGAATATGAACGAGCGTCCACCTAGGGTAAACGCGAACAAATACCTACTATCCTTGTGTATAGGAATACTGAAAAACGCATTTCTGAGGTCAACAACGCTAAAGTGAGTGGCAGAAGCCGGAATCATAGTTAGTATCGTAGTTACATCAGGTACAATAGGAAAGGGAATAGTTTCTTACCTGTAACTCCATTTCTCCAGCATTGGTATCTTTCATGGATTCACATGCTTAGAATATTCCCCGTCGTCAGGCTGGGAATCCCCAGTACATTATATATAGACTCTTTCCCGTAGGAAAACCTTTTCGACGCTTATGCGTCCTAGCCACCTTGTTTTGTATCATGCGTGCCCGCACCGTCAGGACGTCATGATATAAATACAGGCCCCGCCCCCGCGCTCCCTCAGATTTCGGCCCCCAAAGTAGTGGGGGAACCGGTTTGCATGTTCAGGGGGAGGCAGGTGGGCGCATGTGAATCCATGAAAGATACCAATGCTGGAGAAATGGAGTTACAGGTAAGAAACTATTCCCTTCTCCAGCATTGGATCTTTCATGGATTCACATGCTTAGAATAGATTACATAGCAGTACACCCCCAAGAGAGGAGGCGTGCATGCAAACCCATATACTTTCTTCGCAAAGCCCGTTCCCTATGATCATGTATACATTAGTAATTGTTAACATAGGAAAACGAACCACATACAGTCATAAATTCCACAGGATACCACCCCTAGTCGGGGCTTACCTTATTGGAATAGGTGTCGGAGCACCGCCTGTCCCATCTTGGTATCTTCGGCATGTTGCTGTGACAGGCAGTAATGGCGGGTAAAGGTGTGTGTAGCCGCCCAGGTAGCCGCCATGCAGATGTCCCCCAGAGGGACTCCGGCCCACAGTGCCGTCGACGATGCCGCTGCTCTAGTTGAATGAGCTCTTGGCCGTCGTAGAAGAGGCATCCCTGCCCTGGAATGGCAATACGAAATGGTAGACGACACCCATCTTGACAGTCCTGGCTTAGAAATGGCTTTTCCTCTAGCACCCAAACCATAGGCCACGAACAGTTGTCTTGTTTCTCTGAATGGTTGCGTACGATGAAGATAAAACTTGAGAGCCCTTTTTACATCCAATGTGTGTAACGTGCGCTCCGCTACCGAGCATGGCTCCGGAAAGAACGTAGGCAACACGATAGAGGAGTGTTTATGGAACACCGAAGGAGCTTTCGGTATGAACTGTGGGTTAGTGGCAAGGGTTACCTTGTTCTTGAAAAAACGTAAGTACGGTGGGTCTACCATTAGAGCCTGAACTTCCGAAATACGTCGGGCTGAAGTGATGGCCACCAGGAAGGCCAATTTCCACGACAAAAACTTTAGAGACGATGATGACATTGGCTCAAAAGGAGGCTTCATAAGAGACGTTAAGACCAGATTGAGGCTCCACTCCGGTGGAAATTTCTTCTCTGGAGGGAAACTCCGAAAGAGGCCTTTAAGGAAATGCTTAATCAGGCGGTCGCTGAACAATGGTGTCGAATGCCGTCGACGAGTAAACCTGGAAATGGCGGCCAGGTGTACTTTTATTGACGATACCGATAGGCCCTTTTGAGCTAAGAACAGCAAGTATGGAAGGAGCTGTTCCGGCTTAATCGATTGCGGGGCCAACCCTGGTCGATCCTCACACCACTGACAGAAACTTCTCCATTTGTACTTGTATGAGGCGTTTGTGGAAGGTGCTCTTGCCGCTTGCAGGATACGCCGACAGTCCTCCGGAATCGTTAGCCGACCGAATTCGGCGAAGTCAGGAGCCAGGGCGTCAACTTGAGGCTGTCCGGGTCGTGATGCCAAACTACACCCTCCTGTCGAGACAGAAGGTCGGGGGTCTTCTGGAATCTCATCGGTTCCGCCACGGCTAAGTGCAGCAGGTCTGAAAACCACACCTGTCTGGCCCAGTACGGGGCCACCAGAATTACTCGACATGGGTACCTGAGGATCCATTGTAACGTCCTCCGGACAAGGGGAAATGGAGGGAATGCGTACAGGAATTTGTTCGACCATGGGAAGGAGAACGCATCCCCCAGTGAGCCCTGCTGAGGCCATCTGCTTGAGTACTGATGGCATTTCCTGTTGTTCTTCGTCGCGAACAAATCTATGGAGGGATGTCCCCATTTCTTGAATACTTGCTGTAGTTGTTGGTCGTTCAGCACCCATTCGTGAACTTCGTTCATTTCTCTGCTGAGGGCATCGGCTTCCACATTTCTCACACCTGGTAGGTGGAACGCCAAGATTTGCATGTTGTGTTGTAGGGCCCAATGCCAGATTTTCTGTGCCTCCGTCGATAGGGACCTGGAACGTGTCCCTCCTTGTTTCCTCAAGTAGAACATCGTAGTGGTGTTGTCCGTCATGACACGCACTACCGAGTCCCTTAGTTGGGGAAGAAAAAATTTCAGAGCCCATCTCACGGCTCTCAGTTCTAGCAGGTTGATATGCAGGGATGACTCCTGCAACGACCACTGGCCTTGTACCTGTAATGTATCCAGGTGAGCTCCCCATCCGCTCAGCGATGCATCCGTCACCACCGTCTCCTGGAACTCCGGTTCCACCAGAGGCATTCCTTTCGTTAGATGAGTAGAAACTCTCCACCAACAGAGTGCTTTTACCAGTTGATCGTCGATGATCAGTCTGTCGGACCAGCGACCTTGGCTCTGCGCCCAACGGTCCGCTAGAAATTCCTGGCAGGGCCTCATAAACAGACGGCAGTTGTTTATCAGCGGAATGCAGGATGACATGGTCCCTAGCAGGGACATGTATTTGCGCACCTACACCCTGGTACCGCATCTCCATTCCGATGCCTTGCTTTGTAGCTTCTGTATTCTTTCGCTGGATGGTTTTACCAGACTTGTGTGCGTATGAAACTTCGCTCCTAGGAAGACCAAGGTCCTCGAAGGCTCTACGGAGGACTTGCTGGAGTTTATCGCAAAGCCCAGTTCCTGTAAGAGGGACATCGTGGCCCCCAGACTTTTTCGTGTTTGCTCCCTGGACGAGCCTCTGACCAGCCAGTCGTCTAGATAGGGATAGACATGGTGACCGTCCTTCCTTAAATGGGCCGCTATGGGGGCCAAGCACTTGGTGAACGTCCTGGGGGAGGACTTGAGACCGAACGGGAGGACCTTGAACTGAAAATGCTTTCGCCCGACGACGAACCTTAAATATCTCCTGTGTCGTGGGCGTATTGGGATGTGAAAATAGGCGTCTTGAAGGTCTAGTGACGCCAGATAATCCATGGGTTGCACCGACCTGATAACCTCCTGGAGCTTTAGCATTTTGAACTTTAGGCTCTTTAGCCATTTGTTGAGCACCCTCAGGTCGAGAATGGGCCTCCATTTTCCATTTGGCTTCTTGACAACGAAGAACCGGGAATAAACTCTGTGTCCTTCCTGTGCCACAGGAACTCTCTCTACCGCTCCTTTTTCGCAACATAAGCGCCGCCTCTTGTCGTAGGATTCGGAGGTGGGGCTGGGTCGAAAATACAGGCAGAAGACGTGGAGGCTTGTCTTTGTTGTAAATAGCGTCACGAGAACGCTGCGTACCTGTTCGTCCGGTTGGGTTCCTTGGTGATGAGGCCAGACTGTCAGATGATCCGGATAGACGTGACTGATGACGCGGGCAACCAGCCCAACACCAGCCCGAATGGAACCGGATTGGAGGTGAGCCGGCTCCCAACGCCACGGGTTGGCTCACCCCTGATTGAGTGGCGTCAGGACAGTGCAAGCACTGGCAGGGGGAGCCTCTGAGTAGATGGTCCGGGGTCCTTAGTGGGATTCCGACGGAAGGCAGGTCCGGGGACTGGAAGCAGAACGGTCCCTCCAGGGATGAGGACAAGGAAACAGGAAGAGCAGGCTGGTAAGGAGAGGAGCACGGAACTAGTGGGGTTAGACTCAGAGCGAATAACAAACAGGAAGGACTGAACTGGGACCAGAACCAAGGAGGGCGAGCGGTACCTCTGGAGCAGGAAGGAAGGAGAGAGATGGAGCGAGACAGGAGAAGGTGGAAGGCAGGGGTCCCCCAGGCAGGACAAGGGAAAGTGAAAGGCAGGGGTTCCCCAGGCAGAACAAGGGAAGGTGGAAGGCAGGGTTCCCCAGGCAGAACTAGGGAAGGTGGAAGGCAACGGGGATACAATGCAAGGCAGCAAAGACACGATCCAGAACAAACCGCGTTGAGACGCGGTTTGGAAAAGGATCAGGGCTCCTTAAATAGGCCCGCCAGCACCTGGGAGGCTTGCAACGCAAGCCGTGCCGTCTCCCAGGCATCGGACACCCCACAACGAGGCTTGAGCCGCATACCCTCCAGAATCGAGCATACTGCGCACTGCGCATGCGCGGAGAGCGGGCGCCCGCGCATGCACAAAGTAGTGCGCGTAGGAGACCCGGAAGCGCCCGGGACCCAGGACACCCCCGGACCCCGAAGCCGAAAACGAGGATACAGCCTCCAGGACGGGGAGCGCCGTAGCGGGTAAGGAGACCCCAGGACGGGCGGCGTGACACTATGCCCCCTCCCAGAAAGGCCCGGGGCCCCAGGCTTCCAGGGAAAATGAAGAAAGTATTCACGAATAAGCCGGGGAGCGTGCACATTATAGTGCGGCTCCCAAGTGCGATCACAGGTGGGATAACCCTTCCAATCGATCAAGAATTGGAGCACACCCCGACGAATCCGCGAATCACAGACCTCCTGAACCTCAAACTCAGGAACCCCCCGTACCAGAACAGAGGAGGGCCGAGGACCAGAGCGTCGAAAGACATCCTTCACATAGGGCTTCAAAAGGGAGACATGGAAGACAGGGTGTATCCTCCAAGTGCGGGGCAGCACCAATCGAAAAGCCACCGAGGACAAACGCTTGGCAATCTTGAAAGGCCCATAGAACCGGGGTGCCAATTTAGTGGGCAGATTACGAATAGGTAGATTTTTGGAAGATAACCAAACCAGATCGCCCACCTGGAGATCGGGTTCCGTGGTTCGGCCCCTATCAGCCTGCTCCTTCATGCGCTCACGTGTTTCCGTAAGGGTTCTCCGGGCCAGGACATGTTGTTTCTGTATATTGAAGACCAAGTGATCCGCAGACGGAACAGAGCTGGGCACCACAGGTGAGAAAGGAACCAGCTTGGGATGTTGTCCAGCTGAACAAAAAAAAGGACTGATGCCGGTGGCAGCATGGGCCGCATTGTTATAGGAAACTTCCGCCAAGTCCAGGTACTTTAGCCAGTTTGACTGAGTGGCATTGGCATAGCAACGTAAGTATTGCTCCAGGGTTTGATTCGTCCTTTCGGTCTAACCGTTGGTGTGAGGGTGATAGCCTGAGCTCAAGGCTCTGTGGATACCTAGATGACTACACAACTGACGCCAGAAAGAAGAAAGAAATTGTGAACCACGATCAGAGATGATCTTCTCAGGGAGTCCATGTAACCGATAAATGTCGTGTAGAAAAGCCAAAGCCATCTGGGAGGAAGTTGGGATCTTTATGAAGGGAATGAAATGTGCATATTTAGTGAAACAATCCACGACCACCATGACACAAGTGTGATCTGCAGAGGGCGGAAGCTCAACAATGAAGTCAGTGGCGATAGTATGCCAAGGGTAGGGAGGAGTTTCAGTAGGCTTAAGTAGTCCCAAAGGCTTTCTTCTGGGTGTCTTCGTCTGAGCACAGATAGGACAACTTTCCACATATGACTTTACTTCTTTGGCCCATCCAGGCCACCAGAATTGTCTGGAGATCAACTCCTGGGTGGCCTTGATACCACGATGACCAGCTACTTGAGATTCGTGAAAACCATGGAGAATGTCCAAGCGAAGGGCAGCCGAAGGTATGTATAATCGGTTCAGGAAGAACAAAAAACCGTCGCGTTCGCAGATCTGGGGTTTCTTCAGCAGATCGACACGTTCCGGATCCCTCAAGGTCTCTTGAATGATCTTCTGGAGATGCGGAGCTAAGGTTAGTAGAAAGTGTTTGGGAGATATCATAGGCGTGTCCAAACCGGCTCCCACTTCTTCCTTGTCCAAGGATCGAGATAAGGCATCTGCCTTCTGGTTCTGGGAGCTAGGAATGTATGTGATTGTAAAATCAAAGTGAGAGAAGAAGAAGGCCCATCGGGCTTGGCGAGCAGTGCGACACTGCAGTGTTCGTAGGAACTGCAAGTTGCGATGGTCGGTACGAACTTCTACAGGGAAACGACCACCAAGTAAATGATGTCTCCATTCTTCAAACGCCGTCTTGATGGCCAAAAGTTCTTTTTCAATGACTGCATAGTTCAGCTCACTAGAGGTGAGTTTCCGAGAGTAATAGGCCACAGGATGTTCATCGCCAGATGCAGGATGTTTTTGCAGTAGGACCGCTCCAACAGCGAAGTTGGAGGCATCTGCTTCGATGACATATGGCATCTCATCGTTAGGATGACGCAAAACAGGAGCTGTACTAAACGCTGTCTTCAAGCACTCAAAGGCTGTCGATGCCTCTTGATCCCAAAGGAAAGGTATCTTAACACTGGTCAGACGTGTCAATGGAGCCGTGACCTGTGAAAACTGTGGAATAAAGCGCCGATAAAGATTGGCGAACCCCAAAAACCGCTGAAGGGACTTCACATCATGTGGTTGTTTCCAGTTCTGAATAGCCTTCACTTTGCCCGAATCCATGTGTATACCTGCATTGCTGATTACGTATCCCAGGAACTCCATGCTATTTCGGTGAAACGAGCATTTTTCGGCTTTGGCGTACAGGTGATTACGTGACAAACGCAAAAGTACTTCACGGACATGAGAGACATGTCCCTTCAGATCGTCCGAGAAGATCAAGATGTCGTCTAGGTAAACCCAGACCGAGATGCCAACCAGATCGCCAAACACGTTGTCCATAAACCGTTGGAAGACGGCTGGAGCATTACACAACCCGAAGGGCATTACCCTGTATTCGTAGTGCCCAAAGGGTGTTTTAAATGCCGTCTTCCACTCGTCGCCTTCTTTGATTCTAACCAGGTGGTAGGCTCCCCGGAGATCCAACTTAGTGAAGATATTGGCAGAACGTAAGGACTCCATGATGTTCCGAATCAAAGGTAATGGGTACCTGTCCTTGAGTGTTATGTCATTCAATTGACGGTAATCGATACAGGGCCGCGGGTCCCCTCTTTCTTTTTGACAAAGAACAACGGAAAACCGGCGGAGGACTTGGAGGGTACGATGTAACCCTTCTTAGAACAATCATCCAGATAATCCCGGAGTACTTGTCTTTCAGACTGAGTTAGAGAGTATAACTTCCCATGAGGAATCACAGCACCAGGGATCAGGTCTATTGGACAGTCAAATGTCCGATGAAGAGGAAGAGGTATTTCACCGGGTTCCGAAAACACTGTACAAAGGTCGGCGTAAACATTCGGAATCTGGGACAGGGAACATAAGGCAGATGAGTCCTCTCCCGGGACTAGAGGGATCAAGGTTGTAGACTTCAAGGAGGTGTTGTGGCAGCAACATTCACGG
Source organism: Ambystoma mexicanum (assembly GCF_040938575.1). NCBI lineage: Eukaryota > Metazoa > Chordata > Amphibia > Caudata > Ambystomatidae > Ambystoma > Ambystoma mexicanum. Next base: position 283,308,822 of record NC_090941.1, on the reverse strand, counting down.
AGGCACAAGGCAGAAACAAATTTCAAAGTACGGGACTCCCAATCGATTGTAGGATTGTGTCGCAAAAGCCAAGGCAGTCCCAAAACCACAGGATACGATGGTGACTTGATGACGTCGAGGGCTATCCTTTCTTCATGCCCCTTGACCTGTAACAGCATGCCGATGGTATGCAACCGAATGGGATCGGAAGCTAAGGGTGTACCATCGATGACCTCTACTGGTATACCATTTCTTCTAGTAAATAAAGGCATACCAAGGTTGATGGCGAATGCCTCATCAATATAGTTTCCAGAAGCCCCGCAATCTAATAGACCATGGACATCAATCGTCTTATCAAGCCACTTCAAAGTGATCTCTAGAATCATCAAGACGGCAGGCTGCATTGGGGGCAGTTGTAACCCAGGGCTGGAAAGGTCTGAAAGCAAGAAAGGACCTGTCGTAGCCTTTCCCTTAGACGACAGGTCTTCTAGTTTCCCCCTTTCTTGATAGGACGTAGAGGGCGGGTTCCCAGAAAATGTCCAGCGCCTCCGCAATATAAACACAGTCGCAGACTTCTTCTGCGCTTCTTCTCCTCTTCCGATAATGGGCCCCTTACAGCTCCCAGTTGCATTGGTTCTTGGGTAGCATCCGAAGGTGCTGATATCCCAGTAGGAAAAGACAGTGGTCTGAGGTTTCCCTTCTCAAACCGTTGTCTCTCTCCTTTTCTCTCGGTCAACCTCTGGTCTATCCTCAGAACTTGTTCAATAAGTTTCTGTAGATCATCAGGTTCCGGTATATGCAACAATTCATCTTTGTATTCCTCTCTTAATCCCCGGCGAAACAAGGTCTTTTGCATTACCTCTGGCCATAAGGAGTCAGTTGCCAATTGACGGAAACGGCTGATGTAGGAGATGATGTCGGTATTGGCTTGTTGTAGATCCATCAGTTGGTTCTGTGCTGCTGAGGCCAGATTGGGGGATTGAAACACATCCAAGAATGCTTTCTCGAAGGCTAAAAAATCATTCAGGATTGGGTTATTAGTAACGACCAAAGGAGTTGCCCAGGCAAGCGCGTTACCAGATAAGTTGCCCAATATGTATCCGATCTTGGCCTTGTCATTGGTAAAGTGAGATGAACGGAAGAGAAAGTGTATGCGGCAATGATTACAGAATTCACCCACACGGCAGGGATCTCCATCGAACTTGATGGGAGCTGTGTGAGCCATGGGACCTTCAGGTTGAGGAATGGCACCAACGTTCTGTGTCACCATTTGGCGTAAGGCTACATTTTCCTGACGGAGTGCCGCCATCTCGGCACGAAGCGCTTGAGGCTCGTTACGAAGACCCGGATCCTCTTCCATCGTAGAGTCCGAGGTGTCAGAAGACAGGCGTCTCAATCTGTTGTAAATAGCGTCACGAGAACGCTGCGTACCTGTTCGTCCGGTTGGGTTCCTTGGTGATGAGGCCAGACTGTCAGATGATCCGGATAGACGTGACTGATGACGCGGGGAACCAGCCCAACACCAGCCCGAATGGAACCGGATTGGAGGTGAGCCGGCTCCCAACGCCACGGGTTGGCTCACCCCTGATTGAGTGGCGTCAGGACAGTGCAAGCACTGGCAGGGGGAGCCTCTGAGTAGATGGTCCGGGGTCCTTAGTGGGATTCCGACGGAAGGCAGGTCCGGGGACTGGAAGCAGAACGGTCCCTCCAGGGATGAGGACAAGGAAACAGGAAGAGCAGGCTGGTAAGGAGAGGAGCACGGAACTAGTGGGGTTAGACTCAGAGCGAATAACAAACAGGAAGGACTGAACTGGGACCAGAACCAAGGAGGGCGAGCGGTACCTCTGGAGCAGGAAGGAAGGAGAGAGATGGAGCGAGACAGGAGAAGGTGGAAGGCAGGGGTCCCCCAGGCAGGACAAGGGAAAGTGAAAGGCAGGGGTTCCCCAGGCAGAACAAGGGAAGGTGGAAGGCAGGGTTCCCCAGGCAGAACTAGGGAAGGTGGAAGGCAACGGGGATACAATGCAAGGCAGCAAAGACACGATCCAGAACAAACCGCGTTGAGACGCGGTTTGGAAAAGGATCAGGGCTCCTTAAATAGGCCCGCCAGCACCTGGGAGGCTTGCAACGCAAGCCGTGCCGTCTCCCAGGCATCGGACACCCCACAACGAGGCTTGAGCCGCATACCCTCCAGAATCGAGCATCCTGCGCACTGCGCATGCGCGAAGAGCGGAGAGCGGGCGCCCGCGCATGCGCAAAGTAGTGCGCGTAGGAGACCCGGAAGCGCCCGCGACCCAGGACACCCCCGGACCCTGAAGCCGAAAACGAGGATACAGCCTCCAGGACGGGGAGCGCCGTAGCGGGTAAGGAGACCCCAGGACGGGCGGCGTGACAGTCTTTGAATTGTAGCGCATGACCCATGCGAATCGTGTCTAGAACCCATCGATCTGTGGTGATGCATTTCCATTGGTCGAAGTGATGAGAGACTCGTCCCCCCAGGACGTTCCGAAGGCCGTCATTGGTTGCTGGTTTGCTTGTTCTTCGTCGACGAGGGACCCGAGCCTCGCCGCCTGGAAGCTTGATAGTCTCTGCTTCTACGTGCCGATTGGGACGCTCGTCTGAACCCTTGTGAAGAGTACGAGGGCCTGTTAAATCCCCGATCCCTCGAGGCTCCAAAGCGGGAGTTTCCAGAAGCACCCCTAAAGGGGCGAAAAGAGCGAAAGTTTCTACCCGTTTGGAGGGCGCCGAGGGACCTAGCGGTATCCGTGTCTTCCTTCATCCCCTTCAACGCTTCGTCAACCTTTTCGCCAAACAGTTGTTCCCCTTCACATGGCATGTCAAGGACTTTGTACTGGACTTCAGGACGGAAAGTAGTACATTTGAGCCACGCTTGTCGACGAAGTACTACGCCATGGTTGATTTGTTTGAATCCAGACTCTGCTAGGTCAACTGCAATATTAATTGCGTGGTTCGAGGCCTCTTCGCCCTCCCGCAACAGTAACATGGCTGCTTTCCGGTGTTCGTCTGGCAGGTGTTCTAGGATAGGGGCTAGTTTGTGCCACATTTCTCTATCGTATCGTGATACGATCGCTAAGGAATTGGCTGCTCTTACCGTCATCGCACCAACCGAGAGCACCTTTTTTCCAAAGGCGTCTTGCCTCCTAGCCTCGCTTTCTGGTGGAGTTGAACATTTTTGCTGTACCCTGGCCTTCCTAGCCGCTGCCGCCGACACCACCGAGTCAGGCAGAGGTTGTGATGTTAGACATTTTGGAGTGGACTCCGGAGCTTTAAACTTTTTCTCAATCCGCCCCTTTATAGCTGGCTCCGAAAACGGATGGCGCATCGTCTTGAGACCTTCCTGCCACACGTGGTCCAGAATTGGGATGGCAAATACCGATTTTCTCCTTTGACCCATATGGTCAAAAAGGAAGCAGTCTTTCTTCTGCTCCTCAGGAATCAAGCCGAACTCGGAACAAGCTTTTCCCATCATTGCATGGAAGGCTCCCACATCATCCGGGGGGGATGGCTGTGACTGGCTCCTCGTAGACTCTACCTCTACATCCGAATTCCATGTTGGGTCCCTCGAAGGTGACAGGGAGATGTCTGACCCTGAGTCACCCAGTATAGAATCGGACTCTGACAACTCACCCTCCTCCTGTGCTCGAGGACGATCTTTAACTGCCTGAGGAGTCGATGGGTTTTTAGTCGTCGAGCGAGCCGCACAAGTTTGCTCGTCGACAGGAGGTACGGAAAAAGGTGACGACGAAGTCCCAGGTTGAGGGATCTGCGTATCCAGCCGCTGCAGGAGCTTCTGAAGAGTATTAAGCACATCCAGAGACAAAACTGCCTGGGGGTTCAATAACGTTGATGATATAGGTACCATACCCCCACTCGCACTCGTCGTCGTCGACGTGGAAGGCCGTAAGCCTAAATCTGATGGCTGCAGAACCGTGCCACCTTCTCCTTCCACCGAGCAGGCCGTGTCTGGCTGCAGTAAGACCTCAGGGGGGATCGGGTCATAGACCTCTGGCAGCCAAGTCATAGACTGAGTCTCCGTCGACGAAGGAATCCCAACCGCTGCTGCCTGAACGGTAATAGGCATCGTCAATGACACCGAGGTCGACGAGCAAGTTGTCGTCGTCGAGCCCTTAGACTTCGTCGCCAATTTCGATGCCGACTTCCCGGCTGAAACATCTCGACTCACGGAAGACCTGGGACGGTCCCCTGAGGAGGATTTTGACAGCGCTTGCCTCTCCGTCTTAGATGAGGAGGAGGAGGGCTTTTTATGTGATGAGGAGGACCCAGCATGCTTCCCCTTATGCTTGTCCTCAGCGCGGTTTTCTGCTGGCCGTACCTTTTTCGATGGAGGTTCCGACTTGCTCCTGGAGGCCGTGGAGCCAACTTCCGAAGCCGGGTAGGTACCCGCTCCGTCATTAAGCCAGTCGACCAGCCTTCTTTTACGGTCCTTAAGGGTTTTTTGGGAGAAACCCTGGCATATCTCACATGTATCCGCCGTGTGGTGCGGGTGGAGACAGTAGATACAATCCATGTGGGCATCTCCTTCATAAACTTTTTTGAGGCCACATGTCGCACAAGGGCGAAATAACGCTTTTCCAGACATATTCTCCAGATTTGAACTTCGCCGAAGCGAAACAGAAAAAACAACCTAGTTTCCACTAGCAGTAATCACGAGGATCCCACTACTTTGAAAGACGGTTGAAATCTGAGGGAGCGCGGGGGCGGGGCCTGTATTTATATCATGACGTCCTGACGGTGCGGGCACGCATGATAGAAAACAAGGTGGATAGGACGCATAAGCGTCGAAAAAGTTTTCCTACGGGAAAGAGTCTATATATAATGTACCGGGGATTCCCAGCCTGACGACGGGGAATATTCTAAGCATGTGAATCCATGAAAGATCCAATGCTGGAGAATTGAGGAGCCACAATTTTGTTAATAGCATGCAAATCAATTATAAACCGAAAAGGAATCGCATTATCACCTTTTTTGTATACTGGTAAAATCGGGCTGTTACACAAACTACCTGTAATTTCCTCAATTACTGCACGATGTATAAAGTCAGAAACTATACATTTCAAAGCTTGTTCGCCTTCAACTGAGATTTTATATTGTGGAATGCGAGGCAGTTTTACTCCATGTTTCAGAATAATTTTAACAGGTTCAATTTGAAGAATGCCCACATTATTATCATCAATTGCCCATAAGCATTCCTGAATGTTAAGACTGGACAAACTACAGGTGTGCCTGAAAACCCTACGGAAACGTTGGATTGCCCTGACAGGGGAATGTTTGGAACCCGTGAATGGTCAATGGAACACTTTTGTGCTCCCGTATCTACTAAAAATAGATGCTTCCTATTTCCCACCTCCATCTCAACGTAGAGACCTTTCTGATGAACGGGAATCGGCGTTGGTTCCAAATCCTGCTTCAGGCAATCCTAGCGAAAGAGAATGTCATCAAAAGCAAGTTCTTCAGAGAGGTACGCGGCAGAAGGATGATCAAAAATGTTTCTATTATCCACACTCAATTCTTGTTTATCCTGTGAAGAAGGTTGCTGTGATTCTGGCGCAAACTGGCCTCTACCAGGGCCCCCTACACCAGGGCGACCTCTGGATCTTCTACCCATGTTCCCAAATGACCTTTGCTGCAAGGTCGGACATTGTGCGCGCCAATGACCTTCCTGCCGACAATAGGCACACTGGTTAATGGTTACCGGAGCCAGGGGCGTACTTCCCTGTGGAACGTATTGACCTCTAAATTGCGTATTACCCCCTCTAGGGCTTCTAACAATCTGTTGTAATAGTACTTTTGTTTTCAGGTCACCCTTTCTTTTCTCAAGTTTTTCCTTTTCATTATTCACACGATTTTCATAGCACTGAGCCATGTACAGTACTTCTGATTGAGACTTCGCCTGCCAAGCGCTTTCAGAGGACATAATCTGTAACTGGAAGTCAGGCAGCAATCCACGTACAAATTTGTTGACAAACAGCCTTTTCCCTGACTCTGTGCCTAAGTCTTGTCCACTGAAATCTGAAAATACCTGTTTGAACTGATTGAAGAACTCGGTAGCACCCTCAGACTTTCCTTGGACACAGGCCATAAGCTTGTCCCAAATAATTCTTTTCTCAGGAACTATGGTTTTCAATTTTACAATAATCCTATCAGGTAAAGTTAATATCACTTGAGGCGGTCTCTCTCCAGCTGGTCTTTCTCTGTCGAGCCTAACCATATTATCCCATGTATCTCCTAACCCAGGTACATCATCTACAGTCCTAATCTGTTTCCAACAATCAACTGGCAGGAGTACGGGAAATAATAAATCAATATCGCTTAAGGTGAATACCGATGATTGGAAGACTGACTCTATTTCTTTATAGAACCCCGTCGGATTCTTATATCAGGAATAGATTGCTTTATGGTGTTCACTTCCTGTCTCGAGAACGGGAAGTGAACAAACTGCGATACATAATGTGCAGGAATGTCCACAGCGACTATTCCTCGTGCAGCATCGGCCGCAATCTCAACTTTTGGAACAAATGTCGGAGGGACCTCTCTCATAGGCAACTGAAAAGTAGGTAGCTCCGAACGCTTACTAAGCAACAGAGCCAAATCAAGCGCTAAGGCAGTCGAAGAGGTATCAATTGAAAAGGCTCTCTTATAAACACCCAACAATTCTGTGGGACAACAAATCTTTGTTTTTACACACTCATCCTGCAGGTATTCTACCATAACCTGTATCACTTTCTTTTGCATTTCTAACATATAGTAACTATATATGTCATATACTTAGTCTGGAGTTATCGACATATCCGAAATCCATCTTATCACATCCTTTGTACAAATTTGCGCTTCCTCACCTATCAATTCACGGTGAGGAGAAAACCGTTTCTGTAAGAATATAGCGCCTAAACTATCACCATCTGCTTCTTCATTCTGTAACTCTTCCAACTCCTTCCTATACAAAAAAATCCTCTTGACATGCTCATATACTTTCTCCGCAGTATCCCTAGACAACGCTAAGGTATTCAAATCCTCTAACCCTTGTGGGAGATGTACATCGTTTAATCTATTCCACATTAGGCTTAAATGAATTCCTAACCCTTCAATAAAAACATTTTTCTCAGGAATACTTTTTAGATTTTCGAGTGTGGAAAAAACATCAGCTTGTTCACCCTTCTCCATACAATGTTTAGCCCAAGCAATCAATTAATTCTTTTTATCTGGGGACACAGCATTACGAGTCACAACCCTTGATCCCGCTCCCTGGTCTACTACAAGCGATGCGGAATCACTTGGAAGAGAAAGAGTAGGCACATTCTGAATGTCAATAGGTGGAGGTAAGGGGGCAGGCAAAGGAGCGGTGACTGGAAGAACAACAGGAAGAACAATAGGAAGGACCGGTGGAACTATAGGAGGAGGAATAACGACAGGAAGAGGCAAAGCACCAGTAGGAGGGACGTACGGGGTGGCGCAGAGGCATCAGGCCTTCGTTCATGCAAAAGTTTGTTCATCAATTCATCGGACGTATGAAAATCTTTCGAAGGGTACATTTTCTGAATGCCTAATTGAAACGCTCTGTCCGTGTTCCTAACTGATTCCAATTGTTTATTTTGATCATATAACAGTGCTTTTTCGGCATTCGTCATATGTCGATGCATATGTTTTTCTCTACACTTTTGTTGCTGTAAAGCTTCTGGTTTTCAACTTTGCAATGCGTCAAATGCTGCAGGTCTAGCCTGTTTCTTTATCAATACAGACTCTAAATATTCTAACCGAGGGATTTCAAAGCTACCATTGGTTGGCCACCGAAGAGTAGGGTTATGTCTGGTCTGTCTGTGCCAAATATCATTAAATGCTATACTACCAAAGCCTTTCTTACGGTACATAGTACATGCCGGCGACCCCTCCTGTGGTGTGAGATGGCTAACTTCCAAAGATTGTCTGTCACTGCAGAATAATGCCCTAAAGCAAGCAGACAATTTCCCAGGCATATCAGAATTCTGGTGTTACCTGGTCAAATAATTGTGCTCGCGAGTACAATGCGCCAAATTCAAATTGTCAGGGTTAAATTAAGAATCTTGTCACGATTCACCTGATCAAAGGACTGGGAGGCTCAATCGGCTTACTAAGAACAGTTCTAAGGACCCACGTGTCTGGTGATTTCGGCAAATTTACCCACCTCGATATATGGACCCTCGTCAAGATGTCGTCTCGGGCTACAGCTCACCGTTCAGGGATCGGATCGTGCTGTTCTGTCGAGGAATTTGCTTCTCGTCCAGAGGGGCCTTTTTCTTGACACCGTCCGATCCCGGTCTGATAGCCGAGCCAACCTTCAACGAGACGAAGTCAATCTTGAGGGTCCCTATTCGAGCGCCATCTGTGGAATCAGAAAATACAATATTAAGGCTTTTACACCATGCAAAGAGAAATACACCAACACAGGCTTGTGAAGATTCCCAGAATCTTTATTGCAACACTGAACAGTTTACAAAACAAAGTACACAAATAGCTATTTGGCCGTCAGTACACCACAGAGAACACCAGCAGGTTCAATGTGAGCAGTGAACAGGAATTGCTAGCTGGACATGAGCATATTTATACAGTTTCTTCGTAACGATGTCCAGCCTCTTACAAGTTAATCATGTACTGGGCTAGGGTTCGCGCCAGGTTCATTCCTAATTTACATATCTCGTGCATGTGGTTTACTTCTTAATACATTTACTAACAAATACTATTATTCTCTGGGTTTAACTTTACACTCTTTACACATTTGCTTCAATGCAGGTCAAACAGATGTTTTGCGTATGATGTTTTAAATAGCATTATCGTTCTTGTATACTTGTAGGTTAACATCGTCGATCCAAATAATCCCCTGATCCCGAGGTCAACAAAGGGCAAGGTCTACATGACCCTAACATGTAGCCTGCAGGCAGGTTGGACATTAACTCGCCTACAGAGGTTGAAGAGGTTAAAGTAAGAACAAGAGAACACAGGTCGGCCATTTTAGGCCACAGGGTGACTTTGCACGACAAGCCAAAATGGCGGCTTTAACCTAAAATGGAGGCTTGATTAACTTAAGGTCACGACCTTGCGATGCGGATTTCCTCGCAAAGCGACTGGGCATAGGCCAACATATACAATGAGGAAGAAACATATTATATCAGTTTTGACACCATGGTTACCTAGAACCTGGGAAGGGACCTGTTATTTAGTTATACTTTTACCTGGTGTATTTCTTTCCAAAACTTCTGAAATATCAAAACTATTTAGATCTCGGCCACGTCGAGATGATACCGCAGGACAGATCGTAGGGGATATTGCGAAATCATTTATACCATTTTGGGGACAAACAATCAATTCATGGAATATAAGGAAACTGTCTAGGGTGTTAGAAAAAACGATAAATGGAACTACAGATATACTCTATAATATGACATTGAAACAAAAAGCAATCAGATTAATTGCACTTCAGAATAGAATGGTGCTTGCTATAATTTTGGCTGATTGTGGAGGAGTATGCAAATTGGTGGGGTCAGCGTGCTGTGTATTCGTAAGTGACTCCTCCCCCATGATATTTGAAGCAATAAAAAAATTGCATCTCCTAAGCTCTGAAATTCATGTTCCCACAGGTGGTTGGAATCTGAATATAAGTTCATGGTTTTGGGAACTGCTGCGATCATGGGGATGGAAACTAATTGCAATTTTGGTTATGATATTTGGAATCCTCATGTTCTGCTGTTGTTGCATACAATGCCGGCCAGTCCTCTGCTCCCAAATTACAAATGAGTGTGTACATGCGATTAGAACGAAACCTCCTCGCATGTTAAGTGAAGGTGCACAACACGAAAATGAAATGATTAAAGAATTTATGGCAATTAATATTTCTGATGATGATTACAGCAGTATGGGTAGTTCGGAATCAGACACGTGGTCCGATGAAGACGTGATGTTTGGATGATGCTATTGGCTTACGGCCAAAAGGAGGGTTTATTAAACCAGTAAAGTAACCCTATAGTCGAATGATATGTATAGTATGTTGGCCTGAAACCAATCGCATCATGTGACAAACATCGCAACCTAAGAATCGTCAATGTAACCAAAGGGTGTCCATTTTGTGTAATGTCAGCCATTTTCTTTTTTCCTTTCTGTCAAAACGGTTTGCAAATATATTCTATGCTTCAAACTCACACACAGTGGGAGGCCACGGCCTGAATGCTGAAATACTAACACAGACAGTAATGTCAAACTGTGCAGAAATACATTGTTTTTCTCTCTCACTAAGTCCTTGAAGTCGAGCAGAAGCCACATCTAATCAGCAGACCAGGTACCGGGTTGTCTTGCAAACGCTGTAGTAAAAGGCAGTTAAAACATGAATTATATTCTTCTAGCAGTGCTCCTTCGAGGAGAATGGTATTTTCTGCTTCAGAACTTTCTGACCGTTAGCTCATGAACCAAGACACACAGATAACGTAGTAAGGAATGTTTCCCTGCTAAGAACATGATATGCTTGCCGAGCCAGAGCTCCATGTTCCCCATAACAGAAAGCTGTCTCTACTGCCTTTGCTAGAATAACTATGTTTAGGCTGAATGAAGATTTGTCATAATTGTCAATCACTGAACCCTAGCCTGTATGACATGTATGTGGGTTGATCGAATTGCCTTCACAAGGATGTCTTATGTATATATATTGCTTCTTGAGCGCTGCTCACGCTCTCTCGCATCTCACAGTGTTTGGGAACACACGCCGTGAGGCGGTGAGACCCAGTCGGCAGACTGAGAATACTTTGAAATAAACCAGACTTGTTTGGAAAACGAACCTCATGTCTGACGTGTCACTTTTGTATATGGTTATTGTGCCTTAGTTTCCATATGCAGTCTTTATGGCCTAGCAGCGGGACAAAGCATCTGCCACCTGGTTCTCGGTACCTGGTATGTAGGTGATCTGAAAATCATACTGTGAGAAGAAATATGCCCATCGAGCATGGTGAGAGTTGGCGCATTCCATCTGCTGGAGAACGTGTAGATTCCGGTGGTCTGTGCGTATCAGAAATCTATGGGCTGCCCCTTGGAGCAAATGATGAATTGTTTTTCCTGATCTGGTTGGACCAGGACTGGAGCTGTCGTAAATAGATCCTTCTAAAGTCGAAAGACTTCTCTGGGTCCTTGGTCGAAAACAAACTTGACTCCTTTCTTGAGTAAGGCAGTGATTGGCAAGACAATCTTGGAAAAGTTTGGAATAAATCATCTGTAAATGTTTGCCAACCCTAAGAACCTTTGCACATCCTTCACATTCTGTGGCTCTTTCCAGTCCAATACGGCCTTCACCTTAAGAGGATCCATACAGATGCCATCACAGGAAAGGATGAACCCTAACTAAGACACAGATGTGGCCTAAAATTGGCATTTATCTGGCTTTATCATGAGCTGCTTAGTTTGCAGACGGTGAAGCACTTCTCTCACTTGTCTACGATGATCATGCAGGTTTGAAGAGAAGACTAAGATGTCATCTAAGTAGACGGCTACTGACAGGAATAACATGTCTGCAAAAATCTTGTCCATGAACCTTTGGAATATTGCCAGAGCATTCACAAGACTGAATGGCATCACTCGATATTCAAACAGACCTAGAGGGGTCCGAAAGGCCGTCTTCCATTCGTCTCCATCTCTTATCCTCAGGAGGTGATAAGCCCACCTGAGATCAAGTTTGGTGAAGAACACTGCATCTTGCAACGCTTCCAAAATGTCTCGAATGAGTGGCATAGGATATCTATCTCGTGTTGTAACCCGGTTCAACCCTCGATAGTCAATACACGGTCTGAGTTCAGACGTGTTCTTCTTTGGGATGAGAAAAAGTAAGGCTTCACAAGAAGACTTCGATTCCTTGATAAGGCCATTCTACATATTGGCTTCTAGATATTCCTTTAACACCTTTCTTTCAGGTAAGGATAGAGGGCACATCCGTCCGAACGGAACGGTTGCATCAGGTACCAGTTCATTAGCACCGTCCTCGGCTCGATGTGGAGGTAATTGCCGGGGCAGGGTGTCTTGGAAGACTTTGACATACTCCTGATAATGTAGAGGGACTGAGGAGACCATCTTGGTCTTCGTGTGGTCGGTCTTCTCCACTTCCACCTTGGTGCAGGGTGTTTCCATGCAGTGGTATCTGCAGAACTGGGAATTGAAACTCAAACGGTTGGAAGTCCAATCAATATGAGGGTTGTTTTTACGCAACCATGGAACCCCATTAATGATTGGGAAATGAGCCGCTCTGATGATATCAAACACCATGAGTTCTTGGTGTTCTCCCAACATCATCCTTAAAGGAATGGTTTCTCTGATGATGGGTCCAGAAGAAAGGGGGGTACCATCCACCCCTTCCACCGGAATAGGCTTTTGTTTAGCCTGTGAGGGTACTTGATTTTCCCTCACCCAATCAACATCAACAAAGTTACCAGCTACACCGCAATCCAGCATCGCCATCACTTCCTTGGGTACAGATTCAGTCAGCCATAAACAAACATGAAAAACCATCAGGCGGTTGTCCTCTGACTCTTCTACTGATCTGGTGTGGTTGCAAGGACAACTGGCGTCTCCCCTGATAGCTTCCTTGCATAAGATCGGGGGTTGGCATTTCCCTTACGCCTTGGAGGGACTTCAGGACAATTTAGATGCTTAGAGGAACCGCAATACATGCAAAGTCCTGCTTCCTTGCGTCTTTTGCGTTCCTCCGGCGTCAGAGGATCATGAGTAGTGCCGATCTGCATGGGTTCTACGGTTGTTTGGGCTTCCTTAGGAGAAAGTAGAAAAGGGCCAGAAAGAGGGTAGGAACAAGGTCTTCTTCATTCCTGACGTCTTTCTCCCATACGATACTCAATCTGGAAGGAAGAAGGCAATGGTAGCAAGTCTACCAATACAGGCAATAGTTGTACTTTTCCTGACTGTAGCCGCCAACCCTGGATGGAAGGTAGCAGTAAGGGTAAGCGGAGCTGAAGAATTAAGTCGGTAAGCAGGGAAGCAAGTAAAGGAGCTGATTGCCATTCCGGAAAGAAGACTCTAGCTACGGCGAACGAAAAGAGGCAGAGACAGCACCAGTCACGGTGATAGAGTGAGACGCGAGAGCCTGGATAACAGCTACATGAAAGCAGGTAAGGAAAGCAGAAAGCAGTGGTTAGAATCTGCGCAAATAATCAGAGAAAAAAGGAAACAAGAAATGGAATAACGAAACGAAAGTAAAGCAGGAGAGTAGCGGCGAGGCAGAAGGCAAAGGCTGGCTGAAGGCAAGGTTCAGAACAGAAACGGAACTCCAGAGGGCAAGCAAGCGAAAGAATATCCAAGCGGGAGGCTCAGAGCTGAAACTGCAGCACAGTCCAAAAAGTGGACAGATACAACGCGCTGTTCTGGGGGTCAGTGGCCCATAGATATACCTACACCGGCAATCTTGGTGGAGGACTTGACAGCATCCTCTGTTTGCAACATGAATCCCTAGTGTCTCCAAGCATGCCACAGCTTCCAAGGGCGAAGCCTGACAGGCGTACAGCATAGGGGACAATACACAGTGCATATGGGAGATAGCTCCAAACTGACATGTGAGTGATTGAATGAAATCAAAATCTCATGATCTTAGAATTCGCAATGCAGGAATCTTAGCACACAGCTCAAGCAATGCGGGCCTATTCAGAGGTTTTTAAGTACATTTGTCTGATTTCTCATCAATGGTAACAATTCTAGTGTCAAGCTTAGTTTTGTTAACTTTAGAGGATTCTACATTAATACCACCACCAACAGATACATTTTTGGAAATGTTTTCTTTACAAGTTTCATCCAAATTACTACTATCCCGCATTCATGCAATGAGTTTTCATCAATGGATGATTCAAAAGAAACATTCTTCTTCGCCTTGGCCATTTCTTTTTTTAAAATTTTTATTTAATACAGTTTGTTACAAACTTTTAAAAAGAAAACAGAAAACAAGTTTGGATATACCACAACATCATTACTATTGCACTAAGGCGTAATTTCAAGAGTTTTAGAGAGGGGTAAAAGGAACAGTGTCTTTCATTGATTCAATCGAGTTCCTGAGGGGGCCACGGACGAAATGTGCAATCCACTTTTTATCTCATGGATTCTTTTTACACACTTTGCTCACAGAGCAACTTATTCAGTTTGTCTAGGAAGAATGTCAGAGCAAGTGTTAGTTCATTTTCTTTCCCCTCTAGCATTTTCTTCCACCAATCTTCACCACTCATTGTTGCGTGCTTCATGCATTCTGTTCCAAGAAATTTCGTTCTCAGGTCTCTCATTGTTGGGCAGAAGATCACCAGATGTTTCAATGTCTCCTCGTTTTTCTGGCAGAAGCGACTATTGATTTCTCTCGCCTCTCTTTTTTTCCTTCTCATATTTTTTAGCTCTTTTGTTGAAAACAAGTTCAGTCCGAATTTCAAAAACATGTTTCTTCGAACTTTAGATGCAAACAACCTCAGATACTTTGGCATTTCGTTGAACGCCTTGCTCTCTGTTACAAATGTTCTCATACAAGCATGCTTAGCTCTCAGCTCTGAAGTTTCAATCCAGTCGTTCTCCCAGAGCTTTTTCTTCACCGCATTTGGGTTATTTTCAAGGGTTTCTCTGCTCAACATTAATTGTAATAAGATCTTTTCACAGTTTTTATTTTTTTTCCATTCCTCGAAAACATCTTTTGGATTATTGGGGGCCTCTGCATTCGAGATTTCAAACTGTGGGGGACGTGGCCAACTGCGAGATGCGGTAGACGTGCGCCTGGGGAGCTCCCGCTGCCACGGCTAATATCCTGACCCCAAACACCCGCTTACCAGCACCCGCCGACCCCCAGAGCACATCCACCGGTGCATGAAGTCTTGGGGCACATCTGTGTCCAAAATTAGGCCCTAACGCACCCGGGTTGCAGAACCAGAAGCAGGAGAAGGCGGCGCCGAACCAACTCACCAGGCAACCAAGATGGCCACCGGAATCACAGGCGCGCTTTCAATGCAAGTCGGCGCAGCCCGGACACCAGCAGCCTGATTCCATCAAGTGGAACCGAAGCATCAGAGGTGGTCGGGCCCCGGGTGCGGAGGCTGCTGCGGCGGACGCTGGCTCACGCCGGTGACAGAGACCCGGGAGGCCTTCGCCGAAGGATTGGCAGGGGAGGGGAGCGGAGGTGGAGACCTCAAGAGCCCGGAAAGGCGGAGTCGGAGACCCGGGCCGCCCATCCGGGGACGAGGAGACAGGAGGGGCCCAAACAGACACTGCCGCAGCGACCTGTAAGCGGCGAAAGTCTGCCCCCACCGGTGAGTGCCTGAGACGGAGTCCCCCGCGCGTAGCACGCCCCAGCTGCTTCCCCGTCCGGAGGGTGTCTCACGCGGAGCTGGGCTTCCCCACTCCACAGCATACAGCAACGAGAGGAAGAGTCGGGGACCCAGCCCGATTCCAGCCCAGGGGTTCCGGCTGCCGTACCCACGTGCGCTGGAGTCACGGTTCCCCCGTGGGCACACCAACCTCCAGGGGAGCCAACAGGAGCTATCAGGAGCTCCCAGCCTCCCAAAGTAAAGAGGGGTGCATCACGCATACTGGAGGCCACAGCAATATCAAGGCCCCCTGGCCCCCACTCAAGACAGCCTTAGCAATACTAGGAGGTCACTGAAAACTAAGGGCTAGCAGGGATACAACTGGGCATGTAACCTACGGAACAGCCATCTCCCTCCTGTTACAACTACTACCTCCTCCGGCACTGGGGAGGGGCAAGGGACTGGTTCGACTTTGCCGAAATAAGCAGGAGACGGTGGGGCGACCCACCGCCGTTCGGGGCTGATCACTGGGGGCAGAACTCTTTATACCCCCCGCCTCACTCAAACAGACATCGAGCTTCCAAAGGGGAGGGAAACGGAGTGGGAAACCAACGCACACAACCCGATTGAGAGCGTGAACCCCCCTGTGCGACCCATCAACGCTGCAGCACAGAGCGGACAGAACACCACAACCGCAAACACGAGTCTGACACCAGGGCATAGGGCCTACCACCGCTCAGTGCCCTGCAATAAAGGAAGCACTGCGCTGTGTTAAAATGTTTTTTCGCCCTCCCCCACCCCGGAGCGAGGCGGCTTCCTAACCCTGACATAGTGCCATCAACTGAATACCAACCTCTGTAACAAGCCTGGGCAGGCAGCCCCTCGAAGAGCTAGACAAGGTTCCGGACACAAGAGCATGCCCTCGGGGCCTGGCGGCAAACATGGGGAAGGACAAAACTAAGAGGCCCACAGTGCAAAACAGGATTGACCAGTATCCGAGCCCCCCATCACAATCCCTCGAACCTCAACCATTGCCTGCTGAAGATGTGGACTCAGCGCCAGTGCACTCCCTAAGGGATTCGATGGCATCTTTAGCGGACTCCCGCTCATCAATGGAGCAGAAGATGGATGGAATAAGCTTGGATGTATCCCTCCTCCGACACGACTTGCAAAAGTTATCAGCACGAACTGGAGAGGCGGAACAGCGTATCTCTAACACGGAAGACGGGCTACACGTTGTGCAGCAACAACTCCAAGGAGTTTCAGCCAAGCTCAAGATCCTGGAGGCTAGAGTCGAAGAGGGAGAGGGCAGATCTAGGCGCAATAACATTCGAATCCTTGGCATTCTCGAGAAAGCTGAAGGTCCCTCTATGGAACTCTTCCTGGAGCAGTGGCTGATGGACCTGTTCAGCCAGCAATCCTTCTCTAAATTCTTCTCTATAGAAAGGGCACACCGAATGCCCACAGGCAGACCCGTGCCCGGCGCCCCCCCACGAACGGTGATAGCAAAGCTGTTAAATTATCGGGACCACGACGCACTGTTACACCTTACACGGACTAAAGGCACGATCACCTTCAACGGCTCTAGGATAGCCTTCTTCCCAGACCACACGAAGGAGGTGCAAAAGGCGAGGCAATCCTTTGAAAGGCTTAAAAGACAACTTCAAGCGCTAGGAGTCAAATATGGCCTGGGGGCCTGGCTTGGCGCCGATGGCGAGCGGTAGCTGATCTGCCGAGCTCCGGCCGAGACGCCGTTTCCTGATCCTTTTTCTCCGGCTCACGCGCGGCCCCAGCCCTTGCAGAGGGATGTGCGGTTGGGGGAAGCGGTTCTGCATCTGAATAACTATTCGGCCCGCCGAGTTGGACCCCCGGACGCGGCCCCAAAACGGCTCTTCCTCCTCCCGCTCTAGTCGGATCCAAGATGGCGCCTCGCATTGCATAGCAGAGCCTACGAGGGGTACCCCTCCTCCAGCGGACTTCCAGGCCTGATGGGGAGAAGCGGAAGCACGAGAAAGTAAAACGACTCCCCCTGGTGCTGCCCGTCTGACAGAGGACTGGCCCGGCTCGGGTCACTCTACCGATTCAGCCCCACAAGAAGAGGCGCGCGGCTTCCCGCTCACCCTTACACTTCTGAAACTCGCCTCTGTGGCCGCACGACCAGACACGGGGGCAGAACACAGCTCACGGCCCGGGATTCGGCTAAGCAGAGGGCCCCACTAGCAACTCAGCAAGTGATCTATTCTTCGAGGCCTAGGACATCCGCAACCATCACCTCAAGATGGCCGCCAAGAATAAGTCCAGAGCCGCCACCATGGACTCCTTTGTTTCCGCTAAGGTGAAGACCTCCTCTGAAGCCGCCCGGACGAGCAAGGGGGTGGCCGCCGATAACCACTCGCAGATACTTGATGCCATAGCCTCATTAAAAACGCACATTGACTCTAAGATTGACGAATTCAAAGTTGAAATTCAACTGATCCGCCAAGACGCTCGCAACTTGGCGGAGAGGGTTGCGACCGTCGAACAGTCGACGGAGGAAACATCCACAGCCACCACATCCATGAATTCAGAAGTTGCCCTCCTGAAGAGGAAAGTTGCTTTCCTGGAGGAAAAGGCGGAGGAGGCCGAAGGTCGGGCCAGACGGAGCAACATCAGGATCCTGGGTGTCCCGGAGGGGAACGAGGGGGCAAATACCACATCCTTCGTTGAAACCCTTCTGCTGCAAGAAATAGGGGCCGGCAAACTGACCCAGGGATTCTCAGTCGAGAGGGCCCATAGATCCCTCCAGAGGCGCCCTCCCCCTGGATCGCACCCCAGACCTATAATCGCTAAGATACTGAACTTTCAGGATAGAGAAACTATCTTACGGCGATCCAGGGAGGGGGGCCCCATCGAGAGAGGGGACTCCAAAATCTCTATCTATCCGGACTACACGCAGAAGGTTCAGAGAGAGCGGAATTCATTTGTCCCGATAAAAGCTAGGCTCCGACAACTGAACCTAAAATACAGATTGCTATATCCATCACGCCTCAGGGTCGTCTACAAAGAGCGGCTGGTATTCCTTGATAACCCAGACAGAGGCAGCCAACATGTGGCTAGAGGATAATAACCTGGCGGATGGCAAGGACAATTCACGGAATGAGGCCTAACCCCCCCTGATCTCACAAGCGACCCCCAATAACAGTAAGAATCATTGTACATGACGCTGGAACACAGAAGGTAATCCAACTTAAGTCTTTCACTTGGAAACAGCCTCGCTCGGCTCCGCCGCCAGGCCCTCGCCCCACCCCCAGCGTAGAATTCACCCGGTCTAGGCACCCGCCTGACCCAGCTCGCGCCCGACTCCCGGATGGGCTCCGACGGCTCGAGAGCGCCTGAGCACCACGACAATGTTGTAGTCGCTGGGCGCACCAGTTTGAGTTCTGTTATTAGTTTTATTAGTTGTACAGTCTTCATGCTTCTTTCGCCAACAAAGACCGAGATGGGTCCGGGACGTGACCCCGACGGCTGGAACTTAGTGTCATTCCCCCCGCAGCCCACCTACGGAGGACTAAAGCTGGGCCGGACTCCGGTGACCGAGTCCCGCATTAAATCCGAAACTCGGACCCGATGGCGACACAGTTCACTGTGATGACATGGAACGTGAGGGGTATGGGCTCATACCTCAGACGCAATCGTATACAATCCTATCTCAAGAGGAAGAAAGTATAGTTTGCACTCCTTCAAGAGACTCACCTCACGACGGAGGCCATGTCCAAGATTGCAGACCGATGGGCTGGGACTGTGAGAGGGTCCCCCTATTCCAAATATGCCAGAGGGGTGCTAATATGGATAAGCCCGGATGTGCCCTTCCAGATGGAGGGGAGTGAACAAGATAAAGAAGGGAGATACGTAGTGATTTGGGGCACAATGGAACAGACCCCAGTCTGCTTGGTCAACTCTTATTTCCCACACCACGGAATACCGGCGTACCTCGCCACAATGATTACAAAGCTGATTCGACATCGGGACCGCACCTTCATATGGGGAGGGGACTTCAATTGTGTTGCTGACGCAACCGCGGACAGATCGCTGCCCCCCCCACACCCGACCAACCTTGCTTCCCGTGCCCTGAGGGAAACTCTGGAGCAGCTCAATCTAGTGGACATCTGGAGGGAACATCATCCGGCTGATAGGATTTACTCCCACTACTCAGCCCCTCACGGAGTCCATACAAGAATTGACTACCTGTTCATCAACAAGGAGCTCGCCCCACATGCTGCAGCTACAGAGTACTTGGGGCGAACGATCTCCGACCACTCCCCACTGACTATGCTATGGCAGTTGAGGGGCCCCAGACCCCCGATCCCCATGTGGAGGATGCCGACTGCAGCACTTGAAGATCTCGAGTTCAGGGAAGACCTTGCCGAAAAATTGGAAGATTACCTGGAAATCAACACGGGGTCGGTATCCTCCTGGGGCACATTATGGGAAGCTATGAAGGTGGTGACCAGAGGTGAAATTATATCGAGAGCCGGTGGTACTCGCAGACAATTGCAGAGAATGCTTGAAGCACGAGAAGCTGAGATCTCCCGGCTTGAGTCTAACTAGGGGTTATTCATTCCATTTCGGAGCCCATGGCTCCCTTTCCAGGATTGACTACCTCTTTCTCCCGCATACAAACCTTTTCAGAGCAGTGTCAGCTGACTTACTCCCCCGAGGCGTCTCAGACCACTCACCCCTGCTTGTGGAAATGCACATACGGGTGCTTCCCCCCCCAGAACGTGGAGACTAAACAACTACTACCTGGGTTTCCCGGAGCTTGTGGACCGCCTCGCTGAAGTCTCCACCGAGTACTTCGAGCTTAACGACACTGGGGAACAGGGCCCGGTAGTGGTGTGGGAAGCCTACAAGGCCGTCTTGCGAGGCGCACTGATCTCCTGGGTAGCGGACAAAAGGAAGGAGAGACTCCAAGACATAGCGAAGGCTGAGGGAGAACTGACCCAAAGGGAGAACAAACACATCCTCGATCCATCCTCTCAGACCCAACTCTCCCTCAAACGAACCACCGAGCGCCTCTGAAACGTATTGCTAGACAATGCCAAACAAGCCCACTGGGACTCCAGAGCAAGAATTTATGAGCAAGGGGACAAAGCCGGGAGATTGCTAGCTTGGTTAGAAAGAAGGGATGAGGGACAACGCTGTGTCCGGGAGATCGTCACCCCACTGGGTGAAAGGTGCCAGTCAGACGCCGAGATAGCGGAAGCCTTTGCCCAATTCTATGAGACACTATACCAGGCCCCAACCTCGACGTTGGACACAACCCTCCTAAATGGCATACTACTCCCAACTCTGTCAGAACAACAGAGGGCAAGTCTGGACTCTGACCTCTCGGAGGCCGAGGTAGCCGAAGCACTAGCACAATTGCAGACCGGGAAAATGCCGGGTTCTAACGGGTTCCCAGTCGAAACCTGGCAGAAGCTGGGCGGGGACAACATAACGGCCTCCCTCTATAAAATGTTACTGAGCGCCCGGGAACAAGGCACCCTCCCACCGGACCCTGTGTAAGGCTACCATAGTAGTTATCCCTAAACCTGACAAGCCCCAGGAAATGTGCCTCTTACAGGCCAATCTCGTTAATCAATGGCGAAGCCAAAGTCCTTGCTAAGCTCCTAGCCAACAGGCTACAACTGGTTGCTGACACTCTGATACACCCGGTCCAGTGTGGCTTTATGCCACACAAGTCAACCCAAATGAATCTGTGCCGGCTCCACCTGGCACTAGAACGGGCCCCCATCATTGACAACCCGCTTGCCCTTCTGGCGATTGATTTTGAGAAGGCCTCTGATTTGGTTCGATGGGATAGCCTTTGGGAGATTATGAAACACATGGGGTTTGGAGAAGGGTTTCTAAGATGGGTGAAGCTGTTGTACACAAACATCCAGGCGGAGGTCAGGGTGAATGTGTGGAACTCTCGATCCTTCCACCTGGATAGGGGCACGCGACAGGGATGCCCCCTCTCCTCCCTTCTCTTCGCTCTCGCGATTGAGCCACTCGCCATATGGCTCCACCAGAGCGCATCCTGGATGGGATTTAGATGGCCAGAGGGTCACAAAGATCGAATCTCGCTGTATGCGGATGACCTCCTGGTATATCTGGGAGTACCCGCCAGGACTTGCCCCGTAGTGACTCAGATGCTCATCCGTTACGGGGAATTTAGTGGACTAAGGATCAACTGGAAGAAATCTGTTTTCTTCCTGGTGAAGGGGGGAGGACAGACTAACCCACGGGAATGCCCATACCGTACGGAGCAGCTTGGCTTCCGATACCTTGGGATCTGGATAACAACAGATCTTACCAGCTATGCCACGCACAATCCCCAACCAATCATTGACCACTTCTCCAATGACGTCCACCACTGGATGCTTCTCCCCCTGACCCCCATGGGCAGAGCCGCACTTTTTAAAATGATGGCCCTTCTGCGATTCCTCTACGTCCTTCAGAATGCCCCATTGCAGATCCCAAAATCTGAATTCGACCGGTTGGAGGCCCTTCTCAGAGAGCTTCTATGGGGTGGAGGCCAAGCACGCATTGCCCTGACTGCACTTCAAAGGTCGGTCTGGGAGGGTGGGATAGGAGTGCCCCGCCTTCAGACCTATTGCTGGGCCTCACAATTCATGGTGGTCAATGACCTACTGCACGGGGACCAGAATTACCCCATATTAGGGCCGACATGGGGGCCATGCATGACACTGATCCACTACACTTACTGTATGAACCCCCCCAGAGACCCCCTCCGCCAACAACGTGGGCACATATCACCACCATTTGGAGACACGCACACATGTTTGTGGGGTGGGGAAATAAAATAACAGCGGCGCAACCCCTATGGCAAAACGGCAATCTGAAGGAAATTGAGAAACTTGAACCATGGCCACGCTGGGTGAGGGCCGGGGTTCTGAAAGTGGGGGATGTCTTAAAAGACAGGAATCTGGCCCCATTTGCTGACTTGCAACTCAAATTTCAACTCCTAGACACCGAGAGATACCACCACATGCAAATGTCTCACGCCCTGAAAATCCACATACCGACAGATGAAAATATCCCGGAATATACACCTATAGAACGCAATATATTGCCTGAATATATCCCCACCAAATGCACATCCATCCTCTATAATGCCATCACATCCTTTGCTACTCCCGAATGGACCAGCTTAAAAGCTAAATGGGAAAGGGATGTAAGGGAAATCGACCCCGAGGACTGGATCCAGGTACTAATGCACCCACAGGAGGTGGCCATCTCCTCTAGATTTAGGCTGGTGCAACTCAAAATATTGCACAGAGTGTACTACCCCAGAACAGCATTGTATGGTTGGAAGAGGGCAACAAACCCAAACTGTCTCAGGTGTGGGGAGAAGGAGGGATCCTTCTTTCACATACTGTGGTCATGCCCCCGCATCCGAGTCTTCTGGGATGCCTGCTGCCAGGAACTGGCCAGGGTACTCTCTAGAACGATAGAATTGGACCCAAAGGTCCTAATCCTGGGTGCACCGGGAGACAGCGATCTCAATAAATGGGGAGAACTGTTACTACATATGGCAGAAGCCCTGATGAAGCGCAACATCGCACAAAAATGGGGATAGCCAGAGCCCCCGACACTGGTGCAATCGGCACTGCATATGGACACATGTGCTATGATCGAACGACGGATATACAATGCAAGAGGCTGTCCCAACAAAGCCTCTAAAATATGGGGGTGTGGGAGGAAGGAGGACCCTGATGTGTACGGACACAGGTGATGTAACTTTGAACACATACAAACTGGGTCACGGTCATAATCTACGTAAATGGTGATACAAGTGCTGATACTACTGTAAGATTGGACGAGCTGGCCTCAATCGCTGTAGCAGCCTTTTTTTCCCTTTGTTTTTGGTTGTTTTGCTTATGTTATATCTATTTAATAAAAAATGTTTTATCAAAAAAATAAGATTTCAAATGATTTTTCTGTACAGCGACAGTGTGTTCCATATTACTCGAGCATTGATCGAGGTTAGCCCCAATTTGTAGCGTATACAAGCTGTGGGTGTACTTTGGGGGAGCTGTAATATTCTCTTCCAGAAAATATTTTCGCATTGTGACCACAGTGTGTATGGGCATCCCAATAGAGCTTCTGCACCGTGGATTAATGCAGGTATTACCTTTTATTTATAAAAGTTCACCACAGGCTTTAGGGAAAATATCCCAAATGTTTTATGCAGGACCGCTCCTTGTACTGCCAGGGCTTTGCACTTTGGTTCATCCTTGATGTTGGAATTAACTTCTACTCCTAAGTACGGTACATTGTTCACGCATTTTAGTATCTCGGTTCCCAATTTCCATTGGAACCTTTTCTTTGTTTTTTTTTTCTTCGTCCTTTAAGATTTGTATTTAAGAGGACGATGCGGTCTGCATAGATCATCCAGCTTATTTGCTTTCCATTTACTTTTGGTGGAAAGGATGACACTTCCTCCATCGCCTCTCCCACATCTGAAATGAACAGGTTGAAGAGGGTGGAACCCATAGGGCACCCTTGTTTTACTCCTCTTTAAGTTTTTATAGGGCGAGATAGAGTCCCTCTCTGGTCCAGTCGGATCTTGATGTTTGTATTTGAATGCAATTCTTTAATTACCATTAACAGGCTTGGAGGACAGTTCATCTTTGTCATCTCCCACAGAAGCTCCCTGTCGACACCATCGAATGCATGGGCTAAATCTACGAAAACCAAATATACTGTGGTTCCTTTCCGGATTGCCTCCATCTTTAGCAGACTTATAAATAAAAGATTCAACCCACAACCAACTCCCCTTACGAAGCCCGTCTGTCTGCGGTCAAAGGCTCCAGAGAGTTTAACCCAAGCTGTTAATTGGTGCAAAGCTTGTGTGGCAAAGACCTTACCTCCCACGTCAAGCAGCGCTATGGGTCGATAATTCTTGGGGTTTGATCTTTTCCCCTTTTTAAAGATGGGCACAATTATTGCGGCCTTGCTAGAAGTTGGAATTCTTGTTTCTTTTATTATCATATTAAATGGAATCTCACAGAAATTGGCCCAGTCATTCAGGTGTTCTTTTAGCATTTTATTTGTTAAACCGTCGAGCTTGCGGCCTGAGATGAACTGTTCTTCTTGATGGTTTGCAATATGTCCTCTTTAGTTATCTTTACATTCCAGCTCTTTGGCGGACGGCGTGTTAGTTCAGCACTTATTCCTTGTTTGTGTAGTGCTCAACCCATTGTTCTTCCGTAACCATATTCATCAGGACTGGGCCTTGGTGCGTTTCTGAGTCGTTAATGATGGCCCAAAATTCTCTTGTGTTTTTGTTTCTTAAGGTTGCCATCATTTTTTCAGCATCTTGCTGTTCAATTATGTGTCTTTGGCTATGTATCCAGTTATTATATGCCATCTTTACTTTTTTTAATCTTTACTTTTTTCTGTCAACTCGATTTTACCCAAAGCGTGGATTTTCTGACATAGCTCTCTTTTTTTTGCTACTATCATCTGGTCATAAACGTGTTTTCTAAACCCTTGCTTCCCACTGACATTTTTTTTTCCTATTTTTGCAATATGGAGTCATATTCAAGACAATCACTTTCGTGAGTTTTTTTCTTTTAACTCCTTTGTTATGTTTTCAATTTCCATGTTATTGTTACACTCACCTGGTATCCACAGGGAAGCCACCGAGCCGGGTTACTCGCTGGTATGCTTCTCTGCTTTGCCCTGATGTGGTCTGCGGGGAAGGTTCTTCCTGAAAATGTAGGAGGACTGTGTTCAAGACTGACCGACTGGGGTAAGTATCCTCCCTCCACCCCCGTATGATTTCAGTCCCTCTGGCACCCTCTCCTCACCTTGTGGTAGAATTAGGCGTGCTCTCCGTCCTGCCTTCTTTGCAGGGGCTTGTTGTCTTTAATGGGAGAGTGCAGTCCAGTTACTTCACTGACGCTGGCCCGTTTGATATTGTTCAGGTAGGTCTTATTGCTGTTCTTTAGTTTTGTTGCTATCCTGCATGCCTTTCTTTGTTTAAAATGTCTCTTTTTTCTCCCTTAGGTATGCAGAGCTTCAGCGCGGCGAACTGGCTTGGTTGAGCCCCGCTGGTAAATGATGGCGCATTAAGAGTGCTATGATGTGGTAAGTAGGTGCTATGCTCAGCGCTGCGAAGTCTTGCCTTTGCTAACCTGTGTTTTCCTTCCTTGTAGGTCGGTGTGTTCTTCAGCGCGAGTGGAATGTCCGGAGTGGTGCCATCCGAGAGGCGACCAGCCAGGTAAGCCTTTTGAGCAGTTCGTAATTTGTAAATGTCTCTACTGCTTTTTTTAATGTTGCCTCTATCTTCCTCTTTCAGGTCGTTCTGTCCGGGAGGCGTGCAGATTCGAGGAAGCTGTTCTCAGTATCTGCAAGTGTTTAAAGATGAAGACTGCAGGTAAGATGCTGCTGCTAATGATGTTCCTTTTGTCTCCTTGCAGGTTCCGCTTCTCCGAGGTTCGAGGGAATAGCTGGACACGGTGAGCGTCACGTTGCAAGCAAAGTAACGCAAAGCGCGTTGTCTTGCTCGGGTGTGGTTTAAATAGCCCCAACAAAATAGTCCAGGTAAAGTAGTCCCTAGGCTACCACACCCAAAACACTAGACCGCATAGCTTGGTTCTTAGGAACCAAGCTATGTGGATGCCTCCATGTTGGTTGACAGTACAATAAAGTAGTTCCCAAGCATATTGTTTTTCATGGTGTATGAGCCTGGCGCCATAGGCGCTAAAACTGGCCCCATGAGGGCTTTTGAAGAGGATGCCAGGCTCTTGAGGCCCGAGTCCTGACTCCACCTGGCCAATGGGTTTGCCAGAGGGGGTTTTGGGCAAGGGTCGTGACAGCACTACCCCCTAAAGCCCCTCCCATGGTGTTCCTTCTGTCTGGCCCAGGTTTGGTTGGGAAGTTCTGATGCAATTTCCTGATTAGACGCGGTGCGTGGATATTCTCACTGGGCTCCCAGGATCTATCTTGTGGTCCAAATCCTTTCCAATTGACGAGATAATATAGCTTGGTCCTAGAGTATTTAGAGTCCAAGATATCTTTGACTTCGAATTCTGGTTCTCCGTCAACAAGTATGGGTTTAGGTCGTGTCCCAATCCGTGTGCCGGGTTGCATTGGTTTCAGGAGGGACACATGGAATACCGGGTGGATGTGTAGATTAGGTGGTAAATCCAGTTTCACGGCTGCTGGGTTGATAATTGCCTTAACGGTATAGGGCCCTAAGAATCTGGGATGAAAGGTCCGGGTTCCCTTGTTGGGTACGAATTTAGCGGCTAACCAAACTTTGTCTCCTACTTGATAATCAGGGGCCTTTTTCCGGTATTGGTCGGCGAATCTCTTTTGTTTTTCATTGGCATGAATAAGGTGTTCCTTTGCCCTTTTGAAAGACTGAGTAATGGTTGTGTGTAGAGTCTTTACCGCTGGCATTTTCAAGCTGGCTGGAAGGTCTAGTTCAGAGGTACGTGGATGTCTGCCATAAAGGGTCTAGAAGGGCGTTTGTCCCGTGCTTGAATGCAAAGAATTATTATATGCATATTCGGCTATCCATAGTAGGACTTTCCAATTCCTTTGTTCGTGGTGCAGCATGCACCATAAATATTGCTCGAGTGTCTGATTGGTTCTCTCGGTTTGGCCGTCCGTTTGGGGATGGTGATTGGTAGATAGCCGAACGTCGATCTGCGCCATTGCACAACATTTTTTCCAGAAGTTTGAAACAAACTGGCTGCCTCGATCAGAGACCAGAACCGAAGGGAAGCCATGTAGCTTAACCATGCCCTCCAGGAACACTTTTGCTAAAGTGGCTGCGTCTGGGAGGCCTTTGAGAGGAATAAAATGGGCCATCTTCGAGAAAAAGTCCACAACTACAAGGATGGTGTTGAACCCTTGGCTTGAAGGTAGATCAGTGATGAAGTCAAGGGAAAGTGTGCCATGGAACTAGAGGAATGTCCAATGGTTGTAGGAGACCAGATGGTTTTTGTTTCTGTGATTGATTTTGTGCGCAGACACTGCAGGACTGAATATACTGAATGATGTCTTTACGCCAGGTAGGCCACCAAAAGTTCTCTTTCACCTTAGCTAGGGTTTTGGCGATCCCAGGATGCTCTTCGATCAGTGAATTGTGATAGTTTGAAATAATATGCTGTTGGAATTCCTTCTTGGGTACATATAGGCGATCCCTAAAAAAGGGTAGATGGTCCTTGATGGTATATTGTTCTCCTTGAGTTTGCCATGCGAGGTAGGCATCAGGATTCATTGTCCGTTGGATTTCTTTTCGTAGTTCTGCTTGTGTTAAGGCTGTCGTAATACCCAAGAGTTTGTCTTCAGGTATAATAGGTACTGGGTTTGGAGTTGTATATACTATTTCATCTATGCCCATGCGAGATAAGGCATCCGCCTTTCCGTTTCTGACTCCTGGTCGAAATGTGATTACATAATCATATTCGGCGAAGAAAAGGGCCCACTGTGATTGGCGCAAGGACTGGGCCTTGGCTGTTTTGAGATATTGCAGGTTTTGGTGGTCTGTGATGACTGTAATGGTGTGTCTGGCCCCCAGAAGGTAGTGCCTCCAGGCTTTAAAGGCAGATTTGATAGCCAGGAGTTCCTTGTCCGTGATGGCATAATTAATCTCTGGAGGTGAGAACCTTTTCGACCAGAAGGCCACAGGACGTAGCTGGCCGGTTTCCGGATCTCTCTGTGAAAGGACAGCCGCCATTGCGAGACTGGACACATCAGTTTCAACAACATAAGGGATGTCTGGACGAGGATGTTGCAGGATTGGAGCGGAGGTAAACCTTTGTTTAAGTTCCTGAAAGGCTTCTTCTGCTTCTTCGGTCCAAGCAAACTTTTTATTGTTTTTTCATAATAGTACTGTGATTGGGTCCACAACCTGAGAGAAGTCTGGGATGAACCGGCATGCTTTGTACCCCTTTCAGAGATGTCAGTGAAGGCCATTTCAGAATGGCATCTACCTTGTGCACGTCCATTCTGATGCCTCCTGGAGTAAGGATAAAACCTAGAAATTCTACTTCGGTGACATAGAGCCAAACTGGACTACTGCAATGCACTCCTAACAGGCACATCAGCCAAAAACTTTAACAGACTACAAGTCACACAGAACAATGCTCTCCGGGCCGCTCTTAGTATCCCAAGAAGTGAGCATATTACCCAGGCCAGGCACTCAGCCCAATGGCTCCCAGTCAAAGAACGGATCACTCTCAAAATCCTCACCCTCACTCACAAATGTCTCTCTCTCTGCGCCCCGTCCTATCTATCTGAAACCATCCTCAAACCCTCCTCCTCCCGTCCCACCAGGACGCAATACTCCAACCTAATCTGCATCCCACGCATCAAAAAAGCCAAAGCCGGAGGTCTAAGTTTCCCCTACATTGCAGCCAAGACCTGGAACGCTCTCCCTGCAGACATTGGAGCGGAAAACTCACTCCCTATTTTTCGCAGGAAACTGAAAACCTCAGTCCTTGCAAAATAAGTAGGAAACTCACAGGAATCCATGTAAACTTACTGCGTTGCTAATGTACATATGTCTAGTGTAAATTCTGTATTGTATGTAATTACTGTATCCTATGTAACTAAGATTTTATCTGTAACAAGTGCCACGATGCCCACGGGCTGACATGCGCTCTACAAATCTGAATAAATAAATAAATACATGAAAAAAGCATTTTTCAAGCTTTGCAAACAAGCATTGGTAACGAAGCTTGGTGAGGAGTGAACAAACGTGCCTGACATGATCTTGTTCCGAGGATGAGTATACTAAGATGTCGTCTATGTACACTAAGGCGCACACATCAATTAACTCCCCATGAAATACTGGAATGCCGCAGGAGCGTTGCATAACCCGAAGGGCATGACTTGATATTCAAACAAGCCGTATTTAGTACGGAAGACTGTTTTCCATTCATCTCCTTTTCTGACTCGGACCAGGTGGTATGCTCCTCGAAGGTCCAATTTGGTATAAATCTGGGCATCTTTAACTTGGTCTAGCATCTCAGGGATAAGTGGCAAGGGGTAGCAGTTCTTCACAGTGATCTGGTTCAATGTGAGGTAGTCAATACAGGTTCTCAAGTCTCCTTCCTTTTTCGGTACGAAGAACAAAGGACTGGCTGCGGGGGACTTCGAAGATGGATAAATCCATTTGCAAGGTACTGCTCTAAATAGGATTTCAAATTAAGGTTTTCTGGTTCTGTGAGAGCGTAGATCCTGCCGCAAGGGATTTGTGCACCAGGAACAAGGTCAATCTGACAGTCATAGGGCCTGTGCGGCGGCAATGTATTGGCTTGGTCTTTTCGGAAAACATCCTGGAAATCATGGTATTCACTTGGCAAGGTATTAGTTGCTCCCAGGGTTGATACTGTCACTCCGGGAGCCATGGGGATACAGACATCGGGTTTCTCCTCTTGGTAATAGAAGGCAGGGGAGCAGTCACCGGGGAAAGTTAATTTTCGTGCCCGCCAGTCTTTCAAAGGGTTGTGAGCAACCAACCATGGCATCCCTAGTATTAGCCTGAACTGAGGTGCCTTGATGAGATCGAATGAAATAGACTCCCGATGTCTGTCCTGGTACAGCAATGTTACCCTGGCTGTGCCCTGGGTTACTGGTCCGGAAGCGATTTCTGTCCCATCCACGGTGGTTACCTTGTCCATAGTTGGCTTAGAACACAAAGGAAGCCCCATCTCGGCTGCCAGTTCTTGATCAATAAAATTTCCAACTGCTCAGCTATCGATGTATGCTTCAACGGCATGCATTCCTGACGACTGTTGGTGGTTAATTAAGATCACTGGTATTGCAAAGTGCGAGGTCAGCAACTCTTTCTTCCCACTCGAAAAACTGACTTCTACATTTGTCGAGCTTGGTTGTTTTCCGATTTCTTAGCTTCATCCTTCTCTGTGGCCCCGACTGTTCTTCTTGGGGCTTTTACTGGACAGTCCTTCAGGAAATTTCCTGGTTTCCCACAATACAAACAAAGCTGTTGTCTTCTTTTGTCCCGCTCTTGTTTTGTTAATGGAGGCCGTATCCCTCCAATCTGCATGGGTTCTACAGCATTTTCAGGTACATGGGGTGTGTTTTCCCTTGGTCGAACATACACAGTCTGAGTGAAGGGGCCCCTGAGGGACCCTCAGATGTGGAAACAAGGCACAGTCACCACACACGAATAGATAAGCAAGACACGAGGTTCCGTTCCCAAAATCTAGGGTTTATTGCAATACAAAGAAGTCCCAGTTGGCCAAGTGGTCCTACGCCCCGCGACGTGTGTCTAACAGACCTCGGGGGACGCAAGAGAGCGTGAACGTACATCAGTTACATATATACAAACGGAGCATATTACAATCAGTTATGACACATTTGATGCCGCCCCCAATTCATTTCCCTTTGAATTAGAGGCGATGATTGACCAGTGTGACAAATATGACCCCTTAGACCACCATATCTAGTAACGGTTTGCAATCTTCAATTTTACAGACACCATTCTTTATTTGCGAGAACACAGCATTTCTGTTTTTCATGGGCAAGCTGCGCGTAGGAGACTGGCACATACCAGACCTCTCTATCTCTTAGTTTCGATTCTCGCTCTAGAGGTCAGCGCGCTCTCCGGGGCCTCACTGGGCTCAGAAAGGGGGGCCGTAAAGAAGATCATAATTCAACTCTTTAAATGCTAGTTTCTTACATTGCTATTCTTTCAGGAGACTCGCTGGCATTCGTGTACTGATTAAATGCCTTGCTCCGTGTCTTCAAGGATATGTGAGGGAGAGAATCGGGTATTTCTGTCTGGCTCTCCAGTGTAATGTTTCAACATGTTTCTTAGCCTTGGACCCTTGAAGCGAAATAATATCTACAGCAAAGCAGTTTTACATGAGGCAAAGTGGCAAAGTTAGAGAGAGCAGAGAGAGAAAACAAAACGGCGATTCTGGTCATCTTAAAATGGCTTCACTCTTGTTGAATTAATAGCTACGTAATAACTAATGACAAATGAATATATATTCTTACACTGTAAATGAGGCGGTTGGTCTTCGGCCAACCAATTATCATTCATTTCCAGACCCTCAAGGGGTGTTTGGTTTTTCTGGACTGACAAACCCTCCTCTTGGCCGTAAGCCAAACGTCTCATCCATACATTGCATCCTCCTCCGACCAAGTATTTGGATTGGATTCAGAATCTGATTCAAATTCGGACTCATGTGCACTTGTTGTCTCCTCGTTATTATTATCAATATCAATTTCTATGAATTCTTTAATGGTTTCAGATTCGTTACTATGGCGAGGGCTTGATTTAGTAATGTTTTTTCGTATCATCATTTGTACACACTCTTCGCTAATTTCAGTACATATTATGGGGAGACAATGTATGCAACAACAACATGTCACAAATATTCCTAGGATTGCTACTAGGATTGCAAATAGTTTCCATCCCCAGGATCGCAACACTTCCCAGAACCAGGAGCTTATGTTCAATTCCCAACCGCCTTCAGGGGGGTTGAAGATCAGAACTTAACACATGCAATTTTCTTATCGCCTCAAAAATCGTGGGGGAGGAGTCACTTAGAAATACGCAACACGCTGGACCCACGATTTTGCAAACACCGCCGTGATCAACTAAGATTATATCAAGGGCCATTCTATTTTGTAATGACATTAATCTAATTCCTTTTTCTTCAAGAGTCATATTATATAATATATCTGAGGATCTGTGCACGCTGAAGATGCGCACTGCCAAACGAACGTTATTGCATTTGGATTGCTTCATTTCCGAGGCCAGCAGCATTGCGAGCAGGAGCTCTTGCTGCTCCCTGCTTCCTGGAGGAGGCGGGGCTTACCTCTCACACGTGACAGACCACGTGACAACAGCCGAGCACTAATTGCCGGCCCAACCGCCCGAGGGGCGAGGATCTGTGCACGCTGAAGGTGCGCTCTGCCAAACGAACGTTATTGCATTTGGATTGCTTCATTTCCGAGGCCAGCAGCATTGCGAGCAGGATCTCTTGCTGCTCCCTGCTTCCTGGAGGAGGCGGGGCTTACCTCTCACACGTGACAGACCACGTGACAACAGCCGAGCACTAATTGCCGGCCCAACCGCCCGAGGGGCGAGGATCTGTGCACGCTGAAGGTGCGCTCTGCCAAACGAACGTTATTGCATTTGGATTGCTTCATTTCCGAGGCCAGCAGCATTGCGAGCAGGATCTCTTGCTGCTCCCTGCTTCCTGGAGGAGGCGGGGCTTACCTCTCACACGTGACAGACCACGTGACAACAGCCGAGCACTAATTGCCGGCCCAACCGCCCGAGGGGCGAGGATCTGTGCACGCTGAAGGTGCGCTCTGCCAAACAAATGTTATTGCATTTGGATTGCTTAATTTCCGAGGCCAGCAACATTGCGAGCAGGAGCTCTTGCTGCTCCCTGCTTCCTGGAGGAGGCGGGGCTTACCTCTCACACGTGACAGACCACGTGACAACAGCTGAGCACTAATTGCCGGCCCAACCGCCCGAGGGGCGAGGATCTGTGCACGCTGAAGGTGCGCTCTGCCAAACGAACGTTATTGCATTTGGATTGCTCTATTTCCGAGGCCAGCAGCTTTGCGAGCAGGAGCTCTTGCTGCTGCCTGCTTCCTGGCGGAGGCGGGGCTTACCTCTCACACGTGACAGACCATGTGACAACAGCCAAGCACTAATTGCCGACCCAACCACCCTCGCGGCGTAAGCCCTGGTGGCAGAAGGGCTGGTGCCGTTAGGCTGTTTGGCGGCTTTGGCGCTAGAGCTAGTAACAGTAAGCTATTTCTGAGTATATACACAAATAAGTGAAAGAACTCATACTGCCCGACAGAAAGTGGAGACTGTGGGCCACTGGCCTTTGATTCACTTAGTACCGTTACTACTGAATGTTATCTTTTTGCTCCAATTCGCATAAGCCTGATGATCTTAGCAATCAGCAGTTGAAGAGAGCGGAGTATTCCAGGATCTACTTTGCCCTGAGACCGGTCACGCCAACGGATTCACGTGACCATATTGTGGCATTACCCACAGGAAGAACTCCAGATAATCACCAAAGTGCGACCAGTCCGGCGTAAAGGACGCTGCTACTTGTGCGAGGGGTGCAGTTGTGACCAGCATTAGGCGGGGTAATTGCACAAGTATATAGAAAATTCATTACTTATTTAAAATCGACAAATTTAAATGGAAATCAATAAACCACGCACTAGATTGCAGGGAAAACTAGAGGAATCCTTAATACCTATAAATAAAATGACAAACCACCAAGTAAACCATGGTACTTTATCGAATAGCTTGAATACAACAAATTCCCATAATATGATCAATGGAAAACCGATGGATCAGGCACACATGGAAAATCTTAAGCATGGAGCGCAATATATTGGTTGCGATAAAGTTGACACAAAGTCCATACGATCGGTCGCTGTTCCGAGGACTGTCACTGACCACGATTGTCCAACACGTGGCGATACTAATCCACCTACTTATCAAAATATGTTGGGACCCATCACGACAAACGACGATAGCCACCTAACGCCCCTTCAAGATCGTGCAAGAGCAGCGAAACAGCAGTGGCAAGCAACACATTTGCCTATAGACACAAAAAGTGTTGAGCCCAATAAACCGCTCCTAGTCAGAATTGCACGTCTCTCATTGGACATTACCGAAATTGATGCAATTATGGACTCACAAGAAAAAAGAAATGAAGTATTTGGGGGAACGTACACGCCAAAGCTAATCGGACAAATTGATACTTCGACCCCTATTGGCCCAACAGGATTTGTTGCTCCAGTGAAAGAACCGTTCACTTCTGCAGCGAAAGAATTGCCTAAGTATAATTCGGATGAAATGACATCATCTTCTATAAAGATGAAAACAGGAAATATAAGTTATTCTCCAGAATACCAACAAAGATTGACAACGACAATGTTAGATTTACAGAATACATTGGTAGCGGTTCTATCTACAGCTATGATCCCATTTCTAAAGATCGAAGAAGCGATGGTGGATTCCATCAAAGATCAAGCAACACTGTTGGCAATGATACTGACCAAGCAAACCCAGTTTGAATCCCTCATAAGTTCTATTCAGGAACGATTAAAATATGAAGCAGAATCATCAAGAACATGGCAAAATAGATTAGCGGAAGTGGCAAGGGCCGATAAAGTTGACAAACTGACTTTAATGGACACAGTTTCAACAATTACTAAAAAAAAGGGTTGATGACAAAGTAAAAAAACATGACCAAATGATGAAGCGCTCTATCTGTGCGTCTACACAAACTCAGACAGAGAACCTGTCTAATTTGGAGATGAGGAAAACGGATAAATCGACACAATATGAAAATCAACTATGTTCAGTTGCATCACAGAACTCTCAAGTATTTGCAATGCAAGACAAAAGTGAGCCACCCCCTTGTAACCCATTCGATATCTTTGATCTCTCGAAACGGGGACTAATCGGTCAAGATGTAGTGACCAAATCGAAGAGCAAAAAGACTACTAAAAATCCACAAAATGGGTCACGTGCATTTCTGAGAAAATTGCAAACTACCCTGAAAACGAATAATGAAAGGACAAAATAAAATACAAAACTGGTGGGTACTAATCAGACCACTATCCAACAAATCATCCCGAAAACAGGAAAAATGAACAAATTACAAAATGCTCGGCCACAAGGCAACCAAACAGTGCCTGAACCGTTAGATGCACTCATAGATGTAATTAATCAAGAAACCTGCATCAATTCCACAAATTCAATCAAACCGTTAGATATACCAACGGAAGTTGATGTAAGCGACTGCAACTCTATTTCTATAAACTCACAAGACGAGTCTCTTATTGTAATAGATGAATGTCAAGACTCCTTAACAGATTGCTCAAATAACGAAAGCATCGGAGATGAAAAGCAAACTAATATCTCCTTGGCATACTCAATAGTTTCGAAGGAAGAAAAATGGCCATCAGAGAAATCAGATAGCTCAACTGAAACCAGCAGAAATGTGGCTGCTCAATTAAGTCCTAAACTGGTCAGACCAATCTTCAAAAACCCGTCAAAAGCATCTTGTGCATATAGAATAGCTATTTACCCGATAAGTTCAAGTACAGAAGAACCGGTTATATTAAACGGATATAATATTCTGCGACTATTCAAGGCTATTCCGCAATTGACTAAAATTGAAACTGGACATATTGAGTTAGTTCTTTTTCCAAACAAGCAATATCTGGAAGAAGCCCACATTGATTTTTACACTTACGACATCATGCAACGTGTTCTTGACACTAAACACCAATTGGCTACTCTGGGATTCCAAATAGAAGAAATCATGGTCTCACGATCGAGGGCGGAAAAAAAATCAAGAACGCTCGAGCGATTCACCAAAAATATATTTAAAAATCGAAGCGTACAGAACAAGACTCAAGAATCCCTCAAGAATTTGAATGACTCAAATCCTAGGTCCCATAACCAAGATAAATTACAATGGGTGGTGTGCAAGCAATCTGAAACAACAAAAAACATCTACGATGCTAATGTGAATCAAAGTGCGAAGACAACATACTTATAACAACGAAAAGAGGTACCTGAAACCACCACAACCTTATGTTCGTGGAATACGAGAGGTCATAGACATCTGTTTGATAATGAGTCGTCCTTACTTGAACAGTCCGACATCATTTGTTTACAAGAAACCTGGCTGAAAGAGGAAGTACTATGTGATGGCTATAGAACGTTTATGAATCCAGCTATATCCTCACAACAGGAAAGACCGGCGTCAGGAATGTTGTTATTAACAAAAATCAACCCTTTGTGGCGAATAATAGAAAGTAAAAATATTCACCCTTGGGCCCAATACCTTTCCATCGAGATGCCAGCAATCCATAACACCATTGCACCTTACACTGTAGAATATACTTGCCTATCGATTTTCATTATATACTGGAACCCTACTGCTATGGCTGATAATAAATTCATCGATTCCATATGTGAAGAAATTGATCAGTTGAACAGTAGTAACAGCGGGAATGAAATCATCATAGCAGGAGACTTCAATTTTCATCTCTTCGACAAAGAAGGAAACCAATTAGTTACCAACGAAATGACATCGAGAGCTACAAAATGGATTAAGGAAACAAGGCTCTGTAACATCTTCTTGAGTGCTCAACCAATGAATGATAAAGGTATCCCGCTGTCGGCTTGGTCACGGGAGAACTCGAATTCAATAATTGATTACATCTTTATAACAGAAGGAATTCTGAAAATTACAAACTTGACTACGAATGCTCCACACCCAGACAGCGATCACCACCAAATTTTTATTTCCTGGTTATCAGAAGTATCAAGTGATCAATGTTTGATTCTACCTGAACTTGAAATAAATAATAGGAAGAATCGACTGCGAATTAAAGAACAACAAACTCAAGAAATTGTAGTTCAATTTGAAGAGGCTCCGCTTAAGGATCATGTGAAACTAAATTATGGATGGATATTAGAGAAATACCAACAAACAACATCAAGAAATCAAAAAAGAAGCAAGCAATCGCATACTCATTATTTTAATTTAGAAATTCATCTAGAAAAAAAGAAACACTATAAACGCCTGCGACAAATAAAGAAAAATAGAAGAGACCATGAAGCCGAAATAAAAAAGGAAAAACAAAAATACTCCAACCTAATGAAATCTTATAAAATGGCAATAAAGCAACACGACGCAGAAGAACTTTTGAAAGCGTTAAATCAGAAAAACACACAGCACCTGTGGTCTTTGATGAATGATTCATCGAAAAAACAATCCATGATTCAAGAAGTTGAATCTCATACATGGGTTAAGCACTTCGAAAATCTATACAAGAAACCGAAACACCATCGAATAACAGACCCACAAGATGACTCCGAAAACTGGAGCTTGAAATGGGACTTAGAGGACATTACCAACACCATCAGGTGCCTGAATTCATCTAGAGCTTCAGGACCTGATGGACTAGCCAACAGCAACCTTAAAGCAGATCCAGAACACTGGGCTAAATTCTTTTTCCATCTTTTACATCTGATAGAAAAATCTAAAGAGATTCCACGCACATGGTCTGTAGCTGTTTTGATACCAATCTACAAAGCAGCTGATCGGAAAAATCCGGCCAACTACAGACCAATTGCCCTGTTGGATCTGTTAGGAAAATTATTTGCCGGATATTTACAAAAAAAATTAAACTGTTGGGCCATACAGCATGGAAGACAAGCAAAAAGGCAAACCGGCTTTGTCACAAAAATAAGTACCAATGTCAATCTCTTGCTATTGAATATGCTAAAATACGAAGGGTTGACGAAAGCACATCAGGTCTATGCAATCTTCATAGATCTAAAAATGGCCTTTGATTCAGTTAATAGACAACTTCTCTGGTCCAAATTGGCCGCGTGGGGCTGTCCATCTACTATTCTGAACCCTATACAACAGCTGTATTCGAATACGTCTATCCGAGTTCGACTCACAAACAGCGGAAAGGCAACAGAATCAATTCTTACTTGGAATGGGCTTAAACAGGGATGCCCCTTGGCTGCTTCTCTTTTTAATCTCTTCACCCACAATTTTGAAGAAAAAATTCACCATCCGATGGCAAATCCTCCTAAGATCAATAATGAAAATGTTCAAACCCTAATCTATGCGGATGACATTATCATCTTGGACAAAACTGCGAAAGGTCTGCAGATAACTTTGAACAAAACTCAAAATTTCATGAAGGAAAATGATCTACAAATCAACATCAACAAAACTAAGATAATGACACTGATAACTGAAAAATCCAAGAAGCAATGGACCCCAAAATTCTATCTGGAAGACAAAGAGATTAAGCTAACCAAAACAATAAAATACTTAGGTGCATTAATCAATCCATCGGCGAATGAAAAAGAATGGCAAGAAAACATTGAAGAAAAAGCAGCATCGTTAGCAAGGCAAGGTCGGTTTTTTCATCGCAAATATGGCACTTACTCTGCAAAAGCTACAATTCTACTATATAAACAAAAGGTCATTCCAATCTTGACTTATGCGAGTGAATCCCTGATAAACCAACATCTATTGAAATGGCCCAAATACGAAGCTATTTTCTGGAGAAACACCCTTGCCTTGCCAAAATCATTTCTGATTGCCAGAATCAGATATGAACTTGCCATGCAATCTATTCAGTCCATAGTGCTATGGAAACAAATGAACCTCCACAGAAAAATCATTTCGGAGGAAAATATACCATCATTGGAAATTCTTAAAGAAAAAAACAAGCATTCCAAGTTGCAGCTCTAATAAAGTGGAAAAGTGAAATTAACCAAAAATGCAGGAAGAAGAAATCACAGAGGAAATGTTAAGAAATAGACCTCAATATGCAAAACAAAAAATTCAGAATGATTGGATAAGAACGATCGAAGAACAAACAACTTATAAACGCCATTTAACCAGCCACATGGAAGCAAGAGCACTCAATCAGTTGCCTTCTTATCTCGTCCAATTCCCAAGTGTGAAAATTTGTGATTTATTCTTGCGCTTTCGGCTGAACATCTTACCCACACGCGAATACTTGGCTTTAACAGATCGAGCCAAAAATACTTCTCCTGTCTGTCGATACTGTAAAGATCCAATGGGGAAAGAATCTTTATTCCATCTAATCATGGTGTGCCCGGAACTAAAAAACAAACGAGATCTATTTAGAGATTTTTTTTAAGATCTCAGAGCAACAAATGACAGCAGAAGAGAGATGGGCAGCATTGCTCCAAGGAAACCATCAATGGCTGATCATCACAGTGATCAACTTCTGGATTGAGATCGATAAAGAATTGTAAAAGAAAAGCCGAATTGAAACACAGTTTTAAAACCTTTTTGTATGAAGACTCAAAAAAGGGAAAAATGAAAAGTTTGACAAATCAAACAAAACATTTAAAAAAATAAATAAAAAAAAATATATCAGTGGTTCCATTTATTGTTTCTTCTAATATCCTAGACAGTCGTCTTATGTTATAAGAGTTTATCGCCTGGCCCCAAAATGGTATGAATGATTTTGCTATGTCCCCTACAATCAACCAGTCTTCAATATTACGGCGAGGTCGTGACCTGGTCAATTTGGTTATGTCTGATGATTTTAAAAGAAACACCCCAGAAAACAGAAATCCCAAATAACACATACCTCCCCAGTTCCTAGGTAACCAAGGATATGCTTTTTCTCCACATATGAAATACAGAGGATCTCCCACATATATTGGTTCCACTTCTTTATCAAGGAATGCTATATTCCTGCATCTGGTAAATGTTCCTACCTGGAAAGAACCCTTTTTCTTTAAAGCAGAATGGGACAGAATAAGGGTTATAATTCACTGTATATGAAGGGGGTTCCGCATCCTTATTCCCCTGTGGGTTCATGTGGAACATGATCACAGAAGTTTTATAAGGTACAGACAATCTATCCTGTGGCAATATTGCTGGTGTAATTAATCGTCTATTGTGGAACATGGAGCAACCCACCTGTTTCATAATCACTTCCTCGAATTCATTCATATTTGTTTTATCTAGTTGACCAGTTTCACTTTCGTTCCATTTCCATAATATAGGGCACTCAGAGAAGCATAACATGCAGAAGTTAAGGGCAGGGGCTTTACATACCATCCTATTCCCAGACCACCATGCTGCGGCAGGTGGGCACAAACCCAACAATTATTTTTTCTTAGGATTGAGTGTGTCATTTTCATTATTAACATCAATGTGTTGTTCCCATATCCTTCCCTTTGTTTCTCTTCCATTGGGGACAAGGTATAGGAAATCACATGGACTGGGCTTTCCGTCGTGGAAATGTTCATCATAGGCAAAAGTACTTCAAGAGGGTGCGTTATTGGGGCTAATATACTCATTATACACATTAGTATGGTTAGACCTAACATACAATACTTTTTACCATGTCCTTTTTCTACCATACTATGCACTACGTTTAATTCTCGATCAGCATTGGTGCAAGAGGGGGCATTTTCTGGTTCCGACATTTCTTCTCTTCCTTCTTCTGCTGTGCTTGTCGTGAATATCTCTTGTTCATGTCGTTCCCAGGATGTTGACAGTTCAATCAATGTCTACAATCTTTTTATGCCAGTTTTCTGTCTGCCTGGATTGCCTATTCATCTGGCAAGGTCTCCGTGCAGTTTGAACATTGCTCTAGAATTTCAGAGCAGCTTCCTTTGTACCACGTGCGCCCCGCTTGTTCACTCGGGTTCCTGACACATGGATTTAGCACCGAGGAGTTGCGTTCCGTGAGCTGTCTAATTTGCACAACTCTTACGCCACCCTCCTCTAGGCCTCCGGTTTCCACTTCATCCGAAAATAGGAAACAGAGGCAAGAAATTCACTAAGAGATGAAAAATGTGATCACTCCTTCTTTCTGCTGCGCAGGTTGTACCGATTTGCTCCTGGTACCGTGTGATCAACAAATAGTGCGGGTGCACTTCCGGTCTCGAGCTTGGAGTCAGCCTGGGGCTCAATGGCAGATGATGGGTGCCCAGACGACAATGCAGGCTGTGGCGCAACAGAAGATGGTGGGCGCTTGATGTCGGCCAGTAGAGATGCAGAATTTGCTGGAAAACATTGAGGCACTCTTTGCTCTTCCGTTTTTATGGCAATCTCATGAGGCTTTGTTTCAGGATCAGGCCGTTTCTGTGGCAAGGGACTGGCAATGGCATTTTTCGTTTCTGGAACTGCTGCTATCTCTTTCTGGTCTTTGTCCCGATCGGTTGACGTGTCGAATGGCGATGGGACTTTCTTGGCGTGTGTGGCATGAATCCACGCCTTGCGTCCATCCACGCGTAATGCTGTCTGCGTGGTTAAAAATACCTGGTAGGGCCCACGCCATCTGGGTGCCAGTGATGTTTTCCGCTCATAGTGTCTGATGAGCACCCAGGTTCCGGGCTCTAATGCATGTCCTGGGCCAGTATACCGCACCGGTAATGCCTCCTGCACCTTCTGGTTCTTTTAGTGGTGTGTCACTCAAGTCAATTCGCCCTTTTGTTTCTTCCTCAGTAACCATTAGGCAATCATGGGGAGGCAATTCAGTTCCACCACTATTTTCTCCGGGCATTGGCATTAATTCTGCTGGATTCAAAGCGCCACACCTCATAATTTGGATGTTGGGCGCGAACAATACAATTTCATATCTAGTCAATCTAGCAGAGGTGAGGTGTTGCGTCTGTGTTCTATTGAGAAGAACATCTATGGCATGTGGCACCATCAAAATTAAGGTGTGCCCCAAAACCATCCCTTCTGTTTCTTTCAGTGACGCAGCAGCTGCTGCAACAGCTCGAAACATTATGGTAGTGCGTGCGCTACAGGGTCCAGCACAGAAGAAAAATAGCCGCACGGCCTATTTCTTCCACCTTGTTCCTGTGTTAAGACAGACAACGTGCATCCTTCGTTCTCATGCACAAATACCCTAAAAACCTTTTCATAATTCGGTGTGCCCAAAACTGGAGCAGAACCAAAATGGTTTTTAGTGAATCAAATGCTTTCTGACATTCTTCATTCCACTGCAAAGGCATCACAACATCCTTTTTTGTTAATTCCACCATTGGTTTCACAATTAAAGTGAAGTTCATAACCCATTGACGGCAATAAGAAGCCATCCCTATTATCGCTCTCACACCTTTCTGTGTTGTTGGAATAGGCATACCAGAAATACTCTTTATTCTCTCTGGTGTTAATCTTCTCCCTTTCTTTGAAAGTAGGTAACCCAAATAAGCTACTTCTTTCTGACAGTACTGGAATTTCTTTAGGCTTGCTTTATGGCCATGCGTGGCTAGATGAGTCAATAATAGAACAGTACCCTTTTTACATATCGCCTCCTTGTCGGCAGCGATTAGTAAATCGTCAATGTATTGTAACAATACACAGTCTGCTTGTAATTCTAACATGTCCAACTGCCCTTTCAACGCTCTACTGTATATGCTCGGACTCTCAGTATAGCCTTGTGGAATGCGTGTGAATGTGAATGATCGTCCTCCTAAAGTGAACGCAAATAAATACCTGCTTTCTTTTTGTACTGGAATGCTGAAGAAGGCGTTTTTCAAATCAATAACGCTAAAGTATTCTGCCGAAGCAGGGATCATTGTCAATATCGTAGTGACATCTGGCACTAACGGGAATTGGGGATCTACTACTTTGTTCAGTGCACGGAGATCAATTATGAAACGGTACGGTACCTCATTACCCCCTTTCTTGTATACAGGAAGAATGGGGATGTTACATACATTACCTGTAATCTCTTCATTCACTCCCAATTTCACCAAATCAGAAACAATACTTTTCAATCCTTTTTCTCCTTCTGCTGAAATTTTATACTGCGGAATGCATGGTAACGTTATACCTTCTCTTAATGTAATTTTTACTGGTTCTATTTTCAAACATCCCACATCATTGTCATTCACGGCCCAAATTCAAGTTGGTACCTTACTCAATTCCCCTGCTAAAGGTTCTGTCACAAATTCAGAAGTCGGCATAGTCCGGGGAGAAATAGTCAAAAATACCCCATCTGGTGTACAATAAATAACTGCGCTTAGTTTTTTCAATAGATTCAATCCTAAAAGATTCTCCCCACAATGCTCTGTTAAAAGAAATGGACAATGTTCAGTAAAAGGCCCTATTGTCACTGCCACTGATTTGGACTTGGGGTTTATTACTGGGGTACCTGCGAACCCTACTGAGATATTCTGTCGCCCTGACAGAGGTATGTCTGGAACCAAGTGATGATCTATCGAGCATCTTTGTGCCCCCGTATCTACGAGGAATCTATGCTCTTCATTCCCGATTTTCATCTCTACGTAGGGTCCTTTCTGATTCACGGGAATCGACACTGGTTCCGACCCCTGTCCTGGGCTGTCGTATTGGGGTAGCAAAACATCATCCGATGTGTAGTCTCCACTGTTATTATAATATGCACCTGTCTGGTTATCAAAAATGTTCCCCCCTCTCCCTCTATTTCCCGTTTGTACAACCTGCTGATTTTGACTTTGTGTAATTTGATTCGAAGCCTGGCCTTGATTCTGTGCACCGTTCCCATGATTATTTTGGTGCTGCTGCATATTATTTCTGTTGTGACCATTTGTTCCCATGTGCCCTCCGTGAGGCCTTCTCTGACTATATCCGCCTCTATTTTGCAAATGCGGACATTGTGCCCGCCATTGTCCTTCCTCTCTGCAGTATGCACATTGATTTAATCCCAAAGGCCCTCCATGCATATTCAAATTTCCCCTACTCTGTGCATTTCCCCTTCACCTGTGGTGTCCTGCTATCTGCTGGAGTAACACCCCTACTATCGTCCGTAGAGCTTCTGTTTTTATTTGCAAAGGATACTCATTACATATCTCATTTATCTCCCCTACCGAAATCCTAGTGCTTGACATCCAACTCATCGTTTCCCGCACACACACCTGCAATCTTTGTCTATCACCTATCTGTCCGGGTGTTGGCAAGGATTTCTGCATATACAGTCTTGACACTCTCTTCCTGCCCCTCTCAATATTCCATCTCCTATTCCCCAGTGTGGCGAGTACTTCAGAATACTCTTCATCCAATTAATTCTTTATTTCAAACAGTCGCTTCACATGCTCTTCTATTTCTTCATCTCTCTCTCTACAACGGTCTAATGCATTCAAATCCAACAATCGTTGCGGTGGTAACTTCCCAATTAACTTTTTCCATTGTCCCGACAAATATTCCCCCATGCATTCCAACAATACCTGTCTTTCGCTGTTTCTTCTGAAGTCATATAGGGACGCTAGCGTGGATACCCCATCATTATCGTCTATATACATTTCCGCCTGTTCTTGCAGCTCACGCTTTCTCTCCTTGCTGATCGCGCTGCGAGTCACTCTCATACATTCATTTTGCTCAATTCCACTCATGGAAGGGGCAGTCGGGACAGTGGCACCCTCTTGATCAGGAGGTGCAGAGGGGGCAGTGAGAGCGGGATACGTCTGCTGGGACTGTG
Organism: Ambystoma mexicanum; assembly: GCF_040938575.1. Classification (NCBI taxonomy): domain Eukaryota; kingdom Metazoa; phylum Chordata; class Amphibia; order Caudata; family Ambystomatidae; genus Ambystoma; species Ambystoma mexicanum. Next base: position 283,264,498 of record NC_090941.1, on the reverse strand, counting down.
GTAATTGCGAAACACTTGTGGCTGGCTAGTGGGCAGTGCAGTGTCTGATGCAGTCTGTGGTTGTGCTGATGTTGGGAGGGGCTGAGCAACGGGAGGGGGTTGAGTGGCAGCTACTTCCGTAGTCTTTTTAGTTTCACTCCTCGGGCCCTATTTTTTTTCAGTTAAGATTCTGTTTATTAATTTGTCCGATGAGTGTAGCTCTCTTTGTGGATATATCTTTTCTATGTTTAATTCATCACGCCGTCTTGTCTTTCTCAAGCTATTACTCCACTCCTTCTCCTCAGCTTTCTCCGTCTTTGACTTATGCCTGCACGCATGTTTCTCTCTACTTCTAAATCGGAGCATTGCTTCCCTCCTCCAGTCCCTAAGGATATCAAGTGCCCCAGGGCGTGCTCTCTTACTTATCAACACTTTTTCCAGGTTATCTATATGTTCCATCTCAAAACTCCCAGCCATCGGCCACTGAAGATTTTCCTTTTTTCTGGTTTGCTTATGCCAAGTTTCACAAAACATTATCGCTCCCATACCATACTTTATGTACATATCATAAGCCGGCGTTCCTCCCGGAGGTGCTTCCTGGCCAGTTTCCAAAGATTGTTCACCGCAGCGGAAAAATCACGCTAAGGTGGACAATACCCCAGGCATGTTTTAACCTTCCCCTTGGCTAATCAAACTTACTCTGGGTGTTTGATTTTGCAAAATCAACTCTGAACCAATATCAGGATCACTTATGAATCGGGGTACGACTCACCTGATTAGTCAATTTGTCTTTTCAAGACACAATTCGTCCGTATACTGACGCAACCAATGACGTTGTGTCTGTGTATCTCGGCTCCGCCTCGTTTCAGGACACTCGCCTCCTTGTTCACTGGCCAGGGGCGTCGATCAGGGATCAGCTGTGTGCAGATCTGCAAAGGAGTCTCTCATCGCTTTCGCAGGGGCGCCCCGAACACCTCTTGATCCCGGCTCGATCGCTCCCTTCCTCGCCGTTCTTACCGCCTTCCTTATTTTGCAACGTACACGATGGAACAAGTGGGGGAGGGTCCCTATTCGGGCGCCATCTTCAAGGGGCCCCTGAGGGACCCTCGGATGTGGAAACAAGGCACAGTCACCACACACGAATAGATACGCCAGACACGAGGTTCCGTTCCCAAAATCTAGGGTTTATTGCAATACAAAGAAGCCCCAGTTGGCCAAGTGGTCCCACGCCCCGCGACGTGTGTCTAACAGACCTCGGGGGACGCAAGAGAGTGTGAAACGTACATCAGTTACATATATACAAACGGAGCATCTTACAATCAGTAATGACACATTTGATGCCGCCCCCAATTCATTTCCCTTTGAATTAGAGGCAATGATTGACCAGTGTGACAAATATGACACCTTAGACCACCATATCTAGTAACGGTTTGCAATCTTCAATTTTACAGACACCATTCTTTATTTGCGAGAACACAGCGTTTCTGTTTTTCATGGGTACGCTGCGCGTAGGAGACTGGCACATACCAGACCTCTCTATCTCTTAGTTTCGATTCTCGCTCTAGAGGTCAGCCCGCTCTCCGGGGCCTCACTGGGCTCAGAAAGGGGGGCCGTAAAGAAGATCATAATTCAACTCTTTAAATGCTAGTTTCGTACATTGCTATTCTTTCAGGAGACTCGCTAGCATTCGTGTACTGATTAAATGCCTTGCTCCCTGTCTTCAAGGATATGTGAGGGAGAGAATCGGGTATTTCTGTCTGGCTCTCCAGTGTAATGTTTCAACATGTTTCTTAGCCTTGGACCATTGAAGCGAAATAATATCTACAGCAAAGCAGTTTTACATGAGGCAAAGTGGCAACATTAGAGAGAGCAGAGAGAGAAAACAAAATGGGGTTTCTGGTCATCTTAAAATGGCTTCACTCTTGTTGAACTAATAGCTACGTAATAACTAATGACTAATGAATATATATTCTTACACTGTAACTGAGGCGGTTGGTCTTCGGCCAAACAATTATCATTCATTTCCGGACCCTCAAGGGGTGTTTGGTTTTTCTGGACTGACACAAGGGTCTGTCTTAGACCGGTCTGCCTTTCGGTCCTGCAACCGGTGGTCTAGCTGCACGACCAGATTTATGAATTCTGCACAGTCTCTGGATGGATCAACCACCTGGGCTAAGATGTCCTTTAATTCGCCTCGTAAGCCTCGATGGAATAACATGGTTCTTTTGTTTTCTGGCCACCTAGCTTCGCAACCAGTCTGTTGAAGGTAGCAATGTACGTTAACAAGTCCTGATTCCCCTGTCGGAGAGACAAGAGTTCATTGTCTACTGCTTGTTCCTGGGTATGGCGAGCAAAAAGTTTTTACATTCCTCTCTGGAACCCCCCGTGTAATAGAGGATCGTCATGGGTTACCAACGGCACCGACCAATCTGCTGCACTACCACTCAGGTATGATAAGACAAAAGCTACCCGAGGAAGCTGTTCTCAGTATCTGCGAGTGTTTATAGATGAAGACTGCAGGTAAGATGCTGCTACTAATGATGTTCCTTTTGTCTCCTTGCAGGTTCTGCTTCTCCGAGGTTCGCGGGAATAGCTGGACACGGTGAGCGTCACATTGCAAGCTGCAAAGTAATGCAAAGCGTGTTGACTTGCTCAGGTGTGGTTTAAATAGCCCCAACAAAATAGTCCAGGTAAAGTAGTCGCTAGGCTACCACACCCAAAACACTAGACCGCGTACTTTGGTTCTTAGGAACCAAGCTATGTGGATGCCTCCATGTTGGCTGACAATACAATAAAGTGGTTCTCAAGCACATTGTTTTTCATAATGTATGAGCCTGGCGCCATAGGCGCCAGGACTGGCCCCATGAGGGCTTTTGAAGAGGATGCCAGGCTCTAGAGGCCCAAGTCCTGACTCCACCTGGCCAATGGGTTTGCCAGAGGGGGTTTTGGGTGAGGGTCATGACAGTTATTCAGTCTTGGCCTATTACGGACAGGTTCTAGTTTCGCTGAGTGATTTCAGTCTGATGCAAAGAACAACAGATACATTTCCAGGCTCATTTTTACCAGTTTGTGGTCACAATCTTTTTTTTTGTAACTTCTTTTTATTGAAATCAGCATATATAACAGATCAATTTTAAAAGGAAAGGAAAACAACATCAACACCCAAATTCTTCCCTTCACCCCTCCCCCCTCCAACGCCGGTCGTAGCACCAATAGGTCCATCAGTCCCGGTAAATCCCCACCAGCCCTTCAGACATGAATGTCCAGCAGCTTTAATCTTTGTGGGCACCATTGCTCCCTAAACTCCCCCCCTCAATTAGTCCAACGTCTCACCCTAATCAGCAGCAAAGCTCCCCAGTTTCCCCTCAGCTGCGTATGTATCCCACTCCAATGAAACAATATCCCACATTTTCCTTAGCCAATCCTGTTCCGTGGGGATCGTTGGGCTCTTCCAATTTTGTGCGATTAGCCCCATTGCTGCCAAGATGAAGACTGTTTTCGCCTTGGGGCTTCCTCTTCTTCCCCCTTCCCCTCCTGCCACTCTCTTTCCCAACAAGATCTCGCTAGGATCCTGCCTATCCCCCAGCCCTAAGGCCTGAGATTGGGCACCAGCAACTTCACGCCAAAAGGGTCTAATACACGGGCAATCCCACCATACATGAGTAGCTGTGCTCACCTCCCCACAGCCTCTCCAACAGTCCCCTGAGGTTGCTGGGTATATCGCATGCAGCCTGGCCGGGGTATAGTGCCAACCAAAAATATACTTATACCATGCTTCCTGTAGTTGGATCGCTTTAGCCACCTTAGGAATTGCCTTCCATAGCCTTTCCCAGTCTTCTCTTTCCATTTCCGCCCCCATCTGCTGTTCCCAAGCTCTCATGTATGGCCATGTGACTACCGGGCCCGGCTCTCTAAAAGTTTGTATAAATCCGAAATCAGACCCCTAGAGCCATCGTGGGTCACGAGGAACCGTTCAAATTGTGTTAGATCACGTGTGGCAGCCCTCCTCACCTCCGCCGACATGACCCAGTGTCTAAGTTGAAAGTATCTGTGCCTCTCCTCCTCATCAACCCCAAATTCCTGCTTACATTCCTCGAAGGTTTTCACCTTACGATTGTGGAACATATCTCTCAGCGTCCTACATCCCCCACCCTCCCATGCCCGGAAAACACCCCTCTCCAGCCCCGGCGTAAAATCCCCATTGTTGAAGATGGGCGTGAAAGGGGATGGAAAAGATGAAACCTCTCGTCTCTCCACAACCCTATCCCGGGTGGCCACCATTCCCTTTGTAATGTCACTCAGATAGATATGTGGTGGTCGCAGTCTCTACGGGAGCCATAATACTTCTCCCAGGTGGTGTTGGGCGACTGCTCTGTCCATTTTTACCCAGTGCTTCTTATATTCGGCCGCAAACCACTCCCTAATCACTCGGAGGAGTGCATCTTCATGATATCAACTAAAATCCGGCAACCCCAAGCCCCCACAACCCCTGGACGCCGTAAGGAGGCACCATGACAAACGCGGCCTCTTGTCTTCCCAAATGAACTCTTTGACCACTCGGTCTAGTTCCCTGAAAAAGCCCGGCGGGACAGACAGAGGAATCGCCTGGAAGAGATAAAGTACACGAGGCAGAATCACCATTTTGACAGCTTCCCTCCTCTCTAGCCAGGAGATCCTAAGGGCACTCCACCACCTCAGATCCCTCTTAACCACCTTTAACAAAGGGGAGTAGTTCGCACCATACCACCCGCCCAGGGAGGGGGTTATCTGAATCCACAAATATCATATCCTGCTCGGGCTCCATTTGAACGGGGAAAGCGCCCTTAGCTCCCTTGCCTCGTTCTCCTCTAAGAACAGATTCATCAACTCAGATTTTTGCCAGTTAACCCGCAAACCCGATACTTCCCAGAATTTGGTCAGCACTTCTATGCTCGCCTTGATGGACTCCTTCGGTTGCGTCAGCATGAGCAACATGTCATCTGCAAATGCTGGCACTTTGTGCTGGCCTCCACCAAATGGTATGCCCCGGATCTAGTCCGATTCCCTTATTGCCAATAAAAGGGGTTCCAAATATATTGCATAGAGCAGGGGGGACAGGGGGCATCCCTGTTTCGTCCCTCGCCGGAGCTTAATTGGGTTTGATGTTTTTCCATTAACCAGGATCCTCGAGCTGGGGTTCTTATAATTTGCCTCGACCATGCTAATGAATTCTGACCCAAGACCCATCCTCTCCATGACTCGGAATAGGCACGACCACTCCACTCGATCAAACGCTTTTTCAGCGACGAACGCTAAGAGGTTTGCCGGAGTGGTCGTCTTCTGTGCTTTCTCGACTACGTGGGTTACCCGCCTAATATTATCAGCAGTCTGCCTCCCTGCCACAAACTCTGTCTGGTCCTGGTGAATCAATGAGGGTAAGTACCTCTCCAGCCTCTTAGCCAATATTTTAGTATAGATTTTCGCCTCTGTGTTTATAAGTGCAATGGGACGATACGACGTGCACCCCTCGGGGTCCTTGCCTGCCTTGTGTATGAGCGTTATTTTTGCCTCCTCCATCGAGGGGGTGATACTGTCTCTAGTCCTAAATGAATTAAATAATTGTGTTAAGTGTGGAACTAAAAGATGAGAGAAAAGTTTATAAAACAACGCTGGGTAGCCATCCAGACCTGAGGCTTTACCAAGGGGGAGAGCCGCTATGGTTGCCCTCACTTTGTCTTCCATGATAGCTTAGCCTAGCTCTATCCCCTAGTCCCTAGACAACCATGGGAGGGGAAGGGCCCCCAGAAACTCCCTCTGTGAACCAGGCAAGGGACATTGTTTATAATATAATTCTTCATAAAACTCTGCCAGCCTCCCTTTTATCTCTTCTGTCCTAGTAAGTCTTTCACCCTCTTTATTCCTCATGGCCACAATGACATTGCATTCCCTATCCCCTCTCAATAGGAGCGCCAGGATTAAGTCAGCCTTATTGGCTTTTGCATAAGATTTCTGTCTGACCCTAAGCATAGCCTCCGCCGCCCTTTTAGTCCTTAAGATCCTCAACTGGCCCTCAGCTGCCCTATACTCCTTGTACATTTTTAGTGGGGTTCTCCCCCGCCCGCACCCTGGCAGCCTCCACTTCACTTTCCAACTGTGCTTTGAGCCTCCTTAGCTGCCTATTTCTCTCCGCTTGTAGAGCGATTAATTCTCCCCTCAAAGTAGCTTTAAAAGCTTCCCACCTGATCTCGAGGCTCGTGTCTACGCTATTATTCCGCTCGAAGGAATCTCGGATCTTACCTTCTATCACCTCCCGCATCACCTGGTCCCTCAGGAGCATCTCAGGAAATTTACAGCCCCACACCCCGGATCTGCGTACCCCAGCCAAAGCTGCATCTGGACCACCTTATGGTCCGCTATCCCCATGGGGCCTACCTCTATTGAGTCCACCCTTCCAACCAAGCTCGCAGACACCCAGATATAATCAATTCTTGATTGAGATCTATGAACATCTGAGAGAAATGTGAACCCCTCCTCTCCTCCCCTTAGCGCCCTCCACACATCTCGCAAGCCTGCTTCCTCCCACCGTTCCCCTTCAACTGAGGCAAGGCTACCGCGCCCCCACCGCCCCCCTCCTGCTGCGTGCGATCACTCCTTCTGTCCCATGCCAGATTGAAATCCCCCATCAATATCACCTGCCCCCTTGTGAAATCCTGTAGGGTTCCCAGAACCTCCCGCAAGAACTGATCTTGGCCCACGTTCGGGCCATACACCGAAGCCATTGTGTAGGGTGTACCCATGTACTCTTCCAGAACCATGATATATCTCCCGTTCTTGTCCCGAAGAGTGTCGGTAACGTGGAAGTCCATTCCCCTCCCAAACGCCAATGACACTCTCCCGTTTTTAGTAGGGCCTGATGCGAACAATATTTGCAGGAAACCCTTCAGCCGCAGGCGACGCTGATCCCTCCGCAGTAAGTGGGTTTCCTGTATCGCCAAAACATCTGGCTTGTGGGATCTGGTGAATTGCTCCAATTTTGACCGCTTAAGAGGGGAGTTCAGCCCCCTAACATTATGTTTTAGCCATTTGAGAACCAAACTGGTATGCAGTGTGCTCCTCGATGTCGGCCCCTGCCCACCCCCCACCGGGTCCATCCTGCCTTCCTTTTGAGCATACCTAGTAAATGCAGCCAAAACATCCCTGGGCCTTGATTGAGACCCTGCGTTGCCCCTGCCTACTCTGTGAACGCGGTCGAGCTCAATCTCCTCCGGGGGCATAATCCCCAAAATCTCTTTGAAGATGGATTGGGCCACTCCTTTTAAGTCTCTATCCTGGACCGATTCAGGAAGCATTTTGATTCTGATGTTGATTCAACGAGATCTATTTTCCATATCCTCCATTTGGATCTCCAGGTTGCGCGTGACTGTGTCGAGCCTCTCAATTGCTTCACCACTGGCCGTCACCTTGTTAGCCAATTCTTACAGGCCTCTCTCCAGAAGATCTGTCGTCTCGCCCTGCTGCCGCAGCTCCTGCTTTATTTACCCCATAGCCGCGTTTAGGTCAGATTCTGTCCTTGAATGTTGGGATCTTTTAGCCTACCAAATTGCCGTTGCACCTTCCGTGAGTTACATGGAGACTCATCAATAACAATGGCAGTGAGAGGAAGGCCTCTCCAACTTGTGGGGGGCACTTACACACATCCAACCCAGGAGATCAGATCCTTAAACAAGCCCCTGGGGCCGGGGACCCAGAGTCTTCTCTTGCTGGCCTGATCCCCTTACAATTCCTCAAGATGGAGCTTCCGAGAGAGACTCCACTGCAGGTGGCCCCTCCCCCACTCGGGTGACATCCTCTCCGCGCCCGGGGGGACTATACCATCCGGCCCCCAAGAAGGTCAGTCCACTGGCCGATGTAGGGCCCTCTTCTGGGCTGCTCCCCCCTCAACTGGGGGCAGGCGCCGACCCGGCAAGGCCCAGCCAGCCGCGGGCCGCCCACCGCTCCCATGCGGGGCCCACCCCGCTGCTCCCCGCAGTGCCGCCTCTGACGCGGGGAGTACCGCGCGGCGCTTCCCCTTCAGGCTATGTCCAAGGCTGCTCCCGCGGCACCCGCTAGACACTCACTATCCGTGCGCCGGGTCTGCCCAAGCTCCGATCTGCCTCCTGGGGAGCCTGGCCGAGCCGTTCTCCAACACTCTGCCTCCTTCGTTCAGTGCAGGCTGGACTGCTCGTGGCCTCTTGGCCGCCCGATCTCGAGGCGGATCGCTCCACCGGCCGCCTCTCAGCCCCTCAGTCCGGGGCGAGCCTCCTCCCGGCGGGCCCTTTCCAGATCGCGACCGCCCTCCGCATGGGTCTCCGCCTCACCTGCGGGAGCTCTGCAACTCCCGCTGCAGTCCCCCCGGCTCCAGTGCCCGCCACCGACAAGCCTCCGCGCTTGCTGAGGGCTCGCAATCTCCTCCGCCCTCAAGGGGAACGCTTCTCCTGTCTCAATGGCAACTCAGAGCCCAAATTTCAGCTCCAAATCTCGCTACAGACACCGGGTGGTGGGCCTCCTCCAGTTTCGGTAGCTGGGAGCTCCGCAGGCACGTCTAACTCCCACGGACAGCCATCTTGAATCCCTAAAAAGACTTTTTACATGAAGACATTTATTTGAGTAATCTAAAGAAGCAGTAATGTGAAATTATCACAGTTTTAATGTAATTTTTGCACAAGTAAACTAAGACCATGTGGGTCTTCCTGACATGTGGTGGACGTGAACGGCAGTAAAAAGGCATTTCTGGAGAAAGCGTAAATGGCACAGATATGAAACTTGATGAAAATATGCCCGACACCGTTAAGCGTATATGTAGCTATTTGTAGAATTTTTGATAAAATGTTTTCCATGAGAAATTGCAAAAGAGTGCCAAATGTGCGAAGCACCATCGCACAGACTGGGCGTTTGAACCAGCATATTCCTTATGAAATTGTGAAATATGGTATTTGCCTATCTGATTTTTATAATGATGACATTTGTAAATATAAGGGTTTTGTTCCATAACTTATTTTGGTAAAAGTAACTGGTGAAACAAAGCCAGTCATAAACACCCACAATTAAACTAATGTCACTTCCTTGGAACCAATACACCCGCAGGGAGGAGGGGACACCCATGGCCTGACCTATCCCCTCCAAGGGGTATGTCAGATTACTTCCACCCACATTGTAAAGATCCTCTGATATCATCCTGCCTATATAAGAAGGAGGCATAGGCAGATTCAGGACACATTCAACATTTAAGACTCCATATTAAAAAATCCAGACATTCAAAATTCACCCTGCAAGACTCCAAGACTCAAGAACAGATGCAGAGGGAGCTGATCCAGATCCAGGCAGAACCACTGATCCAGAACCACCTATCCTGATCTAGCTCCAGGCAGAACCACCCATTTAGGTCCAGACAGAACCACTAATCCAGGGAGAAAAGAGGAGAGGCCGCTGATCCCCTTTAGGAGAATCCAGAGACTAGACCCCTTTTGCCCATCTGTTCCCAAAAAGGAGAGCCCAGCCGCTGCCCAGTGACCAGACCCTGGCCTCGCTGCCCAGAGACCTGGCTAAGCTGTCCCAATAACCCAAATAGAGTGCATTTTGTAAGTATTACCCTCCCCAGTGCCAAAAACTGCATACACCGCTCTGTTATCTTGCATTCTGTCTAAATCCTATAAAAACCCTATAAGAAACCCTAGTAATTTCCCCAAATTGTCAGCATTCTCTGTTTATCCTGTCCTTAGAAAAATCAGTGTTAGTCTCCATATGTTAGTGTAACTCTTTTCAAATGAATTCACCAATCTGTGTAATTCCTCAGTACCATATTTAGATGAAGTAATTAATTCCCATATAAAGAGGAATGCAGGCAAATTGGTTAACATTGCAAATTAACCTCCTTGCGTGCAGTGTCTTTCTTTAACAATCTAGTCACTAAAATTCAGTCTCAGTAGAACGGATAATTTCTGTTAACAAAACCGAGTTTGCCCGTGAAATTGTTTCCTTTTAAAACCCGATTTACCTTTCCTATAAAGAATCCCATACTGTCATCCCATAAAAAGCCATCCTTTCACTTTAGTATCTTACCCGTTATGTGCCTTGGTATCCCATCAGAAAAAACTATTTTCGATTTGACTGTTAAACCCATTTCCTTAGCTGTTTGCTTGTTTAAATCTGTGAAAAAAGAAGAAATTGCAATTCTGCCACGTGTGATTTTTGCTGCCTTGCTTTCCTTCCCAAAGTCGATTTTCTTACCTGTATTCCTGTTGTTGTAGTTCCCTGCCCTGTTGCTTGCAAGCTTTATTACCTTTTAGTACAGCCACACAAATTCCTGACTACCGCACAAGTAAACTGACCTCTAATTATCCTGTGATTTCCGAGTGCCATTTTGCCAATTTTTTAAGGGTTTTTCATTTTGTTTTTGGCGTCCTGTTCTGGGGTGGTAGGTTGAATTTCCAAACTGATTTTTCCCTCTTATTTGTGACTCCTTGCCACTCCTTTCCAGCCACACAAACCATAGCCAGCAGGTGTTTAGGGGATTGTTGCAGGGGGAGTGCCTAACAGTTGTGCTATCCATAAAATGTAAAAACAGTGATTTTGCTTCTACATGCATTTAAACTCATGTTTCAAAGGTCAGTAAATTATATTAAGTGTATCATAACATTTTACTGTATATTATCACCACACTGGTGATTGCTGCCCAACCTTTGATTTGTTTGATTTTGAAAATAAATAAATATTGTATTATTACACACCGTTCATGGTCCATTGTGGCATAGGGTGTTTGTCAAGGGCGGTGGGGAGGCGGGGGGACCGGTTGGGTCCCTTCTCAAAGCAGAATCCGAAATAAATAAAATTAACAAGTTTTTATTGTGCGCCACATCCCTTGCCAGTGGAAAGAGTCCTGGTTGGAGTGTGCAGTGTCTTTAAATCGTTACAAGTCCCTTCCATATTCTCTGGTGTGATAGGCTTCAACGTAAAGCTTTCCTGAGTATTCTGTGAGAAGGCTAGTCTTGCAGGGCTTATTTGGTACAGCTTTGTCGCTTGAAAGGTTCTAATTACCTCCCTAGTTTTTGCTATTTTATGCAAAATGGCCTCCTGTATTTTTTCACAGTCTTCCTGTGAGGGCTGGAAAGGTGGAGTCAGGGCTTTAGGGTTTTCCACTGACTTTAGGATCTCAAAAGGTTTGGCTTGTCGAATTAGATGCAGAAGCAATCTGATTGTTTTTTAAAAAATTATTTGCTTCTATAATTCTTTCTTTGTAGAGTTTCTCTGTGTCCTTCCATTTCTCCCGGTTGTGCTTTGAGGGTTTCTTTAGCTAGTTACTTTCCCTTCTTCTTTTTTCTCGTTTTAGCAGTGACATCTCAGTGTTAAACCATGTTTGATGGCCTTTATTTGCCTGTCCCTGACTAGCTTGTTCTTTATGGGGCACAACTGGTCTAGTAGCTCCTAGACCTATGAATTGTAGGTGTGGACGTCTGCGGTCTCAATGAGGATTTTGTTTAGGCAGTATTCTAATTGCGCTGTAGTGATATTCTTAAAATTTCTACTCTGAATCTTTTTATGCTCGTTTTTATGCTCGTTACTCCTTTTGGGCAGGGCTTTGGGTGTTCTCTTTGAAGTGGTCGGACCAGATACATGGATTGGTTTCTTCCATTCAAGGTCTCAAGATTACATGTGACCACCCAGTCTAGTTAATTGCTGTTAGCAGTGGTAGGCTCTGTGTTGATCTGTCACACGCCTGCCCACCTGGCGCTTGTGGACTCTATTGCCCTACCGCTGCCATTAAATGTGCCCATCACGTTCTGGCCCACGTTGCTTTAGCGGTCTAATGTTCCGCCTGTCATGGCCGCCTTCCCAGCCTACTTAGCAGCTTTGCTTCAGCCGGCTCTTTGCTTTGGCTTCTTGAGTTAACGCTAGTGTTCCCCACTTTGCTCTGTGCTTGCTTCGTGCCTCTGTCCTCTGTTTGTTGTCCATGTTTCTGGAGTCCCACGCCATTCTATTCTTTCCTTTTTTATGGAACTCCTCCGTACCTCTGTTTCTTCTTTTTGGCGGCGTTCGCGCTCTGCCTTCTTTTCGTCACTCGCAGTTCATTCTTTGTTTCCTTTGTATACTCAAACCCGCCTTTCCTGCTTTTCGGCTTCTACCGTTTCCCTCCGCATTTGCCTTTCTTTCTCTTCGCACTTCCTGTCCTGCGCTTGCCGCTCTCCTCAGGAGCCTGCCTAATTTTGCTCCTCTTGACTCATCTCTCTGGGTCTTCCGAGTTCCTACCAATCCCTCCGCTGCAGTTACCCTGCTCTGCCCCTTCTGCTGTTGCCATCTTCGCTCTCCAGGCATCCTTATAGCTGACTTGTTTTTCAATTGTCACGTCTCTGTGGGGTTACTCTGCAGCTCCAGTGCCATCGACCTTCAGAGTTCTTCCTTCTGTTGCTAACCTTGTGGACTTTTTAACCTCACAACCTACCTTCCATACCAAAACCGCGTTATTGGACTACGTACTGCAAATAGCAAGGACCATCTTATTACAGAGGTTTATTCCGGTCAAGTGGCACAGGGAGTAGAGCGCTCGCTTTGACATCCGTGCAGAGCCTGCTGACGCAGGTTCGAATCCCGGCAGAGCCAAACTCAGCCTTTCATCCTTCCGAGGTCGATAATGAGCACCACACACCGTGGGTAATAATAAGCAGCGCTCAAATACCTGAGGGTTCGTAGCGCTATATAAATGCTAAATTATTATTATTATTATTCCGCCGTCTAGCTTTTTTCTCTGCCCTGGCTTCCCCGGGAAGGGGTCCGTTGCCGGTCTTGTGCATCTAGACGGCATAGTGGCTTTGACTCGGGGAAGACTGCATTTCTTCCAAAAAAAGGAATACCCACAAGAAGAAAGGCAAGAATCCCCCGAGCAGTTCAGAAGACACAGGTGAGGAGGAACGGGTTTTGTATGAACTGAGTGACAGCCAAGGGGTTTCTGACATGATCACCTTGAAACCAATGTTGTTAAATGCTTTTTCTAGCTTAATTGCCTCCTTATCTTTGCTGTCTCCTATCCATCTGTTGAAATCCCCCATCAGTAATGTGGCGATATTTGGGCCCATGAGGTTATTTACCTGTTGGGTAATTTCCTTGTTAAAGTGTGACGTCAGAGAAGGGGGTTGGTAAACTGCCAAAACCTTGATGCAGTTATTTTTGGACGGGTATGTATTAAATGTAGGATTTCACAACCCTGGCATTGTATGGTGGAAGGGAACATATGAAAATCATTCCTAACTATAAAAAAAATAGTCTTTAGCCGCCCCTCTGCGAAAACGAACACGGCCCATTGACCTGTTCTTTGGGAAGATACCCACTCGAGAGTCTGCAGCCATACTTTAGCTTACTGTACCTTTCACAGATGGGAAATATCCATTTGCATATCAGTCTTTGTCCCACCCACATGGGCAGTCCAGCACCGAAATGCTATGGAAATTCCCTTCTGAACAAGAGTACCAACAGCAACCCCATACACGTGTTTCAGCTTTGTTGGGCCTCATCAGTGAGGTGGAGCTGTGCCTCTCTGAGCACGGTGTGCAAGGGGACCACGTCTGGATGACCCTAGAAAACCTAGGCTGACTAAACCTAAATCCCTTAAATAATCAGAAAATAGTTCATAGGCGCCCCAATTCAAGAACGAACACGGCCCATTGACCTGTTCTTTGGGAAGGTACCCACTCGAGAGTCCGCAGCCACACCTTAGCTCACTGCACCTTTCACAGATGAGAAATATCCATTTACATATCAGTCTTTGTCCCACCCACAGTACCAACAACAACCCCTTAAACGTGTTTCATCCTTGTTGGGCCTCATCAGTGAGGTGGAGCTGTGCTTCTCTGAGCACATTGAGCAAGGGGTCCTCGTCTGGATGACCCTAGGAAACTTAGGGTGACTAAACCTAAGTCCCTTAAATAATCAAAAAATAGTCCATAGGCACACCTCTGCGAGAACGAACACTGCCCATTGACCTGTTCTTTGGGAAGGTACCACTCGAGAGTCCGCAGCCACGCTTTGGCTCACTTTACCTTTCACAGATGGGAAATACCCATTTGCATATTAGTCTTTGTCCCACCCACATGTGCACCCCAGCACCGAAATGCTATGGCAATTCCTTTCTGAACAAGAGTACAGACAGCAATTCCATATATGTGTGTCAGCCTGTTGTTGGGCCTCATCAGTGAGGTGGAGCTATGCCTCTCTGAGCACAGTGAGCAAGAGGTCCACGTCGGGATGAACCTAGGAAATTTAGGGTGACTAAACCGAAGTCTCTTAAATAATCAAAAAATAGTCCATATTCCCAAGATGGCCCCAACGAGTGAAAACGCACTCCAAGGAGCTCCCGGCCAGACGATAATAAAGGCGTACAAATTAAGCATAAAGGTGCGAGGAGAGCAGCTCTGGAATTGAGGAGGGGTGACAGAACAGCGTGAAGCCCCCCCTAGACTCCCAGCGAGGCGGAAAGCACATGTCCTTTCTGCGACCCTTTGACTCCCACCTCACCCCTTGTTTCCACACTCTCTTCACCTGAGCTGTTTGAGTCGAAGCTTTCGGAGGACAGGTTTCGTCTGGCGAGGTAGTCTTTCTCCTTTTTAGATGATAAGTGCCTGTCACAGAGGGAAGTCACAGTGAATGCTGATGGAACAGCAAGCCTGCGGCTCCCTTTCCGGGAACAAGCTGAAAAACAAGGGAAAAAGCCAAGCGGCAGAAAAAACCCTTATTTGGCACCGCGATGCACTCTGTCCGACTCCAAGTAGGAACTTCCGAAGAGGTATTGCAGATGGAGAGGAAGACTGTAGCAGGAAGAGGCCCAGACCACTTGGCGAGGAGGATCTGCAGCAAACGTTAAGCAGGTAGGTGTGGTTGGAATCCAGTGCTACCAGGCTGAACACAAGAAGCATGAGCCACAGGTAAGTGGAAGGAAAAGAAAGGGTGAAAAACCTGGAACTCCGGCAGGAGTAGGAACCTGGAAAAGGAGAGGCAGGGAAGAAAACAGAGAGGGAACCGGGCTCAGGGTCTTGGAGGAAGTAGACGCGAGCCGGGCGAAAGGCCGGGGGGAAAAACAGATAAGAGGCAGCAAAGTAGTAGAGCGAAGGAAACTTCGTACTGAGGACGAAGACAGTAGGAGGCAAGAAAGCACTTGTGTTCCGAGCGGAGAGTCAGCAGCAAGCGTAAACCCGGAAGCTGGGAAAACAATCCAGTGGGGGTTGCAACAAATACTCCCGGCGGGCTCTGCGCTGAGAAAACTGAAAACGGCAGCTAGAGCTGCGAAAATATAGCAAGGATTACCAACCTCTAAACCCATACCGCAAGCGTCAACGCAGAAGTATCCGCCAGTCTCGGCGGCGGCAGATGACAGTAGAGAACGGAAGCAGAACACAAACGAAGCATCTGCAGGCTATTCCAAGGCTACAGAGACCTCGCTGGAGCGGTACGCCGACCTCCACACCCGGCGGAGCCTGGAGAGCAAACGCCCGCCGGAAGGTAGCTTAAGGCTGACGACCCGACAGAGGGCCAGCCCCCTAGACATCAGGTGGAAGAACTACAGTGCAGCATCGGAGGCTGGGTAACCCGACCACGATCATACGTGGCGAGACAGAGAGAAGAGATGCATGGCTGAGCAGACCGACAGGAGACGTGGCACAGCAGGGTAGCCCAACAAAGAGAGACCAGTACGCCCGAAGATTAGGAGTGAGGTACGCACCGTCAGCAGCCCAGGGCCCGGAGCGGGCACTGCAGCAGGAACTTAGACCAGAAGTCACAACACCACAGCAGCAAACCGCTCCGGAGTGGGATGAGGAATGGCACACCCCAGTCGGATGACAGTGCAGAGGCATCCGGAGTTAGAAGCGCTTCGCCCCGGGAACTGCTGGTGAGCGTGGGCCCTCTTCAGAGCTGACACACACGCGCACTCATGGTGGCAGGCGGGAGAACACACCATCTTCACCGTAACAGGACAACAGGGAGACCACCTCATAATGGGAATTCGGGAGCCACTGGTGAGCAGGGGCCCTCATAAGAGCGGATACACAAGCACACGCACGGAGGCAGGCGACAGAACACACTGCCGCCACTGGAACAGGGCAACAGGTAGACCGCCTCATAACGGGAAGCCGATTAAGACGCCACCCGCACCTTACCAAGTAGAGACCATCCAAGAACAAGGGCCCCCCAGCACGAGCATGGGCCCTGGCCAGGACAAGACAAGACCTCAGAACGTGGGGTGGAGGAGGAGGGGTGGAAGTCACCAGAACCCTGGGAGCACTCGAGAAGGGACTATGAAGCAAGTTGCGGGAGGACAAAGGGCTTTAGGCTTGGCGTGAGACAGGTCAGAGATAGCCCGAAGTACCGCCAAGAACCGACAGCAAACACGCACACAGAGGCGGGGGAACGGCACACGACCCCAAACTCCACAGGCACCTTCAACGGAACAGTGAGGAGGCTGACACACAATGGAAGAAAGGGACAGAAAGGCGACAGCGTGCTCACGCAGCCGGGACTTAAAGTAAGTGAAGGGCCATCATATATGGGCCCAGAGTGCAGGTGGAGAAAGGCAGGACCTCCTAGAGGGGAGTGGTGCATGAGGGTCAGAACAGGCTACCCCTGGGGCAGAAGAGACAAAGCCCAAAAGACACACGAAGAGGCCCCACAAAGCCGAGAGTACTCAGAAATGCCCCCAGAGACACGACAGGCAAAGGCAACGAGAGGAGCCAAAACAGAAAAACATCAGAGGAATCTAATAATACACAGGAGCACCGACAGAGAAAGAGCCGTGGAAGGGAGGAGCACAGGACAGGCTGACCACAGCAGAGCGAGGAATCAGAAGGGGAGACACGGACAACAGCATAGCAGCGGGGATCCCACCTGCAGATGCCAGGCCCAAAAGGCAGACAGGGTCACGGTCTGCTGCTCCCCAAGAAAAGCAATAGAAGGGGCCAACTGGAGACACTCTGGCAGAAAGCGGAGGGTGGACGAGAAGACCCCTGCCAGGCGAGCCGAGACGAAGGGGACGCAGTCGGGTCCAAGACAATGGCCTTAAGCAAGGAAGACCTTCAAAAGTGCCTACACAGGATGGAGGAAAGATTGACAACTTCCTTCCAGCAACAACTCAGAAACCTAAAAGAAGACCTAAAGGATTTGCTGAAGGAAATCAGGGAGGACATTAACTCACTGGGCAGCAGGCTGGAGGAGACAGAACATGGCCTGTCGGACATGGAAAAGGAGGTCCGGCAGAACTCTGTCTTATTGGGAGTGGGTGAGTGAGGCGAGGACGGGGAAAGGGAGTGGAGAGGGGATGGGGAAGAGGAACCACAATCTGAAGGCAATATGAAAAACTGCAGAAGCTTAAATCAGGGCTGTTGAAAGGAGAGATGGACTAAGGTAACTGGATAATGACAGGTCCCTTGCGAATATACTCCCATAATGTGCGAGGCCTGAATACCCCGGTCAAACAGAGGAAGGTGTCGACACAACTAAGAAGACATGACGCAGATATATTCCTCTTCCAGGAAACACACATTAAGAAAGAGGATAAACATAAAATAAAGATGCAGAACTACACACAAATATATCAGGCTAATGCTAGCAATAAAACAGCAGGAGTGATGTTGGGATTTAGAGACACACTGGGCGCCAAAGTAGGCGATACACTTACGGACCGCAAGGGGAGATATGTCTTTGTAAAGATTCAGTTAGGGGGGAGAGAGCTCACCATTGTTACTATTTATGCACCAAATGTCAGGCAAGACCCCTTTTTATACCAAGTCATGGGGAAGATGGAGTGGTTTGCAAAGGGGGAAATCCTACTCACAGGGGACTTTAACATGACATGGGTTCTGATACGAGATAGGAGCGGATAGAACACGCTGAAAAGTATACATCCTTCACGGGCACTATGAGATAGAATAGATGGCTTAGTCCTGAAAGATCTGTGGAGGGCAAAAAAAGGTTCGGAAGCAGGGTTCACATTCTTCTTGCATGTACATTGAACATACTCTAGAATAGACCTAGAATGGGGGACCCCTTGGATGCTCGGCACATTACAGAATATAGACTTAGGTCCGATCTCATTGTCAGACCATGCCGCAATGATAATACAGTTAGGAAATGTGAAGCCACGTAACCCCCTCTGGTCATGGAGGCTTCCGGGGGATCTCCTGAGAGATCCGGCGATACGAGATATGGTGAGGGGGAAAATTGGGGAATACTTTGTATTAAATGCCACAGGAGAGACATGCCACAGGAGAGACGCCACTTAGGAGTGTGTGGGATGCCTTTAAAGTGGTATTGAGAGAAGGTATTATCGCACTGAAAGCCGAAAGGCGCAAAGAAAGAGACAGACTAGAAAAAGATTTGGGCGAAGCACTTATCCAGGCTCAAAACCTCTTAACGGACCAGAAAACCAGGGAGAACTATAACAAAGTAAAAGAAGCACAAAGGCAGCTGTGGCTACTAAACACGGCAAAGGCAGAGAAGCACTGCTAGGGTTTAAACAGCAATATTATGTCATAGCCAATAAGGCTGACAAAATGCTGGCCATGCTCCTGAAACAACAGAACGGTCGCAGACATGTGATCGGCATCCAAAAGGTAGATGGGAATGTGATGACCGAAACCGAAGGGATAACCCGGGCCTTTACAGCATACTATAGAGAACTATATTCCACTGAGAACCCAGGTATAACACAAATACAGGCCTACCTAAAGGGAATAAGGTTGAATAAAATCAAGGAAGAAGAGAAAGAGGGGTTGGATTGGGAAATTACAGAGGAGGAAGTGGAGAGGGCAATAAAAAAGATGCTGAGCAACAAAGCCCCAGGGCCAGATGGCTACAGCGCAAGCTTTTACAAGATCTATTGCAAGGAGTTAAAAGGGATCCTAACTAAAGTATTCAACACCTTCAGGGAGGACGGTGGAGTAACAGGTTCTATGACAGAGGCTAAAGTGGTCCTATTTGCGAAACCAAACAAAGACCCCACCTGTTGCAGTTCCTATAGGCCGATCGCACTGTTAAATACAGACGTTAAAATATACACACGGATCCTGGCGGATAGATTGAAAGAGGTACTCCCGGGGATCATAGAACAAGACTAATCTGGATTCATTAAGGGAAGTCAAACCTGGGACAACACGGGGAGGGTAGCCCATTGCTGGAGAAGCTGAACATTAAGCAGATACTAGCCACTCTAGTATCTCTGGACGCTGAGAAAGCTTTTGACAGGGTAAAGTGGCCCTATCTGTTTCAGACTATGGAATTAATGGGCTTCGGAGGTAGATTCATGCAAATGGTTAGGGCAAGCTATGACAACCCTCAGATCCCCCTCGAGGTGAACAATCATATCTCGGCGGCTGTCAAGGTGGAACGTGGGACGAGACAGGGATGCCGCCTGTCCCCTCACCTATACACCATATACTTGGAACCGCTCCTAGCTGTAATAAGACAAAACCAGCCCATCCAAGGTGTCCCGTTCAGGGGGAAAAATCCATAAAACAGCTATGTACGGAGACAGCATGCTACTGACACTAGTGGACACGGAAAACTCTATTCCTGCACTGGTCATTACTCTAACAGAACAGGAAAGGTTGTCTGGGCTGAAAATTAATATGGGGAAGTCTGAGATGCTTGAGGTGGGACTCTCGAAAGGGGAGGCAGACCGAGTTAGAAATATCTCCCCATTTAGGCCAGTGAAAGGCCACCTAGTCTACCTGGGTATAAAGCTGATGAACACGGTAGAAGCTTTATAGGGCGAATTTCCTGGAAATGATCAAACAGACGTAGGCGGATTTCGCAAAATGGTCCCCGATGAATATCTCCGGGTTGGGAAGAGTAAATACAGTGAAAATGGTGACCCTCCCAAGGATTCTTTACAGGTTCCACACCCTCCCCATAGTGATTCCAAATACATGTTTCGCTGCATTAAATAAGCTGATCTCTAAATTTATTTGGCTGAATAAACGTCCGAGAGTGTCCATGGACTTGATGAAGTCCCCCAGACACAGAGGTGGGCTGGGGCTCTCAAACATATGTCAATACTATGAGGCGGTCCAGCTCAGAGTAGTCAGGGAATGGTTCTCGGACTGCATGGACACAATTTGGACCTGAAAGGATAGGGCGATGGCCGGGATGCCCCTATTGGGCCTATTGTGGCTGCGAGGGAATGAGAGACCACCAACGGCTAGGCTCAGTAGAATCAACACACAACCTGTGACATCTGGGACAGGAGGATTACGAAAGCTCCCTTCACCCCAACGTTCAATAACCCAGAATTCGCCCCAGGCATGGTACAGGGAACGTTTAAAAGCTGGAAAGAAAAGTGGTACGTTAAGATTAGCGATATGATGGGGGAAGAGAGGGTAATATCCTTTGTAGAATGTAAGGAACAAGGGGGAATAGGGGACGGGGAGAGATTCAAATATATCCAATTGAGACATTGATTATGCCAGAAAGGTACCTATCAAGCCGCAACCAGACCACTGACACTCTTTGAGAAATATATTACTTCCCACGCGGGGGACAAGCACCTAGTCGCAGACATATATAAAATACTACAGGAATGTACAACTCCAACACGATCACCATACCAGGAAGCATGTGTCATGATGCCCGCTCCTGGGGAGCCGGTTCAAGCCCGGCGTCCCCGAAAGCGGACATCCAGTCCCCAAGGAAGGACACAGCAACCCCATATAGGGGCCCTTTGGACAGTGTCCTGGCGCCAGGCTCATAAAAGACATCAGTCCTGGCGCCATAGGTGCCAGGCTCATTATGGGAATGCTTGGGTGCACTTACCTGATGCAGACCAGGCTGCAGGATCCCGGCCTCCTTGAGGCCTGAAAGGAACTACTTTACCTGTGGGACTAATTTACCATCCGGGCGTGGTCGGGGAAGGATACATACCTGATTGGAGGAAGGATACATACCTGGAACTTCTTCCAAGGCTATTTAAACCCCACCCGAACAGCCACACGTGCTTCGCGTTGTTCTGCATCTAGCAGCTGGGCGCTCACCGTGTCTGCTCCCGCATCCTGACTTCTGCCACGCCTGCCAGCATCCTGGATCACCTGCAAAGGAAGAGAAGAAGAGAACAGAAGAAGGAAAAGTCCTTACCTGCTAAATCCGCATCCCGGAGACATCTCGCCGACAATCCTGAAAAGGAAGACTTTAATTTAAAAGCTCATTGCGTCGATCGCTGCAGCGCCGCATTCCACTCACCCTCACAGGGCGCCTCCATGTTCAGCAGCGATCATCCGGATTCGCAGTCACGCCCCAGCGCCTAGGGAGAAAAATACCAGAACAAAAGGTGAGAGAGAGAAGGGAATAAGGAAAGCTAAATCTCCATGTTAAGACTTACCTGTTGATTCATTCCCTCTTCAATTCGGGTCAGCGCCGCATCCTGGCATTTCCGGACCCCGGCCCTTAAGGGGAAAAAGAGACATCAGCGTTAATGAGCGAATGAAAAGACATTACCAAAAAACGCTCATTAAAGACTTACCTGATTTCTACAAGGATTTCACCTCTCATCTCGGGTCGGTCCCCGGCATTCCGTACCCCGGCCCCTATGGGGAAAAAGACACTAGCATTAGTACATTAATGCATGGACACAAGGGGAACCTCTTATCAAAAAACTTACCTGGAAGCCAAGCAAGTTTGGTTCTCACCAATCCGAAAATCCAGTGAAGTAACTGGATATCAACGCGCCCGTGCATCAGAAGCAGGATGGGGAGCTCGTCCTTCCAGACCCTAAGGTGAGACGCTACGAGAAATCACAGAAGGGTTTCAAGGAGGGTGAGAGGGGAAAGTGGGAGGCCGATTGCATTACCCCGCAGACAGTTAATCCCCTATTTTCGCCTACAGAAGGATACTTCTGCGAGCCAGACAAGCCAGATTTGGGGGCCCGGTCCAGTCCGTCTTCCGAACCCTGCGCATCGCCTTAGAAGAGGTCACAGCAGCGCGAACCAGGCCAGCGCCTCCGTGGGAGTCAGGTGAGCGTAACGGCATGGGAAGGCATACTGGATGGGGAAATAACCACAGAGCACTGGGAAGAACTGTGGAGAAACATCCCAAAGCTGACTAGGTCACTGCACCTCCGAGAGGCCTGGTACAAAATAATGGTGCAGTGGCATTATACCCCCCAGCAAACTGCACAGGATGTTTAGCTCAACATCAGAAGAATGTTGGAGAGGATGTAAAGGAGTCGGCGACTGGGCACACATTTGGCGGGAATGTACTAAGATAAAAGGGTACTGGGAGGAGATTCTTAGAAGCTTAAAAAATATTGTCCCAGAGGCATTACCGCTCACACTACGGGAGATCATGAGCGGCCTGTTGGGACCAGAACTGCACATAATCACAAGGTCACAGAAGAGAGCGCTGATATCAGCTCTAATAGCCACCTGGATGGTGATAGCCAAAGACTGGAAGCAAACTACACCACATGGGACATAGTGGCGAAGGAATGGATCACCTAGAAGGCCCAAGGAGACGCAGGAATGTGGGGAAATGCTACACTTTCTAAAGAGTGATTTTGTTCAACAATGGTGCACGCAGAACATTCAAGTACTAGATATATACTGTTAAACATGTAAAGGTGAAAAGCATGGCAGCAAGGCCATGGTACCTGAAAGAAGGGAAAGGAAGATATGGTTCCTCATGTGGGGGGGCAGAAGAGAGAGGGGGCGGGGGAGACTGTTATACTTGTTTATGAAATGGCAATAGAAATACAGTTAAAAAAAAAAACAATAGTCCATGGGCACCCCTCTGCGAGAACGAACACAGCCCATTGACCTGTTCTTTGGGAAGGTACCCACTCGAGAGTCCGCAGCCACACTTCAGCTTGCTGTACCTTTCACAGATGGGAAATATCCATTTGAATATTAAGAAATGCCAATATAAATATACAATAGTCAGATTCGAAGATGGCCGCCGTGGTGAGGAGTCGCATTTGAGCTGCGCTCCGCCCAGACCGCCACACAATTTAGCACGGATTTAGAAGCATAAGTGGCCAGAACTGGCGGATCGCCCTTGCAGCAACGAAGACTTCCCCCCCAGGGCGGTTTCGGTGCCCAACTGAACGGTGGTTTGCTGTTAAACGGCACCGGGGAGACACCGCGAGCAGCCCCTCCCCCACAGCGGAACTCTGAGGCGGGCAACGGAGGAGTAGAGAGGGCGAGGATAAACTCAGGCCCGTGGCAGGAGTGGAAGGACCCGGGCCCCCCCGCTACGTAGAACCAGAGCCCTCACATTCCGGGAACAGCGAGGGGACCGGAGAAGGAACAAGCCCCCATCCTCTCACCCGCCGGTGGCCGCTGGTGAACGGCGCCGGCGGACGAGGAACACAGGCGGCAGGAGGAGGGGCGCGGGATCGCCGGAGAAGGAGGCGGCGGCATATGAGGGCCCACACAGGAGGAAGGCTGCGGGCAGCGGAGAGAGACTCTCGAAGACATCAGTACGTGGGGCGGACCGCTCGGATCCCTGAGCGGGGGCCACCCTGTGACCTCCACGGCTCTGCAGGTCCCGCACGGAAGAGGTGAGTCCAGATGGGTGGGACTCTGGTGCCGGCATCTCACTAGAGGAGGAAGAAGGAGAACGGGAGGGGGCGAAGCAAACCCCCCCGGCGAGACCCAGCGCACCCTAAAGTCACGGGGACACCCCGGGGGGCGACCCATATATGGACTTCGAAAAAAAAATAGAAAATAAATAAAGCAAGGGGTTCGAGTCCAAAGAAACACTGCAACGCTCACCAAAACGGGCCAGATACCTGCATAAAGCCCACCAAGGGAGAGGGGTGGAATTGGACACACGAGTGAAGGAGACAGAGAGGGGGCTTCCTCCCCCTCTCCCCCCGACGCAGCACACTGCAATGCTGGTCAACCCATCCCAATAACGCAATTAGCAGGGAAAGACTCAAATGAAGAGGGGACCCCCCCCCCAAACGCACAAAACAACAGCAAGCACAGAGGACCCCGAACCAGGGTCAAAAGTGAACAAAAAGGGAGACGGGGGAACACGCAGGAACACCCCAACTAACATAGACGCAAAACGCACAGGGGAGACAAGGCTGCTCCCGAAAGGCCAGAAATTACTACCCCTGACTCATTAGGGGATAGGAAAGCGAACTTAGCCCAGAAGGAGCAAATCAGCGGAGGGTCAAATAGGTAACCCCAGGACTGTAGGAGGAACCTATAAACCCAGGAACGTCCCAGAAAGGCATTATAATAGGTCGAAAGGCATTATAATAGGTCAAGAGACAAGGGGAAAGGCAACGCCACGCAACAAACGCCACAACCCTCTAAACAAGACGCAAATATTCTACAAATGTGGTCGAATGAAGGGACGACACAAAATAGAAACAAATCACACGGGGACTCCCAAAGGGAGGGGGACTCGCCCGCCCACCACCAACAGCCACCCACGAGACAAGACATGCAGACATGGTTCCAGGACCTGCAAGAAAAATTCATGTCCACGGTGCAGGAACAATTCGGCACGATGAAGGACGACATGAAGCAGGCGGTGCAGGACATGAAAATAGACATGGCCAAACTAGAGGAGAGAACGGATATAATGGAGAGATCAATCCAACAGGTCGAGGAAGAAGCAATACAACTCCGTGAAACTCAGGAACACCTAGTGAGACTTACCCACAACCTGGAAATACAACGTGAAGACCTAGAAAACCGCTCTAGACGGTCCAACATTCGCATCAAAAATATGGCAGAGACCGTCCTAGACAAAGACTTGAAGCTCGCAGTGAAGGTAGTCTTCAGAGATGTCCTAGGCGCTCAGGTGACAGAGGAAATTGGGATAGACAGAGTCCACAGGGTAGGGCCGAAAAAGTCAGGAGCACCGGGAGAAAGACCAAGGGATGTCCTGGCGGCTTTATCTTCATACCCACAGAAAGAACAAATATTGAGGAGGGCAAGAGAAATGGAGCACATCAGAATGAATGGGCAAGATATACAGCTTTATCAGGACCTAGCTCTGGTGACACTACAAAAAAGGAGAGCCATGGCCCCTCTAGTCAAGGCGCTGGTAGCAAAACAAATCCGCTACAAATGGACCTTCCCTTTTGGGCTGATATTCACTTGGGAAGGGAAACAGAGAAGAGCTACCACATGGGAAGAAGGCCTTAGCATGATGGGTCTACAGGAAGAGGAGGTGGATTCGGAGTAAGCCAAATCAAGGGGAGAACAATCGAGAAAGCCGAGAGGCTGGGAAACGGTCAAACAGAGAAGAACAAACCCAGGAAGAGAGAATCGTAGGAAATAACTGACGGAAATGAGATGAAAAGAACACTGATAGCTAGAATAAGGTAGAATAAGGTGAAATACTAACTCTTGGCTCACTAAGAGGGTGAGCGGGGAGAGAAGAGTAGCCACTTACTAAATAGTGATGGCGGTCTGGGGTGGACCCACGGGCTTGGAATCGGGTAGGAGAGGACGGAAATGTGGGGTTTAGGATTCCCTACAAACTCGACCCCCGAGGTTAAGATGGGCAGGGAGCAATGGGTGCAACGCCCTAGTGTCATTAGGAACCCTCGCCCAACTCGGGGGCAAGTTGTCTGGTTTAATGTTTCTTGTTGGAAGGGACAGTTAATGGGGAGGGGAGGGAGGGAATGGGGCTTGAATAATCTTGAATAATCTACACTGGGCAAACATGGGGACCCGAAAAATGTGCATGAACACGTAGAAAATGGAGAAGATTTGTATTTTAAGCTATAATGTGAGGGGCATAAACTATCCAACAAAAAGGGTGAAGCTGGAGAAGCAGCTTAAAAGGGAGAAGGCAGATATTTTACTGCTCCAAGAAACCCATATCAGGACAAGGGACAAGCAGAAAACTCGCATTAGAGGGTATAAAATCTGGGCACAAGCAACATTAACAGAGAAAAAAGCGGGGGGTGCTAATAGCGATAAGGGAAGGGAGTGAGGCCAACCTAGTAGATACTCTTGCGGATAAAGAAGGGAGATATGTGCTTGCTAATGTGGACATAAATGGATATCGCATTACCCTAGTATCGATATATGCTCTAAATCAGGGACAAAATGGCTTCTTCAGAGATGTACTGGGGAAACTAGAAGGCTTTGCGAGGGGGGAGGTGATCATGGGAGGCGACCTCAACATGGCATGGAACCCATTATTAGACAGAAGCGCAGGCAACGCCCAGTGTCAGGGAGCACCATCAAAACGCCTCAAACAGCAGATGGACCACTTGGCCCTTATCGATGTGTGGAGGGAACTGAAGGGGGAACGAAATGGATTTACACACTACTCGCATGTTCACAATTCCATGTCAAGGATTGACTATTATTGGGCTTTGGTGGGCCTTTTGGGAAAGATATAAGGGATAGAACTGGGAGCGATAGCGCTCTCGGACCATGCTCCGCTATGGCTTGACCTAAACTTACCGGGGAAAACAAATGGCCTGTGGAGGTGGAGATTACCCCTGGATGTAATCCAAGATCCGATAACAGGGGAAGCCATAAAGGAAATGATAGAAGAATATTTTGCACAAAACGACACTGGGGAGGTCTCCATGGGCACAATCTGGGATGTGTTCAAAGCTGTACTGAAAGGGAAGATCATAGCCCTGAAAATTACAAAGGAAAACAAACATATCTGTGGGAAAAGGAGCTGGAAAAGTCTATAGCAGAGGTGCACGAGAAAATCCTGACCCACCCCACTAAGGCTAATAAGAAAGCACTGAAGCACACACAGGGCTAATTGGAGCAGCTGTGCTCAAAAGGAGCAGAAAAGAACTTACTGTACCTGAGACAGAGATATTATATAAAAGCTAATAAAGCAGACAGACTCCTAGCGAGACAACTCCGCACAAAGCAGAAAGAAATAACGATTAAGGCCATACGAAACTCCAAAGGGGAATTACAGACTTGAACGCAGGATATAGGAGAGGCATTTAGAGAATACTATCAAAAACTATACTCCTCAGATCTCCCAGATGCAGAGGCACAGGACACATATCTGAAAGCCCTCCCCATCCCGCGAATCTCAGAGCAGGATAGACAAGCCCTAGAGAATCCAATCAGGGAAGAGGAAGTTAAAAAAGCAATAGCAGATCTCCCGGTAAATAAAGCACCTGGCCCAGATGGCTTCTCAGCCCCTTTCTATAAAAAGTATGTGGATCAGATATCCCCAACCTTCACTAGGCTCCTAAACTCATTCAAAGATAGCGCCAATGTGACTCCCACAATGAATGAGGCGAAGGTGTTAGTCTTCCATAAACCCGGGAAAGATCCGACACTCCCCGAGGCATATAGTCCGATATCCATGATCAATTTGGATGCAAAAATGTATACGAAGATCCTAGCAGCAAGACTATCCCCGCTCCTCCCAAAGCTAATTAATTTAGATCAATCGGGCTTCATCCCGGGAAGACAAACCCATGATAATCTTAGGAGACTAATCCACTTAGTGGAAAAAATTGGCATAACACATACCCCAGTGCTATTACTCTCAGTAGATGCCGAGAAGGCGTTTGACCGGGTAGTATGGTCAATGCTATTTAGAGTCATAACCTACATGGGATTTGGGGAACAATATATAGCCAGGGTAAGGGCGAACTACAACTCCCCATCTAGCGGGGTGGCAAGCAATGGAGAGGTTACGGATAGGATACTAATATCTAGGGGTACGAAACAGGGCTGCCCGCTATCCCCACTTTTCTACGCTATATTCTTGGAACCCTTCTTAATAAAAAATAAGGGAGACTACTCACATTAAAGTGATCGAAATGGCAGGAACACAGCATAAAGTAATAGCGTAGCAGACGACATGCTGATAGCCTTGGAAGATCCGGAGGCAACTTTACAGGCAGTGGTGAAGGAATTAGAAGAATTTGGGAGCATATCAGGACTAAAAATGTATAGGAAAAAGTCAGAAATCCTGATCCTAGGGGGAAGATAAAAAGGGCAGCTAACCTACTGGATCTAAAAATAGGCAGGAAGGGCATAAAATACCTGGGAATTAGAATAACCCAAAAGATAGAGCACCTATATGGGGAAAATTACCCGCTACTCCTAGCAGATGTACCTAGTGATCTAGAAAGATGGAACCCACTTTTTATCTCCTGGTGGGGCAGGATACAATTGGTCAAGATGACCATTCTCCCAAAGATATTATATTACTTTCAGGCTCTCCTGGTGGGATTCCCCCACACCTTCTTCAACATTCTCCAAAGCTATCTCCGCATTTATGTGGAGAGGAAAGACCCCGAGACTAGCTAGGGCCACCCTCACAGCACCAATTAGGGAGGGAGGGATGGCGCTCCCCCACTTTAAGAAGTATTACCAAGCTGCACAATTAAAGGTCCTGAGGGAATGGATGGGGAAGACCGTCAGCCGATATGGGCAAAACAAGACAGGGCGGTGGCAAGGACACCTTTGGTGGGACTACTCTGGAAGCAGAAACAACATAGACACCCTAATCTAGGGATAAGCGAAATTATGAAAACCACATTGGAGGCATGGGACTCCCAAACACGGAAAGGCATAATGACCACGGCGCTAGGCCCCTTCACACCCATCTGTCGAAATCCCCAATTCCCACCAGGTATGGAACAAGGGGCATATGAAAAATGGGAAGAGGCGGGAGTAACGTAAATTTGGGAAATGTTTATAGACAATGAAATCAGGTCACTTGGCTCATGCTTTGGAGCAGCATCACGTTCCC
This sequence comes from Ambystoma mexicanum, assembly GCF_040938575.1. NCBI lineage: Eukaryota > Metazoa > Chordata > Amphibia > Caudata > Ambystomatidae > Ambystoma > Ambystoma mexicanum. The sequence goes on along the minus strand of NC_090941.1, from coordinate 283,235,818 downwards.
GACAAGATAAATACGGATATGAATAACTTAAACACTGGCTGAAAACCCCAGACATTATTAAAGCGGCAACAAGGAGCCTTACACCATTTGAAAGCTATGTCATCTCCAACTCGGGGGTGAAAAAATGGGTGTCGACGCTGTATTAATTCATAAACACACAAGACGAGGAAATCAAATGGTCATACATGATTAGGTGGGGCAAAACATTGGGGAAAGAACCTACGAAAGCCCAATGGGAAGACCTATGGAAATTAATCTCCAAGATGACGCGCTCCGCACAGACCAGAGAACTGTGGACCAAAATAGTGACTCAATGGCACTACACTGCAAACCATGTTTCCCAAAACATCAAATAAATGCTGGAGAGGCTGTGAGGAAGTGGGTTCGTGGAGGCATATATGGTGGGATTGTAAAGGGATAAAACCATTCTGGGAAGAAATAAAGGGAGAGATGGGAAGGATGTTTCCAGATGTGAGGATGCTGGGAGAAGGGGTTTTGGCTGTGCGGATTGAGAGACCAAAAAACAAAAAAAAATTAAAAAGACTCACTGGAGAGGCTTCATGGGGCCTCTCATAGCAGCTTGGTCAACCATCGCCCAGAATTGGAAAAATAAAGACATCCCACTAACCTTCACATGGCTACAAAAGGTGTGGGCCCAAATAACTATAGAAAAGGTCACCCACACACTTCAGGGCACGAGAGACAAGTTTGCAATCGAATGGGAAGGGATTCTGGAATATCTTCAGTCGGACTTTATGGAACAATGGTGCCCCATAACATTAAGGTATCGGACATCTTCAATGCATGAATAAGTCCCCGGAAAGCTAGACATAAGTGCCCCAGGAGGCGGTGGAGGGGGGGGGGTTGAATGCTGTTTGTATAGTTGAAGTTTTGTTAGGTAAAACCAATAAACACATGTTTAAAAAAAAAAACAATAGTCCATTGACCTGTTCTTTGGGAAGGTACCCACTCGAGAGTCCGCGGCCACACTTTAGCTCACTGTACCTTTCACAGATGGGAAACGTCCATTTGCATATCAGTCTTTGTCCCACCCACATGCGCAGTGCAGCACTGAAATGCTATGGCTATTCCCTTCTGAAAAGAGTACCAACAGCAACCCCATACACGTGTTTCAGCCTTGTTGGGCCTCATCAGTGAGGTGGAGCTGTGCCTCTCTGAGCACAATGAGCAAGGGGCCCACGTCTGGGTGACCCTAGGAATCTTAGGGTGACTAAACCTAAGTCCCATAAATGATTAAAAAAATAGTCCATATGCGCCCCTCTGCGAGAATGCACAAGGCCCATTGACCTGTTCTTTGCGAAGGTACCCACCCGAGAGTCCGCTGTTACTCACCAGACGGGGAGCACGCCACACCGGTGGCCTGGAAGGCACAGGACTGGGCTATTGATTGAAGAGTTTAGGTAGGGGCCTCCAAGCTAGCCTCCTCTCTGTGAGGGTACAAGATCTTTTCAACGATATGACCCTTTGCTGGGTAGAACCAGGCAGAGAGACTGGTCACTTAAAAGAGCGGAGAGAACGCACCGCCAGGGACCCAGCTGTAAGGAAAGAACAAGAGGTAAGCAACTGAGAGTACAAACAAGGGTCCCCTTATCCCAATACTTCTTTTCTAGTAGTACCTGAGCAACGCCCTCCCCTTGATTCAAGTCAAGCTGGAAACCAACTACAATTAAAGAAGGGAATATAAGCTGTCTTGACTATAGATGTCAAATAGTAAGGGAACGGATAACCAAAAACCCCTTACCACTAGTGAACAGTTAAGTCTATGACATCCAAGGAGTAGTTGACAACGGAAGGGCAAAATAACAAACAGGTAGGTTAGTTAGGGAAGCTATGCCCGGGCGGAACGAGGGGCGCACTAGTGTCGGGTTGGTGCACTATCAGCAAAGCGTCCCTGTGCACTATTGAAGAAGTCCAAATTGAAAGTCTAATTGCAGCAAGAAGTTGTTAACAGTAATTGAGTTACTTAGCAACAAGTGGTGGAGTGGTGCAGATGGTTTATTTGGCGGCAAGGTCAAATGAACAAAGCAGGGTTGCTTGGTAGCAAGTGGTGAAAACAGAATACGATGGATGTTTTCCAAAAAAAATAAATCTTACCGGTGCATGGGTCTCCAGCAGCGTCTCGACCTGGCTACCGGTGCACAGTGACTGGATGGAAGTGTCCAGTGTCAATATGCAGCGCCAAAGCACCGGGAAACCTGCACACCGACAGGCAGCAGGAGAAATGGCAGCCGGGGAGTCCGGAAAGGCACACAATTCAAAGTGCAGACGGGTGTCAAAAACAGGAGGCAAGTTCAATCCATGGGACTATAGCAGGGTCTGGTACACAAACGAGTAGAAATTATCCAAACAGCAAGCAAGGCAGTCCGTGGATGGAAAAAAGGGTCTGATACACAAACGAGTAGAAATTATCCAAACAGTAGGCAAGGCAGTCCGTGGACGGAAAAAAAAGGGTCTGATACACAAACGAGTGTAGGAGGCTGAAGGGAGCAGGCAATCGGAATCCAATGAATTAAACAAGGTCCGGTACACGATAACAAGGAATAGGAAAATAGACGAAACTTCTTCATGACAATTTGCAACTTTAATCAGAAGCAGCGTTTTGTCCGGTTCCAAGGTTTAAATCGGGAAGGAGGAGGCGGAATCGGACGAAAACGAGGCTCACGTGCCATCGCCTCTGGGCTGACAAAGAGGCAGAATCATGGGAATTGTAGTCCAAAATTGCTGCGGAGTGAGCTGAAGCCACTATTCTCCAGGGCAGCTGCCAGTGGGTATAGAATGGGTTTGCGCAACGACGCATACCCCTACGGAGGGCAACAACCCTCTTGCGGGCCTGCCCAGGCGTAACATCTGCAGCCACACGTTAGCTCACTTTACCTTTCACAGATGGGAAATATCCATTTGCATATCAGTCTTTGTCCCACCCACATGGGCAGTCCAGTACTGAAATGCTATGGCAATTCCCTTCTGAACAAGAGTACCAACAGCAACCCCATTCACATGTTTCAGCCTTGTTGGGCCCAGGTTGCAAGACTGATATGCAAATGTTCTCTGTCTTTGTGAAAGATTGTATAGCCATCCGGTACAGCTTTTTCTATAGTGGGGCCACATGGGTCTTGAAGCCATGTCTCAGTGAGGCATAACAGATCAATATCGTCCTCTATGATGAGGTTGTGGATGCTCTGAGCATGCTTGTTTAGGGAACTAGTGTTAAAAAGACACATTTTAGCTCATTATGGTTTCTTCTCTCCTTGTTTGAACACTCTGTGGATGTAGGGTTCTTATTTTTTCCAACTTGGGTTCCCTTTGTACCTCCCTCATGATGTTAATTGAGCTGATAGGGGCCTGCAATCCTGTGTATATTGGGTGGTTTGCCACATCCCAATATGACACTCTTTTCCCTTGCATGGCTTCTTGGACATATTGTTGAACGTTCGCTAATTTTTGGCAGTGTAAGGAATCAAGCAGAGATTTCTGAGCCATCCAGGGTCTCATCCTTACCTCCTAGTAAGTGGCACCCTGCCGGAAGGCGTCAGCGAGGACCGGCGAAGACCAGCTTGGCGCCTGAAGTGTTAGCGCTGAAGCGCCTGACCTTTCTTAATGAGCTGAGCCAGGGGGTGTGGGAGATGTAGTTCCCAAGTCTAAGTAGGTTACCAACACAAAGTGCCTAGGATGTTATTTGGCCTGATGTTTACTTCACACACTGTGCCCTACCAGTGCTGATACACGAAAGCAGATCTAAATGCACACAGATGGTTTTACCATGATACAATAAAAGTTCCAAGCTAAGAAGTTACGCGGCTGCTTTAAAGATTTCTATGTCAAGACCGGAGGCTCCCATTATGCTTCTCTTTCTTTTATTCGACAATAAAGAAAAAGCTCAGCAGCAAGATATTTGTGCACCAAATGTGCCATGAGTAATGTGCAGAAAACAGGTGCACCAAATATATATAGAATAAGCATAGCAATATAACAGTAATATAACAGTAACATCATAACATAAAAGGTAAGAGTCTCTGAAGGAACTACATTTCCCAGGGAGCTAGCTCCAGTTCATTTAGAGGCCATCAACACGTGACCTAGTTCACCAATTGTAGCTCAGATCCCCTGCATAAACAGTCCTAAACATGATGACACTTCCTCTTTCTTTGCTGCTCACAGCAAGAAATAAGTACTTCATGTTTAGCACTGCTTATGTCATGATTTTATAATTGAAAGATAACGTTGCAAAATTTCATAATATATGTTTACTGCATGGTTATAGGCTTATACGAATTTTACTTTCAATATTTATTTTTTTAAAAACAAACAAAAAATAATTCATACTTTTATGTTGCGCTCCGACACCAGTACTCTGGCCTCGGAGACCACTTAATGTGAAGCTCTGCTTCACGCGGTCACAACTGATCAGCTGTTATTTGATCCGCTCGTCGAGCAGATCCCTCGGCTCCTGCTCTCCTGGTCCTTTCCTCTGCATTCCGGCGCTCGAGCGTGCATGCCCGTTATAGTATAACGGCTTCTTGCAGCTCGAGCGCCGGAATCCTTCCTCAGACAAGAACAAGTGTTTCTTCTCGCGGTTTTTCACCGCGGATAGATCTAAGAACCCACGCGAGTGAATGAATACATATTTAATACAAATTTCCATATTTTAAAAAAAAAAAAAGAGGAGAAGGAAATCTCCTATTCAGCATATTAAGAACAATTACAAAGCTGAACTGAAATAAGATTACTGGGCAGTGAGAGAAGGCATTCAGAAGCCCAGAAAAGAAAGAAAAAAAAAACTGAGTAAGATGCATTTATTTTATAATGGCAGAACAGTACTCACCTCAATCAGATCAGGCTTGGTCTGAGGCTGAGGGAGAGCACTGCTACATAGATGAAGAGGCAATGGCTAATAGTTTACCGAAGGTTCTGGGATCCTCAGTGGAGACCAGTGTTAAGAAAGCTGTAACGGATATGCTCATTCCCATACAAAATCGCCTATACACTATGGAGGAGCATTTCAGAGGGACCTCCCCTCCTGGGAGGAAGAGAACACAGAAAAGGAAGCACCTTACCGAAGGGGGATATACACCGGCTCGCAAGAGTAAAAGCTCTACAACCCCCCAAGCCAGCCATCTAATGCCACAGCTGCCGTAACGGACGCCTTCTCAAGGCTGAAACAAGCCTTCATGAAAAGGAAGGTAACCCCTTCCCATCAACCCTCTTACCCGGAGGAGGAAATCAGGGGAAATAGACCCTCAAGCCCGGAGGGATATGGACAGGGCCTGAAAGAAGAAGATCATAATAAGAACGTCTACGACACTGATCTTTCCCACTCCTCTTCAGAGGAGAAATTTCATTTAGAGGATTCAAAACCCTCTGCGTCAGGGATTGCGGCAGACCCCATCCCTAAAGACACAACCGGGACCAAACCTTCTACTGAAGGTATGTTTACCACGGAAGACTTAATACACCCCAGGTCCACCGACTGGGAACCATCTTCCAAGACATCGAGTTACATCCACCTTAGGTTGCGCAAGCCACTCGATAAAGAAGTTTGGGCCAGACTACGTGCTGAATGCCCACGACCAGACATTGCGCATAAAGTAGCTCTGACTCCAGAGCTTGATTCTAAAATGATTACCTTTCTAGGTAAAAACGTTAAAGACCCCAGGAAGGGTATTGATCGCGCCTGGAAGGCCTGCCAGGATAAAGAACTGGACATAGCAGGTCCACTAGCAAAAGTCTCAGATCTTGCGAATGCAGCCATCACCTCCCCTGACCCCATCGACCCAGTGATACTGTCCAGTTGGGTCCAGAGGGCTATTTGCCTCTTGGGCAACGCCAGTTGCGCCATCTCAACAGAGCAATGGAAAGGCATCCTATACAAAATAGATGCCAAGTTAACCGAACTGGCAGACACAGAATCCGGCCCAACTGCGCAAGGCCAGCTTTTCGGAGATCCTTTTATGAAGGAGATGACAAAATTCATCGGGACATTCACGGCGTTGGACAAAGCACAGGCTTCAATAAAAAGAGCATTCGCAACCAAGGTTTTCTCCAGGGCCGGACGAGGAAGAGGTCGCTCTTCCGGCCGTTACTTCTTCGACAAGAGACCTCAACAATCCAGAGGCCAGCATAATTCCTGGCAAGAACGCCCGACACTTTCTTCACCTCGAGAGGTCGTGGAAGAGGCTGTCCCTGGAGGAGAGCGGCTAGATACCCAGCCCAACAACAATCTACAGGTCAGTGTACTGGTAACAGCGCTAGCGGCACTAACACCTATAGGAGGGAGGTTAAGGATGTTTGCAAATGCTTGGGATACCTTATCGGGAGACGCCTGGGTAAGGGACACAGCTCAGGGTCTACGCCTAGAGTTTTTCACACAGTCCATTCAGACATGTGGCCCCACTCCCATAGTAATGTCTCTATCAGATCAAACCGCCTTAGACAGCGAAATACTCAGTCTCCATCAGAAGCAAGCGATTCGCCCCTGCGAAAGTCAGGGAGGCTTCTTCATTCCCATATTTCTGGTACGCAGGAAGCAAAAAGTTGTGCCCATTCATAAACCTCAGAGCGCTCAACGAATTCATCCTTTACCGCCATTTTAAAATGGAAGGTATACACATGCTCAGAGATCTTCTGAGACCGAACGACTGGCTTATGCGCCTAGACTTAAAAGACGCTTACCTCGCAGTGCCGATTCATCAAGCACACATCAGTTACCTCAGATTCTCTTGGAGAAATCGAGATTGGGAATTCACAAGTCTCCCCTTCGGACTCTCTTCTGCGCCTTGGGTCTTCACCAAACTCTTAAGAACTGTAGTAGCTCAATTAAGAGAGCAAGGTGTCCGTCTCATAATTTATCTAGACGACATTATTTTCATGGCCCACTCACAGGAGTTAGTTCAGAAACAAACCGAATTGGCAATAAACTTGCTACACAGCCTCGGTTTTCTTATAAACTGGGAGAAGTCAGTTCTACTTCCATCCAAAAATATGGAATTTCTGGGATTCATAGTGGATACATAGAATTCTCAACTTCGACTCCCATCAGCCAAGATTCACTCTACCAAAAGAGAGATACGCAGACTCTTACAGAAGAACATGTTCTCTCTTCGAGAACTAGCAAGAGTGATAGGGCTACTTTCATCTTCCATTCAAGCAATATTTCCCGGCCCTCTTCACTATCGAGAACTGCAAAGACTAAAAGGCCAACACTTAAGGCGAAGCCTTTCTTATTCTCAACTCCTGACACTGTCTCCTCAAGCGAGGACAGAACTCAACTGGTGGCTCACTCACCTGGAAGCCTGGAACGGCTGAGCCATCTTCGGCTCTGCTCCAGATATTATTATCGAGTCGGATGCCAGTCGCTGCGGTTGGGGAGCGAGATGCGGTTCCGTAGCCACGGGAGGGACTTGGTCCCCTCAAGAGCTGGACCTTCATATCAATTGTCTAGAGCTTCTTGCAGGTTCCTTTGCAGTGCGCTCTTTTGCCAAAGACAAAGCGAGTTGCTGTATTTTACTAAAGATGGACAACATCTCAGCGGTAACATACATCAACCATCTGGGCGGCACCAAGTCGAGACCCCTAGCAGAATTAGCCAAGGACTTCTGCCATTTCTGTCTGGATCATCAGATTTCAGTTACAGTGGAGTACCTTCCCGGCCTCTCAAATGTAATAGCGGACTGGTACTCCCGCCACTCGACAGATTACAGCGATTGGAGAATCAACAGAGAGGTTTTCCTCCGCCTTCAGGAGATCTGGGGTCCAATGTCCATAAACCTCTTTGCTTCCAGACTCAACTCCCAACTACCAACGTTCTACAGCTGGAGGCCGGACCCGGCAGCAGCTGCAACAGAAGCATTCCTGCAGTCATGTCCCAGGGAATACTGTATGCCTTTCCTCCTTTCACTATGATAGCGAGGACCCTGGCGAAGGCCTGTCAGGAGCATGCGAATCTGATCCTTATAGCGCCGGTCTGGACATCTCAGACCTGGTATCCAGTTCTTCTGGAACTTTCTTTGGATTCTCCAATCCTACTACCCCAGTTTCCGGATCTCCTATTAGATCCATCAGGTCAGCGTCATCCTCTCCTCCTCAGCGGATCTCTGACCTTAGCGGCCTGGAGGATTTCAGGTCAAGATGGAGAGTCCCAGGCATGTCTCACAAAGCGATCAACCTTATCGAAGAGAGCTGGGCTCCTAGTACCCGGAAGAGATATTCCAACTCTTGGAGCATCTGGAGCTCCTGGTGTCGTGAGAAAGGATTACATCCAATTTCAGCACCTGTAGAAGAGATTTTGAATTTTCTAGCATCCCTAGCAGAAAGAGGGCTCGCCTACAGGTCTGTGAACGCCTACTGTTCAGCAATTTCCACAGGTCATGACCTTATCCAAGGAGTACCAGCAGGAGAACACCACCTCGTCTGCAGGTTGCTCAAGGGTGTAAGGCTTACCGTCCCACCTTCAGCTCGCTATGACAAGCTTTGGGACGTTAATAAAGTACTGAACCTTTTTCTGTCATGGCCTCGTAACGAAGAACTATCACGTACGGCCCTATCTGGCAAACTCACTACTCTACTCTGCTTGGAGAGTCTCGGACATCAAAGCTCTAGATTTAGCAGGCAGAGTCTTTTCTACTGATGGCAATGTATTCCATATTCATAGAAGAACAAAGTGCAATTCCAGGGTGATTTCTTATCCCGCCTTTAGAGATCAACCTAAGCTCTGCTTGGTTAAATGCTTAAAGTCTACGAAGAAAAGACGGCTTCACTCAGAACCTCCCCTAACAGGCAGCTACTGATAGCTTTGCGTAAACCGCACGACGCGGTATCAACGCCGACCTTAGCACGTTGGGTCCGGTGGACGCTAGCTCAAGCAGTGATAGACACCGAGCACTTCGGAGCCCACTCCGTTAGAGGAGCCATGGCCTCCAAAGCCTTTCAGGCAGGAGTTTGCCTAGAAAACATCATGAGGATGGCAGACTGGGCAAGTGAATCAGTATTCAAATAATTCTACCTAAAACCGGTAGATCAGCCGGCATCCATTGTGGTAAGTAAGCTTTAAACACGCATAATGGGAGCCTCTGGTCTTGACATAGAATAAAGATTTTCCATAATAACTTACTAGAAAGTCTTAATTATATTAAAGACACGGAGGCGAGCATTATCCCACCCGGCGAGAAAATAACAGCATGTTACTTGATGTTGATTAAATATGTAATGAAAAGATTCATGTTCTGAAATATACATGTATTCTATCGGAATAACTCCATGATTTTCTCCCACCCTGATAAGGGATCTAGGGTTGTCATGTACAAGAGACTAATTTTTCCATTTCTTTGACAGCGCCTACAGACAAGTCCGCCTGATCACAGACCGACACAAGTTCTTCTTCAAGTTGACTACAGTTATCTTCTACTATGGACAGCCAAGTTTGCAGCCTAGAAAGAGGAAGTGTCATCATGTTTAGGACTGTTTATGCAGGGGATCTGAGCTACAATTGGTGAACTAGGACACGTGTTGATGGCCTCTAAATGAACTGGAGCTAGCTCCCTGGGAAATATAGTTCCTTCAGAGACTCTTACCTTTTATGTTATGATGTTACTGTTATATTGCTATGCTCATTATATATATATTTGGTGCACCTGTTTTCTGCACATTACTCATGGCACATTTGGTGCACAAATATCTTGCTGCTGAGCTTTTTCTTTATCGTCGAATAAAAGAAAGAGAAGCATAATGCTCGCCTCTGAGTCTTGAATAGATTTAAGACTTTCTAGTAAGTTATTATGGAAAATCTTTATTCACAGCCTACATGAGTAACGTTGCTGGGTCCTATCAGATAACAAAGGCAGGTTTCAAATTAATTACAGCTATTCGCGCACTTCTAAGCTAGATACAAATGCTATTCCTCAATATTACAACAATTTGCAATTAAATACAAAAGCTGTTATGGTGTTATGGCGGCGTTCTACCTTCAAATGCTCCTAACCTTGAGTGCAGAGAAAGCTCCTAGAAGCTTAAATAGCGGCCGGTGGGACCGGCGAAGACTGGCTTGGCTCCTGAAGCGCCTGACGTTTCTTTATGAGCTGAGCCGGGGGTGTGGGAGATGTAGTCGCCAAGTCTAAGTAGGTTACCAACACAAAGTGCTTAGGTTGTTATTTGGCCTGATGTTTACTTCAAACACTGTTCCATACAAGTGCTGATACATGAAAGCAGATCTAAATGCACACAGATGGTTTTACCGTGATACAATAAATGTTCCAAGCTAAGAAGTTATGCTGCTGCTTTAAAGAATTCACAGCCTACATGCGTAACGTTGCTGGGTCCTGTTAGATAACAAAGGCAGGTTTCAAATTAATTTCAGCTATTCACGCACTTCCAAGCTAGATACAAATGCCATTTCTGAATATTACAACAATTTGCAATTAAATACAAAAGCTGTTGCAGCGTCGTTCTACCTTCAAATGCTCCTAACCTAGAGTGCAGAGAAAGGTCCTAGAAGCTTAAATAGCAGCCGGCGGGACCCGTGAAGACCGGGTTGGCGCCTGAAGTGCCGGCGCTGAAGTGCCTGACGTTTCTTTATGAGCTGAGCCGGGGGGGGGGGTGGGAGATATAGTCCCCAAGTCTAAGTAGGTTACCAAAAATAAGTGTCTCGGATGTTATTTGGCCTGATGTTTACTTCACACACTGTGCCCTACAAATGCTGATACACAAAAGCAGATCTAAATGCACACAGATGGTGTTACGCTCACCTGGCTCGCACAGAGGCGTCGATCTGAACTGGACAGCTGTGGTCTCCACCAATGTGCCACGTAGGGCCGAGATGACAGACTGGACTGGCCCACCTAGCTTTGTTTGCTTGGCCTGTAGGAATATTCTTCTGCAAATGGAGAAAGGGAATTAACCACCCGTGGAGTTGAGTGCAAATCCCCCCACCCCCCTGCTGTTCTCCCCACGGAACACCTTTGATGTCTCCTCTTATAGTCTCACCTGATGGTTTGAAAAGATGGGCTCTCCATCCTGCATTGAGCGCAGGGGTGCGTTGATAACCAGTTGCTTCACTGGCTCGAAGGAATTGGTGAGTTCCAGAACAATATTGACTCCGAAAAGTATGTAGTTCGTAAGAGTTCAAATGCCTGACTTTCACTCTTGTCCGATTCCTTGCAGATTGCAGCTTGACCCTAGCGAAGAGTTCCTCGTGACAATCGGTAATATTCTGGTAAGGATTTGTATTTCCAACACAGTTCGATAAATAATGTCAATATGTAACCTGTTGGTTTCTCTCTTATTCAGGCACTGAAAGTATGAAGTCTCGGGGAATAATACCTCCGGCGGTAAAATCAGGTAAATCTAATGTGATGAGGAGAATTCCCCTTGATAGTCCCTTTGTTTCACCTTGCTGTCCTTTTGTTTCCCCTTAGGGGCCTGGGTTTGGCCAAGATGCAGTGGAAGCTGCGCCGACCCGTGAAGAGGAATAGTACCCCTGGTGGTAAAATCAGGTAAGTCTATGGGGGGGTTATTAATATTCCTCTGTGTATTCCCTTGGCTCACCTTGCTGTTCTTGTCTACTCCTTAGGTGCCGGAATGCGGCGGGAACATGCAGGAGGATGCGGTGGAATGTGAAGATGCTGCGAAGGCCGGTGAGTTCAACGCGGCGCTGCAGCAGGCGAGGCGACGTGCATAAATAACTTCTTTCTTCCAGCTCGAAGGCGCGATGGATCGGGAATTCAGATAAGGATCAAAAGGTATTGCTCTTGTTCTAACCTTTTCTCCTTCTTCCTCCCTTTTTCTAGGAGCTCCAAACTCGAGGCAGGCGTGGCAGAAGGCTGGATGCAGACTTGCAGAATAACACGAAGCATGTGCTGCTCTTTGGGCGTGGTTTAAATAGCCTCCAAAGTAGTCCCAGGTAAGTATTCCTCCCCAGCCCCGCCTGAGTAAAAAAATAGTCCCTAGGTAAAATAGTCCCTTCCAAGCCTCATTTGGCTTGGAGCTCTTGCAGCATGGTCTCCATCAGGTAAGTTCTACTCTATGAGCCTGGCGCCTATGGCGCCAGGACTGACTCTCCATATGAGCCTGGCGCGATAGGCGCCAGGACCGCACCCAAACAGCCCCTAGCAGGGGTTTTTGGGCTTGCCCAAAATAACTTGATGCCTGCTTCCGGGGTTGCTGGACCTGGTCTGGATCCCTGGGGGTAGGCATCATGACAGATGGTTTTACTGTGATACAATAAAAGTTCCAAACTAAGAAGTTACACAGTTCCTTTAAAGAATTCACAGCCTACATGCGTAACGTTGCTGGGTCCTGTTAGATAACAAAGGCAGGTTTCAAATTAATTACAGCTATTCACGCACTTCCAAGCTAAATACAAATGCTATTCCTCAATATTATAACAATTTGCAATTAAATACAAAATCTGTTATGGCTGTGTTCTACCTTCCAATGCTCATAACCTTGAGTGCAGACCGGCCTGGCTCCTGAAGCGCTCTGCTGAAGCACCTGATGTTTCTTTATGGGCTGAGCTAGGGGGGTTGTGGTAGGTTACCAACACCAAGTGCCCAGGATGTTATTTGGCCTGATGTTTACTTCACAAACGGTGCCCTACAAGTGCTGATACACGAAAGCAGATCTAAATGCACACAGATGTTTTACCGTGATACAAGTTCCAAGCTAAGAACAATGTATCTTGCAGCTTTGCAGCTTTGCATCTCAGCGAGCCGCGCCTGTAATTCTTTGTTCTGCCACAGAGCGTTTATAACTCTGAGCTACTTAGCTTTCAAACCATTGAACTATTTCTTAATATGCTTTAACATTGGTATAAAGGAACAGAAGAAAAGGACAACATGTCTCGCCCCCGCCTCACCAGCCAAACAGGTACTTCTGGGGTGGGGGGGTGGGGGGTGTGTGTGTGCGTGTGTGTGTGTGTGTGTCGCGCAGGTACATGTGCACAGGCCCTTTTATATTTTTGTGAGCCCGGTGGGCGGGGCTACCTAAGAAAACAGAAGATAGACGGCCTTTAAGTCACTTATATATACCTGAAACAATGTTCTACTTTCTATTGTCCATGGTGAGATGTGAGAATCACAATTCTCACCTAATGTACCAAGTCCAAGTAAACTAGGCTCTTCAGCACGGCTTGTTGCATGCAGCGTTCCCGGCACAAACAGGCACTTCTGGGCACTACCTTGGTGCGTGCGGAGGTGCCTGTGCAAAGGCCCCTTTGTATTTTTGTGAGGCTGGTGGGTGGGCTACCTAAGAAACAGAAGATATAGGGCCTAATGTAGCAAGTCCAAGTAAACTAGGCTCTCCTGTACGGCTTGCTGCATGCAGCGTTCACGGCACAAACAGGCACTTCTTGGGTGCGCGTGCACAGGCCCTTTTGTATTGACGTGAAGCTAGTGGGCAGGGCTACCTAATGTAGCAAGTCCAAGTAAACAAGGCTCTTCAGCATGGCTTGTTGCATGCAGCATTCCCGGCACAAACAAGCACTTCTGGGCCCTTCCTTGGTGCACACACAGGGGCGCGTGCACAACCCCTTTTGTATTTTCGTGAGGCTGGTGAGCGGGGCTACCTTTCCTGCTCTGGCGGTCACAACATTCAGTAGCTGTCTGCTGTGGGAGGTAAAGAGAAAGTAAAAGAATGCCAGAAGAGCAGAGCGTGCAAGGGGCGCAAAGTGAAAGAACTTAAAATAAAGGGGGCACAAGTGACTCAAAGCGTGAGAAGTGTGCACTAGAAGGCTATAGAAAGTTCCAGGGGCAGCAGAAAAAAGGACAAAGAAGGTGCAAGTGTGCACAGAGAAAGTTAAAGAAGGTGCCTTTGGGCACAAGAAGGTGAGGATGGTGCAAGTGCGCAGGAGAAGGAGAGAAAGTGCCAGTGGGAACGAGAAATAAGTCAAGAAAACAGAGAGGTGATTTAGCTCAGAGTGGTTGCGCTTGGGAGGAGTAAAGGACCTGCCGGTTTCGAAAATCTATGATGTTACCCTTTTGAAGAACTTTAAAGAATTGTATACGAAAGAAAGGTACATCCTGACCAATTGAACTTGTATTTTGAACTAGGAAGAGGGGCCTAAGCATGGGTAAGGGAACCCGGGGAGACCTAACAGCTGAACTTGCATGTGAAACTTGGAAGAGGGGCCTAAACTTGGGGAAGGGAACCATGAGAGGCCTAAAAGCTGAACTTATATTTTGTGTTACTAAAAGAGCTGAGGCTTGGGGTAGAGAACCCAAGGACATTAAGAACATTGACATTGTTTTAAGTATGAAGGTCCTATGAACAGTCCTTTTTGAGTACGCTCGAATGTTTGAAGCTAACCAACCTGAAAACTGGTGAGAAGACCACCTGAAACCAACCCTGGTTCCCTATGTTTATTGAACCACTACCTTTTACTTTTATAAGACTTTCTAACACATTTTTGTTAAAGAGTGAGGGCAAGCATATGTTTAGATACAGATGGATTTTCATTTTGGACTTCAAGACTTCAACGGCTCTTAGAAACATCAGTTAAGGGAACCATCCCTTTAGTGTTAGGGCCAGTTAAGCATTACACTAACCCAAGAACTTTAGTAAAAATAAAGGTTGTAAAACAATTATCTTTGAATCTGTATCACTCTTGATAACGTGCCTGTCTCACGTCAGGCAAAGGACTTGCACCTGCAACCAATTAAGTGGTCACAGGTGCATAAAATGAGAGACCGTCAGAGAGGAAGGAAGAACATGCCTGATGGGAAGGACGCAGCTGCGAGGTGTGGAGTAGGCTGGAGAGGGGCCAGTGAAGAGGATGCTATGTATTGCAGAGGGATGAGAGAGGGGCAGCGACCCAAACGAGCTGTGTTAAGGTCGGAACCCCTGCAGTCCCCTATGCTGCTTGTTCCCAGCTGTATCTAGGGAACACAGAAGGCTCTGAATTTCCATGGGTCGCTGTAGCAAAGTGCACAGGTGGTAAGCCCTGCTCGCTGGAACTCCTGACGCATACCTGGGAAGCAAGTGGAAGCCGGAAGGAAAAGGGAAGGTGCTTGGGGGAGCAGCCGAGCACAGGTGTGTGTGGAAAAGGGAACATCCGTGCAAGGGCGCTCGAGGGGCGGGAATTAGACATTTGCTATTACTGATCGACCTGAATCTTCTAAGAATAGGGTTTGGAGACTTAAAGTAAGAACATTCCATAATTAACAAACTGCCAAGTATTTTGTCAAATGCCCAAACATTTAGTGGAAAGCGAATGATGGGCCATTATGAACGCAGTGAACACAGTTAAGAAGCAGTTTTGAACAAAGTGAAAGCCAGTAAAGAGTACTTGTGAATTTAGTGAAAAGCAAGTTTGAAAGGCAAGTTGATGAACTTCAATGGGCAATGTGAAAGGTAGGTGGTGGAAGAAGATGACCATCACATAATGAATTGCATACCAGTTGTGACAAAGCCAAAAGACTCACAAGGAGAAAACTACAGCAATTGTTGATTACTGACACAGGTACAGGGAGAAAACCTGTGTTGGCCAAGGGAAACCAAGAGCATCACAAAGTGCCAGGGGTTATCGGTTGCGTGACCTATAATGGCTGGGCCACGTGGTCCGACAACTGCGCCTAGATTGAGTAGCCCCAACATGGGAAAGAACCAAGGAAAGTCAAGATACAAGGCTGTGTGGTATAATAAGTACTGAAGTGAAAAGAAATCGTCTGTTTGAACTATTAAAGAGTCTAAAGGATTACAGAATTAAACTGGAAGCATCATTAAAAGGCAAGAGAATTGAACTGCGTAGAACTTGGGGAAGGGATCCCCAAGATAAAACTGTGTTCAACTTGGGGAAGGGAATCCCGAGATATCTTTGAACTGTGTTGAACTTGGGCAAGTGAACCCCGAGACAGTTTGGAACTATTTGGAACTTGGGGAAGGGGAAGCTGAAACCAAGCCAGAGCTGGAAGAAGCTCAGAACTTTATTTTGAACACTGTTTCTTTTAGTGCTGACATCCCTACACATTGTATATCTTCAGTTGTGAGAGCAAGTATAGGTTTTGGACACAGACAGACTTTTGAGTCAAACTTAATGACAGACTTTCCTTAGTTTCTTTAGTAAGGGAGATTGCACCTTAGCTTAGGGCAAGTTAGGCCTTACTCCATCCTGACAATTAAGATAAATAAAGTCCTTTTGTTAAGAAAAGGGAATCTGTTGTCTGTGTCTTGCTTGATGATAGCTTCACACTGCACCAATAGAGTGGTTATGAAAACAATGGTTTGGGATGGCATAGTGACCTTAAATCCCCTCTCTGGCACAATTATGACCTGCCTGAAACACACAAATGTGGCTTTGTTAAGCAATGGGCGACTAAGGATATCTGGCTCTTGGGCGATGTGCTTTCTGAGGGACGGTCACAGTCATTTAATGAAATACAACAAAGATTCTCGCTGCATTCCCTAGATTAATATCAGTACATTCAGCTTAGACATGCTATGTATATACAATTTTGGGGGAAACATGACTGTTTCTGAACACAACACATTGGAACCTAACTTAAATGCTGAGATAATTCCAAAAAGGGCTATCTCATGGCTATATCAGTTGTGGCTGTGTGGCCCGCCACCAAAAACCACACAGACTCCGATTGAAAGTCCAAGGGTATTTATTAAAATACAGGAAGATGAAGGGGGCGCTGTTGTGCACGACAAAGATGGCCGCCTGAGGGGAGAGCTCCGGCCCGTAACATATCCTATTATAAATTAATCCTGTTCAGGGCCGCCTACACGCCAATAAACACCTGCATTTGGCGGTGGAGAGCCTGCGGCATCACTCCACTGATTTTCATGAAGGAACGCCGGATCAATCCTGAGAAATCGGACTGCAAACTTATACCGTGAACGCGGCGGAGGCATATCCGGCCCACGGCTCCAGAAGAAATCACGCGACGACTGGGGTGCTGACTCGTGCGCAGGCCGGAAGGGGGAGGGGCCGCGCACCGCGCCTTTCTGAGTTGCAGTTGGATATATCCTGTTGGCCCTCGATCCTTCTTCTGGATATACACTGCACGCCTGGTCTGGACGGAACATTACCCTTTTCATCGGGATTGTCATCCCGTCCCCTGTTACGATACTGCCCTGCGGATTGACCCTTGACCGACCGCCGGGTCGGGCCTTGTCGACGGCGGTGGGCCGGTTGCGTTCACCCGCTGGGGCCTGTCGGTAACATCATAAGGTGGGTGCCCTGGTGCCTATCTCTTGTATACTCGTCAGCGGTGTACGCCACGCTCCTGAGAGCCAATGATCGCCAACCACTACCTATCACGGGGCTCCGGAGCGTGGGCACACCCAAAGCAGCCCAACAAAGCTGACACATGGGCTGCAGCGAGAAAAAAAGTATGGGCTCCAAGAAAACTGGTCTGATGGCTCCTTTGCCAGTTCCCAGCCGCATGGGCCTGCCGAGACACCCGCTGAGCCCTCGGCAGCCAGCTGGAGTCCCAAATGGAGGTGAGAGTGGACAAACTACTAACAAAGGTCCAGAGTGGATTCCTGGCGGTGAACAGAAAACTGGGCGACATAGGGGCCACGATCAGCTCTTTGAAGGCTAGGGTTGATAAGGAAAGTGCTCGCACTACGTCCTCATTAACTCCAACAGTATTGGAGTTAATGAGGACACGATAGCACAACATGGCCGTGATATTGCCCAGTTGAAGGGAGACCTGCAGAAAACCCTGAACAAGTGTGAGGACTTGGAATCTCGCTCCAGGCGAAACAATATCAGCATGGTAGGAGTAGCCGAATCATTTGGTAAGGGCTCCATGGTGCGCCATGTGGAAGGCCTCCTGAAATCCCTCCTGGGCCCCGATGCTTTCTCTGATCATTTCCTCGTGGAGCGGTCCCATCGTACCCTGGCCTCACCTCCTAAGCCTGGAGCGCCGCCCCGCACGATCATTGCCCGACTTCTGAATTATAGAGATAGAGACGCTATCCTGAGGCTTTCCAGAGAAAAAGGATCCCTGTATTACGAAGAAAACAGGATACACATATATCCGGACTTTTCGACCAATGTGCAGACACTGAGAAGATCCTACGAACCGGTTAAGAGACAGCTGAGACTACGCCAGATCCCATATGCGCTTGTCTTCCCAGCTAAAATTCGCAACCAACACGGAGGCCGCGCACACTTTTTCGACAATCCTACGGAGGCCAAGATGTATGTCGCGGCCTCAATCCCCTTCCGCTGGGGTAACGGGAAGCTAACCGTAACTTGACGGCCCGGCGGGTGCCGGAACAGGAGGACCACGCTGGCTGAAGGGACTTGCTCTACACTGTCTTACCACAAGTTCGATAACCCGTTGCCGGCGAGGTGGCCCTGTCCACCATATATTGTTGTAGGGCCGTGAGCCCCCCCACATGGTGTTCGGTCACGTGAGTACAGCTCACACCCCCAGGAGACTTCCCAAGTTATGGTTGATGGGATACATCATCGGGTTGGGGTTGATGATGCGGGTGGGGGGTTGGAAGGGGAAATGGGTAAGAGTTTGCCCTGGTGTTCTGCCGGGCATGGTTGGGGATGTTATAAAGTTAAAACCAGGGGACTGTTCTTCAACGAGACTCTTCCAAAACTTGAGACAGTGGCGCCATGCTTGGCAAATGCCCTCTTTGATAGGCAGCTATGGCGCAGGCTAAAGGTGGGTTGAACATTCGACTACTCTCTTGGAACATTCGGGGTCTCAACAACCCAGTCAAGGCAAGGAAACTTGCTGCATACATTACACGCCATGATCCCCATATCCTTCTGATACAGGAGACACATGCGATGGGGAGCATCAACAATAAATTCCTTCCACGGTGGGGCCCTCATAGGTACTTCACAGAATATTCAACACAATCCAGGGGAGTCCTGACGCTTATACACTCCAAGATGTGCTTCAGGTATCCTGCTAGTAAAATAGACCCTTTGGGTAGATACGTGTTGGTATGGGGAGGCGGCGGGACGGCAAATCCTGTTGATAAATACATATGGTCCTAATATCGATGACCCGCTATTTTATCGCACAATCCTCGACATGATATCCACATCGACTGAGGCGCAAATAATATGGGGCAGAGATTTCAATATGATCCTTGATTACTGCTTGGACCGCTCATCCACGTCCCCCAGGGCTCCGTCCAAAGCAGCTCTCGCCGTTAAACAGATGATGGAACAGACCAACATAATTGACGCATGGCGCACGCTACAACCACTTAAGAAATTCACTTTCTACTCATCTGTTCACGACTCCCACTCCCGTATAGATTATTGGTTTATTAGCTCGTCCCTCTCCGCTGAGATCGATGACTGTGCAATACACCCCCGCACGCTCTCGGACCACTCGCCAATAACACTGAACATCAGCCTGGGTGACTCCCCACCTCCGGCTAGAAGGTGGAGGATTCCCTCTGCAATCCTTAGGGACCCCAATATCTGTGAGGCTTTACATACTGAAATTGAGGAGTTTTTGGAGTTGAACAAGGGTTCTGTGAGCACCTATACTACCCTATGGGAGGCATTCAAGGTTTGGGTCCGGGGTACTATATTGGGTAAATCTACAGGTATGCTGAGAGCGGTGAGGAGGGAACTGGGTGCGACTGAAGCCGCAATAGATGCACTACAGACGGAATATAGTGCCACATTGAACAAAGAAACCCTGTCTAAGATAGACGCTTCCCTCAAGGACTTTCACCAACTAGCCAATAGGGAAGTTCTGCACATGGCTGCCCCGGCTAAGGCCCGCAGATACGGGGACAGCAGTAGGGCGAGGAGATTTCTTGCCAACATGCCTAAAACAGATAGGCACCCTAATCCAATCGCTAGTATTCAGAATCCAGCTGGGGTCACGGTCAATAAAGAATGCGATATCAACGCTACTTTTGCTGATTTTTACTCCGCTTTATACACTGATCACGATGTTAAAACTAGGGAAGACACGTTCAGATATCTAGACTCCCTCGATCTCCCAACACTCACTGGAACCACGCGAAACATTTTAGATCAACCCATGAGTATTGAAGAAATAAACGAGGCCATAAAATCTTTATCTGGTGGCCGCGCCCCTGGCTCGGATGGTCTGACTGCCGAACTGTACAAGGAATTCCAAGGCGAATTGGCCCCACTGTTACTGAAAGTATGGGAGGAGGCCATGAATTGTGGTGTCCTTCCAGGCTCGATGCGTGAGGCAATTATTACGGTCCTTTAGAAGCCACGTAGACCAGCACATGAGATGGCCTCTTACAGGCCCCTCTCCCTAATCAATACCGATGCGAAAATTTTCGCTAAAGTCCACCAGGCTCCTTCCATACATGCCGATCCTGGTCCACCCTGATCAGGCCGGCTTCATACCAACTAGATCCACGGCTTTAAACCTTCGGCGACTGCTCAATGTGCTGGCGCAGATAGACCCGGAGGCTAGGGCGGCCGTAGTGGCCCTCGATGCCGAAAAGGCCTTTGATTCCGTCTCTTGGACATACCACTTCCTTGTACTTGAGAGGTTTGGACTTGGGCCGTATTTTATTAAATGCGTTTGGCTGCTATATACTCAACCATCCGCCAAGGTCCTAACCAACAACACCATGTCCCCTTCTTTCCATCTACACAGGGGAACCAGGCAGGGCTGCCCATTTTCCCCTAATCTGTTTGCCCTCACTATTGAACCAATGGCGGAATACATTCGTCAACACCACTCGCATAGAGGACTCAGGATGACTGGCCCTCCCCAGATCATATTGCTGTATGCGGACGATACCCTGATGTATGTCCGGGACCCACATGAGAATGTGCAACACATTATGGCTGACATACACAAGTTCTCGGAATACTCGGGATACAAAATCAATGTCCCCAAATCCGAAATCTTTCCTTTGACCCCCTAATACGGGTGACCTATCTTGCATCACAGGGTTTAAGCCTGCCCCGACGCTGGTGAGATACCTGGGCATAATGGTGGCTAGAGGTAGACAGCTGCTGCACTCACACAATCATGGCGCACTGCTTCTCACCCTTTCGACCAAGCTCCATCTATGGGCTAACCTCCCTCTGTCCCTATCCCGCCGAGTGGCCCTACTTAAAATGGTTGTATTACCCAAACTCCTGTACCTCTTCAATAACATCCCGATATGGCATATGGCCCGGTAAACCCTTTTTTGTCAAACTTAGGTCGCTGGCATCTTCCTTTATTTGGAACGGTAAAACTGCTAGGTTGGGGTGGGATAAAATGGTGGAGCCACACACACAGGGTGGTATTGCAGCCCCTGATTTTGAATTGTATTGCATAGCAGCACAGGCACAATTTGTAAAACATTGGTTTGACCCCGAGGACACTGCCCCACACATTCTTCTCGAAAAGCACGCAGTCCGCCCTAATGATATACGTTTGGTCCTTTTGAACCCCACCTATAGCAACAACTGCCCTTTTGACCCGGTATAGGTCACTACACAGGCGTGGTCCAGGGTCTATAAAAGGATTGGCCTGGAGGTCCCCTATGACCCAGATTTACCCTTGTGGAACTTCTCCAGTGTTTCCCCGACCTTCGACAGGGCCCTTCAGCGGATCTGGGACCCGAATAGACTTTTCAGGTTACGAGATATGTTCCCTGATGGCACGTTCTGTGAACTTGCAGATTTCACAGGGGCGGTTGGAGGGGGGCAGCTTAAATGTCTCGAATACTATCGTATGAGAACTGCTTTTGCCGCCAAATGGCCCTCCTTCCCGGTAGAACCCAGGCACATGAGTGTATCAGAGCCATGGTGACGACAGACGGTCATGGCAAAGGAATCTTGTCACTATACACCCTGGTGCAATCACACTCCCACTCACGAAACACTATCAGAGAAACCTGGGACCGGGATGTGGGTACTCAGATCGATGACGTGAGATGGGCCCGCTATTGTCAACTCATCAAATTGGTCTCCATGAACTCTGGACTCCGACTCATCCAATTTAAAATACTGAACCAGCTACATTACTCCCCGGCTAGACTGGCTAAGTTTGTGGAGGGTTGCACAGGGACATGTTTGAAATGCGGCGCTCCTGACGCTGGGGCATATCATATGTACTGGTCGTGCCCTGTTATCGCAAACTTTTGGCGAGAAGTGGCTGAGCTCCTTGAGGAGATAACGGCAATCCCAGCCGCCCTATCCCCCCTAAAATACCTGCTTGGTGACATTGGGAAGGTGAAGGAGACCATGAGGAGACTATTTAACATCTCATGTATTATTGCCAAACGATGCACCCTCAAATGCTGGAAATCCACTGCAGGGCCTACCCGATCCCATTTCCTGAAAGACTTGTGTATGGTGAACGATGACGAGGAACTCTTTGTTTTATCAGTCCCGACACCCTGTCGTCCTAAAGATATATGGTCTCTACTACGTTTGTATCTATGTGATTTGATGTCAGATTCCAATGTAACACCTACCCCGTCGCCTTAGGTGACAATACCCGTCTTACTGCCATTGATATATGCCACTGTCGATATTATACATATGCTATACTGTATTGTTTATGAGAACTTCTTGCTGTGAATTGTACCCCTCAATAAACAAAGTTTTAAAAAAATAAAAAAAATACAGGAAGATAGAATGGCTTCTGGTCTCAAGGTTCTACCAGGGTCTTAAGGGGAATTGGCACTAGGGTCGTCCCTTGCTATCTCCACTTCCACAGCCTTTTCCCCCGCCTCCCTAACTCAGGCATCCCTAATGGGGATGATAATACCAAAGCCAACGATAACACGTAACTGTTTGATATTCTAAGGCTGATGGTGATTTCCCTAATTCCCTAGGTAACTAACTCCCTCAGAGCCTTCTAGTCTTTCCCCCGACTTAGCCCGCCTAGTTTTCTATAGTCGTTAGGGATGGTGCCTTCTTTCACCGAGTGCCAATCTCTCATCTTTCACACACGGTCTTACTCGACCCTTCGCTACACTGGCTTTAAGTTGTTACCCTCCTGCCATACTACAGTTCCTCCAATCTCACAATCCGCCTTTCCCCAACCACCCTTTGATCTTACGTCTCTTCTTACTCCTGCTTTAACTATCAATCTGATCTCCAACTACCACTCCCCTGCTACCTCAGCTGGTATACTTTCTCCCCTCTATGATACCACCTCGCTACTGCTTCACTATCTCCTTCCCTACCACTGCTCCTCTTACCCTCCCTCTCTCTCTCTACTGGGACTACCACTCGCTAACACTATCGTCCACTGCTACAACTACTCCTTCCTACTACCAACTACCACTCCCACAACTACTACTACCACCCCATCACTCCTAGTCACTCTCTACTCCTCACACTCCACTCTCACACAGAAATACTCCACAGCCCCCCTCTCTCCAATAGCTTCCGTACCTAGGTCATCTCGCCTCCTCCTCAGGTCTCTCAAATCCTCCACCAACTCCATTCCTCGCCCAACTAATTCACTCACACAAACTCACTTAAACACGCCCTTATCCAATCGCTTACCTTCCTGTAGGGCTGAGGCGTGGAGGGGTTTCCAGAGGGGCTAGTAAGCCCCGCCCCCTTCCTGCTATATTCCTGAGCTGGAGCTGACAATGGTGCCCAGGAGTCAGGTATGCCTTCTTCAGGCATCCATGAACGCCTCTATCAGTTAAGGATTTCTCTGGTGGCTTAATGGGGTTTGTCATGCCTTTGTGCAGGCTTTGGTTTGCGAAAAGTAATCCCTGGAGATCTAGTGTTGATTCCCTTTCCGCGGTTTTCTCCCTCTGCGTCAGCCGGTGTTGTGGGCATTTGCCGCATCCTGCGCCATAGCTTAGAACGCTGCTGTATATCTCTAGCGTGCTTCTACTCCCCACGTGGATCTTCCACGCCGGCGTTTTTCTACGTTGTGAGCGCCGCCATCATCCCAGGTAAGGAGGGGCTTAGACGGATGTGAGGGTGAAATGGCTGTGACATCTGTCACCCCATTGATCGCTAGGGTATGGGTGAGGAGCTGGGAGTGGGCATGGGCAGACATTCCGGCACCGCCTGGATGTTGTGGCAGGGCTCCCTCCCTCACCTAACAGGGCCTATAGGTCCTGTCACACAGGGGGTTATTCTTAATTTCAGTACGCACTCCCATTTGAAACAGAAATGGGAAATAGATATCTGACCCTTTGATGCAAAAGACTGGTAAGAGGTTCTAATGCCACGTGAAATAGATATTTCGACTCGCTTCAGGCTGATCCAGTTAAAAATGCTTCATAACTATTAAGCCCATGATTCACTGTTTAAATGCGTCGTGCTGCAACCCCCACTTGTATACACTGCCAGCAGTTGTTGCACTTTTTTCCATTTAATTTGGCAATGACCCACAATTCAGAAATGTTGGTTAGCAGTCATGAGCACAAATATAAACCACACTCGACCAGCCTGTGTCAGATGATCCGAAATGCTCCCCACTGCCTTTCCCTCTATGCAAGCCGTTTTATTTCAAATGCAATATAGCAATGACATGAGGTGCCATCGAACCTCCTACATTGTCAACATGGGAGCGAGATCTAGATAACTGTATTTTGATTGAGGAGCGTTTGTATAGGTCCCATGGTTGCTCCCCAAAATGTGTCAGGATAGGGATTAATTGGGGAAACATCAATTATATTCAGTATCATGCTTGATAATCTGTACAACTCGCATGTCCAAGTGATGTACTGATTATTTATGTTCACTGATCGTTATATTTTTGGGGTGTATTCTTCTGTTTCACTGTTCTGTGTTCTTCTATTTTTTGTACTCTTTACAAAAACAATAAAAAAATGTATACAAAAAGGTCTGCTGATGAGCATGGTTTCTATTACAGTGCCCACAGGGGGTGGGCTTTGACACATCTATAGAAGACAGTGCAAGGTTGTCTGCACCTTCTCCGCACAAGTTCCACCCACGTGTTGAACATTTAAACCAGCAGTTGTTGCATTTCAGATTGGTGGGGTGACCAAACGAGGATATAAGCTTCAATTCAATAATGCATGCTTCAAATCTTCTAGTGATGCACATCATAGAAGCTGTTATGTGTGACCCTCCTGTTGTAGTTGGTCCGGTCACATCTGGTGCCCCCATGAGCCCCCTTCCTCACACAGAGCCACATGTACGCCTGTGTTCAGTTCGGGCTCCCCGGTCACTCTGTCGTGGCCGGGAACACCCCCTTTATTTATACTGCACGCAACGAAGTGCAACGTCACTCTGTCACGTGCCCTTAAAGGGGCAGCACCACACTCCTCCTTTTTCATAACCAACTAATAAAGAAGGTCAAACACACACATGGTATACAACACACTGTACGCAAATAAACAACTCCTTTAATCACAACCACCCCACTCCCATGAGTCACTTCCAGTCCATGGGCTGGTCCCAATCAGGGGTCCAAAACATAGTCACTCAGGTGGGCAGGCTTCCTCCTCTTGACCCTCTAGGGATACCTCCCGCCCGCCTACCGGATAGGGCCCTCCTCACCTGAGCTCCCCCGAACAGGGGAGTTTGGCAGATGAGCCAGGCAGATGGGCCAGGCCACCGCCCTCGCCCGGAACCTCATTCACATCCCTTCTCAGCAACACCTCCGACCTGGCTTCTCCAACTTTCTTGAAGAAGCTGGCATTGCAGGTGACCGAGGCAGTCCCATCCAATGCTGTTATCCTGGAGCTCTGCACTGCCACCACGTCCAAGGGACCAGGCTCGTATGTCAAGGATAGCTTTCCTTGAGGATGTCGGTTCTTTACGAATACTTCATCGCCTGGGACGAAATTCTGGGGGCGGAGTCCTCTTCTGATGTTTTCCTGCTCCATCCTGATGCTCCTCTCCCTTTCCACCTGCTTGTTGTTGATGACCGCCGGTTCTCTTTCTCCCACCTCCAGGATAAGGCCCCTGGGACCATTGGATGTGTGTGGGGTGGCCCCATATTCCTGCAGGAACTGGTATAGAGCCCTCTGCAGGCTGTTCCCCTGATCATGAGCGATGCAGAAGACTCTGTTCAGTGTTCTCATGAAGCGCTCCTCTTAGCCGTTCACCCGAGGCCATAGAGGAGTGACTTTACGGTGATGGACACCATACTCCTCCATCAGCTGGGCAAAACTATCCCCTTGGAAAGGCGGACCATTGTCCGAGCAGAGCATCTGGGGCAGGGCGTGAGTGGCGAAGATTTTCTCCATCGCGACAGCCACATTCTTGAAGGACACTGCCTCGACAAACTCCACCTCCGGGTACCTGGACCACTCATCCACGACCACCAAGAAGTGTGTGTCCCAACCTGTGGACCCGAAGTCTGTGTGAACGATCTCCCACGGCTTGGATCCTCTCGGCATGGTCTAGATTATGGGTTACCTCTGGGCCGGGGACGCCGCCTGGCACCACACACATGCTGCCATGAACCCCTCGAACCGCCTCTCCAGGTCTGGAAACCACTTCTTCTGTCGCAGGCGAGCCTTGGTCTTAGTGGCTCCTTGATGCCCTCGGTGCACCAACTCAGTCACCTGTGTGATCTTGCACTGTGGGATCATGATTCTGTCCCCTCGGAGCAGCAACCCTGACTCTGCAAACGCCAGCTCGTCCTTAACCCTCCATAGCTGTTCCAGCGCTGACTTCGCTTCTTGTGTCCTCAGAGCCAGCGTCTCCACTACCAACTTCCAGGAGCCCTGTTGAAGAGCTGCCTTCAAGAGGATAAAGCACTCGTCCTCTGCTGCCGCCTGTTCCAGCTCCTGAATTGGCACTGAGTTGGGAGTGGCTGCTTCCACCACCAGAGTGACATGCTCATCGGCTTCCACCGCACTGATGTTATTCCGCCCCTCCAGATCACCTTGCGGATGTCTGGACAGATAGTCGTCCGTGTTGTTGCTGCCAGGCCGGTATACTAGGGAAACACCATACTCGAGCAGTGCCAGCATCCACCTTTCAATCCTTGCCGGCGGCTTGGACGGTGAACCCGCCAAAATGGGCAGCAGGGGCTTGAGATCCGTGACCACCGTCACCGGTCTTCCCAACACATAGAGACGGAAATGACGACATCCCCACAGGACTGCCAGGGCCTCTCTTTCAATTTGTGAGTATTGTTGTTCCGTCTCGGACAGTGCCTTGCTGGCATAAGCAACTGGCCATACCTCACTGTTGGCATCCGTCTGCGTGAGCACTGCACCTAGGCCAAATGGGCTGGCATCGACCACGATTTCCGATTGTAGGGACGGGTCGAAAAAGGCCATGGTGTCCTCCGCTGTCAAAGCCCCCTTTACATCTTCAAAGGTGGCCTGCTCCAGGGGCCCCCATTGTCAGGCGATATCTTTTTTAGTCAGAGCCCGCATCGGCTCCGACCAAGATGCAAGGTTCTTGGTAAACCAGCCACAATATGTGACCATTCCTAAAAGGTTCCGGGTTTCCGACACGTTCTCAGAGGGACATGCCTCGACAATGTCTTTTACTTTCCTGGGTCCGGTGACACACCCCCTTCCTTGAACACAAAGCCAAATAACTCGATTTTCTTCTTCAGGAATTCACATTTATCCCTGTGCAGTGTCAGCCCCAGTGATTGGAGTTGCTCAAGTGTCCTGGCCAGTCTACCCAGGTGTTCTGCCTCAGACTGCGCAAACACAAGGATGTCGTCGCTTATGTATAACAAACCGTCCCAAGTCAGCAAGGGCACAGCGGATAATGTTCTGGAATACTTCAGCCACCGCAGACACCCCAAAGCTCAGACGCTTGTAGCGGTAGAGGCCGCAGTGCATGGTAAACATTGTTCTGTACCACGATTTGGGGTTCAGCACCACCTGATGGTATCCAGCCCTCAAATCAAGTTTGAAGAATAACCGGGCTCCTTATAGCTCAGTGATGATATCGTCTATCGTGGGGGTAATGTGCCGCTCCCTCTTGATGACCTTGTTTGGGAGCCGCATGTCCACGCATATACGCACAGAGTCCGGTTGCTTAGGCTGGCAATAACGATGGGAGATACCCAGGGTGTCGGGCCCTCCACCTTCTCAATGATGTGCAACTTGACAAGGCTGTCCAGTTCTTTATCGACCAGGTCCCGCAGGTGGAATGGAACCCGGCGGTGCTTCAAAGCGATTGGTTGGATTGACCCATCAATGTGGAGCCACACCAGATCCCCTACCATGCGGCCGATACCCTCAAACAGCTGATTGAACTTATCTAGGAGTTCCTGCACATCCTCCACATAGACGGAGTAGGCAAAACCCACAATGCCCAGTGCCTCTGCAGCTGCACAGCTCCACAAGCTGTTACTGCTGACTGTCGTGACATAAAAGCGGGTCCTGATGGACAACCCTCCATGCTCCACGTTGGCCACAAACGCCCTGTCCAGCGGGATCGGCCGCTCACCACCAAACATGAAGATACGTGCTTTAGATGTCTGTAGCTTTGGCCACTCATCCATGACATCATAGGGTCCCCGCACCATGACGTGAACAGATGCCCCAGTGTCGACTGGGACCATGGACTTGTTCACCTTTATTAGACACTGTGGTTTTCTCCTGTTCTTGGGCTGCAGAACGCTGACACACGAAATGAAGAAGACGTTCTCCTCCACTTCCTCATCATTGGGCCCCATTGTCACCTTAATCGACTTGGGTGATGTTGGGCGGGCGCTGTTGCCTGAAGAGCCCCTCTCTAATGGCCCTCTCGGGACTACCACAGGCATCAGAGCCCTGCACATCCGGGCATAGTGATCTGGCGCCCCGCACCAGCCACACGACTTGCCTTGTGCTGGGCATTCCACGTGGGTGTGTTAGGACACATACCCGGCCTTCTCCCCGCATCCGTTCCCGGACGTGGCGGTTCTACCCCTGTTACCAGCTTGGGAAGCGTGGCTGTGGGCAGCGGGTCGGCGCTCGCTTGCGTGCGCGAGCCCCGCGGGTAACCAGGAACGGACAGGCAAGCTTGTGTTCCAAGCCTCGTTCCGGTGCCCGCTCGGCCATCGCGCATGCGCTGTCCCGCTAGCGGTCCACGCCTCGCTTTCGTGCTGGACGCTGTAAATAGCGTCCAGCCCTCTACTGTTCGCGTCTTAACGCGGTTTGTCCCCACTTACCGTCGCTTGGTGCCTCGCATCAGGTCCCTGCTCCTTGGTTCCTGTTTCCTTGTCCCGACTACGGGCTGCCTTACTCCTGCTACCCGCCAGTTCCTCGCCCTTCCCTGGGTCCAATTCCTTTGGGATTAGCTCCCTTGGCTCCGTGGCTCTTAGGAGGTTGGGGGGGGGATTCCCTTCTTGGCCTTCTCCCTCTCTTTGGGTCTCCCTGTTCCTGGGTCCATTCTCTCTTCCTGACCTCCTTGTTTGCCTTGAACTTCTTGTCACTTTGGCTCTGGGTGCCAGCCCTCCGGATTATCAACTGCCTTGGTGGATCGTGCTGAAGACCTCTCGTCCTCTAGTTGTGGCTTTCTACCGGACCGCACCAGCTCTACCTAGTCACCTCCCTGTCAGTGCTTGCACTGTCCCGACGTCACTGTAATCCACAGGGAGGTGAGCCAGTGGCGTTGGGAGGTGATTCCAATCCATCCCTGTTCCATTAGGGTTGGGTCGGGGTCGCTTCCTAGCGTTGCGATATCTACATTCGGTTTGGAAACTACCAGTCTGGCGTCACCAGTGAGACCAGCAACTGAAATCCCAGGTACGCAGCGCTCCAGAGACGCACAGTTTAACAGATTAAGACGCCTAACAACCAGCTCTGGTTCTGTAATGGAAGACTCCGAAGAATTGAGGAATGAGATCAGGGCCCTACGCGCCGAGATGACCGTACTGCATCAGGAAAATGTGGCCTTACGTCAGCTGGTAGCTCAAGGGACTCACCCCGGTACCTCCGCAGAGTCTGTGATGGCTCAGACCACCCCGATAAAGTTCGACGGAGACCCCAGATGGGTAGCTGAATTCTGCAATCATTGTAGGATACATTTTTTGTGCCGTCCCACACATTTCAACCAAGATAAGGCTAAGATTGGGTATGTTTTGGGGAATCTCACCGGAAACGCATTGGCCTGGGCCACTCCTTTGGTGGCTGCCGAGAGTCCAGTCCTGGAAGACTTTGTGGCCTTTGAGAAGGCTTTTCTGGAAGTATTCCGGTCTCCCAACCTTGCCGCTGCTGCGCAAAATCAGTTTATGGACCTGAAGCAAGGATCCAGTGATATAATCGCCTACATCAGCCGTTTTCGTCAGCTGGCCACCGATTCACTATGGCCTGAGATTACCCAAAAGACCCTTTTTCGTAGGGGGTTGAGAGATGAATATAAGGATGAACTCCTCCATATACCAGAACCCGAAACCCTGCAAGCATTACAAGAACAAGTGATGCGGATTGATCACAGGTTATCGGAGAGAAGGGGTGAGAGGCGCCGTTTAGAAAGGACGGTTTCAAGATTCGTCCCAGTACCAACCAAAGCATCTACCTCGTCTGAACCAAACCCCGAACCTATGCAACTAGGAGCGGTTAGAGGCCCCCTATCTGATGCCGAGAAGAAACGTATGCGTGACCTACGGTTGTGCCTGTACTGTGGGGCCTCTGGTCATTATCTCAGTGCTTGCCCATCAAGGCCGCTCCGAAGGTCGGAAAACTGAATGGCCTGTCATCCAGGGGTAAGGCGACGATGGGCCCCTCTCCTTCTACAGTCCTTCCCGATACGGTACTGGTTCGGCAACCCATGCAATCAGTCGTGCTTATGGTCTTAACGCTCCGGGTCTCTTGGTCAGGAAGAGAACCCATAGGGGTGCTTGGATTATTGGATTGCGGTGCCTCTGGAAATTATATGGACGCAGATTTTGCCATCAGGAATGGTATCACTTTGATCGAAAAGAACTGCGCTTCAGTGGTGGAAGTTATTGACGGTACTCCGTTGTCTTCGGGTCCGGTCCATCAACATTCCGAGTCACTAGGATTATGGATTGAAGAACATCATGAACAGATCTCTTTGGATATCATCAAGACTCCCTCTTATCCGATCATCTTAGGGCTGCCGTGGTTGTTACATCATAACCCCAACATCAACTGGCAGACTCGGACCTTGGTTTTCAGCTCTGAGCGTTGTGTGCAGGACTGTTGCCATGTCGGTTCTTCTCCAACACAATCATCAGTCGCCACCCAGACTGAAGGGGTTGGTGTGCCACGCTTACTCTCTGTTTCTTCTGTTCCTTCTGTATATGCTGGCTTTCATGAGGTTTTCTCTGATCCTAAGGACATACCCTTACCACCTCATAGACCTTTCGATTGTGCCATCGACCTGTTGCCAGACGCTGTGATTCCACACGGCAAGGTGTACTCCTTGACCGCTCAAGAAAGGGAGGTCTTGCAGGAGTATCTCGATGAATGTCTTCAGAAAGGGTATATTGCCCCTTCTAATTCCCCGGCAGGATTCCCGCTGTTCTTCGTAAAGAAAAAGGAGGGCACCCTGCGCCCATGTGTTGATTATCGCCAACTAAACGACATTACACGAAAGGACAGATACCCGCTTCCCTTGATTCGATCCATCCTGGAATCTTTACGTGAGTCAAGGATGTTTTCCAAGTTTGACCTCCGTGGAGCCTACCATTTGGTACGAATAAAGGCCGGGGACGAGTGGAAGACGGCCTTCAAGACCCCAAGCGGGCACTACGAATACAGAGTTATGCCTTTCGGGCTATGTAATGCCCCTGCTGTCTTCCAGCGTTTAATGGATCACATATTCTCCGACTTAATCGGGACCTCAGTCTGGGTTTACTTGGATGACATATTAGTGTTTTCAAGAAATCTCGAAGAGCACATTGTCCAAGTAAAGGAGGTACTCCGGCGGCTACATGTGAATAACCTTTACGCTAAGCTTGAGAAATGTCATTTTCATCAGGACCATATCGAATTTCTTGGGTATGTGATCAGTGCGTCGGGTATACACATGGATCCAAGGTTCGTGCTATCCTAGGATGGAAGGTTCCCAGCGACAGGAATTCTCTTCAACGATTTCTTGGTTTCATTAATTTCTATCGGAGATTCATTCCGTCTTTCTCACTGCTGTCTGCACCTTTAACCTGTTTGACCAGCAGTAGGAGATCCTTTGTTTGGGGGCACGATGCTGCCGCCTCTTTTGAGCAACTAAGGAAGACCTTTAGCTCCGCGCCTATCTTACACCATCCCCAAGAAGACCAGCCGTTCATCGTGGAAGCCGACTCTTCGGATTTTGCTGTGGGAGCCGTTCTGCTTCAGATGGATCCGAGCGTTGGAATGGAGTTTCCTGTGGCCTACTATTCCAGAAAACTCACGGCTAGTGAACGGAACTACCCCATTATCGAAAAGGAACTACTGGCCATCAAAACCGCCTTTGAGGAATGGCGCCATCACCTTCTTGGAGGACGCTTTCCAGTTGAGGTACGCACTGACCATCGAAACCTGCAATTTCTACGTTCCTTACAGTGTCGGACCTCCCGCCAAGCACGATGGGCCTTTTTCTTCTCACAGTATGATTTCCGTATCACCTATGTACCTAGTAACCGTAACGTGAAGGCGGATGCTCTTTCCCGTTCTGTGGCTGCTGATGTGCAACATGAGGGACGGGACCTGCCTGTAATCGCTCCCAAGCATTTCCTACTGGCCGTGCCGTCGTTCCTGCAGAGGGTGGTACAAGCTACTTCGTCGGACTCTTCTCGGGATACATTGGTAAGACGTCGCCAGCTTAGGGAGAAGGACGGATTGCTCTTTTTCCAGAACAAGTTGTACCTACCCACGGATGAGCTTCGCAAGACAATCCTACAGAGTTTTCACGATTCCAAGATTGGGGGTCACCGTGGTATACGGTCTACGCAGGAGCTCATTTCCCGGCATTTTTGGTGGCCTAAATGGACCTTGCAAGTCAGACGATATGTGGAATGCTGTCCCATCTGTGCCCAGGTCAAGGTTCCGCGCCTGAAGGCTGTGGGTCTTTTACATCCTGTGGAAACACCACCTTTTCCTTGGCATACAATTGCCACTGATTTCATTGTCGACCTTCCGCCCTCCGAAGGACATACCTGCATCATGGTCGTCATTGACTGTTTCACCAAGATGGCCCACTTCATTCCCTTCCCTGGACTTCCCACGGCTGCCCTAGTGGTGCGTGCCTTTTTACACTGTGTATATCGCTTGCACGGATTGCCTGTTAAGATTATCTCCGACCGTGGTTCCCAGTTCGTCTCTTCCTTTTGGGGTCGTTTGTGCCAGCATCTGGGCATCCGGAGGGCTCTCCGTTCTGGATACCATCCCCAGACCAACGGACTGACAGAAAGGACGAACCAAACGTTGGAGCAGTACCTCCGTTGTTTTGCCAATGCCTCCCAGACTAATTGGATGTTGCATCTCGACATGGCCGAAGTTGCGTACAACAATGCGGTTCATTCTGCAACTGGACTAAGTCCTTTTTTTTGTACTTTTGGCCTTCATCCCAGACTGCTGCCTTTCACTCCAGTGCTACCAAGTAATGTTCCTTCGGCGGATCACCTTGTTACCGAGATCCAGGATCTACAGCGTCGAGCGGCTGGTACCCTGGCCAAGGCACGTGAGGCCATGAAGAGACAGGCCGATAAACGCCGGAGCCCTGAGCCACCGTTCCGGGTGGGTGATCTTGTGTGGTTGTCCTCCAGACATTTGCCCGCACGTAACATACCCTTGAAACTAGCCCCCAAGTATTTGGGTCCCTTTCCGATTGTCAGGAGGATTTCTTCGGTGGCTTTTGAACTCAAGTTGCCTGACTCCTGGAAGGTCCATCCTGTTTTTCATGTGTCTCTTTTGAAAGCTTATCTTCCTGATCCCTTCCATCGTGCCTGCCCCCGGCCCGCTGCTATTGATGTGGGTGGTCTCCCTGAATTTGAGGTGCAGGAGATTTGCGATTCCCGTCTCTTCAGGGGTAAATTGCAGTATTTGATTGACTGGAAAGGCTATCCTGCCAGTGATCGCACTTGGGAGTCTGTTGGGAGCGTTCACGCCCCTCGTTTGGTTAGGGAGTTCTATGCCCGTTTTCCTTGGAAGCCAGGTTCTTCCGGCCTTTCCGGAGGGGGGTATGGTGTTAGGACACATACCCGGCCTTCTCCCCGCATCCGTTCCCGGACGTGGCGGTTCTACCCCTGTTACCAGCTTGGGAAGCGTGGCTGTGGGCAGCGGGTCGGCGCTCGCTTGCGTGCGCGAGTCCCGCGGGTAACCAGGAACGGGCAGGCAAGCTTGTGTTCCAAGCCTCGTTCCGGTGCCCGCTCGGCCATCGCGCATGCACTGTCCCGCTAGCGGTCCACGCCTCGCTTTCGTGCTGGACGCTGTAAATAGCGTCCAGCCCTCTACTGTTCGCGTCTTAACGCGGTTTGTCCCCACTTACCGTCGCTTGGTGCCTCGCATCAGGTCCCTGCTCCTTGGTTCCTGTTTCCTTGTCCCGACTACGGGCTGCCTTACTCCTGCTACCCGCCAGTTCCTCTCCCTTCCCTGGGTCCAATTCCTTTGGGATTAGCTCCCTTGGCTCCGTGGCTCTTAGGAGGTTGGGGGGGGATTCCCTTCTTGGCCTTCTCCCTCTCTTTGGGTCTCCCTGTTCCTGGGTCCATTCTCTCTTCCTGACCTCCTTGTTTGCCTTGAACTTCTTGTCACTTTGGCTCTGGGTGCCAGCCCTCCGGATTATCAACTGCCTTGGTGGATCGTGCTGAAGACCTCTCGTCCTCCAGTTGTGGCTTTCTACCGGACCGCACCAGCTCTACCTAGTCACCTCCCTGTCAGTGCTTGCACTGTCCCGACGTCACTGTAATCCACAGGGAGGTGAGCCAGTGGCGTTGGGAGGTGATTCCAATCCATCCCTGTTCCATTAGGGTTGGGTCGGGGTCGCTTCCTAGCGTTGCGATATCTACATTCGGTTTGGAAACTACCAGTCTGGCGTCACCAGTGAGACCAGCAACTGAAATCCCAGGTATGCAGCGCTCCAGAGACGCAGAGCTTAACAGGGTGTGGGAGATCATACATGCATTTCATGCAGGAGTCCATCGCTCTTGTGCCACGATCGCGTTGATTGCCACTTGGGCGTCTCACCCCTCTGCCTCCTTGGCCACGGCATACTGCGGCTTAGTTCCATGGCCTACTGCGCACACTTCTTCCACCTTCCCCGGGCGCACAGCCACCTCCATTCTAGACGCCCTCACCTCGGACACCTCCTGGCAGCATCCAAGTTCCAAGATTCATGGTAGCGTGATCCCGGGTTCACGCAGAACCTGCCTGCGCAGCTTGCCGGAGGAGCACCCCTGAATAAACTGATTCTGAATCATCGTGTCTGCATTGTCACAGGCACATGGCAGAGCCATTCGGCGTAACCTGCCATAGAAGTTGTCCAACGACTAGTCCCTCTTGTGGGGGGACCACATGACGAACCGTTCATAGTCAGTGTTGGCAAGCAGCATAAAATACACCCGCTGTGCATTTTTGGCTGCATCATAGGTGGCGTTGACAGGCTGCAGAGACTGAAACACTTTATGGACTGGCGGGCCTACGGAATACAAGAGCATTGCCACCTTGCTGTCATCATTGGTGTCTCCTGTGGCCCTGAAGTACATGTCCATCCTGCCTATCCACATCCTCCATCTTGGACCAAGGGTGGATGGGGTACCCGAGATGTCGAATTCAGGCATAGGAGTGTACCTTGCTGTCTCATCACCGCTGGTGCTTGGGAAACAGGAGGTACTGCCGCACCCTGGCGACGGTCCTGCATGGCAGTGAGTGCACAGGCACCTCACCCGAAGACAAATGGGGCCGCAACTCCCTGAACTGCACTGGTCTCCTTTGATGAAACTGCAATCAGATGATGAGTGTGACGATGTTGGTCAGATACTGCTCCTTTGAACCTCTGATGACCTCCTCCACCACCAAGCAAACAGCCAGGATGCCCTCCCAGGCACCTCTT
Organism: Ambystoma mexicanum; assembly: GCF_040938575.1. Classification (NCBI taxonomy): domain Eukaryota; kingdom Metazoa; phylum Chordata; class Amphibia; order Caudata; family Ambystomatidae; genus Ambystoma; species Ambystoma mexicanum. The sequence goes on along the minus strand of NC_090941.1, from coordinate 283,199,991 downwards.
GGAAGTGACCAAAACGTGAACAAAATATGTCACCAGGCATACACCCAGGAAACCCCAGTCCACCACTGTCCCGATCAGGGAAGATTTGCACAGAAGGGAGTCTCTTGCCGCACAAGTGGCTCCAAAAACTGAGTTGGGTGGGCCCAGGGGATCAGCAAAGAGATGGTAGGCCTCCCCCAGATCCTCACCTCGCACTCGATGTGAAAAAGTGTTTAAAAACACCTCAAATGCAAAGAATTCACAGCATCAGCTGTTCCCCTGCCAGGGAATCCAAAAAGTATGCTCAGATGGGCACACAGGCACTCTGAAACAGAGCCGTGACCCTCGCAAACGTGCTCAAAATGGGGGCCAAACTGCGTGGACACCTCCGTCTCCACAGCCTTCAGGATCGGGGATAATGAAAGTAAAAAATATATATACCCTTCCCGTCACTGCCTGTACCCAGATTGCTGGTGTCCCGCCTCGTCCCCACTGTTGTAGTCGGCCCAGTCACATCCGTCACCCCTGTGAGCCCCATTCCCCACACAGAGCCACACGCACGCCTGTGTTTGGTTCGGGCTCACTCGTCGCACTGTCGTGGCCGGGAACGCCCCCTTTATTTATACTGCACGCAGCAGAGTGCAACGTCACTCCGCCGCGTGCATGTGCCATTAAATGGGCAGCACCACACCTCCTAAATTGATTGCCGTTTTAAGATGTGTGTCCCTTCCAAGTGTATTGTCCCTTTAAGATGGGCCATGACTGTGTCATGGCACAAGCGAATAAAAGGAGCAACTGCAGGCACGTGCAACAGAGCGGCTGCAGACTCCAACAATGGAAGTCCTGTTGTCTCTGTCTCTTACTTTGGGCCTGCTGGCCTACACTGTGTGATCACGGTCCTGCAGGTCCCTGCTGGCTTGGACCCCCCAGATCAGCCTGGTGCCCTGGGTCCAGCCCAGGCCATCCACCATCCAGGATTCTGCTGGCATCCAAGGGGCCCCTGTCACCCAGGTCATGGCCTCACAGGCCCTGCCCTGCAACGCAAGTAAGTCTGGGTGACCCCGGCAAACCAAAATGGTGCTGGCTGCCCAGCACCTGTGAGGCCAACCGCGTGTCACTTATCTCATATCCCAGCGGTATACATTTCTCCTTAAATGACATTAATAGATCTTTCTTGGACTGCGATATCGAATGTAGTATAACCCAATGAGTTATTTTCTACAATACAAATGCCACAATTTTGATGTCCCCTGTGGACATCTGGTTAGCCGAGAGGATACAAGTCAACAATCCTAGGACATTCCTCCTGATTAATACCGGCATACTTGAGCCAGCAATAATTATTTCCAAATATATTTTCGGGCAGTCCTGCGGGCTTCTCTTAGCACTGGCTTTTTGACCATCTCTTTCGACCTTCGCATAATGACCATACACTTTCTCCTTCTCTTTTGTTTTTCTCATTCCCTTTTCAGCCCGGTCCTCAAGTTTTACTTTTTGCTGGCCACCCTTTATTTTGTCCTCTAATGTTCTAAAGCCCACAGTGTCACACATCTGGGTCTGAATGACCCGCGCGCCTCTTCATCACGCCAGGTGAAACAGACCACTTTCAAGGTACCTACCAAAGTCGTGACACTTCGCCACAGTATCTGACGTTTCTTAGCCCCTTATTTCTCTCGGTGGCGGTTACCCTGGAGATTGGGCTCAACAACATCAAAGGTATCGACAACCCAACCTTTGCCTACAACTCCCAGGAAACCTACATCTTGCGTGTAGTTCCGACTATTCGGAACGTAAGCTCTGACGGGCTTACGGCGCTCCGCCTCCCGGGTATATTAGGCACTGCAGCGGTAAGGACGCTGCTTCTGATTAAAGTTGCAACCGGCACCCGAAGTTTCGTCTTCTGTGCATTTCCAATCATTGCCTTCCCGTGTACCAATTCCTGTTTACGGACTGTCTTGAGACTTCTCAAGACTTCTGACTACTTGTGTACCGGACTTTTGCCTGTCCTACGGATTGGTTACTTCCTGATTCTGTACTGTCCTTAGCCCGCCTGTGTATCAGATCTCGCTGCCTGTTTACTGGATTGCCTTCCTTTTGTCCTGATTTAACAGCCACCGCCTTCAACTGGTTTTCCTCACCTTCCCAGCTGACTCCAAGTACTGGGTACTGTTTCCTTCTTCAATTCCAGTGTTCTTTTGTGGATTCCGACTCCATCCCGTTGTTTTGGATTTGCTCCCTTGAATGTACGCAAGGACGCTTTGCTGATTATACACAAAGACTCATTTCAGAAAGTGCACACAGGGACGCCTTGCTGAGAAGTGTGCACCTACCCGTATCTAGTGCGACCCTCGTGCCGCCCGGGTATAGCATCTCTACTAACCTTCCTGTTTATTATTTTGTACCTCCGTTGTTCTAATCTGGATTGTTTAGGTTATTTCAATTCCTGTTCTGGTAAGACTTCCTTAACTTTCTTTACTATTTCCTATCTGAATCATCAAAATAGAGGTTAATCTCTTTTTCTGTACTTACAGGGGAAATTCCATTTTGTTTCTTTTCAATCACAAGGGGAGTGGGTGACCCAGGTACTTTCTGCTTTTGAGAGGCTTTTTTCTTGTGGTGAACTTTGCTCTTCCCAAAATATTTACCAATTGTCTTTTTCTTTTAGCTGGGTCCGTGGCGGTGTGTTCTCCCCGCTCTTTTGGGTGATCGGTCTCTCAGTCTGTAGTTTAGTGCAGCTGAGAGTCATATCATCAAAAAGAGCTTATTCCCTCAACAGAGAGGAGGCTCAGGTGGAGGCTCCATCTCGAGCTCTTCAAGCAACATCCAGTACAACCTTCCTGGTCGCTTGCCCGAACCACTCGCTGACCGGTTAGTAACACACAGGCTGTTTTCGCAGTTGCTGTTCTTTTAATTTGTCACTTTATTTTCGGTCCAACAGATTTTGTCTCTCGATTTTGGCACACTCAGAATTGCTCATCTCTTTCCACATCTCATCCACTTCAACTCTCTCTATTTCTTCAATGAGATCGCTTAGCTCGATCTCTGAGAGTTCTGTCAATTCCACATCTGTATCCTCCAGCAGGTCCTTTGCCTGCTCAGTCTTTGGTATCTCTTCCGGAAGACTTAGTTCCTTCCTTGCTCTTTTTGATGCAGGCCTGTTCTCAGTTTAAGGTGGGGTGCATATATTTCTTAAGAATGCTCTGGATCCATTCGATTTTCTCTTGCTTGACACTATCATATTTTTATATTTATTTTTGCACTGGTAATTTCAGCTCAATTCGCTCGGTGGAGCTTTAGTAGCCACCACCCCCTTCTGTGGTTTGAACAATGAGAAGGTGTTGTCTTCTTTGACCCCTTCCTGGGATTTCCCTTTGCTTGGACTAATGGATATAGGCTCGATCTGTATAGATTTGTCTTTAATCACCATCTGCTTTTGTGGCCTTAATTTGTCCTTAATTTGCCAGTTTGTAAAGTTTGACCTCATCCACTCACAGTCCGTTAGTAAAGCCTCCATCATGCGCGTCTTGTCTAAGGTTTCTCTCCCAGCAAGGTTGCACACGCGAATTTGCCAATTGACAGAGGCTTCTGCTTCTTTATCCAGCCTGAGATCAACTTTGTATGCGAGTGCTTCTAGGCCTATCAGCTTGTTTGACATTCCTGAGATCAAGGAGGATTGATCATGTAGGCTGGTATGAATTGCCTCATAGAGCTTAGTAAAATGAAGTAATGCCGTTGTTACAGAGGCCATCATAAGCTGCTCGAGGTGAGCCCACTCTTCCGTTATTGTGAGGGTTTCTCTGTTGCAGCATTCGCTTCCAGCATACGGCACATTGATTGGAGGATTCCGATGAGGGAGTGGAGGCAGTTTTTTCACTTTCCTCAAACACTTGGCCCCCCTCACTTTCCCCCACAGAGCCCGACATAGAGGCTGTTCTTTAACATATTAGTTTCCATTCGCCTTATCCGGCATTCCTGGATTTGGTGGCTCTTTGTCTCCCTCCATTTGTCTTCCTGATGACTCAACCCATTCTTCTGTTTGCTAATAGGCTGATTTCCGCTCAATAAGAAGCTTATCTTCACCGATACACGTGGGTGCAAATCTCGATTCAGCAGCTTGCATCTCCACCATTCTATCTGCTTGCTTCATAGACTGATCTAGAACACTCAGACGGTCATTAACACGTAATAAGATGAGACGTTTATGCTGTGCAATTTTTAAGGTCAAATCTGAGAGATACTTTGCCACGTGAGCAGCCAATCCTGCATTCCGACCGATTTCAATTACCATAATCCAGTCCTCTCGCTAGCTTCTGAGACATGTGCCTTGCCTATCATGGCACAGTTCTACTTGTCTCATTTCATGTATTTCAAGATTTTCTAGCATTTGGCTTTGGCCCACCATTTTTTCACCATTTTGATTGTTGTTCCAGGTGCAATTTAAGTTCAAGGGTAATCCTTGCACATAATTGAGAGTAATCGCCCCTTCCCTATTTGTTTCTATGGATTCTAGATCCTGCTGACCCCTCTGCAGTATTCCCTCAGCGATATCCCTCGTGACCATCTGTATGGCTGGTCTATTGTCAGTTCCAATATTGTCAGTTCCATTCACATTATTCGGGTTAAGCAAGTTTCCCTGCTCTGGTAGAATAATATTCCCTTCTGTGCACCCTCCCTCCTCATTATCCTTCTCAGCCGAGGAGTGAACAATTGCAAAGGCTTCCAGTTCAACACTTCCATTTGGGATCTCTACTCCACCTTTCCCTCCCGATGTATCCAGTCTCCCGACATCACAGATATTAGCAGTGTTTGTCCCCCGCTTTACCTGTAGGCTTGTTCTCGCATTGAGGGGGCTGGAAGCCAACAACATTCTGCACTAAATGTAGCTGTTATTTACAGCTTTGCGGCTGCCCTCGGCCAACTCCTGCAAACTCTGACTCCACTTAGCTCACTTCGCTCTGCTTCGCGGGGCAGTGGCGTTAAGTAGCTTGGATGTAGAGTCTTATGGAACAACTTTTCACGTTCTATATTCTGTTTCCGGCGCCCTTCTTCCGTGCGATTAGCTTATGCCTAGTGATCTCAGGTGTTGAAGACACCACACCGCATGTAGTCACTTTGGAGGTACTCCAGTAACTCTCCCCAATCTGTCCGGAATTTCCCTGCGTCCCCTTGTAGCCGGTAGTTAATCCACTCCATTGCTAGTATGTCCCATAATTTGCGAGTCAATTCTAACTTTGTTGGTGGGTTTGTTTGTTTCCAGTTCTTTGCTATTAACAGCCATGCGGTATTCAGTTGAGACATCATCACTCTCTTTCGAGGTTTCGAGATTGTGCTCCATTCTGGGTCGAAAAGTCTGCATATGTTTCCTTACATGGAGAGTTCTTGCAGTTCCAGCATAGTGCTCTTTATCTAAGCAGTCACTTCTTCTCAGAATTCCCTTATTTTTTTTGTAAGTTTATTTATTGGTTTTAACAGTTTAACAAACACAGTAGGCATCACTTGTAATATCAGACGTTAATCAACAGAATTACGTATCCCACCCCCAACTCAAGACCACAGACAACATTATCGTCCATTTCTGTTGGGCCGGATTGATGGCTAGGACAGTCCAAACCGTCCAAGGTATCGTCAGTGTTATTAGGATGAAGTAGTGGCACTGTTAAAGCCACCCAGCGATGCAGTTCTCCACTGGAGTCCAGCCTCTGTTCGAGGATTGCCGTTTCCCACGCGCCGGTCTCCGCCGTTATCCATTTCGTCAGGTCCCCCCACCACAGTGCCCCGCACGGGTCCCTTGGGCTCTTCCATCCCATGGCTATGCGTCTCTTCGCAGTTATGTATATCAGATCTTTGAGTTTGTTTAGAGGCTTATTTTTGTGGTTGCGTTTGCATCTGCCCAGGATGCAGGCTGCGGGATTGTTCACTTCTAGTTCAATATCTGCGTCCGTCACCCTCTCCTGAACCAGTGTCCAGAAGTAGCGTATCTCCGGGCAGCCCCAGAACATATGCGTCATACCCGCTCTTGGCTCCTTACATTTGGGGCATACCTGGACCTCAGCTCCTTTGAAATTAGATATGGCCTCAGGTGTTAGGTAGGCTCTGTTGGTGATGTATAATTGAATGAGCTGCAAACGGGCATTCCTAGAAACTTTTTTGTGGTAGTGAGTTATTTTCTCCCATTCGTCATCTGCAAAGTCTTGGCCTAGTTCGGTTTCCCACTTTGCTTTGCTTTTGAGCTCGTTGTTTGTCGTGCCCTGGAGCAGGGTTTCGTACAGTCGCGAGGCTTCATGGCCACCTTCGGCTGTGTTTAATAATGTTTCTATGACCTCGTTTTCCGTCTTTGGGGTGGTAGCCTCTGGCCATCTAACCCTTATGGCTTGTGTCACAGCCCTATGGAGCAAAAATTGGCCAGCGGGTAATCCCGTAGTCTCAGCGAGGTCGGGGAAGGGTATGATCTCTTGGTCTCGTGTTAGGTCACCTAGGGTGGCCACTCGGTAGGGTTCCCACTGGGTGCATGATTCGAGAGAGCCCCATGGCTGGTAAGCCATAATTGCTGCGATGGGGATTTGTGGTGAGAAGGGATCAGCTGACCCCACAGTTCTGCACACTCTGTTCCTGAGCTTTACAAGTTTGATTAAGTATGGGAAGGGCTGTGGGAGTCTGTTCCGGACCCATAGTAGATCCCTCAGGAGGAGATTGGGCAATGCAGGTTGGAGGAGCCTAGTGTCCGTGGAGGCCTCGTCAGCCATCCATCGCATCACATGCCTTAGTTGGCTTGCCAGGTAGTACAGTTCGAAATTGGGGACTTTGATTCCTCCCCTCTCGTAGGGTCTTTGGAGTGTGTCCAGCGCCACCATGTGTCTGCCTCCCTGCCAAAGGAACCGTCTACATAGTTTATTAATGTTTCTGAAGAAGGAGGGGGGGATGTTGTAGGGAATGTTTGTGAAGTTGTATAGTAAGCGGGGAAGAGCAACCATTTTGAGGAGACCAGCCCTTCCGGCCATCGAGAGCGGGAGCTTGCCCCAGAATTCCATAGATTTTTGGAGAGTGTCTTTTGCTCTCACCGTGTTGAGTATATGTTCCGTGTATGGGTCCCGGTGTATAGTGATTCCCAGGTATCTAAAGGAGGTCACTTGCCATTTTAGATCAAGGGAGGGAAGGGATCTTAGGTCTTCTTTATACAGTGCGGCTAGAGGGTAGAGGCAGGACTTGTCTTTGTTAATTCGGATTCCCGTGTATTTGCTAAATCCGTCCAGTGTCTCTAGGATGTAGGGCAGGAGGTGTTCGGGGTTGTGTAGGTACAATAGCGTATCGTCCGCGTACATAGAGACGAGGTGGGTCACTCCGTCTACTACGATGCCCCCATCTCCGTATTCCTGTCTAAGGTATGCGGCTAGGGGTTCGGTGGCAATGATGTATAGCATCGGGGAGAGTGGGCAGCCCTGACAGGTGCCCCTGTGTAGGGCCCATTTGTCTGAGAAGGTCCTATTTGTGCGCACTCTAGCGGTGGGGTTGGTGTAGACTAACTGGGTCCATTTCAGGAAGACGGGTCCGATTCCCATTCTAGCCATAGTGGCATATAGCCATTCCCAACGCACTGAGTCGAAGGCTTTGGTGGCGTCAAGTGACGCAACCGCGTACCTCTGAGGCCTCTGTTCCGTGCTGTATATGATGTGATGCAACCTACGCAGGTTCTCTGTTATGGAGCGACCGGGCACATAACCCGTTTGGTCCTGATGGATCATGTGGGGGATTACCCTTCGCAGTCTATTAGCTAGTAGGGAGGTTAGGATCTTGCAATCAACATTTAACATGGAGAGGGGCCTGTAGGAGCCGCAGTGCGATCCGTCCTTCCCGGGTTTCAGGATGGGGATTATTACCGCTTCCCTCATAGAGTCAGGGAGGGCACCACGCTCGTAGGCCTCATTAAACACCTGTGCTAGCAGTGGGGCCAAGGTCTCCTCATACAATTTATACAATTGCCTGGGGATTTACTAGCCGGGAGTGATCTGATGATTACTTTGACCTCATCTGGGGTGATGGGTACATCTAGGATGTCCGTCATTTGAGGATCGAGCCTGGGAAGGTCTATGTCGTCCAGGACATCCTCAATGTCGGAGTCGGGCATGGGTGGGGGTTTGGCGTATAATTTACCGTAAAAATCAGAGAACACCGAATTAATTTCAGTCTGGGTGTGCACTAGGGAGCCGTCTGGTTTGAGTACTTGGCAAATGGGTGTTCGGGGGGTCTCCCTCTTGTATAGCCAAGCCAGGAGTTTACCGGGTTTGTCACCTAGGGCATGGGTTCGTTCAACGTGTTTGGCGTAGCTCAGCCTACCCATGGACTCCCAGTGCGTAAGGCAGGTTTGTTTTAGGTCAATTACTTTCTGTAAATGTTCTGGGGATGGGTCTAGTCTACCTTCCAGTTCTCCCAGCTCCCTCTCTCTCTGTGTGTTCTAGGGAGGAAGTGACAGACCTTAGTGCTCCGCCCGCGGCTGCAATCATCTCCCCCCTCATGACTTCTTTGTATGCCTCCCAGGCGGTGCCTATGTGTTTGACACTGTTGAGGTTTCTTTCCCAATAGTCCTCTGTCCTGTCCGCAATGTGTTCGCGGAGGGCTGTGTTTTGAAGGGCCTCAGCCCTGAGTCTCCAGGTGGGGACGGGGGGTCTAGGCGGGTAGACCTCCCAGGCGGCAAATAGTGGGGAATGATCGGACAGCACTCTGGGCAGGTACTGAGCCCCGCCAAACATTGCCTGTTGTTCTAGGCTTACGAAAAGATAGTCTAGCCTAGTGTGGACCGCATGTGGAGGGGAGTAAAAGGAGAACTCTCGCAGGTCTGGGTGTTGTTCTCTCCATAAGTCTCGGAGTTGTAACTGCTGTACCAGCCTGGACAGTATTTTGTCCGGCAGAGAGGGGCGTGTATGCTTATCGTCTGACCTGTCTTTCTGGGGGTCTAGGGTGCAGTTGTGGTCGCCCCCCCCATATCATGGTTTGGTCCCTGTAAGGGCTGAGACGTGAATATAGAGAATGAAAGAAGGCTGTTGCGTCATGGTTGGGTGCATAGGTGCTGACCAGGCATGTCTCTCTGCCTTCGATAGTGCCGCATGCTAGTGCCATCCTGCCCTCATTGTCAACTTTGGAGCTTACTAATCGGAAGGGGATAGAGGGGTCTACCCAGATCAAGACACCTCTGGCATAGGAGGAGTAGGAGGATCCTACCAGAGTACCGCGCCAAGCTATGGCCAGTGCCTTCAATTTGTCCGCCGTTTCCTGAAGTAGGGCTATTTTGGTTTTACTTTTTTTGATGTAGGCGAGTATGCGCCGTTGCTTCACGAAGCTGTTCATGCCTCTGACGTTCCACATCATGATTTTTATTGAGTCAGCCATGGGAATCAGGGGTTCTAGTGTCTATATCAGGCTCACCCAGATGTACTGCATGTGGCGGGAAGTGCGTGGGGCTCGTATGAGTTCTAGGCGGTTCATGCATGTGGGTCCCAGCTGGGGTGCCTGCGTCCTTTAACTTCTGCTCCGGTGACTGTAAACCCATCCAGCGCAGGGAAGGTGCTTCATCCGTGCTGTCTAAGATGGTCGTTGGTGGTCTTGGGTTTTCCCCGATTCGGGCACTTAACAGCTGTGCCAACCTCCCCTGTCCCACCCCCCCGTAACTTTGAGCTTCCCAAACATAAACCAGGTCGAGCGAGGTCTCCCTCACTATGACAGACCCGTTTCCGCTCCTTTAGACCGAACATCGTTCGCATGGTGCCCTACGGGCGGGTATCTAAGTACCCTTAACAAGAAAGAGCTTCCGGGGGTAGGAGAGTGTTCGTCCGGGCGTCTCGTGTCGAGCAATCCAGTCAGCTGCGGTGTGTGTAGCCGTTCCTAGGTGGGGCCCCCGAGAGACATTGGGGCAAGGTGTAGCCATTGGGCGACGGGGCTCAGCGGGGTTGTCGCTTCTTGACTTCGATATCTGGGATCTGCTCCCTGTCCATCCAGTCCCGAGCCTCGGCAGGGGTATCGAAGAGGTAGGATTTGTTGTTGCGTATCACCTTCAATCTGGAGGGGTAGAGGAGCATGTAGCGTAGACCGGCAGACTTCAGTCTAGCTTTGGTGTGTATAAACAGTGCCCTCTTCATTTGAACCTGAAAAGTATAGTCTGGGTAGATGGATATCTTGGCTGAGCCCCTGCAGATCTGGCCGCCTGATCGCGAGAAGGCGAGGATGGTTTCACGGTCTCTGTAATTAAGTACTTTAGCGATCACTGGTCTGGGTGGGTTGCCAGGGGGGGGTTTCGATGTGAGGGATCGGTGAGCCCTTTCGATTGTGAAACCCTGTGAGAGTTTCTCTGCACCAATCTCCTGTAATAGGAGGTTCTCGACGAAGTTCGTGGGGTCCGATCCCTCAATGCCCTCGGGGAGGCCCAGGAGGCGAATGTTGTTACGGCGTGCGCGCCCTTCTGCCTCCTCAGCCCTGTCTTCCAGGTTTTTCACTTTTTGTTGGAGTACTTCGACATCCTTGAGGAGCACAGTCTTGGCTTCGATGTTTTCGCGGACCTGGGTCTCCAGCGTATCCGTCCTGCCGGCCAAGGAGCGGACGTCTTGGCGTAGGAGGTTCAGGTCTATGGCAACTGCGTCAATTTTGTGCTCAACGGCTGTTTGAGATTGTTTGATGGCTTCGAGGATCTGTGTGTTGCTTGGTTCCGATGTTGGCCCCGAGGGGTCGAGTAGATCTGCAGCGAGTGTCCCGTTCATGATCTCAGGCGCTATGGGCCCCGCCGCCGTGAAGGTATCAATGGTGGTCTGGCGTTGCTTGGCCCTCGCTCCTTTGGTAGACATATCAACTGGGCCTCAGGCGCTTCGTTGTTATAGGGGTGGCCAAGGTGTGATGAGGCGGAGGGGCAGTAAATACCCAGTGCCCGCACCAGTGGATGAGTCGTTGTGCGGGCGAGCCGCGGTAGAGGGCTGCAGTATGTTATGGGCGGCTCCGGAGGCTCGGAGAGACAGCTAGTGCGGAGGGACCAGGCCAGCAGTGGTCTTTAGTGTGCGCCGGGGCCGCTTCTTTGGGTTTCCGAAACAGGGCGCGGCTGGCGAGATACAACTACGTCTGCTTGGCGCTTCGTGAAGGGGACACCGTGCCTATGTAGGGTGGAGGAGGGAGGGGGGGCCGCCCGCAAGGGCCGGCGATGACAGCCTGTGTATATCAGTAGGGTTAGTCCCCCCCACTCACCTCGAAGGGCCTCCGACGCCCAGGCTCACGGTTCCGCGGTGGGTAGCGTCCTTATCCGGGACATCTCAGGCTGGGCTCTGTGTCCTGGTTACGCCTCCTCTTATTCACGCACCCGGCCTCGGCCCCGGCTTCGCATGTCCCCTTCGTCGGTCTGGCCAGGCGCCCGTGTACGCCGGAGGGGTCTTCCCCCCCTCTGGCAGCTTGAGCGTTGCGGCGCGAAGCAGCCTTAGAGTGCGGGCCGCTGCGCTGTGCTGGGTGAGGGAGCCGCCGTTTTGGCCCTGGCCCGCTGGAACGTGTCGCACGGTCTATAAGGCGAAGCCGGTCGCCCAGAGCCATGGGAGTCGTCCCCCAGGTAAAGCAGGATGTCAGCACTCGGTGAGGCGGTTTGTGGGGTTCAGGACCCCCGAAAAATGTAGTTAAAGGCAGCTTATGATGGTCGCATCAGGCGGAGCGCGCGGAGCAAACGTCCTCTTCACATGGCGGTTAGCCACGCCCCCCAGAATTCCCTTATGTTATGGCAGTCCCACCATGTGTGTCTCCAGTCTCCTAATCCCTTACAGCCTCTCCAACATTCTTGGGAAGTTGTTTTATACATTTTATGCAGTCGTTCGGGTGTGTAATGCCATTGCAGCATCATTTTGAACCAGGCTTCCCTTCATTTTATCGATCTGGTCAACTTCAGGATATTCCTCCATAAATCCTCCCACCGTTCCCTCTCGACCTCTGACCCTATCGTGCCCTCCCATGCCGCCTGAAATGGCAATTTATCCCTTTCAGTGCAGCCCTGTAGGATCGTGTAATTGCTTGATGTTAAATGTTTGTCTCCCGAGTGTGTAGTTATATATTTTTCAAAATCAGTCAATTTTCGTGTGGCTGCTTTTTGTATCTCGGGTTGCTTCAACCAGTGTCTTAGTTGTATATATTCAAAACGTTCAGCTTCTGTCACGCCCCCATTGTTTTTGCAGTCTTCAAATGATGCTATCTCTCCCCCCATACCATGCCTGCCACCTTTGTGCACCCTAATCTCTGCCATTGGCCAAATTTGCCCTTTTCTAACCCCAGGGTGAAGCTTGAGTTCTCGAACAAAGGAGTGAAGGGGGGGGGGGGTGGGGTTGAGAGATGTCCTTTTTAACCACTTATCCCAAATATTGCAATTAGTGAGAAAGATCATGCTGCGTCGGGCGCTTGGGTGTCTGTCTTTCCCAGGTAGCCATAGTAGTCCAGTTGTCCTGCCAGAGGGGCCCCACGACTACTCTGTCCATCCTTGCCCATACTTTTTCTCTATTTTCTGTAAGCCATTCTCGTACCACTCTCAGTTGGGCCGCTTCATAATACCTGAGCAGATTGGGTAGTCCTAAACCTCCCCTCTGTTTCAGCGCGGTTAGTAGGTCCAGTACTACTCGCGGTCGTTTGTTCTACCAGATATATTTTGAGACCTTTCTGTTAATCTCTTTAAAGAATGACGGTGGGGCCGCTATCAGGTGGGCCTCGAATGTATACAATAGTCTAGGGAGCGTTACCATCTTGACCGTCGTTATGCGCCCCAGCCAAGAGTTTCGGAGTGGTGTCATTGTAGAAAGTCCTCCCTAGTTTTTTTTACTCAGCTCTGGGTAATTAGCTTTATACAAGGAGGACACTTTATTTGTTAATGTGACCCCTAAATAAGAGATTTGCCCTGCCGCCACCTTAAAGAGAGAGATCCTGCGTATGGCTTCCGACTGTTCTCTCTGCAAGCCCAACTCCATCAATTCTGAATTGGTCATATTTATTTTCAGTCCTGAGATCTTCTCTTGTTGACTAGAATTCTGACCAGGGCTGGGTTTGATTTCCTGAGATCAGTTAATGACACCAGCATGTCGTCTGCATATGCTGATGTCTTGTGATTCTCCCCGCCAAAGGGAATCCCCTTTATTTTGGAGTCAGCCATAATTAAAGCTACCAATGGTTCGAGAAAGATAGCATACAAATGGGATGACAGGGGGCAACTCTGCCTCGTTCTATTCTCATTGTGTTAGAGGTTTGTGCATTAATGGAGAGTCTAAGGAATGGGTCTTTATAGTTGGTGACCACCATGTGGATGTAGTTGGGTCCGAACTCTATATTTTTCATTGCTTGGTATAGGTACGGCCATTCCACCCTATCAAAAGCGTTTTCGGCATTTAGCGCTATCAATACTGCTGGTAGCTGCTTAATCTCTGCTTTCTCAATTAGGTGAGTGACCCTTTGAATATTATACCACGTTTGCCTACCCGTGATAAAACCTGATTGGTACTGACCTATGATTGGTGGCAGAACGTGCTTGATTCTATCTGCCAGGATCCCAGTATATATTTTAGCATCTATGTTAAGTAGAGCGATGGGTCGAAATGATCTACAATTTGTCCGATCTTTATTCGGTTTCCCGAAGAGCACGACCTTCGCTTCAGCCATGGAGCACGTAATGCCCCGTTTGGCTAAATTAGTTGAATAATTTAGTTAGCACAGGTAAGAGCTCTTTACATATTGCTTTATAAAACAGTGCTGTGGAGCCGTCTGGTCCCTGTGCCTTGTTATTAGGAAGGGATTTAATAGCCGTCACCACTTCTTCTTCCGTTATACCTCTTTCAAGGATCTCCCTATCTACACACCTATGACATTTTAGGGAGCTGGACCCTGTCTAGGAATTACTGTACTGTTTGTTGGTCCTGTCTCACTGATGAATATAGCTGGGAATAGAAAGTCGAAAGGTGTCTATAATATTCCCTGTATCTGTTACTAATGTGCCGTTTGGTTTTCTGTCGTGACTGGTAGAATCCGAGGTACTTTCCCAAGACCCCTCCTCACCTGAATCTTCCGGGAAACTGTTCTTTGCTTCGCTGCTTCCCTTCCTCCTTGTTTTCTTTTCCACAGGAGCCTTCTTGATCTTGACCCTCCTGTCATGCAGGTAAGGACGGGCTTTGCCGGAGGCCACCTTGGCAGGATATAGCTTCCTGACCCAAAGGGACCCCCAGGAAGCCTGCCTCAATATACAGGGAAAAAGCTTCTTAGCACCAAAAAACCCTGTGGTGGCTAGATGACTGGCAGCTGTCTTGGTGTTTCCAATGTTGCCACAAGGATCCACAGAGAGGATAATAAGAGGCAGGGAGTGTTGTCCAGGGAAGCTGCAAGGGCAGCGGAATTATGTTATGTGTATGTTATGTTATGTTATTTTGCATTTATATAACGCCTTTGGTATGGTCTGAAGCCGCTGGTAGGTTGAACGCCCTTGGGAATCGAAGTTCGGGTCAGTAGAGAGAGTAGTGAGTCCAAAGGTGCATGTGCGCACCAGGTATGTGTGCAGCTGGTGCAGAATTCGTGTAGTGGCTGCTTCATAGCGGTAGGTGTGGTGGTTGAGGTCAGGAGTATGTGTTCGTTCTGGCAGGATTTATCCAGACCGATTGTGGCTGCGTTAGGCCTGAGGAGAACGCCTGGCTGGGGGTGTGTAACCAGCAGTGTTTACATAGAGTGATGGGGAGTGAGCGGGAGATGTTGATATGAGAACAGTTATACCGAATGGTGTCATAGTATCACTGTTTTCTAGTTGATGGTGGTGTAAGGAAGAGAGTAAGCGTGGGGTGTGGTATGATGGGATGTGTGCTCTTTCAAATGTTCTCTGCATTCCAAGGCATATTATGTACGTCACGCAATTCTATGCGATCAAGTCCGTTCTATGCACTTTTATTCGTTTCAGGCGTTCAAGATCAGGCGTTTCACTCATCCGCTCTGTACACTCGTCCGCTCTGTACACTCGTCCGCTCTGTACACTCGTCCGCTCTGTACACACATCCGTCCTGTACACACATCAGCTCCACGTATTCATCCGCTCCACGTATTCATTCGCTCCACGTATTTATTCGCTCCAGGTACTCATCGGCTCCACCCTATGTACTCAACCGCTCCTCGTATTCATCCGCTTCACGTACTCATCTGCTCCACGTACTCATCCGCTCCACGTAGTCATCTGCTCTACACACACTCCGCTCTACCCTACGTACTCATCCGCTCTACATATTCATCCACTCTACACACTCATCCGTTCCACACACTCATCCGCTCCACACTGGCTAGATGGAAGGGGGGGTATGGGTCAGGGGGGAGGGGCGGAGGTCTTGCAGTGTCATCAAACAGAACACCAACAAGATAAAGAGACAAACGGGGGGCACAGGGTGACACCACGAAACAGAAGACAAAAAAGCTCCAAAAGCACTATGCTCTACCGTACGTACTCATCCGCTCCACGTATTCGTCCGCTCCACACACTCATCCGCTCCACACACTTATCTGCTCCCCACACTCATCCGCACTCCACACTCATCCAGTCTATACACTCATCTGCTCCACGTATTCATCCGCTCCACGTATTCATCCGCTCCACGTATTCATCCGCTCCACGTATTCATCCGCTCCACGTACTCATCCGCTCCACGTACTCATCCGCTCCACGTACTCATCCGTTCCACACAATCATCCGTTCCACACACTCATCCAGTCTATACACTCATCTGCTCCACGTATTCATCCGCTCCATGTACTCATCCGCTCCATGTACTCATCCGCTCCACGTACTCATCCGCTCCACGTACTCATCCGCTCCACGTACTCATCTGCTCCACATACTCATCCGTACTCATCGGCTCTACGTACTCATCCGCTCCCCACACTCATCCGCTCCCCACACTCATCCGCTTCACACACTTATCTGCTCCCCACACTCATCCGCACTCCACACTCATCCAGTCTATACACTCATCTGCTCCACGTATTCATCCGCTCCACGTACTCATCCGCTCCACGTACTCATCCGCTCCACGTACTCATCCGCTCCACGTACTCATCCGCTCCACGTACTCATCCGCTCCACACACTCATCCGTTCCACACAATCATCCGTTCCACACAATCATCCAATCTATACACTCATCTGCTCCACGTATTCATCCGCTCCATGTACTCATCCGCTCCATGTACTCATCCGCTCCATGTACTCATCTGCTCCACATACTCATCCGTACTCATCGGCTCTACGTACTCATCCGCTCCCCACACTCATCCGCTCCCCACACTCATCCGCTCCCCACACTCACCCGCTCTCCTTACTCATCCGTACTCCACGTTCGTCTTCTCTCCACACTCATCCGCTCCCTACAGACATCCGCTCTCCACACACATCCGCTCCCCACACTCATCCGCTCCCCACACTCATCCGCTCCCCATACTCATCCGCTCCCCACACTCATCCGCTCCGCACACTCATCCGCTCTGCACACTCATCCGCTCTGCACACTCATCCGCTCTCCACACTCATCCGCTCTCCACTCTCGTCCCACGCTCATCCGCACTGCACGCTCGTCCGCTCTGCACACTCGTCCGCTCTACACGTTCATCCGGTCTATACATTTATCTGTTCTGTATAGTCATCAGTTCTATGCACTCCTGCGTTCTATTCGCTTCTCTGTATTTACGCACTCATCTGCTCTACACGCTTGTCCGCTCTACACACCTAAACGCTCTTCACAATCATCCGCTTTAGTATGTTCATCTATTCTATACACTCATCCGGTCTCCATACTCATTTGATCTATCTAGTCGTTTGTTCTTCCACTCATGCACTCTTCCACTCAGTGCATTCATCTGTTCTATACGTTTCATCCATTCCAATTATTTCATCCACACCAATTCACTTTGTTCCTTCGTCATTCATTATGTCCAGTTCAGATCTCCTTACTTTCCCAATGATTTATTCATATTATCCACTTCACTGTTTTGATCTACTTTACTTGTTTAGTTCTGTTTGTCTTTCTAGTTTACATTCGAGTTTATTAGCTGCCAATTTCTTGCATCAGGTAGTTCGTAGGGTCGGTGTCATTGTGATGCTGTTAGTTTGGTTTTAGGGGAAGAGCCAGGTTTTCAGTAGTTTGCGGAAGGACGCTAAATCCTCAGTTAGGCGGATGCGGGGTGGAAGCCAGTACTACAGGGTTGGGGCCAGAGCTGAGCATGATGATCCGCCTAGCCTGACTGAGTTTGTCTTAGGAATTACTAGGAGGCCGGCTGAGCTAGATGTTAGGGTGCGAGTGGGATGATAAGGTTTTTGTTTGTCTTGAAGATATTGAAGTCCAGTTTTATGCAGTGCTCGATGGGAGAGGCATAACGTTTTAAAAGCCACCCTACGGGCTACAGGAAGCTAGTGCAGTGTCTTAAGGGCTGGGGAGACGTGGTCTCTTGGATCGAGCGCAAGTAGCATTTTGGCCGCTGCGTTTTGTGCTCTTTGGAGTTTATTCAGTTGGTAGGCTTGGATTCCAAGGTATAGGGAGTTTGCATAGTCCTGTCTTGATATAACGATTGATTGGACCGCGGAGAGTCTGTTGGGAAATGAGAGATATGGAAAGAAGCGCCTGAGGGTTCTAAGGTGGTAGTGGCAGGACTTGGAGACATTGTTGACTTGGCGCGAGAGAGTTAGGTCAGAGTCAAGAGTGCATCCAAGATTTTTCACTGAGTTGGAGGGGGTCGGTGAGTTGCCCATGGCGGGTGGCCAGGGTAGTGGGTGCGGAAGAAGTTCGGAGTTGCCGCAAACCATGATTTCCGTTTTGGAGCGGTTTAACAAGAGGTGGCTTTGGGTCATCCAGAGTTCTATGTCAAGGAGGCAGGATGCCAGATCCGGTCGGGAGTTGGGTTTCGAGTTCAGGAGTTTTAGAATTAGTTGAATGTCGTCTGCGTAGTTGTAACACAGGATGTTGTGTGAACGAATTATTGGTGGGAGGGTGATCAGGTAGAGATTGAACAGGAGGGCGGATAGGTATGCTCCTTGTGGGACTCCTGTGTTGACCGGTCGGGCTTGGGAGGTATAGGTGGAGAGTATTGTTATTTGGTGCCTTACTTTGAGGAATGAAGCTATCCATTTAAGAGCGGTTCCACGAATTCCTACGGAGTGGAGGCGGTCTAGGAGGATTGAGTGATTGATTGTGTCAAAGGCGGCGGATAGGTCAAGAAGGATTAGTGCGGTGCATCCTGCGGAGTCTGCTGTCATCTTAAAATCGTCACAGATTGAGGTTAGGGTGATTTCAGTTCTGTGACGGGCTCTGAAACCTGATTGTGCGGGGTCTAGGAGATTGTTGGCTTCGACAAAGGCATTTAGTTGGGAGTAGGCGGTTCGGTCAATGAGTTTGGCAAGGAACCTGGTGTTTGAGATGGGGCGGTAGTTTTTGGGCTCGAGAGGGTTGAGGGAAGGTTTTTTAATTAGAGGTTTGACATGAACCGTTTTGAATGCGTCGGGGGAGATGCCAGTGGAAAGGGAGGCATTTATGATGGATCTTGCGTGTTCTCCTGCGCAGGTTGAAGCGAAAATTTCTTTCAGGGTTGTGGCTGGGCAAGGGTCTAGGGGAGAGCCAGATGGTTTGCGGGCAGATAGAAGTTTGAGAAATTGTTCTGGTGATATTGGACTAATGGATTCAAACGTTGGTTGCATAGTGGTTGCAGCTGGTCGACAGGTCTGAATGGGGGGAGTATTGCCTGGTGGATGTAGGAGAGCTACTTTGGTGGCTAGAGTATTTGTTCTTTCGAGAGCTGTGGTGTAAAAGTAGAGGGAGAGCGAGACACATAGTGATTGTGAGGGGGTCGGGATGGTCGTGGTGCAAGCTGGGTTGGTGAATTCAGAGATGATTTTGTGGAGTTCTTTGCTCTGGTTTTTGCAGCTTAGGATTCGTGAGTTGTAGTGGGCTTTTTTTGCTTTCCGGATTTCGGTCTTGTACTGATAAAGGTGTCGGGCGAAGGTGGCGCTGCTCTCCAGGGTTTTGTCTATCCGCCATTTGCGTTCTAGGTATTTATATTGTTGTTTAGCAGTCTTCAACTCGGGAGTGAAAGATTTGGGGAAGAGGCCACAACGCTTTGAGGGTTTGCAAGGGGCTGTGAGCCGCATAAGAGATGCGTTGAGCCATGAGTCAAAGGCGTCAGGGGTTAGTTGTTTATTGAGTTGGCAGGAGGGTGGTGGAGATTGGAGGAGCGCGTCGGCTAGGTCCGGGACGATAGTTTGTTTTTTCCAGCATTTGCGTAGATTCGGAGGTTCGGATTTGAGTAGGGGAGTGGGGTCAGGTGAGCTAATGGCGAACGAGAGAATGAAATGATCAGACCAGATGATGGGAGTGGGGGGTTTAAATGAATCCGGGTGTTGGAGCTGAAGATGGCATCAAGAGTGTGTCCTTTATAGTAAGTCGGGCCATTTATGTGGGGTTGGGTTAATTGCGTCTAAGCCGTCAACCAGAGAGTGTGCATTGGGTTGGAGGGAATGTCGAGCCATATGTTGAAGTCTCCAAGAAGTGTGAGGTTGGGTTGGTTTAGTTGAAGGGTGACAATAGTGTCACATAGGTTGTTTGCGAATTCTCTATCATAGCCAGGGGGCCTGTAGATCATTAGGAAGCTGTGTGAGAGCAAAGGGGAGAGGGATAGTTTAACAAGGAGAGATTTGCAGGAAGGAATGGAAGGTTGGTTGTTGATGATTACGGCGTGGAAGAGAGACTTGAAGACAAATGCTACTCCCCCCTCCTCTGGAGGGACGGTTCAGTGGGATGAGAGAGTAGTCAGGGGGGAAGGCTTCATTAGCGATTGGGGCGAAGTCGTCAGAGAACCAAGTTTCAGTGATGAAGACTAGGTCTGGTTTGTCAGAAGCAATGAGGTCAAAGATGCAATATCTGTTTTTTGCTACGGATCAGGCATTAAATAGGATGCAGTTTACATTGGAGGATGAGGTTGGTCTCGGCGCTGGAGTGGAAGGGGGTGGTGGCGGAGAGTGTGGAAGCTGGAGAGGGAGGGCGGTGGGATGGGTGATGATCGATGGGAATAGTGGGCAAGCAGATGTATTGGCGGGCTTCAGTCGGGGTTGGGTGGCTGCGTGTGATATGATGATCCGGTCACCAATTTGAAGGTGGGGTCTGGGCGGTTAGGAGTTTCAGTTGCAGTTGATGAGAAATCGAGGGAGAGGGGTTTCAGGAAAGGTGAAGCCATGGGGGAAAGAGGTGAGGGGGTAATGAGGTAGTGGATCGAGACAAGGGAGGGGAAGAGTGCTGAGAGATTGAGGGGGACAAGGTACGTTTCCTCTTTAGTTTCTTTTTTTTGCGATTGGAGTGTGAGAGAGGGTAGGGGGGTCAGAGGGGGACAGGGATGTGGCTTTGGTTCTTGCTAGGGCTAGGCGTGCAGTTTTTAGGGAGGGGAAAGGGTGCGGTCGGGGTAGGGAGGTGGTGGGGGTTTGAGGGTAAGGCGGGGGCGGGGTGTGCCGGGTGTGATAGTTAGGGGAGCGGGCACGATTAACGTTGGTTGGTCGGTGGTAGGGTTCAGAGGAGGAGTGGTTTTAGGGTAGCTGGCTCGCCATCGTGCCCCTCTGGCTTGGTGTTTGGAGAGGGGGGGTGGCAGGGAGTGCAAAAGAGGGTTGGGTGTTTTTGGGGTGGGGGGACAGGAAGGACGGCAGATCGGGAAGTGGGGGCGATCCACGGTGGTCGTTTCCGACAAGCTGTGGTGGATAGGGTGCACTCATGTTTGGTACGATCTTTTAGGTGGATTTAGGAGGGCTTTCTAGTTGTAGTTCTAAGTTCAGTGGGTGCACGCTTTCAGGTAAACTTCCAGGTTCAAAATGTACAGAGATGGTAATAGACTACTAGGGACGTTTCTAAGTTCAACTGTACACAGAGATGATATTAGGTCTACCTCTAGGATCGATTTTGTATAGAGGGGATATTAGATTGTTAGGCTCTGTTCTAGATTCTAGATTCTACATTGCACAAATGTACTTCTAGGATTAATTAGGGTATTTAGGCACGCTTCTTACCCTCAATGGTGTCGTGTACATTTCTAAGTTGAACTAAGCGCAGAGAGACTGTTCTGGACACTGGTCAGTTGGGGACACTTCTAAATTCACGGAAAGGCTATTGGGCGGACTTCTAAATGCAGCCTTTCAGAGTGAAAGACTAGACAAGGAAAGGTATGCCAGATACATGAACACCAGAGTGGCTTCAGCGTGTGCAGCGGCACAGAAAAGGAGGAGAAACCCGGGAACAAGACGTCCGCCGAGGGAACGTTGGAAATAGAACGGGAAGCCAAACCGCACCGTAGAGGAAACGAACACTGCCGGAAGACCCGACAAGAAGAAGAGAAAAGAGAGAAAGACAAATTACTGCAGCCGAAATGCTCAACAGAGTGGGAAGAGGGGCTGAAGGACTCCAGGTAAGCAAACAGGAGATGGCAGAAACGCGAAGCGGGTACCAGCGAGAAAGATACAACGCGCCGATGTAAAGGTTGGTGGGAGCGTTGATATGGAAATGCTGTCTCCGTTGGCCAAGTTGGGAGAAGTTTAGACCGCTGCTGACTTCTCTATGCCTCTTGTAATGCTGCGACCTCCGATGCACTGAGTTCCACTGATGCCATAACTTCCAAGTTCACGGCATGACAGTATGCCCCCCTTTTTTCCGAGTACCCCCCGGTTTGCTGGGGTTTCTGCTGTGAAACTGTTGTAAGAGTCGGGGAACATGCAGATGATGTTTGGGTTCCCAGGTACGTTCCGATACAGAATAACCCTAACAATGTACTAGGTACTGTAATGTACCTCCGTGATACCTGGAATCTACAATATGAGAAACTTCATATTCCTCTAGTTCCTTAGGTGTCCGGATCCTAATCCGACGTCTCTTCCTGAGATAAGGATCTGGACTAGATTGTTTCAATAGGGATGAGTGAAATACTGGGTGTATTCATCTCTTCTTCAAAGGGAGTTTGAGCTTGTAAGCGACTGGGTTAATCCTTTCCAGGACTGAAACAGAACCAATGTATCTGGGGGCAAATTTGGCCAGATGTAACCAATGGGCTAAATACTTGGTTGAGAGCCACACTAAGGTTCCAGGAGACCAATTGGGATTGGCTCGTCTGCCGCGATCGGCGCCTTTCTTATACCTTCTGCTTTCTTCCAAAGCCTTCACAGCTTCCTTCTGGGAATTGCGTATGGAGTCTAGGAGGCAGTCAACTGTCGGAGAGTTAGAAGGGGCGTAATTACTCCAGGGTAAGTGTGAAGGGTGGTAACCATATGTACAGAGGAAGGGACTCATTCTTATGGCGGTATGATAGGAGTTATTGTAGGAGTATTCCGCCAGGGGTAACAAGGTAGACCAGTTATCTTGTTGACTGTTGCAAAACATCTTAAGTACTGCTCAAGGGTTGCATTTAGTCTCTCTGTTTGCCCATTACTTTGTGGATGGAATCTAGAGGAAAGTGCTCTCTGAATGCCTAACTGTTTGCACATGGTAGACCAACATTTTGAAGTAAATTGTGACCCCCTATCAGAGAGGATGGTCTTGGGTAATCCGTGTAGCCGAACAATGTCCTTGAGGAAGACTGAAGCCATCTGAGGGGCAGTGGAAAGACCAGGAAGAGCAGTAAAGTGAGCCAGTTTACTAAAAGTGTTGACGGTTACCATTATGGCTCGATTCCCCTCAGATTCCGGAAGGTCTACTATAAAATCTGTAGAGACGTGCTCCCAAGGTTGAGAGGGCAGAGGTGGTTGTTGTAATAGACCCAATGGTCTACCAGACAATGGGCCTCATTACACGGATGGCGGTAAGAATTTACCAGTACCGGTAAAATACTGGTAAATCCTTACCGCCTTACTACGAGGTCTCTTTGCGGGTTGGGGGATTTAACGCCTGCTTTTTGCAGGCATTAAAAACCAACCCGCAAATGGACCCAGGGAGCTAATTACGGTACCGCAATTTGCGGTACCGTAATTAGCGCCTTCCCCATTCCCATTATGCCCTATGGGGCAAAACTGGGAATGGGGAAGGGCAATGGTGGAAGGGGGAATTACCGCCCCGCCAACCTTGGAATGGGGCGGTAATTCCCCTTTCCGCCAAGGCGGTGCCGGTATTTTACCAGCATGAACCATGGCGCTAATAGTGCCATGGTTCTCCGACATCCGTGTAATGAGGCCCAATGTCTTCCCCGTAGCACAGATGGGACAGGTGGACACATATCGTTGCACATCCTGGGACATGGTTGGCCACCAGAAATGTCTTTTGACCAGTTCCAGGGTGTTCTTCAAACCCTTGTGACCTGCCAGAGGGGTGTCATGACACAAAGATAAGACTTGTGTTTGCAGATCTGGGGTGGGAATAAACACGGCTGTCTGATGATACAAAAACCCTCCCTTGAGTACCAAGTCAGGATTCTTCTTATCCTCCTGTCTGATACCTTCTTGGACTGCCTGTATAAATCCTGAAATGACTGCTACGAACCTCTTATGTGACAGGAGCGGTTCCCTTCTCTCATGTATGTCATCATCCGTCTCCCAGCTCCTGGAAAGAGCATCAGCCACGATATTCTGTGAGCCTGGGATGTATGTGATCAGGAAATGGAACTGAGAAAAATAATATGCACACACACCTGTGACGGGAATTGGAACACTCCATCTGTTTGAGTACCTGTAGATTGCGATGATCCGTTCTGACTATGAATGGCTCTACCGACCCCTGTTGTAGATGCCTCCATTTTTCACATGCCTTTTTAATGGCTAACAGTTCCTTTTCCAGAACTGAATAGTTCCTCTCACTGGGAGTCAGTGACCTTGAATAGTAAGCAACTGGATGTTCCAACTCGTCTACAGACTTCTGAAGGAGGGTGGCTCCTATAGCCCCATCTGAAGCGTCAGTCTCCAGAATAAAGGGTTTAGGCTGATCAGGTTGAATGAGAATGGGTGCTGAGGTAAACAATTCTTTAAGCTACTGAAAGGCTTGGATTGCTGCTGAATCCAAATAAAATCTTATTCCCTTCTTAAGTAAGGCTGTGAGGGGAAGAACTATGTTCGAAAACTGGGGTATAAAGCATTGATAAAAATTGGCCCACCCCAAAAATCGTTGGATCTCCTTTACACTCTTTGGCTCCGGCCATTGTAAAATGGCTTCGACCTTGTTGGGGTCCATACGTATGCCTTCTTTGGAAATTATAAACCCCAGGTAAGTAACTGACTCTGCATGGAAATGACACTTTTCAGGTTTCACATATAGTTGGTGTTCCTGAAGGTGTCGGAGTACTTCCTTCACTTGGTGAATGTGTGTCTTGAGATCTGGAGAAAATAGCAAGATGTCATCCAGATAAACTACCACAGACAAATAAAGCAGGTCGGAAAAAATCTTGTCCATGTATCTCCAAAAAATAGCAGGAGCATTCACTAGGCCGAAGGGCATCACCCGATACTGATAGAGACCTAAGGGAGTGCGGAACGCGGTCTTCCACTCATCCCCCTCCTTGATTCTAAGTAGGTGATATGCCCCCCGAAGGTCCAACTTAGTAAAGACTGTCGCACCATGGACTGCTTCTAAAATGTCTGATTAGTGGCATAGGGTAACGATCACGTAGAGTGATACCATTGAGACCCCGATAATCTATGCAAGGACGTAACTCCAAGGTGTCTTTCTTGGGAATAAAGAATAAGGATGCACCTCCTGGGGGTCGGGATTCGCGTATGAGTCTGTTTTGATTGTTTTCCTCCAGGTATAGTTTAAGAGCCTTCTTCTCTGGAAGGGAGAGTGGAAACATTCTTGCGAAAGGCACCACTACCCCTGGCTGCAGCTCTATTGCACAGTCTTCGAGTCTGTGTGGAGGCAATAATTGTGGTACTTTGTTCTTAAATACCTCTGCGAAGGCTTGGTAATCCACTGGAATGCTAGATACCACAGTGGAAGGAAGTGTAATGTTCAGACCCAACTGTTCTCCCTGTGTCGGTGGGTGAAGGCAATTTTCTTGACAATAGATAGATTGGAACTCAGGGTATTCAGCATCAAGTCTATCAGAGGGTTATGTCTCCTTAGCCAAGGGATCCCGAGGATTGCCGGGAAATGGGCGGCTCGGATCACATCAAATATAAATGTCTCTTGATGCGTACCCATCAAGATGGTTATGGGTTCAGTTTCCAAGACAATGGGTCCTGACTTAAGAGGAGAACCGTCCACACCCTCCACGGGTATTGCTCTATGCTTGTTCAGGACTGGAATGCCCTGTTCTTTCACCCAGGCAACATCAACAAAGTTTCCTGCGGCTCCACTATCCAGCATAGCCAAGACCTCCACTCTTCTCCTATGAGCAATCTGTAACTGGAGTGAAAACACCATTAGTCAGGAGTCTTCGGTGGTCCTTATTGCTTGAGTGTGGTTGCAACGTTGTCTTCTGCCTCCCCCGAAGTCACCCCTGCACTGACCCAGGGGGTAGCGTTTCCCTTTCTCCTAGGAGGCACCTCTAGACAATTGCGGAGTAAATGGCCTGGACATCCGCAGTACGTACACAGACCTAATTCCTTCCTTTCTTCTCTTTCTTCTGATGTGAGGGGTCCCCGAGCGGAGCCAATCTGTATTGGTTCTTCCATGGTGCCTTCGCTCTTAGTCGATTCCTTTGAAAGGTGAGAAAGGTCAGGTAATAGAGAGTACGCTCTGTGTCCTCTTCTTTCTTGTCGCCTCTCACTCATTCGATACTCAATCTGAAGGGTCAATGTGACTAGTTCCCGAAAAGATCCTGGTCTGGAAACCCGGGCCAACTCGTCTTTCATATCTTCGTGGAGGCCCCTTCTAAAAATGGTCTGTTGGGTGGAGTCAGGCCAGGCGGAATCTGCAGCGAGCTTCTGGAACCTAGTCACATAGGATTGGACATCTGAACCTCCTTTTTTAATGTCCAGGATTGCTTCGTAGGCAGCAAATTGAACTTCAGGACGGTCAAATCTGGTCTGAAAAAGTTGAGTGAATTGATCAAAATTCTGCAAAACCGGGTCGTTGTTTGTCCCCAGTGGCGTGGCCCATGCCAGCGCAGCCCCTACCATATTTGAGATGAGGAACCCCACCCGGGCCTTGTTGGACTCAAATGACTTAGCCCGAAATGTGAAATAGACTCGGCAGGCGTCCATAAATTCTTTCCAGGTTCTAGGATTGCCATCATATTTACCAAAGGACAGTGGCATGGGAGGTAGCTCTCCCCTTTCTTCGCCTCGAGCAGCCACCTGCTGTCTGAGTGCTGTATTTTAGGTCTGAATGTTCTGCATCTGAGCAGTCAATCCCTGTATGGCTGCCACTAATTCCTGATACTGCTTCAATGAAGCCATTGAAGGTTATGGGTGTTGCATACTGTCGTGACTGGTAGAATCTGAGGTACTTTTCCAAGACCCCTCCTCACCTGAATCTTCAGAGGAACTGTTTTTTACTTCGGAGCTTCCCTTCCTCCTTGTTTTCTTTTCCACAGGATCCTTCTTGATCTTGACCCTCCTGTCATGCAGCTAAGGACGGGCTCCGCCGGAGGCCACCTTGGCAGGAATGTATGAGTGAAAGACTAGACAAGGAAAGATATGCCAGATATGTGAACGCCAGACGTCCGCCGAGGGAACGTTGGAAACGGAACTGGAAGCCGAACCGCACCGCACAGGAAACGAACACTGCCGGAATACCCGACAAGAAGAGAAAAGAGAGAAAGACAGAATACTGCAGCTGAAATGCTCAACAGAGCGGGAAGAGGGGCTGAAGGAATCCGGTTAAGTATTCCAACGGGTAAGCAAACAGGGGACGGCAGAAACGCCAAGCGGGTACCAGCGAGAAAGATACAACGCGCCGAAGTGAAGGCTGGGAGCGTTGATATGGAAACGCTGTCGCCTTCGGCCATGTTGGGAGAAGTCTAGACTCTTCTATAATTCTTGTAATGCGGCTACCTCCGATGCACTGAGTTCCACCGATGCCATAGCTTCCAAGTTTGCGGCATGATATTTTCTGATACTGTGTATATTGTTTTTACTCGATTGCTGTTTTAGTAATTTCACTAGCATTCTGTCTGCTTTGTTTGCCTTTACATAATACTTTTGGCTCAGATTCATCAAACTGTCTTTCACCCTACTGTAGTTATGCTTATCTTTCCTTTCTGCTAGTCTCTTCTGCGCCTCTTTGAATTCTGTCTCCATATCTTGTTCTATCTTTTCCCTTGCTTTTTTCTTTTGCACATTCAGTGAGATAATCTGCCCTCTGAGCACTGCCGTAAGGGCGTCCTAAACTATGTCTAATGGAGTTCCGGGTGTGTCATTTATTTCAAGGTAGGAGCTGATTTTCCCCTCTAGTATGTCCTGTGTTGCACTGTCAAACAATATGTCTCTGCATTTTCCAGGCCCAAATCTGTCTCTGCGTGGTGATGTGTTTTAGCTGCGTCCAAATTGGGGCATGATCGGATAGGGAGAAAGCTTTGGTCTTAAATTCTACTAGGGTCCGCAATATCCCCGGCGTCCCCCATATGTAGTGAATTCTGGAAAAAGTTTGGTGGATGTGTGAAAAGCATGTGTACCCTGTTTCTTCCCTTTTTTAGCTCTCCATATGTGCCTTGATGCTAGATCAGAGATTTTCCTTCTCAGAGCTTTGGATATAGCCCCTTTCCCCCCTGTTAGGTCAGCTGTGAGGATGACTTCTTCCACTGCAAACCTTTCTAGTTTGTCTAGGGCCTGCTGTATGTAGGATTCTTGTCCTCTGTTGGGGGTGTACAAGGTACCTAACGTGAAAAGGTTTTCTTCTATGCAAACCTGAAGGAATCGGTACCAGCCATTGGGATCACCCAGGGACTTGGTTACCTTCGCTCCCAGCGCCTTCCTAAACCCAATCAGAACCCCGCTGTTTTGTTTTTAGCATTAGCCTGCTATATGTGTGCTAGGTGTTGTATACGCAGTCTTGCACTATCGCTCTTCTTAATGTGTGCCTCTTAGAGTAGAACTATATCCGCTGCTCTAAATTCTAATTTGTGCTTCTAGTTTCTTCTACTTTATGGGGGTTTTTAAGCTCTGTATGTTATGTGTTACTATTTTCAGCAATTTATCGCCTGCCATTAACCTGGGTAATATCCTCGGGGAGTCCACCTTCTAGTCCCTCCTTGCTGTTTCCCCCTGGTGGTCCCTGTGTGCCATATGCATAATTCCCCCTAGGCAATCAGAGAGAGTATTGGTTAGTGCTTTTGGAGCTTTTTTGTCTTCTGTTTCGTGGTGTCACCCTGTGCCCCCTGTTTGCCTCTTTATCTTGTTGGTGTTCTGTTTGATGACACTGCAAGACCTCCGCCCCTCCCCCCTGACCCATACCCCCTTCCATCTAGCCACGCCCCCCTATTCCCTCCCGGTCTGGGCACGGTATCATTTGGTCCACCCTATACTCTTGGGCACCGGCCCACGTTTTCCCCGTAACACTTAGCACACAACCTCCTGTGGTATCCAAGTGGTGCCCACCCCTCACCACCCCCCAGCCCGTGTGGCCTGCTGAGCAAGTTTGTTTCATACTTTCCCAAAGCTTCCAGTATAGCTTTCTCATAGACTTCCCGTTTCGCTCCCCCTGGAGCCTGCCCTGCTGGGTTTCATGTTATTTCTTCCCTACGCCTAGTGTCTTCTCATTATCCAAGTTCTTTCCTTTTCCATGTCTGGTATGGGCCCTTTAGTTTGTCACCCCTTTTCCCTTTCACCACCGACCATTCCCATAGTTTGCTCCTCTGTCGCTGGGGGTCTCGTCTATTCCCACCATGGTCCATCTCTCCTTCTTCTACGTCCAAAATCGAGAGTCCTTCTGCGCATGTTGTGATCCTCAGTTGTTTTCCATCCCAAGGGAATAATAAGCTGAATGGGAATGTCCATTTGTAGGGGATTTATTTCCCAGTGAGGGCTTTTGTAACCAGGCTCATTGCTCTCCTTTTTTGCAGTGTTGTTGCTTCTAGGTCTTGAAAGAGGAGGATTTATGAGCCGTTTATTGAGATAGCTGTCTGGCCCCTGGCCTTCCTGAGGATCTTTTCTTTTTCTGCGTATGAGGCCAAGGCTGCCAGCATGTCTCTTGGTTTATCTACCGGCCATCATCTTCTGGGGCCCAATCTGTGGATGCAGTGTATATGTATATTCTCCAGATTATCTCCTGCTGTAAGTGTGGCGAAGCATTGTTGAACCAGTGATTTTAGCTCTGCGTCCCCGTTTGATTCTGCCAAGCCTTTTGATCCTAATGTTTGATCTTCTAGAGCGATTCTCAAGATCTTCTGCTTTGATTTTCAGGTTCCGAGTAACCAGCACATTTTGTTCCAACAGCTCTGAGTTCTGGCGAACCTCACTGCTCACTTTTGATAGGCCCTGTTCTGCTACACCCACCCTGTTGCCGAGGGTGTTCATCTCTGCTGTGATTTCTTTCAAGTAGCTTTTCCGGTCCTCTTTCAAATTTGCCAATTGCTGCTGAAAGGATGACGTCATCCGTTCTTCCATGCCCCTGAGACAGTCCTGCAGATCTTCCTTTCTGAGGGCCATGTCGTTCGTCTTCCTTTGGTCTTCCAATTACTGCAGGGATCCTACCTCTTTATGTGGTTCTTCCTACGTGTTTTGCTGCCGGTTTTTTTCCAAGGGACCTTTTTTCGTTTCCTTAATGGCACCTTGTGCTGTCGGGGGGGGTGTTTCCCTTTAGGTCTTGGCATTGGGCTACACAAGGCGACTTTAGGAGAACTCCCTCTCTGTTATGGGGTTTGGCAGGCCAGGGTGTCACAGTGTCCACCTTTCGAGTTGTTCCACTTGAGACTGCATCCTGGGGCCTTCTGTTTGTGTATTTGCGGTTCACACGCATCTTTTGGGGATCTTATGCCAGGACAGTATAAGATGCCCCTCCTATTGTGTCCCCCGTGCGTCCTCTGGGGGTGTTATTAGATCTTAGTTGCCCTCGCTCTTGTCTCGTCCCGGGAGCATAGCTCAGCGGCAACGTGTTCACCTTGCAAGCAAGACAACACGAAGCAACACAGGTTCGATCCCGTGTCTGCGCTTAGAAACCTCTGAGTATTTAAGAGCATTATAAATACACAACTAAGACAAAAGAAACAATTAGGCAACTAAAAAAAACTATTCCTGTAACAGCGCCTCGATGCCCACGGGCTGTGTGAGTGCTTTAAAAATGCAAATAAATAAATTGTGGCAGTCCTACAGATTGACTTTCTGGGACTGTACTTGACCCTTTGTAGGGCGGGTGCCTTGCTTTCCTTATGTCTGTTCTAATGGGGCCAGTTTCTCCAAGGGCTGCCTCTTGAATCCCTTTTTTTTTTAGCAGTGCCTCAGGACTTGAGGCCTTTAGCTTTTTTAATTTTTTTACATTTCTTTTATTAATTTTCAAAAACATGCAAACAAAAACATAACACCCCTTGATCATGTGACAAATCAAATAGTCTTGCCTACATTCTATTCGTACTAATGCTTCTTTTCATTCTGTCTGGTTGACACCACATACACTCTCACTCAGGTCTATCTTTTCCAGCCTCTTCAGTGGGCGCCTTAGCAAACAAAGTTTCTAATAATCCTTCCCATTTACTAAATCCTTCGGAGACATCTCTGCAGTCTCGCTGCGCCGCGCCTTTCATACTGTGGTTTCTGCCCCTCTGCTCCTGTGCAGGTCCTTCCACCATTCCTCTATGCAGGGCATTTAGCCGATTTCCATGCCAGAGCTCTTCTGTGTTTAGCCAGAATACATCTGTCTATCTATCATCACTTCATCCCGGACCGCGGAGTGGGCAGGAGCCCCTCCCCGCCCCTCCAGTGATCATCGGCGGGCCTGAGACCACTCCTCACGCTGCAGGAGCAGCAGGAGCAGCAACGAGACCCAGCGTTCTACCAATGCGGATGGTGAGACCCTCCGCTCCAAGAAACCCCTACCTCAACAGCTGATTACTGCAGCTGCGACCCCTGAATCAGGATCATTGTGTATTTTTCAATTTATTGTCCCGCCAGGCTGCCTGACTAATAATGGCCGCCTGTTTGTTTCTAGCTTCCAAACGAGACAGCTTGGCGTGTTGCTAGGCAACGGCCCTATTATTTGAATTTGCCATTTCCGCCAGCAGGCGGAAGCTGGGTCGTCGCGGCAAAGGCTCATAAGAATAAGGCCATGTTTTCCCCTGGCACATAATCACTTCATCCTGGACCGCGGAGTGGGCAGGAGCCCCTCCCCACCCCTCCAGTGATCATCGGTGTGCCTGAGACCTCTCCTCACGCTGCAGGAGCAGCAGGAGCAGCATTGAGACCCAGCGTTCTAACAATGCGGAAGGTTAGACCCTCTGCTCCAAGAAACCCCTCCCACAACAGCTGATTACTGCGACCCCCGAATCAGGATCATAGTGATCATAGTGTATTTTTCAATCTATTGTCCCGCAATGCTGCCTGACTCATAATGGCCACCCGCTCATTTCTTGCCTCCAAACGAGGCGGCTTGGTGTGTTGCTAGGCAACGGCCCTATTATTTAAATTTGCCATTTCCGCCAGCAGGCGGAAGCTGGCCCGTCGCGGCAAAGGCCCGTAAGAATAAGGTCCTGTTTGCCCCTGTTCGCCACAGGGCGCCAGGAGCCTTTGCACACATCGTCGATCCGGAACATTGTTTATGTATGCTGCTTGGGATCATGTCAACATGCAGGTAATAATTAACATACCAAATCTGGCTCACACTGACTTCTAAGGCCTACCCCCTCACCCAGGATAGTAAAGCTGCCACTAGATCTCCATAACTAAATGAAACCGGCAGCCCTACGTTGTCTATTGCCATTGTACTAGCTGCTTTATATCAGTCGTTCCGAGAACAGATCGCCGTACATTGTTATTCGAATTAAACTTACTGTTAAGAATTAAATTAGCCCACCACTAGGGATGCTGCCAAAACGTATATCGTACTGCAAATGTAAACTAGTCTTTCTGCACCAACTGTTGCATCCTGCCCTTTTTATCAGCACTATGAATATGTTTGCTTTCTGATTTAGCCCATTATCACAGTTATTACCAAACTCGCATCCTGCCTTATTGTTTTCTTTTCTTGAATATGCCTGGAACTTGACCTAGCCTATCACTATAGGAGTGGTCTGAATGTATAACTCAATGTTAATCCATTTAGCCTTTTTGCACCAAAGGGCTTCCTGTTTACTCCCTGCATCTTGAATATAACTGCAATTTGATCTAGCATGTCACCAACATGCCTCACTTCCAGCAGCTGAATATGTTTGCAATCTGATTTAGCACATTACTGCAGTTGCTGCCTAAATGTATAACACACAATTAATACAAACTAGCCTATTTGCACCAAAAAGTACCCTGCCCTATGATTAGTAATTTAAACTAGCCTATCACTTTAGCTATCATTTTATTGCATAGCATAGTGTGATATTAATATAGCCATAGTGTAATACTGTGCTACAATTGACCTCTGGGGCACTAGGTATGCTACAGTGTTAAACCTAGCATTAGGTGCCTTACTACCACTATGTCCATTACCTAGACTCGCAAGACCCTCTAATTTACCTGCACCAAACTGCAATACTACTACTAACATGGCAGTTACTCTGGGCGATATACATACACTATCTCCACCCAACAACTTGGCCCATCAACAACCGTTAAGTAATTTGGATCTCTCCCGGGGCTCACCCAATTCTAATAGACCTTGCAGTACAGCTTCCAGAAAAATTAGGCTCTGCTCAAGACTGTCCAAACTATTTGAATAGCTTGCTAGTTCAATGACCAATACAAACCTTAAGAGAAAAAGCCTACATAGTAGTCAAACTACCACTACTGAAAAGCCTATTCCTATTACCTTACCCTATCCCACGACGCACAGCCCTATCTACAAAAAACATCAACAGATCAAGCCCCATACTGCATCACATGATGCTGGAGCTACTAACTGTACCTTACCTCCCCCACATACAGGTAGCCATGCCACAGACTTCAAGGGGCCATTAATAAATGCCAGATACTTAGTCGGGCATGCCACGGAGATATCCAACCTTATCCTGGCAGAAAACTATGACTTTCTTGCCATCACTGAATCATGGCTTCATGCAGCATTAGGTCCTGCCCTTATGTTAGCAGTTCCTGACGGCTACACCATTCTTAGAGCGGACAGATGTGAGGCTCGAGGAGGAGGTATAGCTCTCATCGCTAAATCTAATTTATCCATGAGACTAACCCCCTCCCCAGACATTAAATCATGTGAGTCATTCCCCGCCAAATTACCTATTGCTAATTCCCAAACACTTATCATTCAACTCATATATAGGCCTCCAGGACCTATCGGTTCATTTGAGGAGGATATTTCCACCATTCTCTCTGACAAACTAAAACACACCTCGCAAGTATTACTGTTAGGGGATCTCAATCTGGGATTTAATAACCTTAAAGACCAACAAGCAACTGTCATTGCTAACATCCTCTCACACAGAGAGTGGCGTCACACAGAGAGTGAGTTTACCCACACACGACAAGGGGAGAACACTCGACTGGGTGGCAGATTATAACTGTAATGCCTCGATTACTGTCATAACCCCTGAGGTATGGACAGACCACCACCTTTTATCATTCACACTAGCAACCAAAAGGTCGACCGCTAAAAATATCCTATCCGCGCCTCCCACTTTAACAAGGAACAAAAAGAATATCACATCCTACCCACCCTCAACTCACTACCTGATAGTACTGATCCTAATATGCTAGTTGATGAATATAACAAAACCATGACCGGAACTCTAGACTCCATTGCCCCTCTAAAAATGAGAAAAAGCAAGCCCAAAGTCCACCTTAACTCTTGGTTCACACCTCACTTTAAAACCTTGAGAATACAAAAAAGAAAATGTGAAGTTTCATGGAGGCTATTACCTTCCGCTGAAAATAGAACTAACCTCATTAACATATCATCTCGCTACAAGAAAGAAATACTCTTGGCTAAACAAGAAACATACAATAATAGAATCTTGCAAGCAAACTCGAGTACGAAGGAATTATTTGTAATTTTAGAAGAAGTAGAAACTCCAATTCCTGTGCTAGACAATTTTGTGAAGGACAAAACCTGGTGTTCCAACATTCAGCAAGCACTAGCCAACAAAGTTACCACCCTTCAGGACAAGATTGCAAAAAAAAGCTACCTTAGCTAATATGACCTCACCAGACAATACCCCAACACCCTCTCATAAACTTCCACCCCGCTTTAGCTTTTCCACAATTTCCATTCTCGAGGTCGAAAAAGTCATCCTTTCCCTCAAATCATCGACCTGCCCGGGCGATAAATGCCCAGCCCAAATAATTAAAGATGTTGCAAGAGATTTAGCACCTTTCATATCTAAGTTAATCAATGCTTCATTCTCCTCGGGCACCATCCTAAGTAACCTAAAAGAGTCTTGGGTACTCCCCCTCCTTAAAAAACAGACAGTAGATCCAACCACACCCGCCCACCTATAGGCCTATCACAACAGTGCCATTTCTACTCAAAATTTTAGACAAGGTGGCCTATCTCCAAATACAGAAGTATCTGGAGCACAACCAGCTCCTAGGAGCCTGCCAATCAGGATTTAGGCCTCAACATGGCACAGAAATGGCGTTAATTTCCCTTAGGGACAAGGGAAATCAGCATTACCTGTCATTCTTGACCTCTCGACTACTTTTGACTTGGTGGACCACAAGATTTTATGTAACCACCTGGACTCAATGGCGCACCTCTCTCAAGAGGCCATAGTTTGGATACAATCCTTACTGAGCAACAGGACCATGAGAGTCTTCTCACCATCAGCAGTGGCAGACCCCATCCTCATCACCTGTGGATTGCCCCAGGGTTCTTGTTTTTTTAACCAATTTTATTTTCAGTAAAGACCAAAGCAAGTGACAGTTGTGCCTTTTATTAACATATACCGTTGCCAACAGTTGAACTATCGGTTTTAACACAGGCATCAATAAGGTCTCCAGTTTTCAACATTAACTTTCTTTTCATCTCAGTCCCCCTGCTCCCGCTCTCCCTCTTTGTCCCCCTTTTCCCTGCTGTAACCAAGAGTAGTCGATCTCGCTCCAGCTCTATTTCTCGTAGCTAGGCTTTGGGGCGTCGGTATTCCATGTCCCTTAGCGAACGTGTATATTCTTGAGCAAGTGTGCTTTGAAGAACTGGGTTTCGGTCTCCCCAACGTAGTCCTGGAGTGGGTCCCATATCGTCAGAAACTTCAAGTATTTCCCAGTATTAATGGCACAGATGTTTTCCATCGCGATGACCCACCACACCTTGACCCACCACCAAGGGGCGGTGGGGCCTTCAGACGTTTTCCAGCGTTGGGCAATTGTCATCTTGGCCGCTGTCAGCAGGTGTGTAATCAGGGCTGCTCTGTTCCCTGAGGCAGTGTATTTACCTTCTGATACTGCACCTAATAGAATTACTTTTGGGGACCAATGTAATTCAGAGCCTGTTATGCCCTTGATGAGTCCTAGAATTTCTTTCCAGAATACAACCACCTTTCAGCAGGTCCACCCAGTTGACACCAACATTCCGGGGGGTAAGCAGGATTCATTTTGTGTATGCGATTCGGTGCCAGGTACCATCGGTAGCAAATCTTGTACGCTGATTCTTTAATTGGCATTGCTTTAGAGAGTTTATGCGCTCCAGCCGATATTTGGCACCATTCCTCCTCCAGGATCTCCTCCCCTATGTCTTTTTCCCAGTCTTTTTTATATTATAGCGGGTCTGCTAATTGCGATTTATCCAGCAGTCTATAAAGTCGGGTGATACCTTTCGTGGATGACCCCTCTTGTATGGTAAGTTCTAGGCCCAGCCGTGTAGCACTGGATGCATCATAATACAGTGTTGGAATCAGGGTTTCTTATTTCGCCATGTGAATTTTACGAGTGCGCTCTGTAAATCTGTGATCAGTTTCGGTGGAATATCAACCGGGATGGAGCTCACTACATACAAGAGTCTGGGAAGTAGTGTCATTTTTGTGGCTGCTACTATTGCGAACCAGGACAGTTCCTGGGTGTTCCACTTCTGTAAGTCTTTTTGAAGGTGTTTCCATAGCGGCACAATATTTGCTTTGTATAGGTTTCACAGGGCTTTGGTGATGTGAACCCCTAGATAGTTCAAGGATTGCTTTTCCCATACTAGGGGGAGAGGCTTTCCGAGGTCTTTATATCTTCCCACTTCTCTGTGATGTTTAAGGCCTTCGATTTTGCGTAGTTTATTGTGAATCCGGGTGCTCTGCGAATCTCCCTAATTCCGCTATGATCCTGGGTAAAGTGTGTCTGGTGTCTGTCATGTAGAGCATGATATCATCGGCATACAATGTTATTTTATGTTGGGTCTTACCAGTAACCACCCCTTTAATTTTTGGGTCCTTTCTAATGTGAGTTGCAAATGGTTCCATTGCCATTGTGAAAATTAATGGGGGCAGTCCTGACCTGTGCCCCTTCTAATATCAATTTGTCTCGGGGCATGGCCATTTACTAGAAAGTGTGTGGACGGGAGCTGATAATTTGCCAAGACCATGCTAATGAAAGTAGGGTCACAACCGAACCCTTCCAGCACTAACTTCAGGTACTACTAATTCACACTATCAAAGGCATGTCTGGCATCTAAGGCAGCTATTGAGAGTTTCTGGTTCCTACTCGTGCCCCAATTAATAACGTCTAGAGCACGTCAGGCAATATCTTGTGTGTGTCTCCCACCAATGAAACCTGCCTGGTCTTCGTGTATTATTCCAGGCAAGACAACAGCTAGGCGGTTTTTAGTATTTTGGCATATCGCTTCGCATCTGTGTTGTGGAGGGCAATGGGTCGGTAACTAGTACAATCGGTAGGGTTTCATTCCGGCTTTAGGATTAGTATCGTAGTTGACCACCCCATATCCTGAGATACTGCTTCTTTGTCTCTAATCTCATTAAATAAACAAGTCAGGGGGGTTATTAGTTGTGTGTGGAATGCTTTATAATAGGCGTTACCTAAGCCATCCGGACCCCGGGTCTTCCCATTTGGAAGAGCCGCTATCGCATCGCTAACTTCTTTGGCTGTAATCGGCTTCCTAGCCTGGTTCTATCTTGTTCTGTCATTTGTGGTAGCCGAATTGTGGACATGTAGGACATTTGTTTCCCTCTATCTAGGTTCTCGCTGGATAATAGCCCCTTGTGGAACCGGACCATTACTTCCAGTTTTTCCACATCCTCCGTGTGTAGCACCCCCAGATTATCCTTCAGTCCCGTAATGTTGTTACATCTGTTTTGTTTGCGCAGTTTGGCTGCGAGGAATTTGTTTGCCTTCCCTCCATGTGTGTAGTAGGACTGTTTAGTTTTTAGTAATGCCTGTGCTGTTCTGTCGGCTGTGTGGTTCTCTATTTTGGCTCTAACCTTCCTGAGTCCTCGTAGTGTCTTAGATGTTTGACGGGTAATTTTTCGGCCTCCTTCAGCTCTTCCTCTAGCTTCTGCGTAACTAGAGCTTTCTCCATGTAGTATTGTGCCCCTTGAGCAATAAATTCCCCTCTGACCACTGCTTTCCCCGCGTCCCATACCACCCTCCACTCCACTTGTCCGTTGTCGTTCTCTTTGAAGTAATTGTTTATGGTGTTTTCTATATGTGCTCTGAGGGCCACATCTCTTAGGATTTCCCCAGGGTTCTTGTGTCTCACCTAAATAGTACAATATATTTACCAAGCCACTTTTTGATGATCTGGACCATCTTAGTATCACCTACACTAACTGTGCAGATGATACCCAGATTCTCCTACCACTTACTGGGGATTACGACAAGGATTTGGCCTTGGTAAATAGAGTCTACCTCATCATCCAGGCATGGATGGCTGCCCACGGTCTATGCCTGAATGATGACAAAACTCAGCTCAATATCCTGGGTACCACATCCAACCTTGATAAGCTTGGCCCTAAATACACCTCCTTTAACATTGACAGTAATTCTTTTAAAGTTGCCAAAGAGGTAAAAACGTTAGGTTTCTACCTTGATTCCACCATCACTTTTGCCAAACAAGTTAACTCCATGGCTTCTGCAACTGCATATACATGCAAATTAATTAGAGCTGGTAAACCATTCTTATCCAAGAATCGCTGTATCATACTGGCCAGAGCTCTAATCATGTCCAAATTGGACTACTGTAACTCCCTCTACATTGGTGCAAATAAGTACATTGTCAGGAGAATACAGTCGCTCCAGAATAATGCCCTCAGAGCTGCCTTGGGTATAGCAAGGAAAGAGCATATATCGGAGGTAAGGAGACTGAATAACTGGTTATCTACCAGTGACAAAATCCGGCTGAAAACCGCCTCGCTTACTCACAAATGCCTGAACAATGTGGCGCCTCGCTACCTCACTGAGAGATTCAATAGAAAATCCTCTTGCAGGCCTACTAGAACAGCCAATACTAACTGTCTGACGGTACCAATATTTAAACTATCTAAATTCGGTGGTAGTAGCTTCCTAGTTAAAGAGCATCACAGCTTTGGGTCTCCCTACCCCCCACCCTGAGAGCTGACCAAACCTATTTGAACTTCAGACAGAATCTTATCAATTGGTTTACAGATAATGACCGCTAGTGGGTGGGGGGCGCTGTTGGACGCCGACGAAAATGGCTGCCTGAGTGTGTAGATGCGCCGTTCATATAATATCCTGTTGTTAATCCTGCGAATCCAGTGAGGCTGGAAATTGGCACTGCAGTGGGCCGGGAAGTTGAAATATCAGAGCATCTGAAGATACCCGTGAGACGGCTCAGCACTGCGTATCTCCGGCGGCAAATTGTGTCAAAAGACCTGCGGGGCTCCCGACGGAGGAGCAGTGGCTTGGCGCTCTTCCGCTCCCCCATCCACTGTGAGATCGCGGCCCTCGCCCCTGATCGGGGCGGCCGTTGGTGATTTTCCAGGAGGGGCTGCTAGGTGACAGAGGGCGGGCGCCGGTACCCCGGCTCCTGCTCCGGAGTGCGACCACTGAAGGAGGCGAAAAGGAGGGGACACTCGGAGGCTACTTGCGTCCTCCATCCACAAGGAGACCCCGGTCTCCTATCAGCCAGCGGACGGAGTGGGCTTTCCCTCCCCGGAGGCCGCCGTGTGCGGTATGTGCGAGCGGCTAGCCTGCCGGGCCAAGGGAGAGCCCCCCCCGCCTCTCACAGGACATAAGCCAGAAGGTATGTAATACCGCACTATCACAGGACTGCAGCCAGCATAACAATGTGCATGCTCCGGACTGGGGGGCCCCACGAATATTTATAATTTAACCCACAAAGACTCTCTGTTGTCTGTGGAGGCTGTTGGATTGGGCAGGGAGCTGGTGGGGAGGTGGAGACTAGGTGCACTTTGAAGTGGAGCTCCCTGCAATAGTGGCACAAATAACCTCTAGAAAGGGTGAAAGTAAAACATATTCCCAGCAGAAAGCACGCCGGATGGTGCGCCTACTTTGAAATATACTGGAGTGGGGACGCCCCGAACGCCAGCATGCCAGATCATAATAACACCATCTGCCTGGCCTGGTCCATATACTGGCAGCGGGACCTAGAGAAAGAGGTGCCACCAGAATCCAGTGTACCGAGGGACGGGCTCCCAGAATTGTGTACCTCCCTACACTCTGACATAATATTACCAGCGTCGTTGATACATAACCACTGCATAAGTTATGCCCAGAAGTAACAAGGCAAACTAAAAGAGCACTATGGACGCATTCACAAACGCGGCCATGGATGACAATAACGGAGGAACACAACAGGCTGGCCCGCCCATGTCGCAGCGCTCGACAGATGGCACAGCGGACCCCCCACATGGCGGCTCTACAGGCGGGCTTTGCTGCAGTCAATACAAAACTGGATGAGATAGGGAGCACCATATCGTCCATAAAAGCGGACCTCCAAAAGGTGAACGCACGAGTGTTGGAAATGGAGAACCGAATAAGTACGGCCAAGGACACTATAACCAACCATGGCAAGGACATAGAGGCCATCAAAAAGAACCATAGTCATTTCAAGATGGCTGCTGACACCAGATAGACATGTGTTGACGGCGCTCCAGAGCCCTCCAGCTAAACTAAGCGCTTCCACCACCCCTAGCAGGCTAACGAGTGGCTGACTATAATGAGCAGCGGCCCCCGCACCAGTGTACACCTGCGGCCGTGATAACGTCCAGCAAAGGACGAGAAACTGAGACACGATGTCCAGAGGCCCACGGTAGGCAGGGGACACCTTAGGCTGACTGGCATCGGCTCCGGCGGAGGAGGCGGGCCGGGACGAGGGGGGACTGCCGCCCCGCTCCCACGTCCCTAGACAACGAACAGAGGGAGAAAGCCTCGGGAGAGAGAACGGGAGCGTGGCTGGGCACGTGAGCCTGAGCCCCTGGATACCAGCATGGACAGCGGCTGGTGTAGAGCCCTGCAGGGAGACAGAGAGGTGGGCCAAGCACTCATCTCGGGCCGAGAGGGGCCACCGGACCTGGCCAAGGTGAGGAGACCCGGAGGCTCGCAGCACACTCGGCCATGGAGGATCGGCCCACGAAAAGGCATACACCAGATCTGGGCCCAGTCTGAACGGGCCCACAGTTGTCATCACCGCGCACGCGGCGGGCAAGGTCGCAGGTGCCGGCTGCCTGTACCATGGGTCGGCGGGCCCCCCAGAGAAAGGAGGACTCCCATCGGGAAGCAGGCATTCTGCCGGTCCCAGGAAGACGTTGGCCTGCGGGCAGTCCAGGTGAGGGTGCGCGGAGTCCCGCTGGGAGACACTACGAGAGAGCGGCTGTGGGCACGGGGCTCTGGTGACTCCAGCCCCGAGGAGCACTCCGGGTGGGCCACCCCCCGCTTGCAGAGACCCAGAGCGGGGCGGGGTAGGCCCCCCCTGCGAGTTCAGTGGCCCCCTCTCCCACTGCATGCCCCGGCAGCCACAACTCCAAACCTCAATTAAGTATAAACCCGGAGTGGGGGGAACGAGCAGCACACCCAGGCCCATTAACTGCTCTCACCTGCCATAAATAGAGCACGGCGCAAAGAGGCGGATAGAGGCGCAGCGGAGACCCGGAGGGGGGTGGAGGAGGGCCCCCAACATGTCTGGTGGCCCCCTCTCCCGCCACACGACCAACGTGATGGCCATGGTACCAGGCTTCAAATAAGAACAAACCCGGAGCGGGGGGAAAAGTGCAGTACATCTCGGCCCATTAATTGACATCTTCTGACATAAACAGAGCACAGTATACAGCTGCGGATGATCCTTACACTGACATTAGATCTCTCCAGACCTGCAAGGAGACTTTTACTCCAAGTATAAAGCCCAACTAGACACTAAAGTGAGAGACACTAAGGGCACTTTCCTTGAGCCAACACTGGAGGGTTCGCTTGAAGGGAAACGCTTATAGGCTCAGAGGGGTTCTCTCTCCAGCCGGGGCCTTGTCACTAAAGCAGAGACGCCTGGCCATCCGCACTCGACGGAATCCTGTAACCATGGCCGCCAAGAACAAGAGCAGGACAATAAAAGCGGAATGCCGCAGGCTGACGCATCAGGCCCCCTCGTAACTATGTGGGCGAATAAAGATCCTAACGAAGAGCGCAGGGGTACACAAGAGGGAACCACGGGACAAGAGCACCTCGAGAATCCTGACCCACTAGCACAAATCTCATGCCAAGACCTGAGCGGGGAGATACTCTCCCTTCAAACTTCATTGGGAAGAACATTCCAGGATCAATTCCAGCTAATGAGATCGGATATAAACCAGACAATGGCAGAAATCAAGTACGAAGTAGGCCAGCTGGGAGAGAGAACTGACCTTGTTGAAAAAGGCCTACTGGAGGTGGGTAGAGAAACGACAGAGAATAGCGAGGCAATTGAGAGACTGGACGCGGCAATGCGAAACCTAGAAATCAGAATAGAAGACATGGAAAACGAAGGATCAATATCAGATTGAAATTTCTGCCGGAAATGGTACAGGACAGAGACCTAAAGGAGACCGTTCAAGGGATCTGCGTGGAGCTGCTGGTGGAGTCCTCCCTGACAAGATAGAGCTGGATAGGGTCCACAGAGTGGGCTACCTCAATAGGAGCCCGAAAGCCAGACCGCGAGACGTGTTGGCCGCATTCACAAGGTATGTTCAAAAAGAAGCAGTTCTCAGGGCGGCCAGGCAGAAAGAGACGATATCATATAACAGTCAACGGATCGAAATATACCAGGATCTCGCCAGCAGCACCCTACTTAAACCGAGACAATGGAGCCCAATCACCTCTAAACTTAAAGAACAAGGGATCAAGTACAAGTGGACCTTTCCATTCGGGCTCTTGTTCGAGTGGGCCGGCACACAAAAGCAGATAACCACGATGCAAGAAGGGGCGCACATCCTGCAAATCGAATTGGATCAGGAGCGCGGGGTGACCGGACCGGGTAAATCATCGGAAGCAGGAGGTGGGATGAGACCCAGACCATGGGAGTGGACGGTTGTGGGAGAGGGGAAAAGGAGGAGACCCGCGCCGAGGGGGCCCACTGGGAAGGGTAATGGAAGAGAATCAGCAGCGGAAGGGAAGGCGGGGGTGGAAGAGGATTGACCTGAAGTGTGGACAATTGTGAGGGGTAGTGGACAGAAAGGTTTTTTCAAGGAGGAGACGAGGGGAGATGAGCAAACATCATGGGATCGGTCAGGGCGAGGAAGCCTTGGGAGAGGAGGAGGGGACAGGAAGACCTAGTGGCAAGGCCTTCAGGGGTAGGGAGGAGGTTGGGGGGGACAGAATTAGGGGCGAGGGGGATCCTCCAGGTGCTGCCCAAGGGACAAAGTAGACATTGCAAAACCATCCAGGAACTCGGAGCGAAGAGAACGAATGGAGGGAATAAGTTGGGGGAACAAACTCAGCAGGAGCTGAAGACAAATCACCATTCAAATGGGTAACTCATAACGTCAGGGGTCTCAACTCCCCGCTGAAAAGGAAAAAGCAATTCACAAAAAGGGAGAAACCAGACTTTCTGGGGCTACAAGAAACACACTTGTTCCGTAAAGACCAGAGCCGACTCAAGCAAAGGGGGTTTGACTAAGTGTACCAGGCATCGGGGCCCACAAAAACTTGAGGGGTGGCACTGGCTAACTGGCTATCAGGAATTCGGTCAACTTTAGGGAGGAAGTTGGAACTTCGTCCCGGAAGTCCAGCATGTACCACCGCTCATTGTGCACAGATGGGCTGAGGCAGGATATGAACTGATCTGTGACATCTTTGAACAGGGCATCTTCATAGACTGGCCAGACCTCCCACTGTCCTTGAGACGGGAATCATCCGTATGGCTCCAGTACTCATCCTTCGGAAAACTCTTAAACGCAAATACCCCTCTTTCCCGGCGATACCACCAGATGATCCTGCAGTCACGGAGCTCACTTCCTCCGCCCCTATGAGGGGTAAAGTATCCAGACTCTATAACCTGGTCCAAGCTGGTTCTACCTCTGCATTCACTAAATTTAGATGCGCGTGGGAGGGCGACCTTGGAGTAGAGATGATCGACGATCGATGGGCCCATTTGTGTGCACAAACTCACAGGGTATCCTTAAATTCCCGCTTTCAACTGATTTAGTTTAAGGTGCTCCACAGATACCACTACACCCTGAACAGACTACACCATATGTCCAACAACCTCTCCCCAAGGTGCCCCAGGTGTGGTCATGATAACGCCGATTATATCCTGTTAGGGAGAATTCTCATTATATAGCTAATTTCCCTTACCTATAGAGTCCCCCAGCAGCTTTGCTGGATTTGAACGATTTGTTTCTTTTTTCCTGCTAAGAGTGAGACTCTTTTTTCCCACTCATAGGCATTTTTGCTACGTGTGTTCTAGGTTATTTTTGTGTTTAATGTCTATGGGATTTTCTCACCCCCATAGGAACCATCTTTATTCACATGTGTTACACCGCACCCTCAGTGCCGTGACACAGGGGTGTCGTAGCGACCCCCAAACATAGACTACATACCCTGGAACTGACTACTGTCTCCCAGGGCATGTAAAATCCCCATTGACTTTACTAGTCAATTTTTATGAACTAAACCAGTACAAACCATCTTACTATGGAGGTACTGGAAAGGGTTAATAGTTTTTCCCTTATGTTCATTTTCGAGAGGGTACCGTACAGTCCCTCTCTCAAAAGTTTCTGGCTGGTGGCAGTGGTTACTACCAT
Organism: Ambystoma mexicanum; assembly: GCF_040938575.1. Classification (NCBI taxonomy): domain Eukaryota; kingdom Metazoa; phylum Chordata; class Amphibia; order Caudata; family Ambystomatidae; genus Ambystoma; species Ambystoma mexicanum. Next base: position 283,155,853 of record NC_090941.1, on the reverse strand, counting down.
AAATATTCAACCGTGAATATTTTCCTATGGGATTTTGCCATTGTTCGAGGCTACCAATTTTACTGACAGCCTCTAACATACCGCCGGTGCATTTTAATATTAACTTGACTCTGGTAGGTTTTATTTGCCAGAACTTTAATATAACTTCTTTCTCGTGTCTTTCTCTAAACTCTGTTAGGCATAATCCTGTGCAGTGCCCTTAGGGACCACTATGCACAATTAAGACTACAGGTGGCAATACAAGTTTTACCTTTGGTACAACCCTGTACTACTATGTCAGAGTGGTAGCAGTGGCAGAGCAGCCAGGCTTATCTCAAGAGTATATGAGCAGTAGCAGAGATTACACAAAGCAACCACAATCACTGTGACTCAAGCAAACACTGACTCAAGGTTTCAGGTAGAAAACTATGAGTACATTTATTTTTAAACCATTTGTTATAAACACAACACTTCTATTAAACTTAAACACAAGCCACACGTCAAATATACTACAACTAACCAATTCACTTTGTACAGTATATCTCAAGGTAAGTACCCTATGTTTGAATGAACCAGTGTTACGATCAAGACACGTTACCGCGAATATAATTGCGATCACTTTTTGAAAGTTCGGTCTACTAAATAAACGCGTATCCGTGACATGAAATGCTACTGGGGCAAAAACACACTTAGCACCTGAGATACCCAGAGGGAGTTGGAGGCAAACATCACAGGCAATATTTTGGTTAGGCAGACAGAATCGAGAAACACTCAGAGGCAAGAGTTCAAAAGTCAAAGGGCCGGAGCCAGGGTCAAGTGACACTGGGGGCCTGTTGCCGAAGATCACACAGTCAGATAGTTCACGATTCAACGTAGCCAAGAGCACTTCGATATTGTCAATGTTCGGAAGCAAAAGTTATAAGAAGGAGGGAAGACAAGGGCAAGCCTTGGAGATGAAGAAAAGGGGTTCACCCAGTTTCCTGTAGCAGAACACAGTACCTTATTCCAATGGTGCAGCTGGTGCCCTGGCAGTTGTTCCTCTTGGTTTCCTGCAGACCCACGATTTCTGGAGCTTCGTTGTGAAGGAGGATATCTAAAGGGGGTCTGCACCACACAGGGATGAAGCCGGCAGCAGCGACAAAGAATAAAAGGTGCGCTCCTTAAAAACAGCAGAGGCTCTTCAAGTGGCTACCCGGACCACTACAGCAGTGTGCAGTGATTTCGACCAAGGAAGAGGATCCTCTGGCTGTGGAAGATGAGCTGGTTATCCCCACCAAGCTCAAGGGAAGAAGACTCCAGACTGGATCTTCTCTTAGTCATTGAAGGGTAGACAGCTCAGGAATGCAGCAGGGCTTTACCGGGACGGGGTAGTTGCAGCAGCCGTCGTTATCTCTGCTTCTCTTTGGTTCCTTGTAGTTCCAGTGGCGACTCTCTTACTTCTAGCCCAAGAGACCTGCCTTTTATGCGCAATTCACACAGCCTGGCTGTCAATCACCCAGCAGGGCGGTTGTCCAGCCCGGATAACTACCTCAGCCAATCATGGCAAAGTGCGACTTGGGTTTCCTAGGATACCCTGTGCAGGGGGTGACTACACGCCTCCCTCACATTCAGCCCACCTAGACACCCAGGCACCTGGTGGAGGGCTTCTGAGCAGAAGCCCGCCAAAAGGCGGTGAACAAAGAAGGCGAACCTAGTTTGCCACGCAAAGTAAAACACAAGAAGGACTTTAACAAAAAGAAATGGCGAATAAACCCAACCGGAGCCAAAAGAAAGACTATTTGGTCAAGTGGGTTTATGTTCAAGGCTAATATGATAGCCAAGAACAATACCACGTTTATCTAATATAATCACGGTAGAAAAGCTAGGGTAGATACCAATGCCACCAGCCAAGTCTAAATGTTAAAAGATGCGAAACAATCCTCTAGGAGGTACAGATAAAAAGGGATGCAAATTAACCCTTTCCAGTACTCCATGGAAGATGGGTGTACTGGATCTGTGGTAGATTGGCTAAGTAAAGTTAATGGCAACTTTACCCTTTTCTGGGGGACTGTAGTCAGCCTCAGAAATGGAGTCGAGGGAAGTCTCAAAGACAACCCTGTGCCACGGCACTGAAGGTGCTGCGTGACACACAAAAAGAAGGGGGCTACTGAAGTGGTGTACTTCAGAGTCCACAATCATAAAAACAGAGAAATACACATGGCAAAACATAGGTAAGAGTGGGGGGAAAGCTCACACTCTTAACAAGTGGAAAAAATAAACTCCAGAAGTCCAGCAAAGCTGCTGGGGGACTCACTAGGTGAGAAAAATTAGCCATAATTGAGAATTCTCCCTAACAAACTCCTAACCCAGGTCGGGGATCCTTTGTTTGTCCTTTTGGCGGGCTTCTGCCGAGAAGCCCTCCTTTCGGTGCCACTGAGTCTGGGGTGGGTCCATTGTGTGGGACGGGGAGTAGGACCCCTGGACAGGGTTGCCTCAGCAACCTATGTCACACTCTATCCTGATAGGCTAGAGGGTCTCCCACCAAGATGACCACTCCACTGTGTGAGTGACAGCTAGGCTGTATGAATGGGGATCTTTTTGCATAAAAGCAGGGTCCTGAGGACTTGAAGAGCAAGACGTCGCCACTGGAACTAAGAAGCCGAAGAGGAGAGAAGCCAAAGACATCTGGAACGACTGAACCACCGGTGAAGCCCTGCTGCAGCATCTCACCACTTTTCTCCACACGACGAGAGAAGATCTTCATCTGCAAGAGCCTTCTTCCCTTGAGCTGGTGGTGCCAACCAGTTTGCCAATCGCCTTCCCGGACCTGCCTTGGTCGAATCTCCCGTACCCTGTACTCGGAGGCTGGATAGCAAGGCACCAGTTCACTCGGGCCGCGATTTAAAGGAGCGTACCTTTTATTAAACACATTTATCACAGTTATCAAGCAAGTTAAATTAAGTCAAAGGAAAAATATACACACTGCCTAGTTAAATCGGAGACCAAGTGAACCAGAGTGAAAACTGAGCAAAACGGCGCAGTGAAAACCACACACAAGGGACCTTCTATCAATTTCTCACAAGGGAGAGAAAGCACACGTTATATAGAAATAGCTTCTTACACACCCTAGCAACACTTCCCATAGGTTTATGAACCAGATTAAGCAAGATAGTGCATCAGTATAGGCAATACTTAATGAAAACTGAGCAAAACGGCATTTCACAAGGTTTAGAAAGGGGAAGAAAAGGGTAGTTATAAGAAGTAGGTGCACCAACACAATTGTAGTTGAGAATCAATCTAAAGAAGGCAGTTCTAACAAATTTAGCCAGAGTCAATAGGCCTGTGCCAGAGTCAGTGGTACAGGGCAAGGGCCCAGGAGCAAAATGTTCTTGTAGCTGCAGTCAAGTCTTTGGTTAACGATTTTGAAAAGGTGGATGCAGAAGTTGAAAGACAATGGGCCTCATTACGACCCTGGCGCTAAGTGAAAAACGATGGCGGTAAATGGTTACCGCCATCGTTTTCCGCCAGGTCCGATCATGACCCGTGACCGTTAACTACGATGCCATTAGCGGCATCGTAGTTAACGCTACCGCTAACTGCGCTAAGGGTGTGCGCATGCGGCCGGCCACACCGTACTTAGCGCCATGGCGGAAAGGTACGCAAATGCTGACCCAAGCGGACATGCACCTAACGCCATCACCCAGCCCGTTAAGTACCTTACCGCCATGGTGCTAAGTACGCCATCGCGAACCAACCGTAAAGGGCCATGTAAAGTGAATGCAGCTGCCACAGGTGCACAGAAACAGCACAGGTGAAGGCAATACAGACTCAGGAAGTACAAAAAGAGCACACCCCACCCCTTCCCACACCCAGTCACACTCCACAATGATACCAATACGACTAGCAATGTTGGTGCTGGAGAACCTGATAGCAATGCAAGTGCTACTACAACAACAACAACAACAACAACAGGCTGCACAGAGGAGACGCAGGAGGAGAAGGAGGGCAAGGCAGGCCCAGCAAGCCCCACCAGCACAGCCAGTGCCACCACGCAGGCAGCCCCCAATCCCACGCATCAGAGCCAATCCATTCAACCTCACTGCTGAGCAGATCCACACCCTGTACCGTATGGACCGGGACACCATCACCGCCATCGTACACATGATACACAACGACATCGTCAGCATGATAGAAACTCCAACCGCCATCCCACCCCTACTGAAGGTAGTGTCTGTACTCCACTTCCTGGCCACAGGCACCTACTAGCACACAGTGGGGCACTTGCATGGCATTTCACAACCATTATTCTCACAAACCCTCATCCAAGTGCTCGATGCCCTCCTCAAGCACACAGACGACCACATCTCATTACCACGGACTGCCCAGGACATTGCAAACACCAAAGTGGGTTTCCATGCACTAGCCGGCATACCCGGTTGCATTGGTGCCATCGACTGCACCCATGTGGAATTGGTGGTTCCACGTGCCATGGAGGTACCGTACCGCAACCGGAAACAGTTCCACTCAATCAACGTGCAAATGGTCTGTGACTCCAACAAGATCATCACACATTGTTGTGCCCGATTCCCCGGATCAACCCATGATTCTATGGTCCTGAGGAACTCCACAATACCACGCTACATGGAGCGACATGCAGGCCCAAGATCCTGGCTACTCGGTGAGTCCAATGTCATGGAAGTGGGCAGGTGAATGACGTACCGATGCATACTCCACCTGGCTGAAGGGGGGGGGAATGATGCATACTCCACCTGGCTGAAGGGGGGGGGGAAATGATGCATACTCCAACTGGCTGAAGGAGGGGGGAATGATGCATACTCCACCTGGCTGAAGGGGGGGGGAATGATGCATACTCCACCTGGCTGTGAGCAACACAGAGAACGGAGACAGAGGATGGGCACTCACAATGCACTCAACCCCTCTGCATACATTGGGTGATGGCATGCAAAACAGGCCAGGGGAGCCATGAGCATATACTGGTTGCATTGTGTGAATCAATTAGTGCATGTAGAAGTGAGCCGAAGTAACAGTTGGATGCAGGCCATGGTGGCACATCATGTTCTTGATCAGACGACATGACTGACACATACATTCTCGCCTACATACAGGTGATGCAGGCTATCCCCTGAAGAGGTGGCTCCTTACACCAGTCCGGAACCCGCAGAACCAGCACGAGGAGGACTTCAACCGTGCACATACACGTACTCGTGTGGTCATAGAGCAAACATTCGGCCTATTGAAGGCACGGTTCCGAAGCCTCAGCAGGTCTGGAGGGGCACTCCTGTACCACCATGAGAAGGTGGCAAAGATCGTCATGGCATGTGTCATGCTACACAATATGTGCGTCAGACGGAATGTGCCCCTGCCCCCTGACGCAGGACTGCAACCACCTGACGATGAGGATGAGGAGGGTGCAGATGGGGCACCACCCCATGGAGGAGGCGACGCACAGGAGGGGCGTGCAATGCGCCAAAGTATCATCGACCACTGCTTCTAGCACACACGGCTGGTGTGAATCACATGGAGACTGCACTTGGGGCACTGTGTGTCTCTGGGACATGCACACTGTGGACTGTACACCAATAAAGCACACATATGCAATGAAAATGTCCACACATTTCATTTTGTGAAAGAAAACTGTGTATTCAAACAATGAAACGTCGTGACACACCCCCTCCCCCCTCCCCCCTGAACACCCCAACACACCCCCTCCCCCCTCCACCCTGAACACCCCAACACACCCCCTCCCCCCTCCACCCTGAACACCCCAACACACCCCCTCCCCCCTCCCCCCTGAACACCCCAACACACCCCCTCCCCCCACCCCCCTGAACACCCCAACACACCCCCTCCCCCCTCCCCCTGAACACCCCAACACACCCCCTCCCCCCTCCACCCTGAACACCCCAACACACCCCCTCCACCCTGAACACCCCAACACACCCCCTCCCCCCTCCACCCTGGAATCCCTACGAAGGTGCGGTAGTGTCTGTGCAGCAGGGTGTGCAGTAGTCCTGCTCGACTGTCAAGCCACTAATGTGATTCCCCTCCCCTGGCCCCCGGGGCACCCCTGCCCGTGCTGCGTAGATTGCGCCCTGATCTGCGGATGGGGCTGCTCTGTGCCGAGCTGGCTGATGAGGATGGTCCGGCCTGCACATCTGGACGCATGTCCCTGATGGTCTGGACAAGTTCTGTGAGGACATTGCGCACAGCCGCGAGTTCCGTGCATATGTCCTTTGTGGAGGACTCTATGGCAGCTGTGACTCGGTCTGCCAAACTCTCCATGCCATCCCTTGGCACCCCACACTGTGCAACATGTTCGTTGAGGAGGGCGGATAGCTGCTGCTGGCGGGTAACCATTTCCTCAAGTGTCTGTTGGTTCTGCTGGGCCATGCCAAGTGGCATTTGCATGTGCATTGGGCTGCTCACCTCAGGCTGGGGGGATGGGGTGGCCGGCCAATCCTCGGCCTCCGACTGCCCCTGTGTGGCATCCGCCTGCAGGGGGCTTAGGGATATGCAGGGGGAATGTGGCTGGGCAGTGGGCATTTCCTCATCGATGAGCTCGATGCTGCCTGCCTCACTGTCGGAGGTTGCCGCTATGGCAGCGATTTCTCCCAGGGTGCTGCTTGCAGCAGAGCCTGTCCCTTCAGTGGGCACGAGTAGTGACATGTGCGGTGCTGCTGCTGGGTCTGTGTCTGCTGTTGTGGGGGCTGGCATTTGCCTGTCCTCTTCCCCAGGCAGGGTTTGCGGCTGGTGGTGTGTTTCCTTTCGGATGGCTGGGGTGGATGCCTGTGGCCTGGCCCTCTTGGTGGATGTGGATGCAGTGTTGTCCTCTTCCTGGAGGTCTGTGTCAGATCCTGTGGTGGAGCAAAGGAGGGAAAGTGTTATTGATGGGTACGCGGACATTGGCCGTGCATTGTGAGGGATGACATCTATAAAGTGGGTACATGCAGCACATTTCAGGCAGGGGCATACAGGTTTTGTGCCTTTTGTGTGGAGGTAGCATGGTGGTATGTGTGTGCCAGCAGTTAGGTTGTGCATGCTGCATGTGTACAGGGTGGAGTCTGGATGTGTCTGTGGACATTCACCTGCCGATGTGTTGCATATGCGCTATGGGGCTACATGGTACTTCACATGATAGGACTTTGTTGAGTTTTGCATGGCTTGCTCTGGCCACCTACCTGCATCTCCTGAGGTCGGCGCTCCTCTCTCCATCCCTCCGACACCTTGGATGCTCTCCATCCCGATGGTGGATGCACATATTTCCTCCCATGCTTGCAGCTTAATGGGCGAATCCGATCCACCCCCAGTTGACGTGGCTAGGTTGCGGTTGGCTGAGAGGATGCTTCGGACACGGAGCCTCAAGTCGTCCCAGCGCTTTCTGCACTGCTGGGCTGTGCGGGGTACGGCCCCCACTGCACTCACACGCTGTGCCACTAGGGCCCATATGGCCTTTTTTTTTGCTATTGCCGGCCTTGTCATCTGCGCGGAGAATACAGCTGCAGCATTTTCTTGCAGGGTCTCTGCGAGCATGGTTAGTTCCTCCCTTGAGAAACGGTCTTGGCGCTGCCGGTCACATGCTTTTTTAACAACTTTGGGCATTTTTACTTGGCTAATTGGGTGGGTGATGGGTGTGGATAGGTGTCAGGGTTGGATCAGGTATGGTTGTGGAGGATGGCAATGGATTGTGTTTTTCAAGATGGCCGTCGTGCAGTTTCCCGTTCCGCCGCGATGACGCTATTTCCGGTTCCGCCTATTTACGGTGACCGCTAATTACGCTGACCGCTAATTACGGTGACCGCTAATTGCGGTCGCCGCTATGGTGTGTGTGGCGGTAGTGCTCCTTGCGCGGCGTGCGATGGCGGTAAGGGCCGTTTCTGGCCCATTTACGCCATGCCGTACTTTACATTAACGCCATGGCGTAATGCACGTGCCCGATGGGTCGGAATATGCCGCACTTTACGCCATCGACCCACGGCGTAAACGTTGATTACGCCATGGCGGTAATGTTCGGTACTTACCGCCAGGGTCGTAATGAGGCCCAATGTTAAGAGAGAGGGGCGGCCAACCCAACAGGTAGGTAAATGCTGCCAAGCTAAATAAATACAAATTAAAAAAAAAAAAACTTTAGGGAGGAAGAGACTCTCAGGGACAAAGAGGGCAGATTCATAATAGTGAGAGGCAATATCGCGGACGTGACATATACGATTGGGGTCATCTACGTACCCAACTCAGGGCAGGATTCCTTCCTGCAGGGCATCTTAGGAAAACTAGAAGAGTGTGCCAGGGGCCAGATAATCATATTGGGTGACTTAAACATAGCTTGGATAGGGCCAAAGAAAGATCAAGGGAGGGCCAGGAGCACGGGCGGAGGAGCAGTGGCCTCGACAGGACTGAGGGATAAAATGGCGAGCATGGGGCTGAAGGACGTCTGGAGGGAACTGAAGGGGAATGCAGAGGGTTATACCTTCCTCTCTGAAGTCCACGGGACACAGTCCAGAATAGATTATATCAGGTTCTCAGCGAACTTGGTGGGAAGGGTCAAGGAGATAGAGGTGGGCCCCATGGGAATAGCAGACCACAAAAGACTATCAATGCAGCTGGAACTGGGAAGAAGGAGAAGGGGGGCTTGGGGATGGAAGTACCCGGAGTAAGTGTTGAGGGATCCCATAATAAGGGAGAGATAGAGGGAAAGATGAGAGAGTTCTTCAACAATAATAAAAGGGGGAGGATACAGCAGAAGATATAAGGTGGGACGCGTTTAAAGCCACAATGAGGGGGGAAATCTTAGCAATCAAAGCACAAAGACACAAGCAGCTGCTGGCCCTGGAGACCCGGCTGGAAAAGGCGGAAAAAACTCACACTCCAGCAGCCCTACTATCTCTAGACGCTGAAAAAGCATTTGACCGGGTAGAGTGGTCATTCCTTTTTAAGGCTATGGAAAAAATGGGACTTGGAGGCACTTACTTGCAGATGGTCAAGGCAAACTACGAGGGGCCTGAGCGAGAGTGGTTGTGAACAGTACGACATCAAGACCGTTCCAACTCCAAAGAGGCACGAACCAGGATGTCCCCTATCGGCCTTGCTCTACCAATCTACTTAGAACCCCTCCTACAAGCTATTCGGGAATCGGAGGGAATACAGGGAGTCACATTCGGGGGCAGACAGCATAAAGTTGCGGCTTTCGGCGACGACATGCTACTTGCCCTGACCAACCCCATAGAATCAAGCAGGCAGAGTAGACTATTACTCGAGGAATTTGGGGAAGCGTCGGGATTACGCATAAACATGAACAAATCTGAGCTGATGGACCTGACGCTGGGGAAAGAGGAGAGGGAAGAGCTAAAAAGGTGAACACCATTCGCATGGCGGCCTGGGGGGAATCACATACTTGGGGGTGAGGATTACCCCGGCTCTCACAGGATGGTATGCGGCAAATTACGCCCCCCCTAATGAGAAGTATTAAAAAGGACCTCCACAAGTGGCGGAATCTCCGGATCTCCTGGCTTGGGAGGTTGGCGGCAATAAAAATGGTCACACTGCCGAGGATGCTCTATCTATTTCAAGCCATCTCCCAAGTTGTTCCAGCATGCATCTTCAGAGAGCTCCAAGCTGTAACATACCAATTCATTTGGGAGGGGAAAAGAGCCCTACCTAATTTCCATCAATACTACGAGGCAACCCAGCTAAGGGTTATTAGGGAATGGCTCCACGAGGGGGAAGAAAAACACTGGGTTAAAATGGACAGGGCTGACACAAAGCATGACATAGGGCAGTTCTTGTGGCTACCTAAGCAGCACCGACCAAAAAACATGTATGAGAGTTCCATCACCAAACTAGTGGCGGATAACTGGGACAGGCTGGTCAGACGCAAGGAAATCACAACTTACCCGTCCCCCTTTACACCTATATTAAACAACAAAGAGTTCACTCCTGGGATGGAGAAGGGGTTATTCAGGAACTGGCGGGAAGGGAGTTGCCAGAGAATGAGAGACATGTTTATAGGGGGGGAAATCAGCACCTTTGTGGACTGCAAAAGGAACTTTGCATTTGGGGGAGGGTGAGAGACTGAGATATTCCCAACTGCGCCACTGGCTCCTACACCCTACGAATAAGGAGGCGGCCACTAGATCTCCGACCCCCTTCGAGAAATTCTTAATGACTAACAACGGCTCGAAAGGGCTAATCTCGCAGCTGTACAAGATTCTAGATGAAGCTACCCCGAGGCCGCAGTGGGCATATATGGGAAGATGGAAACATATATTGGGCAGGGATATAGAGAAGAGGGAATGGGAGAAACTTTGGAGGAAAATGCCCAAACTAGCGAGAGCCTCACAAACCCTAGAAGCATGGTACAAAATACTCTATGGGTGGCATTATACCCGAGCTCGCCTGCACAGGATATACCCTGTGACAACTGGAATCTGCTGGAGAGGCTGTGAGCAGGAGGGCACAGCGGAACATATTTGGTGGAGGTGCGCAAAAATAGTCCCATTCTGGAATGAAGTTTGTCAAGCACAAGAACAGGTATTTGGATCAGGGGGGAACACGCCCCTGGAATGGATCTTACTGGGCCTTCGGCCTGAAGAAACGACAGGAGAGCTGAGAGGCAGAGAAAGAGCACAGGTGATGCTTACTATAGCCGGAATGACAATTATAGCCGAGAGGTGGAAAAGCTCAGACTTTCCGACAAGACTGGCTGCGCAAAGTGTGGGAGAGGGTGGCAATGGAATGGGCCACATACGCAATGAACAATGTAATGCAGAACTTTGCAGGCGAGTGGGGGGAAGTGTTAACTTTTCTCAGAGACGATTTTAGGGTTGGATGGCGCCTGCAATGTTTAATACTCCTTGATCTGCAATGACCCCGAAGAGACACAATGAGGCTACAGGAAACAACGGAAAACCCGAGGCAGCACTGTGGGAGGGGAGGAGGGAAGTGAGGGGGGGAGTTATGGGGAATGTTATGTCTGCTGGAAAATCTAATAAAAAAAAAAAGAACCATAGTCGGGTACAAATGAAGTGCGACGACCTAGAATCTAGATCTCGCCAGTACAATATAAGGGTGGTTGGGCTGGCAGAAAAGCAACTCAATGTTACAATGGAGGTGTTCCTGGAGGAGGTGATCCATACCGTCCTCCCGGAGGCGCAATTTTCACAGCAATTCTTAATTGAAAGAGCGCATCGAGCCCTGATGTCTCCACCTAAACCTGGGGCGCCACTACGCACAGTCATTGCCCGTCTACTTAATTATCGCGACAGGGACATGATCCTACACCTGTCTAGAGAGAAGGGAACTCTGATTTACGACTCCACCAGGACACGCATATACCCCGACTTTTCGAATGGGGTACAGGCCGCCCGCCGCACCTTTGATCAGGTCAAGAGAGCACTTGGAGCACGTTCCATCCCTTACTCAATGCTGTTCCCTGCCAAACTTCGGTTGCAGCACGCCGGGAAGGCACATTTTTTTTAATCCCCTGATGAGGCCATGGGGTACATTGAACGCAATATCCCACAGCCACTGAGAGACAAGAATCCCCAGCCTGGATTAGACACTTGAAGCCATACCGAAGACTTATCTATCAGGGCCGCCCAGTTTGTTTCAAAAGTTGAAGGTTCAAGGGGGAATACACTGTCCAGTTTGGGGGATAGTGAGGGAGGGAGAGTGGGGGGTGGTCAGGCCTGTTGCCCAAGAGTTAAAAGGGACAAACCACATCACAGAACAAGGACCAAGATCAAATGTGCTGACACGGGAAACGAGTTGGACAAGAAAGGGTATGAAACACACAAAAACACTGACGGGAGCGGTGCACTGAGCAAGGCGACACATGAATCACTGTGTGAACTGCGACAAGCCCATGATATCTACATCGATGTCACAGAGAGTGCAAGGGATTAAGTTACTTACTTGGAATGTAAGGGGCCTGCCACACCCAATAAAGAAAGATAATAGCATACGCAAATCGGCACATGGTCGACATACTTCTCTTGCAAGAGACACATGCCATGAAAAAGATCACAGATGCATTTGCGCGCAATTAGGGCCCTTTGAAGATTGCCACAAACCACTCCACAATGACGATTGTACACAAGCGGATCAACATCCAAATGTCCAAATACATAGCAGACGATAAAGGCCGCTATGTGATTATATGGCGACAACTGAACAATAGGGAAGTTGTACTGGCCAATACATATGGCCCGAATCTGGACAATCCGGAGTTCTACCTGCGTAAAGTGAAGCTGCTGTAACCTTTGGGATTGGCCGCGGTGATCTGGGGAGGAGATCTCAACGTGATACTGGACCTTGAAATGGACCGATCAACGGGGAGCCGTAGACAACCTACCAAAGCAGCAATGACGCTGCGACAGGCGATGGCCATGTTACCCCTGGTAGACACGTGGAGAGAGTTACACCTGCAAGCAAGGGAATATACGTTCTACTCTGGGGTACACAGGTCTAGTTCACGGAACGACTACTGCTTGTGCTTCCATGAGCTGACTCCTGAAACAGTCCAATGTCCTATACTTCCACGTACGCTGTCTGATCACTCCCCGGTCCTCCTGCGACTGGTCCCAATAGACACTGAACACACCACCCGAAACTGGCGTATGCCACCATACCTGTTGAGGGATGATGCAGTGATAGAACCACTTCGAATTGAAATAGAGGATTTTTTGTCCGGAACGTAGGGTCGGTCCAGTCTCAGAGCTCAGTATGGGAAACGTTTAAAGTGTGGCTGAGAGGCCAACTGCTAGGGAAATCATACGGATCACTGCGAGAAATTAAAAAGGAATTGTTCCAGACCGAATGAGAACTAAGAATCCTCGAGGCCCAGCAATCCACGACCGCGGAGAGGGATCATCTGCGAAAAATACAGGTTCAAATGGACAAATTCAAGAACCTAGCCGACAGGGAACTGTATTATATAACACAGCCCATGAGGGCGAGAAGGTATGGTTAAATGGAATAATGCGAGCAAAACAGTGGCAACCCTTATCAGAACAGAGCAAGGGATGAGACCAGTGTATGCGACACCTCGGGGGCGGTAAAAACGGCCCTGACAACAATTAACGAAGTGTTCAGGCAATTTTATTCCAAGCTTTACGCTAATACAGATTCAGTGGTGAACTACGAGAATACATAGGCTAATTTCCGTTACCCAAACTAGGGGAAGAGGAAAGGGCACTGCTGGAACTTCCATTGTCAACGGAAGAATTTGAACAAGCCATCTCTGATTTAAGCGCAGGCAGAGCCTGGGGTCAGATGGTATCCCGGTAGACTTTTACAAGACATTCAAAACCGAATTGACCCCGAGACTACTGGAGGTTTGGGAACAGGCACTTGAGAGAAGTGAGTTGGCAAACACCTTGAGAGAGGCGGTAATAACGGTCTTGCTTAAGCCCCATAAACCTCCCCAAGACCCTGCATCCTATCGCCCTTTGTCACTGATTAACACAGACGCAAAAATCTATGCCAAGGCAATGGCGAACTGCCTAATCCCACACATGAACAATCTAATCCATACAGATCAATCGGGATTCATCCCTACCAGATCAACTGCACTGTATTTGTGAAGATTCTTTATCATTATGTCACATCTAGTCCCAAATGCAAAAGTTGAAGCGAGTACCTTAGACGCCGAAAAAGTGTTTTGACTCAGTGTCAGGGAATTACATGTTCTCGATTCTGGGCAAAATGGGGTTTGGTCCGGCTTTTATGAGTTACATCCGTGTGTTATATAAGAACCCAGCTGCAATGGTGAGGACTAACAACACCCTGTCATCTCCCTTCACGCTGGGCAGGGGCACCCGACAGGGCTGGCCACTCACCCCTTTTATATTTGCACTTACGATGGAGGGTATGGCGGCAAAGGTAAAACACGAACATACCTGGAGGGGCATCCGTATTAGGGGAGCCCCCCCAACTCCTTTCACTATATGCAGACGATACAATGATATATGTAAGGCACCCTGAGACTCACCTACCCCCTATAACGCGGGAAATTAATACATTCTCAATCTACTCTGGCTACAAAATCAACCAGACCAAGTCAGAGATAATCCCACTGACGCCAACCACAGTGCAATCTCAGGCTACTGCTGGCTTCAAATGGTCACACACATCCACGCGTTACCTGAGCATAATAATGGCTACTGATAGACAGACCCTATACGCTAACAACTATGAACCCTATCTGCAACTTCTTGAACATAAACTCAGAGTCTGGGGGGCTCTGCCCATATCCCTGTACGGACGGGTGGCCTTACTCAAAATGGTTGTAGTTCCCAAACTATTGTACCTGTTCTGTGGCATCCCTAAATGGCCTGGCAGGGACTTTTTTCAAAGGCTACAGAAACAGTCCACCAGCTTTGTATGGGGTGGGAAATCGGTTAGACTTAATTGGCCAAGGATGTGTGAGCACTATGAAACTGGCGGGTTGGCGGCTCCCGACTACACATTATATTTCCATGCAGCACGGGCTCCCTTCGCAAGATACTGGGCAGACACAGCCGAAAAATATGCACACGTACGAGCCGAGAAGTTTGCAGTAGCCCCTACAAACATACAGGCAATGCTGTATGCTAAAAGTAAGGGAAATATTAGGGACGTAGACCCTGTGGGTACAACAGTACGAGCGTGGTCCAGCCTGTTTGCGAGGGTAGGTTGCGAGAACCCCTACTGGACGTTTGTTCCCCTTTGGCACTATCCCGACCTAGAACCTACGTTTGATTCGGCACTGCAGCGTAAATGGGACCCTGGCAAGGAGACGAGACTGGTAGACCTGTTCCCTGAGGGCAGATTTGCCTCACTGGCGGTTATTCAAGAGGAGGTTGGGCCAGGGCTTACCACAGCACTACAATACTAGCGTATGGAAGCAGCATGTGAAAATAAATGTCCCTCATTTCCTGAGCCCCCCCGACGCACCAATTCTTAACTGCAACTATGACACAAGAGGGATTTACGGGTACAGTGTCCAGTCTGTATAGAGCAGTCCAGGAGCACACCCCATCCAGGAACTGCATGAAACAAAAATGGGAACGGGATCTGGGCAATTCCATTGATGAGACCCAATGGGCTAGATACTGCTTACACACTAAATCGATCTCACTTAACGCCAACTTCCAATTAATCCAATTTAAAATGCTAAATCATCTACATGTAACCCCACATAAGATCTCTAAATTTGACCCTACAAGGCAAGCAACATGCCCCAAATGCAATGCTAGAATAGCGAACTCCATCCATGTATATTGGTATTGTCCCCTGGTTAAAGCTTTCTGGGTAGAAGTGGCCAGGATCATAAGTGACATAAGTGACATTACTGGAATGAATATCCCGGCTACTCCACAGAAATACTTGTTGGGTGACATAGGAAAGGCCTCTGTTAAGATCTGCAGATTTGCGGCTGTCGCAGGGGCAGTGGCCAAGAAAAACATTCTGAAGGCCTGGAAATCCAAAGCAGCCCTGAACCAAAAGCTATGGCTACAAGACCTACTGTATGTCCAGGAGAATGAGGAACACTATGTGAGAAGTGCGTCACCCGTTTATAGGCCAAAAGACATATGGGCACTGCTTTGAGCAGATCTAAATGACTCTTGAGAAAATGACAATATAGACAAAGTATAAATATTTTAATACAGTGATATATTTAATTTAACTAAATTTGAACATGTTAATTTTTGATTTGTTGTAATAACCTATGGTCCAATCCAGAGGTGATGTGTATTTGTAGAGCTCCTGTCAGCGAAAAAATAAAGGTGTTAAAAAAAGATAATGACCACTAATGTATCTGTCTCCCACTACACCGCACTGTAAATAGCTCCCAGATTGCTATCCTAGATTATGTTCTTACTGTATATTGTTTTTCCTCAGTATTGTATGTACCCACCATTACTTGTATATCTTGTACTTGTATATCCTGATTTGTATTTCTGTATATTATTCTGTAACCTAAGCTAAAAGTTTTCTTGTATCTCCTGCGCCCTGATACCCTTGGGTCTGGCGCGCAATACAAATAAATAAACAAACAAACATCTGTATTTTTCTATAGTGCCACTAACCCGTAGGCCTCAGGGCACTTACAAAGAGAAACTCAGTGACACATTAATCCCATGTACCTGAACATGCGCTCTTTCCACTGCAGGGCCAACACTGGCAGTGCCCCTCGCTTTGTCTTACGCAATCCTTATATTGGAAATAAGGCCGATTTATCCATGTTTATGGTGATCCCCGACAGTTTCTCAAAAAGGGCCATAGCCTCAAGAAACAGCTTCAAATTATCCTCCAGGTTCTGAATATGCAATAAAGTATCAATTGTGTACATGGATATTGGGTGTCTAGCCCCATCTATTTCAATACCAGCGTCCTGTATTCTGTCGTGAGATACTGAGTGATCGGCTCCATTGCAAGGGCATGAAGCAGTGGTGTTAGGGGGCAGCCTTGCCTAGTGCCTTTCCCAAGCTTGCACGCACTCGAGATACATCCACCCGTTTTAACCCTAGCCATTGCTTTAGTGTTCACCAGTTGGACCCACTTGATGTATGCCGACCCAAATCCAAATCTACGCAATGCTGCGTAAAGCCAATCGTAGCTCACTGAATTAAACGCTTTTACAGCGTCCAATGTGGCTATGGCACACAGGGTATCCCAGGATGCCACCCTGTCTATCACTGTCATGATTCCTGCCCCTCATGTCCCCATCCCTCCAAGATGTCAGGCTGGAGCCAGGCCACGATCACCTACATGGCCCTCAAGGGCCGCTCCATCCCTCCAAAGATCCACTTGGAGTCAGACTTGGTGCTTTTGGCACCAGACACACTCACTCCCATAGGATAACATTGGGGATTGGACTTGTAGTGCATTGATGGGGACAAGATGGATGCCCCCACATATTTCGTTTCCCAGAGCTGCATGTGCGGTCTAGTCTTTTGGGTGTGGTTCAGCCCAGAGACACCTGGGGTACCCAGAGACTATTTAAGCCACACCCAGGCTGAGAAACATGCTTTGCGTTTTCTGCACTTGCAGCGTGACACTCCCTGTGTTCGGATCGGTCTCCAGTAGGCCTGCATCTTTCTTCTGCGCTCAGCTCCTGCAAGAACAAGAACACTGTTAGGAACAGCCTTACCTTGCGGTGCTTCTGCCCATCATTCATCGCTCCTTCTGTTCTGCGGGCATCTTCGGCGGTGTCATTCCCATCCCGGCACGCCGCTTCCTAAGGAAAAGGGAAAAGAACAGAAAAAAGGCATTAGTAAGCATTCTGCAAATCTTCACTTATTTTTAAATACTGTACGAGCTTCAAACGCTTATCTGAATCCCAGCCGCTCTGGGGGAACTCTGTCTCCAGAACTTCTCATCCATCTGCAAGAGGGAAAAGACACTCCAAGTTAGCGTGGAAATATCTAGAGGCGCCGCATACCGTGCTTACCCACCGCATTTGTTCTTCATAACCGGCATCCACGCTGAAACCGTCGCAGCACCTAAAAGACACAGAAAAAGATGCAAATACGAAAGGGGTGCATCGCGCATCACGCTCTCACTCACCTTCAGCGCTACTCATCTCAGCAGCACGCTGTCATCCCCGGACGCCGGCCATCATCTAAGGAAGGAAAGGAACGAAGTTAAAGAACTGTTCAAAAGACTCATTATACTTACCTGTCAGACTCTTGTCAGTGAAGTAACTAGGCAGCAACGAGCCCGCATCAATCAATGCGCCCCTGCACTGAAAGCAGGACGGAGAGCACACTATCCAAGAAAACAAGGTGAGCTGTGGATCAAAGGGAAGGGTGGGACCCCGGGGAAGAAGGGGTTCAAGCACACAGAGACAATAGGGAGTTAAACTCTACCAATCCTGTATTTCAGGCCCAGTCTCCAGTCGAATAGCCTCCAGGGAAGGGTTCAAGGTCGTAAGAGTTCAGAACAGGCTGAGTGACGTCCCCGTGGATACCAGGTGAGCGTTACAATCACATGATGTAATCTCCTCATGTTCCAGGCCATACTTCGGCCAGGGACATAGCCCGTCTGATCTGGCTGCACTAGCTTGTGTATCACTCTCTTCTTTCTAGATGCTAGTATGGACGTCGATATATTATTATCTTGGTTTAGCATTGAGGAGGCCTATAGGAACCGCATTCTGTCTGGTTTGTATTGGGTTTTAGTAGGGGTATGATAATAGATTCCCTCTGACTAAGTGGGAATCGCCCCGCCGCATAAGAATCTTTGAAAGTTCTGAGCAAATGGGGGGCCAATTCTTGTACATATTCCTTATAGAATTCCCCAGGTAGTCCATCTGACCCTGGCGTCTTACCTGTCTGCAAAACCCCTGATCGTGCATTCGATATCCTCCAGATTAATGGGCTCTTCTAACTTAACTCTGTCCTCTCGAGTCAATCCCGGGAGCTCAATCTCATTCAACACTTCCATTAAGTGGGTGCCTGCGACCAAGGACCCCTGTTGGTATAGTTGGTGGTAGAATTCCCGGAACGCCTCATTGACCCAATTCTGAGTATAGCATAACCTTCCCTGTCCTAAGTATATCGAATGTATGGGGCTCCTCCTTCCTTGGTTCTTATATAGCCATGCTAGAAGTCGGACCGGTTTATCACCCTCTCGATGTTGCTTCTCTGTGTTCCTGGCAAAATTGTGCCTACCCAGTCTCTCCCAACATTCCATGCATTTTGACTTCAGTTCCCCAGTTTTATCATTGCAGTCTGGGTAATGCACCCGAGTCTGCTCCACGTCCCTCAATTGTTCCTCTGCAGCAGTACATTCCTTGTTTATGGATGCTTGGATCCCTCTCGACCCTGCTCAGTGAACCCCCTAATCACCACTTTCAGTGCTTCCCAGAAGATTCTAGCTCATGGTACACTGCCTAGGTTATGCTCTACGTAATCCATGACACAATCTGTAATGTTACCTCGAAATGGGGGGTTACTTAGCGCTTTGCTTCTAAGCCTCTATGTGGGTTGTGGGGCTCTAGGGGGCGCATATTGCCATTGCAGTCTAAGTGGGGCAAGGTCTGACAATACTCTGCTTCCATACTGGGCTTGTGTGATTTGATAAACCAGTTGTTTCCCCATGAATGTGAGTAATGTTTGACGTCCGGGTGGAGAACTCTCCAAGCGTCTTCTAAGGCAAAGGAATCTAGGAGTGTCATTAAGAGTTCTAGCGGGAGGAGCAGTTCTAGTATATTTGGCATCTGATGTGAAAAGCGGAAAAATTTGTCCAGAGCACAACATAATTTATATCAATGTATCAAAATTTATTTCAGGTGATACATAAATAGAAAAGCAATTAAATTACCATTTAATAAACACTAATAAATTTTACATCGCAATACAGCAGCAAAATGTGCCTAAAATAGGCTAAAACATCATTCATACTTGCCATTCATAGTTCAACTTTCACTCACGACTCAACACGCAGTGACAGACATCCAAAATGCTAAAAAAAACACAAGACTAATACTAAAAACAGATGAGGAGAGGAAATGTATTGCTGCTCCTCACAGCGGCATTCATTAGTATTATAATTGCCAAAACACATAATAGAGCTTATTAGAAACACATCTATTATAAGGGTGGATCAGAAAAGGGGATACAAGGATCACATCCCTTAGAGTTTTTCCCAACCGGTTTCAACGTGGGATGTTAATTTGTACGTCTTCATCAGGAAGCAGATGTACCCATACTGTATGTAGAGTAACCAGCTGCTGGCGATAACAGAAGGTGGAAATGGATCTACTGGACCTCAAGGGTTGAGTCCTGATGAGGTCTGTGAATCCCTGATAACTTTCCAGGCCAGCGCATGCTAGCTATAGATGGGCAGAGTAGCGGCCGTTAAACTTACTGAGGCAGCAAACTGCGACATAACACGGTAGATGGAGTGATAAGGGAGCGACCTAACTCGCTCTCTGTCTCGTGCCAATGGGACAATGGAACGCCGCGCCTGCGCAAAAGAAGGCCGTGTCATAGTGACCCCCCTAATCACCATTTTCAGTGCTTCCCAGAAGATGCTAGCTCATGGTACACTGCCTAGGTTATGCTCTACGTTATCCATGATACAATCTTTAATGCTACCTCGAAATGGGGTGTTACTTAGCGCTTTGCTTCTAAGCCTCCATGTGGGTTTTGGGGGTCTAGGGGGCCCATATTGCCATTGCAGTCTAAGTGGGGCAAGGTCTGACAATACTCTGCTTTCATACTGAGCTTATGTGATTTGATGAACCAGATGTTTCCCCATGAAGAAATAATCTATCCTTGTGTGTACTGCGTGTGGCGCAGAAAAATGTGAGTAATGTTTGACGTCCAGGTGGAGAACTCTCCAAGCGTCTTGTAAGGCAAAGGAATCTAGGAGTGTCATTAGAGTTCTAACGGGAGGAGCAGTTCTGGTATATTTGGCATCTGACCTGCCCAGGGTTGGGTTCAATATTCAATTGAAATCTCCTACCCATATTATACTACTGTCCCTGTAGGGGCCTAATCGTGGGTATAAGGTCTGGAAAAACTTGGCAGCGCTGTGATTACGGGCGTATGCGTTAACTAAACATGTGTCAATCTGTTCCAAGAGGGCTTGTACTAGCACCATCCTGCCCTCATTGTCCGTCTTGATATGCGTAACTTTAAGGGGTACTGAGGGTGCTATCCATATCAATACTCCACGTGCGTAAGCAGAATATGTGGAACCAAATTCTTGCCCTTTCCACTTATTCATTAATAATACCTGTTTTTCAGCAGTGAGGCGTGTTTCCCGCAGTAAGGCGATATCCACCTTCCTTCTTATCAGATATGTAAATACTCTATTTATCTTAACATATGCATTCAGATCCCTCACATTCCAGGTGAGCTCATTTAAAGTCCCTGCCATTTGCTCTGGTTCCCTTCTAATCGGTCGCTCAACCATGACAGTGTCAAAAGCAAGCATCCTCCTCCTACATCTTAACGCTTCTTCACAAAATGCAGTGCTGTTACCCCGTACAACACACATGCAGGCAACCCATTTCCCCCACAGAACTTCCCAACATCCCCAAAAGAAAACAACTGCCGAGCTTTGTTGCCCTTGCTCAGGTGTGTCCGCTTCTCACATCCCCTGTAAGCATTCCAGCCTGGGGCTGGTGCACAACGGATGGGCTCAAAAATAAGTGCCCCATATCAGAATAAAATTGAAGGTTGTGGCGGGCGCAGCCATGGGTATCGGCTCCTCTTCCCTATTACATAGCCTAGCTGCTTAAAAACCCAGCCATATGCAAAATAACCATTCTCAAGCATCTAGGACCTCTGCTCTGGTCACATGGCCCTTAATGAGCCCTCTGAACCAGGATGACTGCCCTTATTCAGTTCTACTAGTGCTCTCCAATGTACAAGTCATACAGTCGAAAGTACCTCAATGATCTCTTGCTTCAGGTTGGGTAGTGCTTTCTTTGCGTCTTCCTCGGTCGTCTTATCCCTCCTTTTCGCCCAGTTCTATCTTCTCACTGTCCATCCATGACTGCTTCTTCCGGCAGATCAAAAAACCGCAACCTGTTTTTATATATGACCTTAAGTCGCGCAATATGCGTCAACATATATTTCAGCCCTGCCGCTTGGAGTCTTGCTTTGACTGCTGTAAGTTGTGCCCTGCTCTTCTGCACTTGAACCGTATAGTCTGGGTAGACTGCAAGGTCAGCAGAGGCTCTCTTCAATTCACCTGCTTGTCTGGAGTACGCCAATATCTTTTTCCAGGCCTTATAATTCAGAACCTTAGCAATAATCGGTATCAAGGGCGCTTCTGGAGGGGGCCGCCTGGTTAGCGCTCTATGCGCTTTCTCGATGGTGAAGCCCTGTATAAGGTTCCCTGGCCCAATCTCCTGATGCAGCAGATTTTCCACATATGCCGTCGGGTCCGCACCCCTCCCCCCCTTCAGGCAGGCCTACTATGTGAATGTTATTTCTTTGGGCCTGTCCCTCCGCCTCTTCCACTCTGTTCTCCAGTAGACCAACCATTTGCTGCAGAACGTGGACCTCCGCATGTGCGTCTCATAGCCCTCCGGTATTGTCCTTCACTTGTGTCTCCAGCGTTGTAGTATGCTCTGCTAGATTCTGCGCGTCCTGGCGCAACAGCCCAACATCCAATTGCATATCTGCTATCTGCTTTCCCAAAGTAGGTTTCAAATCCGCTATAGCCAACATCACTTGATTGTGCATGTCTTTGGGGCCCCCTTCTGTCTCCTGTGCTGAGTCCATTTACCCCCCTGGATCTTGCTGCTTGGGGGTAGTAAAGTTGTCGATGACTGATTCGCCTTGGCCTTACTTGACTTCTGTAGCATTAATATCGCTTCTCGCCTCTAATTTATCCACCAATTATTTTTTACCAGGGTGCAGGAGCCTCTGGATGTATTCTGTGTGATGCGCCTTATCCAGCTGCCCATATAGTATTGTCACGTGCTAGGAAGCCACTTTACACCAAAGCAGGAGGCCCAACCAACCTATCTACAAAAAATGTGGGGGTGCTCACTCAGGACCTCTGTTTCATATGTCCCCCTTGGTGCTTCTCTGCTGATGGCAGCGTAATGTATTGCCACCTTCCAGGTACAGCCCACAGTTTATAGGGCACTTCTTAGCAGCCCCTTAGACTACCATCAGCTTGCTGTTCCGTCTCTAGTTAGCCCAAAGCAAGTAGGGCTCAGCTTCAATTTGCCTGACCCGGCTTGGGTTTTGAGGGTGCTTCACTTCTGTACCTGCCTGCAGGTACTTTACTTGCTTTACTTGGCTGCTGCAGGCCATATGCCAGCAGGGATCCCTCCCGTTGTTTCACCGCCCGGCCCGGGGTGCTGTTTATTGCTGCCCTCAGCAGTACTTGCCTAGGAACTTAGGTGCCCCTTGTGCCCTAGCCCTGAGCCCCTTTGAGTAGAGGCCACTGCCATATACAATCACTGCTGCAGCCCAGGTTCCCGTGTGTCCCCCAGGGGTTCTCTGCACAGCTCCTGCGTCCTCCACCTCCGATAGGAGTGGGTGGCGTGAACCAGAGCTTTCTTGCGCAGTCCACTTATCGGCCGCATAATGGGCTGCTGCTCCGGGTCTCTCCTTTAGTGTCTGGGTGGGCGGGCATGCCTCTGGAAGGGAACCGCTGCTCCAGCAAGGATCCGATGCACCCGCGAGTACCTCAAAGCTTTAATTCTTCAAGCTGTCTCCACCGCGTGACTCCGTCTGTCCTTTTTTATCCCTCACTTTGCCTCGTTCCAATGCCATGAACCTTCCACAGGGGTTCTTCTGTGCCTCATTCTGCACGCCTCTCCAGGCAATCTCGTGCCTCTGCTTTTCTCTATGTTCCGACCGCGGGACAGCTGGTTGCACTAGGTTTCGCTTTTGGCTCCTCTCTGCAGTTACCTCCTTTGTTGTTCCCGTGCCATTTTGGCAATCTGCTCCACTGTAGGCTCCTCCATTTAGCATCGTCTTGCTCTCTGCACACTCAACTTCAGGGCTTGTTCGTTCTTCTGGGCATTCTACAGGAATTTACACACGTTCCCCATTATTCATTGGGCATATATGCACGCCGCTCAGCTTGTATATTCTCCGGATCATCGCAGATCTGGCGGGAGCAGTGCAAGGAGTCGTCCTAATCCATTGGCTGCTAGCCACGCCCCCACTTGAGGCCTTTTGCTTGACGCCTTTTAGTTATGCCCCCATCTCCTAGGGAGTTGTTGCCATGGACACGTTCTGCCGATTGCTGGCTGAGCTAGGGAGGCCACCTGGGAGGGGGTTGCTGCCCTCTCTCCGCCCCTAATGTGTGGGCCTGGAGTTGCTTGGGCCGCTTGTGGACTCCTGTGCCTTGAACTTGCGTCACTCTGGGCTTCTCTGGGTCCTCTCCTCACTCCTAATATTTGTTGGTTCCCTTCCCCTTGTGGTGCGCTGATCCACCTCTGTTTCCTGCTCCGGAGCCCTTAAAATAATTACTACTGGTTGCACTATCCTTTCAGCACTCTTCATTCTAACATTGTCTTCCGTTTCGCATCACACTCTCAGTACTCTCATGGGGTGCCGGCTGGCTCAGTCATCTGCATCCCCTCTGCCATGTAGCTCTGCGCTCCCATGTCCCGCTCCTCACCTTTCCTGCACCGTTGGTAGGTGTTCTTATGTCCTTGTGGCAGTCTCCGGACTCGGATGCTCCTCGAGTCGCTCGAGTCCTGGGGGTGGAGTGGGACACCCACCCGTTTTGTTACACCCGCTCCCTGCTTCCCTGGGCCTCTGGCTGTCCCTCCTCATGCAGCCAGGGCCCTCTGCTGTCAGCGCCTCGCCAGACCGCCAGCACTTGCCTATTTCTTCCTTCCCTGCGGTTTCTACGATGCTCTGGCCCAGCATCCCCTGGGCCAGGATGGCTCTTCTCTTTCGGTGGGTGGGGGGGGGGGGTTAGTCGCACTCTCCCTCCCAGTTTGGTCCTAAGCTGATACTGTTGTCTCTGGGTATTCTTCTACTGCGGCGGGATCCCTCTTCTGCCAGAAGATGCCTCTACCGGCACCACAGTCCTAGCCAGCAGTAACTCAGTAACTCTGCTTGCCGCCTGCTCACTTTTCTCATCCCTCACTTCGGGATGACCTCCGGGGATTCACGCTTGCTAGTTGCACATGTAAGCGTTTCCGCCTCTTATGGGAATTGTTTTGTCTTTCACCTTTTGGTTTTTCCTGTTGCTACCTTATAGTAGGCCTTCTCGGATCACAGGAGCGTGCGACTTCACTCCCTGGTGGCCATTTTGGATCCTCCTTCCCAACCCTTTTTAAAAAGCTAGAGACCGACTTGGAAAGATGCTCTACCCAGGAGGTTTCACAGATGGGGTGCATTACGGCCTGCAAAATGAACCTGCTCCCTTGGGTCCTCTATGCTTGCTGGCCACTCCCAGTGGTGGTCCCACAGAAGCCCCTCCTCTGGTTGCAATAAAAACTGTTTCAATTCATATGGCGGGGGAAAAGAGCTAGGATCCCTAAGAGGGTTATGATGGGCAACGCTTGTGTTGGTGGGTTGGGAGTTCTGCATCTGCACAAATATTATGTGGCAGCGTAAATAATGCACTTCCGAGCCTTGCTAACTCCCACGGACCCCCCCCCGAAATGGGTTGACATTGAGCAGTCCAGACTGCTACTTCCCCTTCGTTCCCTACTGTATATTCCTCAAACAGCACAGAAACTCTGTCCCGGGATACTCTCCTCCACCAAAACAACAGTAAAGATCTGGGATTGGGCAATGAAAATAAAAGGGATCCCCAGGGGCTTAGGTCCACACACTCCAATGTTCTATAACCCAACCTTTACCCCAGGCCTGCTCCCCTTAAACTTTAGGAACTGGACTTCAGATTCTGCACCATTTCACAACTGTTTGAAAACGCCCAGCCCTGGACATTTGAAAACTGTAAAGTGGTATTCCAACTTGCGGAAAATTATAGATTCTTCTATTCTCAACTCTATCACTGGATTATAGCCCTCCTAATCAGACAAAGGGCCACTCGTAACCTCTGGCCAGTTGAACTCACCCTACATGAGTGACTGCAGGGGGGACATCTCTAGGATATACAGGCTCCTGCAGGAGGATAAGCTAACAAGCCGACCTAACTACATGTAACAATGGGAGTCTGATCTGGGTCGCCCGTTGGACGATTAAAACTGGGTAGATATTTGGACAAGGAATTTTTACTCCCCAGTCCGAGGGGTTTATCCAAAGTCTGGGGCGAGGTCTAAACTACTGACCCAGCTATCTCTATGGTGGGTCAGGATTTGGGATATCCTGGTCGCAGAGAACGTAACAGCGGCCAAGGATGGCTTACTACACCAGTTTACAGACATATGGGCCCCGATCCTGGAGCATGACTGAGACTTTCCAGCACAAACTCACAAGCCTTGACTGCCAGGGCTACTCTTATGAACATGTTGGGAACTGTAGTGTCGCTCCCCTAGTTCTCCAGGTAGACTGTAGGGGGAAAGTGGGAGGGGGTTAAGAACCATTGGGGTGGATAGGCGATTTGATCCAAATTGTGTATTGTTATAAGAGTAAAATTGAAGTGCGTTTCGCAGTTAAAATGTCGCTCCATGTGTGCAACCGATTTAAATAAAGTAGTTACATTTTTTATTTAAAGACACCACTTTGAAAGGGAAGCCAAATCCGACTCAATACAGGTAATTGCTGTATTTACAGTCATTAAGTGCAAACAGAAGCTAAAAATAAGCTGTAGGTGGCCAACAGCGCGATAAGAAAGACATAGGTCTCCATCGCTCCCGCAACCGCCGCAGTAATCCTGCCAAAACCGCCTGTTGCCGCCAACTACGGGGTGTAAAAATAACCCCTACTTACAGCGGACATCACCGTGCCCATCTGGACCGCTGGACGGAAGAAATCGGCTGCCGAGTGCGAAGCAAAGCCCAGGAGAAGTTGGCGCGAGGCCGACTGGGGTGCTCCCAAGATGGCCGCCTAGGTGCAGCAACGGTCTGGAGCGGCGCTGTCTCGACCCTTGCTGGGTCCCCTCTGAATCCTGCACGGGGGAGCGTTTCTTCTCCCCGAGGGCTGCTCCGACTGGCCGCTGGCCCGCGTCCCAGAGCGAAGGAGTGAGCGAGAGGAGTCGTGTGACTCGGAGTGGCCGTCGCCTTGCAAGCGGGATCCCGCACTGGCATTGATCGGCACGGGAGAGACTGAGATGAGGCCCCCCCCCTTCCTCTGCCGGGGACACGAGCGGCCCTCGCCGAAGGGCCTCACCACCACCACCACCACCGGCGGAGCCAGAGCTGGGCAGGATACGGCTGGCTCCCCGGTCCCCGGCCCGAGCCTGAGGCGTCATCCGGAAAAGGCACCCTCCATGGTCCGGAGCACCGCCGCGGCACAGCGGGATTCGAAAGCCGGCGACACCCTGCAATAGCTGAAAAAACAGTGCAGATCCACTGAGGAGTCCCCACGCGGTTCCAAATCCTTCCCTTCTTCGAGGAGACACTGACCTGGTAGGAACCGCCTGGCCCGTGGGGCCTCGCAATTCAAGCTCTGTGCCAAACTGGTAGTCACAGCACCTACCCCCTTCTGAATCTCGTCCGGCGGTGGCGCACGCACGCGACGAGGCCCTAATCACACGACCTGGGTGGTGCACTCCATTGCGCCTCGGACCGGGGTACGCCTAAGTGCCCAGTTACAGCGGGCATAACCCACGGGCGACACACTGATCCCTTTGGACAAATCCAGCAATTCTAAGATTGAAGGAAGCAGGAGTAACTAGTAATTAAAAGGGCAGTTTTCCCGATCTATCAGTACGCAGCTGTGTGGTGGGACCGACCCAGCCTGCACCCTCTGAGATCACAACAGGAATACAGCTACAAAACCACGCTGCCAGGCCGGGCGGCGACCATGGGCAAAGAAAAGACGAGGAAGTCCACTATGCAGAACAGGATTGAGCAATACACTGTCCCTTTGTCACAGATTGCGGATCCTCCTCCGCAACACTTCGATGACACGGACACTGAACATACGCTTTCTCTCAAGGACGTTATGGCCGCCATTGCAGACTCCCGCTCATCCATGGAGCAAAAGATAGACCAAATAAGCCTAGATGTCTCCCTCCTCAGACACGATCTGCAGAAATTGTCTGCACGCACTGGGGAAGCAGAGCAGCGCATTTCAACTATGGAAGACGACCTCCGCAATGTGCAACACCAACTCCACGGAGTCTCGGCTACACTCAAGACCCTGGAAGCCAGGGTAGAGCAGAGCGAAGGAAGATCCAGGAGGAACAACGTCCACATTCTTGGTATCCCTGAGAAAGAAAAGGGACCCTGCATGGAACTCTTCCTTGAACAACTACTAACAGATCTGTTCGACCTACAGTCTTTCTCGAAATTCTTCTCCATTGAGAGAGCACAACGTATGCCTGCAGGCAGGCCAACGCCCGGCGACCCTCCACGCACTGTAATAGCGAGATTTCTGAACTACCGTGATCGGGATGCTCTGCTCCAGCTTGCCAGAACCAAAGGCACGATCACCTTTAATGGGTCCAGAATGGCCTTCTTTCCTGACTACACGAAGGAGGTACAGAAAGCGAGGCAATCCTTTGGGAAGCTCAAAAGGCAACTGCAGTCACTTGGAGTCAAATACGGCTGCTCTTTCCCGCCCAATTGAAAATTTACCATAAAGCGACAACGGTCCACTTTGATAATCCCAGTGGGACATGGCACTGGGCGGAACAGCACATCGAGGGGGACTGGTCCACACCCCGAGGCAACAGGAATGGAAACCCCAGGTCGCCATCGGACCGTCGCCGCAGGCCGGACCAACCACCGCTAGCGGACCCACCAATGAATGGGGGAGACGAACTCCCGCCTTGACTCTTGTGCTGGGATCAGCCACCTGGCTGGCGTGCAACTCTCTTATGGATGATACCACAGCTGGGCCTTGTGGGGCCACCAAAAGCGGCTCATATACTTAAAATGCGGTAAGCGGGAAGTTGCTACTCTCCCATCAGGGCTTTTTAGGCGGAAGAAAACACAACAAACCCCCTAGCCCTCCCCTCAGGTTTTTCTAGTTGAACTTTAACAGGGGTTGTTTACGCTGACGCTCTACCTCTTTTGATTGTCAGCAATGTTTGGGCAACAGGTACTTCGCGTTGGGGAGGAGTATAGGGTGGGGTTGGGAGGGGTTTATTGGGAAGAATTTATTAGTTACCCCAGGATCAGCCTTCCCCGGTATTTATCAGGGGATGGTTTGGCTCCTGGCCGGTTGGGACCACACCACACACAAGCAGCACCTCAACTGCCAATCCTTGTCTATCTTGCACCATACCGCCATGCACCATGCGCACCGCCTGCCCGCCCCTCCGACAGCCCTGTTAGATGCCAACTGACCAATCTCACCCGTCCATGACCACACGCCCCAAATCCCTTAGGGTCCTCACCTGGAGTGTGAACGGGCTGGGCTCCACGATTAAAAGGCGCCTGGTTAAGCAACTACTCTCCAGGCACTCTCCCGATGTAGCACTGCTTACTGAAACTCAACTTGCCGGGACACAATGCACATTTTTTCTTCGAACTAACTATAGGTCCTCTTGCCACGCGGGATACTCCATGGGGTCCAGAGGCACTCCTATTCTCATACACAAAAATGTCCCGTTTGCCTTGCAGGTACTAGAACAAGACCCTCGGGGACGATACGTGATGGCACTGGGGACACTTTGTGGGGAAACATTTGGATTAGTCTCGATCTACTCCTGACCTGGACTGCGGCAGGAACTACTCGATGACCTGACCAGCCTTATGGACAAACATCAGCCTGATAAGTGGTTCCTAGGTGGGGACTTTAACGATGTCATGTGTAACACCTTAGACCGCTCCCACCTTAGACAACGCAATCCGCACCTCCCCACGAAGCTGTCCAACTTTGTGTCTGCCCTGGGTCTCTGTGATGTATGGCGGGAACTGCACCCCGGGACCAGGGGTTACTCGTTTCACTCCGGGGCACACGCCTCCCTTTCCAGGCTTGATTACCTATTCGTACCCCACACGGATCTCTTTAGAATGCTCTCGGCGGACCTGCTCCCCTGGGGAATCTCGGACCATTCACCCCTGATGGTGGAGTCACGACTGCAGGTACTGAACCCCCCTAGAACGTGGCGGCTGAACACCTATCATCTGGGCCTCCCAGAACTAGTTGAGCGCCTCACGGAAGTCTCGACTGAATACTTTGAGATTAATGATACAGGCGATAACGACCCGATAGTGTTATGGGAAGCCTACAAGACCGTGCTGCGGGGAGAAATAATCTCCTGGACGGCGAATAGGAGGAGGGAGAGGCTCCGGAAGATAACTGAGGCGGAAATGGAGGTAACTCGCCGCGAAAACGAACACACCCATAATCCTACCCCACAGACCCACATGTCCCTTAAATGCGCCACTGAACACCTCCGAAACCTTGAAACCTTATGTTAGATAACGCCAAACAGGCCCACTGGGAAACCAAAGCTAGGGTATATGAGCTGGGGGATAAAGCGGGGAAAATGCTGGCGTGGCTAGAGAAGAGAGATGAGGAGCAGGATGTGTGCGGGAGATCGTCACCCCGCAGGGTGAGACATGCCGGTTGGACGCTGAGATAGCGGAGGCCTTTGTCCAATTTTATGCTACACTATACCAAGCCCCAACTGTACCCCTGGATCTGTCCCTCCTGGACGGTGTGGAAATCCCCACTCTGTCGATTCAACAAAGGGAGATGCTGGACTCCGAGCTTTCGGAGTCTGAAATATAAGAAGCCCTTGGACAACTGCAGCTGGGGAAAACCCCGGGCCCGAACGGGTTCCCGGTTGAAACCTGGCAGAAACTAGGGGGTAGCAACACAGTACCGCCTCTGCCTCAGATGTTGTTGGCCGCCCGGGACAGGGGTTCCCTCCCAGATGATCTGTGCAGAGCGACCATAGTGGTGATCCCCAAACCTGACAAGGCCCAGGAGCAATGTGCCTCCTATAGGCCGATCTCGCTTATCAACGGAGAAGCCAAAGTCCTGGCCAAACTCTTAGCCAACCAGCTCCAACTGGTAGCGGACACGCTGATACACCCGGATCAGTTTGGCTTTATGCCCCACAAATCCACCCGAATGAACTTGCGTCGACTCCATCTGGTGCTCGAACAGGCCCCTATCCTCGATGCCCTGCTCGCCCTGTTGGCAATAGACTTTGAAAAGGCATTTGATTCAATCCGATGGGACAGCCTCTGGGAAATCATGATCCGTATGGGGTTCAGAGAGCGCTTTCTAGGGTGGGTTAAACTGTTATATACTAACATTCAAGCAGAAGTTAGGGTGAATGGGTGGACCTCCCGATTCTTCCCCCTGGGCAGAGGCACGTGACAGGGGTGCCCCATCTCCCCCCTCCTCTTCGCCCTTGCGATTGAACCGCTAGCACTGTGGCTTCGCCAAAGCGGGGCGTGGACGGGATTCAGATGGCCAGAGGGACACGAGGACCGTGTCTCTCTCTATGCTGATGACCTCTTGCTATACCTGGCCGAACCGGCCCGCAGCTGCCCCACAGTGACCCAGATGCTCATCACCTACAGGGAATTTAGCGGGCTAAGAATTAACTGGAGGAAATCCGTACTTTTCCCGGTGAAGGGGGGTGAGCGGGTCGACTCCTCGAGATGTCCGTACCGGTTTGATACACAGGGCTTTAAATACCTAGGGTTATGGATAACATCTGATCTAACCAAATACGTAATGCACAACCTCCAACCGATTGTATACAGGTTCGCTAGGGACGTCCATCACTGGAAGCTTCTCCCTCTGACCCTCATGGGGCGTGCCACACTCTTCAAAATGATGTCACTTCCAAGATTCTTATATGTCCTACAGAACGCCCCACTCATGATCCCCACCTCTGAATTCACCCGCACTGAAACCCTTCTTAGGGAACTCATATGGGGGGGTTCAGTCACGTGTGGCACTGAGCACTCTGCAGAGGTCGGTCTGGGAAGGAGGGATTGGTGTTCCCTGCCTCCAAACCTACTACTGGGCCTCACAATTAGCAGTAGTCAATGATCTGCTGCATGGGGATAGAGCACTACCTCACATCCGGGCTGACGTGGAACCTGTGCAGGGCACAGACCCCTTGCAGAGACTATACCAGTCCCCGAGGAGACCTCCCCTGCCCACAATCGAGGCTCACGTCACCACCATCTGGAGATAGGCACATGTGTTCGTTGGGTGGGGAAATAAAATAACTGCAGCGCAACCTCTATGGTGAAACAGTAATCTCCAAGAAATTGGGAAACTTGAACCATGGCTGCGATGGGTGAGGGCAGGAATCCTGAAGGTTGGAGATATCCTCAAAGACGGGAAATTGGCCTCGTTTGAGGACATGCAGTGCAAATTCCAACCGCCCACAACGGAACAATATAATTGTATGCGGCTGACCCATGCCCTGCGGATCTATATACCTTTAGAAGGCACGGTCCCTGATTATACACCGATAGAATGCAATATGATCCCCGCGCACATCCCTAGGAAATGCACATCCGTTCTATACAACGCCATCACATCCTTCGCTGCCCCCGAGTTATCGAGACTAAAAACCAGGTGGGAAAGAGATGTGGGGGTGATAGAACCAGGGATCCAGGTCTTAATGCATCCGCGAGGGGTGGCCATCTCCTCTAGGCTCAGACTTGTACAGCTCAAAATCTTCCAGAGTATACTACCCTTGAACGGCACTATATGGTTGGAAGAGGGCAACAAATCCGAATTGTCTCCGCTGTGGGGAGGAGGAGGGCACCTTCTACCATATCCTGTGGTCATGCCCCCGGATCCGCACCTACTGGAATGCCTGTTGCGTGGAACTGTCCAGGGCACTCAGCTGCTCCATTGAGCTTGATCTGAAAGTTCTAATTCTGGGCGTACCTGACACATCTGACTCTAACAAATGGGAAAAACTGTTATTGAACACTGCAGCGGCCCTGATGAAGCGCAACATTGTGAAAAAATGGGGTGTGCTGACCCCCCGACACTTGAACAATGGATACTTGACATGGATTCATGTGCCATGATGGAGCACCGGGTTTATGGCGCACGGGGATGTCCGGCCAAGGCATCCAAGATATGGGGGAAATGGGAAGAAACTGGACCTTGACAACCTGACTCAACGGTGATTACAGTTGAAGTGGATGGTTGGGGGAACCGAGGGCAGGCGGGCCATGGTGGATTGTGTTACTGAAAACACTATGTGAACTTGCAATTGAAGGCGCTGGCTTGGAGTTTAATTTCGTGTACTTTACCTTATGGGTGTTCTGTTATCACCCCCTTGTCTTGTGGTTGTTTTGTTTATGTCATAAAATACAATAAAAAGTTTTGTCCAAAAATAAAATAAGCTGTAAAATAATGATCAAAGCTGTAATCAATATTGTATTGGTTCTTTCCAGGGGAAGTAATACTCTCAGAAATGTCACCGTAAGGCTAAAGATTACACATTTTCTTATATCTAAAGAATAAAGAAAAGAAGAAACTACCAATTGCATGACATTCATCAGCTCCTGAAGATTGTAGGGCACTAACAATAGCCTGTAACATGAAACATGCCATGTAGAACAAATAGACGATTTATTATACATTGCCTCACATTATATGCAATTTTTAAATAAATCCCATTTAGGGGATAAGAGACATGTATTTGGTGTATGTATGTATAATTATATTTAAATACATTAGTTTGAGTTACAAGGTGGTTGGGTCATACACTTTCTCAATGCCGGTGAAGTGAATTTTAATAGTGTTTATTTTTGTATTTTTGTACTTTGGTATTTTTATATATTGAAGATATTGCCTATAATAAAGTTGTTATTAATTTCATGGTAAGAGTGGGAACCCCTCTGTTTTTAAGACCCAATAATGATGCTTTAGTCAAGACATTCCCAATGGTTTCAGCAAATGCTTCTACCTTTTCCAGCTACAGCCTTCACAATCCTTTCACATAATCAATCTTTATATTCAGGTAAGGTATTCTATTGCACAGGCCCTGAGTCTTTTCAGAAGACAATGGTACCTGCAAGGCATACATTCGTTTTCAAAAATCGATTAGCATAGTTTGCTAATTAAAATGTTCTTGATTAGCAAACAAACCCATTTGATTAGCAATGTTGTTCTAATATTTTTAATGTCACCAGAAGTTGTTTGTACCCGTGACATAAAATTGGTTGTTCTAATATTTTTAATGGCACCAGAAGTTCAGCAACAAAAATGTAGCTGTTTTGTGTACTGCTGAAGTAAGAAATTAGTGAGTCCGGCCTTGCAAATTCTTCCAAATTCCGCTAAACCTGTAGGTAAAGTAACTTAGTTTACCTAATCAACCTAAAAGAAATGCACTCAATCCATGGCAACAGATGACAACATATTTAAATGTGCTTTCTGTAAAATGGTGCATGTCACCACAAACCCACTTTATGTTTGCACACTGCGCCACCCAGATTCCAGCCATGCACAGTGAAACCTTTATTTGACATGTAATACTAACAAAGTATATATTAAATAAAAGTTCCAAACATCCACAGCAAATGGTACTTGCCTTTCATAAAATCTACTTGACTATGCGAGTGGGCAAAACAACTTTGAAACCCCTGAATGAGTGTAAAATGCAAAAGATTAGCTGCATGAATGGGCACAAACAAATAAAGAGATATGATAAAAAGGCTCTCAAAACAGTTTGGTCAGCTAATATAAGCAAGCTCTGGAAGCTAACTACAGTGTATGATAGTGCAGTAGGTCTGTAGATGTACAGACTGGATGGAATTATTGATCACTACTTTGCGTAAACATCAAGTTAGCTTTATGTATTCATTATGTAAGAGGAAAGAAAGTATCAGACTAAGCAGAGTGGATGGTGTAGCATGCAGCGAACTGGGCAAACTAGTTGGAATATTGTAGTTTGCAGCCACCTCGCTTTACGGTTAGCTGGTATAAAGCAACTGGTTGATAAGATAGAATATCAAGGAGGATAGGAGCAGCTCATGGGTTGAGACCAGTTGCCCAGATGTATGCAACCAGCAGGCTACAGACCTAGATTTGCCATCAAAAGCATTTGGCCATGTGAATATATAGATTTTCAAAAGTGTTCACTTGTCAATATGATGCACCTTCCCCCCCAAAAAATGAAATTTATTTCACAGTGTGAGATTCAAATACACTAACCTAAACTTTATTTTAACGCATGGACACAGTGCAGTGTTTTACAGTATTAATACTGTATTCGTGCAATAGAACAACAACTTACCTTTTTAGGAATTGAATTGCATAACTATCTTAAACAAAAAATAAAGTTAACACATACTGGTCTTTGCCGAGCAGGATATAGTTAGCTTAATAAAGGTATCAGCCCGATTTAATTCTGGTTTGAAATTACTTGA
Source organism: Ambystoma mexicanum (assembly GCF_040938575.1). NCBI lineage: Eukaryota > Metazoa > Chordata > Amphibia > Caudata > Ambystomatidae > Ambystoma > Ambystoma mexicanum. Next base: position 283,121,013 of record NC_090941.1, on the reverse strand, counting down.
AAAAGAAAAAAAGTGGCTTAGCACTACCACACAGGCCTATGACACTTAAGAGTGGAGAAGATAATTACTGCTGCACCACTCTCGCTCCATTGGCCCCTTTGAACTAGTAGTGAACATAGAAAAGAGGATATAGAGAGCTGTGAGGGCAACAGAGGAATGCAGGCCAAGCTATACTTTCATTGAACAGGGTAACTTAAATAGCTAGCTTTGCTACACAAGTGTTAATTTAATCAGCAAACCTACAGAATAGCATAGTAAATTGCTATGTGACACTGCTTATTTTAGGCCTTGGACCTGTAATTGTCTGCCACTGCTAGAAATGCTTCCAAAATAGCCTGGCACGCATCCAAGAATTGCTCCCTGTGACGCTCATGTAGACAACACACTGAGGGACTTGAAGGGGGTGAGCAACTCCATGGTATTCTTGAAAAAGCTGCCACTAGTGGTACCAGGTAGTGCAGCCCTCCTAAAGATGGTCGTACTCCCACAACGTTTGTACTACTTTGGCAATATACCCTATAACATGCCCACAACCTGCCCTAGAGAGCCCGTCCATGCTGCTGAAACATGGCAAGAAAATATGGAACAGGGCCTGCAAGCGCTTGGGAGTGCCTGACCCCTGCTCTGATCATATTCCCTTAACTGGAGTCAGAGAAGAACAACAGGGAGCAGTGGGACAATACAGAAGGCACTGGGAAAACAAAGGGGTAGCCACCATTGGTGACATGCTACATGACATGCTACAAGAAGGCAAATTGGTGAGTTTCCAAACTCTAGTCGAAGAATATGACATACATGTACGCCAATTTGTACTATATCTGAGCATGGTCAGGAGGATTAAAGAAAGATGGGCGGGCCCTGAAGAAGTGGTGGAAACTAACTCAACGTTCGACATCATGTATGAAGTGGCAGAAGGGAGACATATCATCTCTAGAATATATGACTTGCTCCTGGGTGGCTGCTCTAGACCACAACTAAGGGTAAGAGAGCGATGGGAGCCAGACATAGGCAGATCCTTCACGGATGGAGAATGGAAGAGAGCACTGCAATACACCAAGAAAGTCTCAGGAAATGCTAGGTTCAGGCTAACCCAACTATATGTCACGCATAGGGCGTACATTACCCCACACAGACAATTCTGTATGGCTAGGGAACAGAACCACACTTGTCCAAGATGCGCACAAGAGGGGGCAGACATGATGCATATGTTTTGGACATGCCAAATAATTGGGAGGTTCTCGGGGAAGATCACAAAAAGAGTGGAAGGAGGGGGCATCCAGATGCAAGATTGGCCCCCAGAGCCCTACTTGCTGGGGCTGTACCTGATGGGTAAGAAGGGTGATACACACTCACCAAAATGAAAGACCTTATCTGCATACTAGCAAAACACAGGATAGCCATGGGGTGTGTTACGGAGAATTCTCATCTTATGGCTAATTTCTCTTACCTATAGAGTCCCCCAGCAGCTTTGCTGGATTTGAAGCATTTGTTTTTTTCTTCTGCTAAGAGTGTGCCTCTTTTTCCCACTCTTAGGCATATTTGCTATGTGTGTTCTAGGCTATTTTTGGTGTTTAATATCTATGGGGTTTATCTCACCCTCATAGGCACCATCTTTATACACAGGTGTCACACAGCACCCTAAGTGCAGTGACACAGGGGTGTCATAGTGACCCCCAAACATAGACTCCATACCCTGGGACTGACTACTGTCTCCCAGGGCATGTAAAGTCACCATTGACTTTACTAGTCAATTTTTATGAACTAAACCAGTACACCCCTTCTTACAATGGAGGTACTGGGAAGGGTTAATAGTTTTTCCCTGGTGTTCATTTTCGAGAGGGTACCGTACAGTCCCTCTCTCAAAAGTTTCTGGCTGGTGGCAGTGGTTACTACCAAAAATATTCGCCCGCAAATATTTCCCTATGGGATTTTCCCATTGTTCGAGGCTACCATTTTTACTGACAGCCTCTAACATACTGCCGGTTTATTTTATTATTAACTTTACTCCAGTAGGTTTTATTTGCCAGAACTTTAATATAAATTCTTTCTTGTGTCTTTCTCTAAACTCCTAACCCAGGTCGGGGATCCTTTGTTCGTCCTTTTGGCGGGCTTCTGCCAAGAAGCCCTCCTTACGGCGCCACTGAGTCTGGGGTGGATCCATTGTGTGGGAGGGGGAGTAGGACCCTTGGACAGGGTTGCCTCCACAACCCATGTCGCACTCTGCCCTGATAGGCTGGAGGTTCTCCCGCCAAGATGACCACTCCACTGTGTGAGTGACAGGTAGGCTGTATGAATGGGGATCTTTTTGCATAAAAGCAGGGTCCTGAGGACTGGAAGAGCAAGACGTCGCCACTGGAACTAAGAAGCCGAAGAGGAGAGAAGCCAAAGACATCTACCACGACTGAACCACCGGTGAAGCCCTGCTGCAAGGTCTCACCACTTTCCTCCACACGACGAGAGAAGATCTTCATCTGCAAGAGCCTTCTTCCCTTGAGCTGGTGGGGCCAACCAGTTTGCCAATCGCCTTCCCGGACCTGCCTTGGTTGAATCGCCAGTGCCCTGCACTTGGAGGCCGGATAGCCAGGCAGCCATCCACCCGGACCGCGATTTAAAGGAGCGTACCTTTTATTTCGTTTGGCAGCACCGCGGCTGGTTTCATCCCTGGGTAGTGCAGTAACTCGAACCTTCCTCCACGACGAGAGCCTCTCTTCCTCTGCTGGAGCCCCCGAACTGCAGGAACCACCAGGAACAACTGCCACCGCAGGAGCCTCTTCTTCATTTTAAGGTACTTTGTTCCGCTAGGGCTCCCTTTTCGTGCGGTAGTGCTAAAGGTGTTTTAAATCCTTTACCTACCTGTTGGGTTGGCCACCCCTATCATCTAACATTGTCTTTCGCCATCTGCATCCACCTTTTCAAATCGTTAATCAAAGACTTGACTGCAGCTACAAGAACATTTTGCTCCTGGGCCATTTTCCCTGTACCACTGACTCTGTCACAGGCCTATTGACTCTGGCTAAATTTGTTAGAACTGCCTTCTCTAGATTGCTTCTCAACTAGAACTGTGTTGGAGCACCTACTTCTTATAAACACCCTTTTCTTCCCGCTTTTAAAACTTGTGAAGTGCCATTTTGCTCGGTTTTCATTTAAGTATTCTATATGCTAAAGTACTGCCTTGCCTAACTTATTCATAAACATATGGGAAGTGTTGCTAGGCTGTGTAAGAATATATTCCTGTATAATGTGTGCTTTCCCTCCCTTGTGAGAAATTGCTAGAGTGCCATTTGTGTTTGGTTTTCACTGTGCCGTTTGCTCAGTTTTCACTCTTGCTCAAACTTGTCTACAATTTAACTAGGGAGTTGTGTATACTTTTCCTGATTGATTTTAACTTACTTTATTAACTGTGATTAAGGTGTTAAACTAGAAGTGTGTAAAATAAATATATATATATTCTTTTTAATACAAGGCTTTGGTCAGTGTTTCCTTGTGCCATAGTACTGTAGCCCTATTGTGTAATCCCTGAATACTGCTCATCTACCTCTTGAGATAAGTCTGACTGCTTAGCCACAGCTCACAACTAAATCTTTGTGGTACAGACTGATACCAAAGGGGGTTTATTGCTCATACCTGTAGTCTTAATCTTCTGTAGTGCTCCCCAAGGGAACTGCACAGGATTCTGCCTAACAGTGTGGAAAAAGCAGGGGGCCCCAATTTGGAGGCCTGGTGGAGTGACCTGAAGAGATGGTCCCTAGCGGAGACCGCGGCATGGCTATGAGTGCTGCGCAAAGTGTTGCATGAGGCAAGCAATGGTGTAATAGCCTGGAACGCACTGACTCAGACCATGTTTATTGAGGGAAAACGAAGAGCCAAGCCCACGTAAATATACTGACCGGAGGGCTGAGTTGCAGGGAGAAGGAGTGTAAGACCACAGATGCGATGGGTACCTGGGAGGTGGCAGCCTACACTGCGAAACAAAAGCAGGCCTGGAGAGGGGTAAAAACTAAATGTGATATGGACCCACAAGAAACCCACCAGATTGTGAATATATGTTTGTTATGCCATGGAAAAACCTGTTTTTATGTTTGGTTGGTAGGAGGTTGTATGAAACAAAATAAAATAAAATAAAAACGTATTGCTCCCTGTGAGGGGTCATTAATGCGATGGCGGACAACTGCTTGTAGTTTTCACAGTGTTAAACATTTTATTAATTAATTATGAAAAGGGGAAACAAACCTAACTAAACCTACTCTACCAGGGAGTTCCCTGCCTAATTTAGGTTCTAAGGGAAATTCTCCTAGCATGCACAAAACTGCCCTTCACACTAAACAATGAAACATTCACAGTTAACCATAAACAACATAAATAAAGTAATTACCAAACCACCAGTGACTTGGATGACCTTCACCTGTCCTGAGTCCAATGTCAATCTCTACAAGAAAAGTAAAGTCTGAAATCAGTTATTGAGAGTTACAAAAGAAACAAAAGTTAACCCAAACAAAAATCGACTGGTAACAGTTCTGTTAGCCTTCTCTTAAAAAGTTCCTCTTTCAATTCCAGCAAAGAAACAGCACCAATGTGGTTTCTGGATATCCTCTCCAGGATGCTATTGTCACAGTTCAAAGATAAAATGACTACTTCTACTTCAACAACTGTCCATGTATGTATAACCACTGTAGTGTCTTTATTATAATTTATCAGGATGCTTCTTCTTAGGGTATTGTTCTGCTTTTCACATCTACCTTTCACTTTTAGAACTGTGAAGGCAGGCTCCTTTGCTTCACAGTATGCCACTGCTTCAGATACCTTTAATACAACATGCACTGACAGTATTATAGACACGCCACAGCTATATTGGTTCTGCTTCAACTTGATATTTTATACACATTGGGACATTTAAAGAAAAGACCTTTGACTTCCAAATGTAGGCTAGGCACTCTTCTATGTTATTAGAAAAGGGCAGCCGCTTTGCCTTCTATGTCTTTCTTCCTGCCTTTAAAATAATATGCCTCCGCTTCCAGACTGTTTCTTTCTCCACTACACCAGTCTCAGCATTACAGATTGTCAACATAATTCTTTTACAAGCATCCATCTCCCTTGCCCAGTTTATTCACACCTTCTTGATTCCAGGGGTTACTATTAAGCTGCATTGCCACTCTTCCAGCTTTGGATAACCTTGTCATCCTTGTATCAGAGGACACTGGATCCTTAACAACTTGTTCAACTTCAGTATGCAGGTGGTTAAGTTGCAACATGGTTGGGGGGGCGTGGCTTGGCAGCCATGCAGTAGGAGGCACGACTGAGAAGCTCCTTCGAGATCCTGAATAAGAGCCGATCAAACTGGTACCGAAACGTTGGTGATTTATCTGAAAGTGACAGAATAGACGTCTGAATATCTGCAGAACATTCGCTGAGTCTCCCGAAGGAAATCGGAGGTCGGATCGCAGAGAAAATGCAAACTAAGAAGCTGCCTGCGCGAAACAAAATGGTGGGCGCGAGTAGCTGAACAGCCTGGGAGAACACCAGAGCCTTGTGAGCGAGGAAACCACAGGCACGAAGCTGCGGGCCGGAGATGAACAACATCCAGCCTGATCAGGGGTCTGCCGGATTAGGGATCGACGATCGGCACAGGCGACCCAGCAACCAGCCCGGCCGCTCAAAAAAAAAAGACACTACAGCGGTGAGAGCGGAGAGAGCACGCCGGGGGCCCCAACCCTGACACAGCGTGGCGGCGCACGGACCATATCGCCCTCCTGCAAGTATCACAGCCGCAGGGCGGGAAGAGGCCGCAGTAGGAAGGGGACCCGCATAGACCTGTAATCTGCGGCAGACAACAGGCGCACACACGGCCGGGAGAGCGGACTCTAACTCGGCAGACAAAACGCCGGAACATCCGCACAACAAGCGAGGAGTTCCCCGGAACAAGGAGGGGGAGCGGCCGGCCTGAAAACAGGCAACACCCGGAGGAGCGGAGGACCAGCCGGAGAAGCGGCTGGAGACCCAGGATGGGAAACCGTGCGCACAGATAGGGACACTCACCGATAGTGGGGGCACACGACTACCCACAGCCTGGGGACTAGATCTGGGACATCCAGGAATCGACGGCCCCGGGCACTGTCGGATCCGGACCAACCAAAGGCCGGACTGCACCAAAGTGAGCTCTGACGATATAATGCCTAGTCAAAAGACGGAGGGGAAGGCAAAGCAAACCAGCATACACACGTTCACTACACCACCTGGAAATAAACAACCTGCCCAGCCTACTACGGCAATGGCCTCCTCAGCTACTGGACAACAAGCAGGAAACACTATGGAAGGACCGATCCTGGAAGCTATATCCGCTCTGCAAACATCCCTCAAAGCTAAACTGGACACTGTCATGATAGACGTGGGCCTTCTTCGGCAGGACGCCAGAAACTTGACAGAAAGAGTGACAATAACAGAACAGCAAGTGCAGCAAAACACCACAGATGTTGCGGCCACACAAACACAAATGTCGGAGGCAGTACGGAAGATCAAGATCCTGGAACAGAGGGCTGAGGACGCGGAAGGAAGGGCACGAAGGAATAATATTTGCATAATCGGGCTTCCGGAGGGCGAAGAAGGCAGCGATCCTACAGAATATGTCGAAAATATGTTGCTCCAGGAGATCGGCGCCGGATCATTGTCCCAGGGCTTTGCGGTTGAGAGGGCACACAAGGCATTGACCAAAAGACCACGGCCGGGTGCCCCCCCCAAGAGCGATGATCGCCAAGATCATGAACTTTAGGAATAGGGAGAAGATACTAACATTCTCAAGAGAAGGGGGAGAGATTATAAGGAACTCCTCGAAGATCAGTATCTACCCTGACTATACGGTCATGGTCCAGAAACAAAGAGCGACATTTGGTCCAACCAAAGAGCGTCTCAGGACGGCAGGAGTGTGATACATGCTCTTATATCCTGCCAAACTTAAGGTATTACAGCAAGGGAAATCATGGTTCTTCGACTCAACTGAAGAAGCCCACATATGGATGGACCAGCAGGTCCTCCCCCAGCAGGGACGGAGAAACTTGAACAATAATGAGAATCAGCCCCGGTGAAAAGGAGCACCGACCCCCATGAATAAGACGTCAAGGTGATTTGACCAGGCCAGATGTATAGCACGAAGGAGCGACCCGCTCTAACCCAGCTGGGATGGCACAGGAAAACCACCACCCAATAAAGAAAGTTCTACAAGTTCGGATGCCAGTTTGGAGGCATTACGCTGTGGCGAGCCAGTCCCTCTTCCGGGGACAGAGCAAGAGAAGCGGCGAGGCCCGAGCAGGGGAGGGTGGCTGGGCGTTAGTTTGAAAGTTATGGTTTATGTGTTGGTTGGCTGCAGGCAGGGCCGGCTGGCCCACGGCATCAAGGGCGGAAGGAACAATGTATATGTACATGGAACAGCTCGAGTGAGCGGGTATCAGGTTGACGGGCCGCAACGTAATGAAGGAAATCACCCCAAGCGCAGAGGCAAAAAGGACATGGCGGAAAGAGGCACGCCCCGAGGACCGGACGGAAAGAGAAGAAACAGGGAAAGACATGAATGGAAGGCTATGGGACAACGGAGCCAGAGCAAACAATACAAATATGGGCCCTGACGAGATAACTATAGCAACCTGGAATGTGCGAGGATTCAATGCCTATGTCAAAAGACTCAGGGTGTACGCCTGGCTGAACAGAATGAAAGTCAAGATAGCAATGCTACAAGAGACCCCTCTGACAGCAGATAAACAGGCCAGGGTGAACAAGAAATGGGGAGGACAAGTATACAGCACGACATACTCGAACTATGCAAGGGGAGAATTAATATGGATTGCACCGGGAGTACCGTTCCAGCTAATAAAGCAGGAAAGTGACCAGGAGGGGAGAATGGTGCTGGTGCATGGGATGCTTGAAAGAAGGGAAATATGTTTGATCACACCTACGCCCCAAATCACGACACCACTGTTTTCTTCAGGAATTTAGCACCCAAACTGGCTCAGTACAGGGGAGCCACGTTCATCTGGGCCGGAGACTTTAACTGCACCTTGAACCCGCTTCTCGACAGGTCGGATGACAAGTACAGGAAGTCAGCACCCCCTGCCAGGGAGCTCCAAAAGACCCTCACACGACTGCAGTTGGTGGACGTCTGGAGGGTACATGGAGAGGGTACACACATTATAGCGTACCCCACGGGGTATTTACACGAATAGATTACCTATTCACGGGCACTGACTCTCTGATAGAATTCACAGGAATCGACATTAAAGCACATACACTTTCAGATCACGCCCCGATACTAGCAGCATGGTTACACACCTACAGGAAAACCCCAATACCAACATGGTGCCTCAGAGCAGAAGCACTAGGAGAGGGCAAATTTGAGGCATATCTGCAGGAGGTGATAGAAGACTATTTTGAACAAAATGAGGGGAGCGTGGAGAGTAATGCCACGCTCTGGGACGCTTTCAAAGTAGTGATAAGAGGGGCGGCTATTGGGAAAACGGCAGGGTTGAAGGGTGCAATCATGGCTGAACTGGACGAAATAGAAAGGGAGGTTAAAACAGAGGAACGAAGGGCGGAAAGGGCGGGCCAGGAACCCAGGGAACTACTGGAGCTAAGAACGAGATGCATAGTACTCTGGGAGAAACTGGGGAAGCTGAATTATGGGAAATACTTACAGAGATTGCACGCAGAAGGGGATAAACCCAGTAGACTACTAGCGTGGCTCACTAAACAGGAAAACAAGAGGGACCCCATGGTAGTATTAAATGATGATACAGGAACAGAGGTTAGGAATCAGGAGGATATACCTATTTGCCGGTTTCTATGAGCGGCTTTATGCCCCTAATCCGGAAGACATCCCATTCGCCCTAGCAGAGATTAGGTTACCGAAGCTAACAGCAGACCAGGCCCAATTATTGGACGCCCCGATTACCGTAGAGGAAATGAAATGTTGATCTCTGAGCTCCCCTCGGGTAAAACCCCGGGCCCGGATGGGCTCCCAGGGGAGTTCTATAAGACATATAAAAGTAGCATTGCCCCAAAACTGCTAGAAACATATCAGGAGGCATACGAGGAAGCACAATTGCCAAATAGCATGTCGGAAACGATAATAGTCCCGATCCTTCAACCAGGGAAATCCCCAGTAGAATGCACATCATATAGGCCGATCTCCCTCATCAATCAGGACACCAAAATACTTACGACGGTTCTAGCGAGCCATCTGAAATTGGTTATATCTATGTTGATCCACTCAGACCAAACGGGCTACGTACCAGGGTGAAACACGTCACAGAACCTCCGCAGATTACACTATGTCATAGAGCAGACGAATCAGAGACAAGGGGAATGCGCAGTAGTGTCATTAGACGCCGTTAAGGCCTTTGATTCTGTGAGCTGGAAGTGGTTGCTGAGCGTCCTCGCCCACTTTGGTTTGGGGGAGGGATTTCTCAGATGGATTAGACTGCTGTACAGGGACCCTAGAGCAAGAGTAAAAACGGGAAGGCATATTTCAAAAGCTTGGAGGATATACAGAGGAACCAAACAAGGCTGCCCACTGTCACCGATGTTGTACATACTGGCTTTGGAGCCGTGGGCGGTCTTCCTCCGGGCAGAGTACGGGGACACAGAGATAGACATAGACGGGGTGGTCCATCAGATCTCGCTGTATGCGGATGACATCCTTCTTTTCGTCGAAAATCCGCACGCCAACCTAGCCTGCCTTCTGGAGGCGGTGGACGCATACGCCAGACTCTCAGGGATAGCCATCAATAGAGAGAAATCGGTCTTATTCCCCTTGGCTGACTTAAAACAGGTCCCCCGAGACAGACTTCCAGATATGGGGCTAGCATGGGCTCAGGGCTCCTTCCGATATCTGGGAATAGAGATACACCACAACACTGCAGAGTCACACGAATACAACACACAGGCAGCCCTAGATAGAATACAAAAGGCCATGGGTTTCTGGGTTTCTGGGAGACACTCCCATTGGGGATGATAGGTAGAGCGGCCATCCTGAAGATGGTAGTACTCCCACAGTTATTATACTATTTCACAAACATTCCCCATGCCATACCCAGAGCTTTCTTCATGAAGTGGAACACAATAACACAGAGGTTCCTATGGGGTGGGGGGAGGTGTAAAATTGCCATGACAACATTGCAGAGGGACCACGAGGAGGGGGCATTAGAGTGCCGGACTTCGAAAGATACTACCTGGCAGGGCAACTGCAATACGTAGTTAAATGGCTGGGAGAAGATGAATCAATAGACAAAATACTCTTCCAACCAGCACTGAAATCCTTTTACCTACGGGAAATCCCATGGATAGACACACCTCTGCTCAAGACCCTACCCAACATGCTTAGGTTAGCAACAGAACTCTGGTTGAGGGCGTGGAGACTCCAGGGGACCAAAGACCCTTGTTCACCACAGATTACACTAGCGGGAATAATAGGCAAGGACACACATATACTTGCAATGTATAGATCCCACTGGGAAGCCAAAGAAGTAGCACAAATCGGAGATTTGAGGAGGGAAGAACAATGGGCGGAGTTCCGAGATATGGTGGAAGAATATGACATACACGAAGGCCAATTCCCCCTGTATAATAGAATGATGCTGACAATCAAGAAGAGGTGGCCGGAGTGGCCAGAACAAGAGGACACAGGAGGAGAACTAGATGCATGGTACGATATATCGGAAGGGGGACACACAACCTCCCGGCTATACGAACAGTTGCTAAAATCCAAGAATTCACAAGTCCTACAAACAAGAGGGAGATGGGAGGATGAACTCGGAAGACTCCTCAGTGATCATGAATGGACTAGGGCGCTAAGATACCCTAAAAAAGTATCAAGAAACGCAAGGTTCAAGCAAGCACAATTATATACTACACATAGGGCGTACCTCACACCTAAGAGAATGAATAGGATGAAGCTGGGAGATCCCTGCACATGCCCCCGCTGCCCGGAAGAGGAAGCGGACATGATACACATGTTCTGGACCTGCCCAGTTATACAGGTCTTTTGGGATGGAATCAGAAGCAAAGTGGCAGGAAGTGGACTCTAAATACAAACGGGAAACCCTGAAATGTACCTGCTGGGCCTCTTCCCGAGAGGAGGCAAGAATAGGTTGCACCACGCAAAAATGAAAGACTTGATATGCATACTAGCTAAACGTCGGATAGCAATGGCATGGAAATTGAGAGAGGGCACGAGGATAGACTCCTGGTGGGCAGATTTTCAGAAATGGGCGATGACTAAAACAGCGGTGTGGATGAGGGCGGTACAGAAAGGTGAAGGGGAAACAGGACAAAAAATAACGGCATAGAACTCATTGATGCAGAGCTTATTCGAAAATAGGGAGGAGAGCGGAGAGGAAGAGCCGGGAGGGGAGGAGGAGCAGTAAAGGGAAAATACACGGCAGACCTCCAAGCATGGGTGGCCATGAACCAAGACACGTTCAAAACCACTACAGGGAAAGAGACAGCTTAAAGCGAAGAGATTCCTTGCTTACGCGAAGACGGAACAGGCGGAGGAATACCCGCACTTGGGGCCGACAGCCAGCTTTGTTTTGTTTATGTTTGTTGATGATGTGTTAGTTTGTTTGTTTGTAACATTACCTAAAACCCAATAAAGAGTTTTAAAAAAAAAAAGTTGCAACATGGTTGGTTTCACAATAGGAAGGTTTTGCCTAATGGCTTGGGCAATGCTTGCTCTCCTCTTTACTTCAGCAACTTCTACAGTTATAAAATATTTGTTCTGGATGTTACAGGGTTTAAGCTTCACAAAAGAAACGGATTTAGGTACACACGGCCACTCTTTGATGAAGATTTTCAACTTTAAAGAACCCATTCATTAGCAAGGAGTGAAACTTTGACCCGGAATCACAATTATCCACACGCGACCTCTCTTTGTTGTAATATTCCTTGTAACAATTGTGAAAGTCAGTTTAAACCTTCTGAGCGATTCAGCAAAGGCGTTCTCCTTCTGAATTTGAGACATGTGACCACTACGGTTAAGTTAAACAGTTCAACAAAGGGAAATGGAGAGCTTTTTGTTTTACGCAAACACTTCAATTTGCTTTAGATGTGTACGTGATATGTTTCCATTGTTATTGGGACCTTTCACAGCAACGTACAACTTGTACTCGCGCTTATGCTTACGCAAGTTCTAATTGAACTGGTAACAGTTACTAACAAGGGTTTTTCAGTGAACCTGAACACCAAGCTCCACTCACTGGCTCCAGCAACACTGCAGTTGCGTGCTGCTTCCAATTCCTGACTTTTCCTCCTTCTTCTACCACTCTAGGTGCTGTTGGGACCCACATCCCTCTGTAGCATGGGTGTCTCCGGTCTGCCCACGACCACTCAAAGTCTCCTTCGCTCCTCTGTGCCTTGCTTGTTTCTGCAAAATTACAGCTGCCAGGCGCACCTGGGAAAACCTTTAATCTAGTTACGTCTATCTCTGTGCAGCCATGACCAGGCAGGGTTTGTGAACACAGGACCAACTCAGAACTTGTAGGTGAAATCTGTTCTTCTCTTGTCCCAGTGTCCCAGCGCCCCAGCGTCCCTTAAGTGATCATACTTCCTCATGAATTACCAGCCTTGTGCTTCTCTCCTTCTGCTACTACTGCCAGCCTTCCAACTCCTGCTCCAGCTCCTTCCTCTTTCCCCTTCCTGCTGCAGCCTTTTATGCCTCTCAGGTGGGGCAATGTTAATGTTAATTGCCTCACTCTGGCAAAGGCTGTTAGGCCTATTGCCTGTCCTCTACTTCTGCATGCCACTTTAGCCCTCTTCTTCATCTCAGTCCCTGTGGGATTCTGGGACATGTAGTTCACTTTGGTAAAATTATGTTTTCCCACTTCTTTTCCACTTTTAAGGGTAGTTTTAATTCCCTTACTATTTTTAGAAGAGTGATTGGAGCTTTTAATCTTATTAGAGACACGTGGTATAGAAAATGTCACACTCCTGCCGTTCCTTGGAGTATACCTTTGATATTGAGGAGGATGTTTATTTTAGGGATACAAAAGATTTGTTCTTTTTATCTAATATGTTGTGGGGTTACCACCCTATCATTTATCATAGTAATTTTACTAGAAGGTTGAAATAGGTTAAAGTGACAATAAACCAGAACTTCTTTGGACATCATGTCAAGAATATCCCTTTCAGAGGATAAATACTGCATCTTATTCCACACTGCCCTGGGCCCTGTCGTCACCCAGCCGATCCTCCCGTAGTACACCACTGTTACGCTCACCTGGCTCCCACAGAGGCGTCGATCTGGACTTGACTGCTGCGATCTCCACCAATGTGACGCGTAGGGCCGAGATGACGGACTGGACTGGCCCACCTAGTTTCGTTTGCTTGGCCCGTAGGAATATTCTTCTGCAAGTGGAGAAAGGGAATTAACCACCCGTGGAGTTGAGCGTAAATCCCCCCTGCCCGTTGTTCTCCCCACTGATCACCTTGGATGTCCCCTCTTATAGTCTCACCTGATGATGATTTGAAAAGATGAGCTCTCCATCCTGCATTGAGCGCAGGGGCGCGTAGATAACCAGTTGCTTCACTAGCTCGAAGGAATTGGTGAGTTCCAGAACAATATTGACTCCGATATGCCCGGCAAGACGCCGTAAGTATGTAGTTCGTAAGAGTTCAAATGCCTGACTTTCACTCTTGTCCGATTCCTTGCAGGTTGCAGCTTGACCTTACTGAAGAGTTCCTTGTGGCAACCGGTAATGTTCTGGTAAGGATTTGTATTATCCAACACAATTCGATAAAATAAAGTCCATATGTAATCTGTTGCTTTCTCCCTTATTCAGGCGCTGAGAGAAAATATGAAGTCACGGGGAATAATGCCTCCAGCGGTAAAATCAGGTAAGTCTTTTGTGGTGAGGAGGGGTCCCCTTGTTAGTCCCTTGTTTCACCTTGCTGTCCTTTTGTTTCCCCTTAGGGACCGGGGTTCAGCTAGGATGCAGTGGAAGCTGCGCCGACCCGTGAAGAAGAATAGTACCCCCGGTGGTAAAATCAGGTAAGTCTATGGGGGGTATTCCTCTGTGTATTCCCTTGGCTCACCTTGCTGTTCTTGTCTTCTCCTTAGGTGCCGGAGTGCGGCGGGAACATGCAGGAGGATGCAGTGAAATGTGGAGATGCTGCAAAGGCCGGTGAGTTCAGCGCGGCGCTGCAGCAGGCGAGGCGACGCGCATAAACTAATTTCTTTCTTCCAGCTCGAAGGCGCGATGAATCGGGAATTCAGGTAAGGATCAAAGGTATTGCTCTTCTTCTAACCTTTTCTCCTTCTTTCTCCCTTTTTCTAGGAGCTCCAAACTCGAGGCAGGCGTGGCAGAAGACTGGATGCAGACTTGCAGGCACGGTGAGCGTTACGCTGCTGGATGCAGAATAACGCAAAGCGTGTGCTGCTCTTCGGGCGTGGTTTAAATAGCCTCCAAAGTAGTCCCAGGTAAGTATACCTCCCCAGCCCCGCCCGAGTAAAAAAATAGTCCCTAGGTAAAATAGTCCCTTCCAAGCCTCCTTTGGCTTGGAGCTCTTGCAGCATGGTCTGCATCAGGTAAGTTTGCAGCATGGTCTGCATCAGGTAAGTTTTAATCTATGAGCCTGGCCCCTATGGCGCCAGGACTGACTCTCCATATGAGCCTGGCGCCATAGGTGCCAGAACTGCACCCAAATAGCCCCTAGCAGGGGTTGTTGGGCTTGCTTGGGGTAACTTGATGCCTGCTTCCGGGGTTGCTGGACTTGGTCTGGGTCCCCGGGGGTAGGCATCATGACAACCACTCCCAGGATTGGGATCAGGAAGCGTCTGCCCTCTCATGGCCACCTGTGAAGAGACTTTAGGCATGGTCTTAGAGAGGAATTCTCAGGATTCTCATCTACTCCAGAAAACAACAAAAGGTCTTGAAATGTGCAAAGGAAATGCTACAACCCATCAGCATGTACCTATCAATATATACCCTTCTGAATGCTGGAAACCAAGTAAGTTGAAAATCTAACTGGATTTTTTGGAAGCAGTCTGAATGCAGCCTGTGACGAATCAAGGGAATTCGCTCCTTCTCCAAAATGGTGATCCCCCTGTGAGGCTAGGGCAGTGAGCCCTTTCTGCAACACCCTCCCTTGGGTTCAAGGCAAGTGGGACCTCACCCGGAGAGACACTCCTTTGGGGACAAGGACTCCCGTTCCCATGAGGAACTCCTTAGAGACACCCACCTTATGGCTTACATGGCATGTTCTACAACATCAGACGCTTTTGAATATCACGACTGGGATGAAGAAACTTTTGGTGGATA
The DNA here is from genome assembly GCF_040938575.1 of Ambystoma mexicanum. Lineage (NCBI taxonomy): Eukaryota > Metazoa > Chordata > Amphibia > Caudata > Ambystomatidae > Ambystoma > Ambystoma mexicanum. Next base: position 283,105,717 of record NC_090941.1, on the reverse strand, counting down.
CTAAAATCTTACAGAGAAAGACATGTCCCTTTAAATCCCAGTGCCTAATCTACTGGGAAGAGTAGATTTAGTAACAGACACTTGACGTACGAAGAAGAGAGAGGCAGAGGCAGCACATGCAGACAAGCCTGCGAGTTTGAAGCTAACCTGAAGCAGGAAACAGGAACATTGAGAAGGAACCTAGAGATAGAGACTGGGATGCCAGACTCACAGCGCCAACCCGACACGAGAAACCTGCAGTGAAGAAACCCAGAGAGAAATAGAGTGGGACGCCAGAGTCACGGCATCCACCCAGCACGAGAAACTAGCAAGGCGAAAGCACAAAGGAATAGATGGGGACACAGGAGCCACGGCGCAACCCCTGCATTAAAAGTCTGCAGGGCAGGAGCACGGAGAAAGGCAGTGGCAAGACCATGGAAGACTCATGGTGGGCAAACGGTTTCTCCAACATCACTGATACCACCGCCCATCGAAAAACACATGGTGTCCAACCACTCATCAAAAGACAAGGACACCGGAGAGAGACCGCCCACTCACTGCTTTGGCAAAGGACATGTGGTTGACTGAGCACCAAGTGCTACCTTTGGGAAGGAAGGATAGCTCAGGGGCAAAGCATTTGTCTTGGAAGTGAAAGACCACAAAATGAGGCTTACTAGAAAGAAATGGAAATAGTCAGTCACATGGTTCAAATATGCATTATTCACAACCCGGGTTGGGGTCTCAGCAGCAGCAGCCGCAGCTCGCAAACATTTAGGCAAAGCGCATGTAACATGGTCTAATGTGGAGGAAAAGTAGCTGCACGGTCTGCTCTTTCCCCCCGCTTTTCCCCCCATGTTCCTGTGTCAATACAGCCAAAGCACAACCCTCACACTCGTGCACATACAAAACATAATTCTTATAATTTGGTGTGCCTAAAACTGGCGCTGAACACAATGCAGCCTTAAGCATACCAAAAGCATTCTGGGAGTATATGTCCCACGGCAAAGGCAAAGGAACATCCTTCTTTGTCAAGGCAAACATAGGTTTAATCAAAAGCGAAAAATGAGGGATCTGCTGTCTACAGTATGAAGCCATGCCAATCAGGGCTCTAACTTCTTTCTGAGTGTTTGGAACAGACATGTCAGAGATGATCCGTATACGTTCAGGTGTCAGCCGTCTTCCCTCCTTAGGCAGGATATCGCAAAGATTGGCGACCTCCTGTCTACAATACTGAAACTTTTTTTAATGATGCTTTGTGACCATGCGTAGCTAAATGAATAAGCAATAAAACAGTACCTTCCTTGCAAGCGTCCTCAGAATGTGCAGCAATGAGCAGGTCGTCAATGTATTGCAGCAATGTGTAGGTTGACGGCAGATCAAGAATGTCAAGCTGTTCTTTCAATGCCCTACTGTATATACTCGGACTTTCAGTATAACCCTGAGGAACGCGTGTGAATGTAAAGGAGCGCCCACCTAAGGTAAACGCAAACAGATACCTACTATCTGGGTGTACAGGAATTCTAGAGAAAGCATTCTTCAAATCAATGACACTAAAATGTGTGGCCGAAGCTGGAATCATAGTTAAGATAGTCATAACATCGGGGACAATCGAGAATTGTGGAGCGACAATCTTGTTAATTGCGCACCAATCAATTATAAAACGGTAGGGTACGACATTATCCCCTTTTTTATATACAGGAAGAATCGGGCTATTACACACACTTCCATAAATCTCTTCAATCACACCTTGGTGTATAAAATCTGAAACAATACTCTTCAATGCACGCTCGCCTTCTACTGAAATTTTGTATTGAGGAATACGCAGTAATGTAATACCTGTTTTCAAAATTATTTGCACTGGCTCAACACTTAAAATCCCTAAATCATTATCATTCACTGCCCATAAGTACTTTGGCACTTCACTGAACTCACTTGGCAAAGAAACTGACAAAAATTGTGCAACAGAATTTTGTTGGGGAGAAATCGTCACGTATACTCCATCTGGAGAACAATAAATCAAAGCATTCAATTTCTTAAAAAGATTTAATCCCAACAGGTATTTGCCGCAATTAGTCGTCAACAAAAATGGACATGAATCAGTAAATGGTCCCAATGCAACCGGCACCAGTCGAGAAACCGGGCTAACTACTGACCTACCAGAGAACCCCACAGAAATGTTGCTCTGCCCTGACAGTGGGATATCTGGAACCCGTATATGATCAATGGAACACTTCAGTGCCCCGGTATCCACAAGGAAAACATGTTCCTTATTCCCCTCCTTCATTTCAACATAGGGCCCCTTTTGATCTACGGGGATAGGTAACGGCTCCAGATTCTGCTTCGGGCTGTCCTAGCGAAACAGTACATCGTCAGATGTGAAATCTTCAGTGAAATATGCATGAGTTGGATTATCGAAAACATTCCCGCTATTCGCAGTTTGTGTCTGTCCCCCTCCCTGATTACCCGCATTAGTATCTTTTGTTTGGCTCTTCTGATTCTGTGCAAATTGGTATCTACCAAGACCCGCAATTCCAGGGTGACCCCCTCGATCGCCTACTCATAGTTCCATATGGGTTATTAGCGTGCTGTTGGAGAGACGGACACTGTGCCCTCCAATCGCTTTCCTGTCTACAGTGTGCACACTGATTCATATGAGGAGGACCTAATGGCGCTCCCATTTGTGGCACGAACTGACCTCTCGGTTGTGTATTCCCATCCCTTGATCCCTGTGCTATTTGCTGCAAAAGGACCTGAGTCTTCAAATCACCTTTCTTCTTTACTTCTTTCTCCTTCTCTGTGTTTACCCTGTTCTCATAATACTGGGCCATGTAGTACTTCAGATTGCGATTTTGCTTGCCATGCACTCTCAGACGTCATGATCTGAGTTTGAATGTCAGGCAACAATCCTCGTACGAATTTGTCTCTTCTCTGGTTCTGTACTCAAATCTTGCCCACTAAAACCTGAAAACACTTGTTCAAATCTATTAAAAAACTAAGTTGCACCTTCGGTTTTACCTTGCATGCATGCTGTCAATTTGTCCCATATCATTCTCTTCTCGGGCACTAAAGTTTTCAGTTTGGTTACTATATTATTTGGCAACATCAATATGGACTGAAGCGGTTTCTCGCCTGCATTTCTACCTGCATCAGCTTGTGTCAACGCGTCCCAAGTATCGCCCATACTCGCCTGATCATCTACAGTTCTAATCTGCTTCCATAAATCTGCCGATAGGATCACAGGAAACAACAAGTCAATATCGCCCAAGGTGAAAACTGACAAATTCAAAACTGATTCTATCTCTTTATAGAACCCCATGGGATTTTTTCCTAATATCTGGAATAGACTGTTTAATCGTATTCACTTCCTGTCTCGAAAATGAAACGTGAACAAACTGCGAGATATAGTGCGCTGCAATAGTGGAAGCAGGTTCATTACCTACCACTGGAATCTCTACTTTCGGGACTAGTGTCGGAGGAACCTCTCTCATAGGTAATTGCAGGGTAGGGAGTACTGAACGCTTACTAAGCAATGGAGCCAAATCGAGTGACAAGGAAGCTATCATGGTGTCAGGTGAAAATGCTCCTTTATAAAATACCATAATTTCATGCATTAATCTGTAAATACATCAACCACACCTTCCGTTACATATTCAGAGTATACTGGCTAAATGTATCATGTACTTCAATAGGGGCAATAGAGGTGTCTGAAATCCATCTCAGTGCCTCCCTTGTACAAATGCGCATTTCTTCACTAACGGGTTTCAATGAAGGCAAGAATCGCTTCTGCACGTATGATGCATGTTGCTTTTCCTTATTCAATTAATCCCTATGTAGGCGATCAAGTTCTCTCTTATACGCAGTTTCGCAACATGCTCACGTATTTTAGTCGCGGTATCCTTCGAACCAGACAATAACATCAAATCCCGCAATTCTTGTGGAATAGCTGAATCAGTCAAATCACTCCAGATTTCAGCAAGATACACTCCCATTTGTTCTAGTAACACTTTCCGTTCAGGAATACCCCCGTGGTCAGATATTGCACTTACAGTAGCAGTTTTATCACCCCCCTGCATGTACGTCTCAGCCCAATCATGCAGCTCCTTCTTTTTCTCTGCAGATATCGTACTACACGTCATTATTCTTGACTCAGTATCGATCATAGGTAGGGGAGTGGAAGAGGAGGCAGCTGGCAAAGAAAGTAAAAATAAATCCTGCGCACTCGGTGGTGGGGGAAATACTGGTGCAGTGGGAACAATGGGTGTAGCGGCAGCTGTTACAATGGGGCCGGGTACAGGTGCAGGGGGGGTACATAAGGAGGCGGTGCAGTTGAATCGGCTCCTGAATCGGATCTCCGCTCATTCAGTAACTTATTCAACAACTCATCTGACACATTCAAATCTTGCGATGGGTATATTTTCTGCACGTCTAATTGAAAGGCCCTATCCATATCCATGCTCCTAATGGCCTTGCTCTGTTTCTGCTGATCGTGTACTAAAGCCATCTCGGCATTTGTCATATGTCTACGTGCATGCTTCTCTCTACTTCTGAGTCGCTTATTCGCTTCCTTCTTCCAATCTCTAATAGCGTCAAATGCAGCTGGTCTAGCTTTCTTATGTAACAATACAGATTCCAAATATTCTATTCTCGCCAACTCAAAATAACCCAGGACTGGCCACTGAAGGTCGGGTGCATGTCTGGTTTGTCGATGCCAAACATCATTAAATACAATCGTGCCTAGGCCATAGGATACGTACATGTCATACGCTGCCGACTCCACAGGTGGTGCACGTTGACTATGTTCCAAATTCTTAGATTGTCTTCCTCGGCAACAAAACATTGCAAAACAGGATGACAATTTCCAAGCATACTAAAATCACAGTCTTTCAAAAAAAATATTTTATTGATTTTATTTCAACAAACAACACATACCAAACTTGTAGCACATATAATAACATTAGAATATACATCACATTGTCTGTGTCCACTGCTTCACCCATTCCCTCCCACCTTTCCGAGCCTACTCTCCCTTGTGTTCTATTTCGCATCTTTTAGTGGCGATTACTTTACAGTGGTTTCTGTTGGATCCCGGTCACTTGACCCATCTTGCATGGGTCCAAATAGTTCAGCAATTAGTTGTTTCCAAGCTAACAAGGTGTCGCCCCCCCAGTCTTGCTCGCTTCCTGCCATAATGCAGTCTCACCCTCAGCCCATTTCTGTAAGTCTTTCCACCATGCTTCTGTTCTAGGTCTGTGGCATGCCTTCCACCCCATGGCTATTCTCCTCTTTGTAAGCACGTACACCAGGTCTTTCAGTTTACTCACATGCTTCAGTTTACGTGGTCTAGGAAACCCTCCAATCAAGCACACCCGCACTGTATCCACCACTATCTTAATTCCCTTTTCTTCCAGCCTATGTGCTATTTCTCCCCAAAATCGCTCTATTACTGGACATGACAGAACAAGTGTACCATTCCGGCGTTTTCTTCGTCACATTTGGGGCATGATTGTCGTCCTGCATTTTTGAATTTGGCTATCCTCTGGGGTGTCATATACGCTCTGTGGGTTACATATAATTGTATCTGTTGTAGTCTCGCATTTCTTGACACTTTCTTGTGGTACCCTTGGGCTCGCTCCCATATCCCATCACTCATTGGGGCACCCACTTCTTCTTCCCAGCCCCGTCTCAGTTGTACCACTTCCTTTCCCACTTTAGACATCATCGGCTCATATATTCTAGATATTTCATGTCCCCCTTCCGCTATGTCATATGTTGTGTCTATGGTGGCGTCCGGTTCATCTTCTAATACTACTTTGGACCATGCCTCTTTGATTCGCCGCACCACCCTATGGTATGTGATATACTGCCCCGTATGTATCCCCCCGTTTCCTCCACCAGCTCCTCAAAGTCCTTTATGCTCCCCTATTGCCACATATCTCTCATTGTTGCTATCCCCATCGGTTCCCAGTGCTTCCTGATCATCAATCTTAATTGCTTTTCCTTTCCCGCCAGCGCGACTAACGGCACCTGCTGGGAACACGGGGCTGGTTTCTCCATTAGCTGACAGGCTCTTTGCCATATCTCCCACCCAAGTATCATCATCTTTGGCCGTCCTTCCATATCCGATTTGGGAAACCACATCATTTCTTTTAGGAAGAAAGAGGCACAGTCCAATCGGAACAGCTGGCTTCAGAGGTTGGTTCCTCAGAGAGCCATTTAGCTACATATTGCAGTTGATTTGGTATATAGTGCATTTCGTAGTTTGGCAGTTTTATGCTCCCTTTCTCATGTGGGTTTTGTAGCTTCCAAAGGGCCATCCTGTTCCTTGTCCCATGCCAGGGGAATTCCCTGCATATGCTATTTATTCTAGCAAAATATCTCCTGGGTATCAAGTATAGGATGTTCCGAAAATAGTGCAACAGTCTTGGCACGACCACCATTTTAAGCATGGCCCCTCGTCCCATCATCGCCAAGGGGAGCTTCACCCAGAATTTCATACTAATTTCAATATTCTTGATAGCTTTCTCAGTGTTGTATTGATGCTCTGCTTCTACCATATGATATATGTCTATCCCAAGGTATCGGAACGTGCTGACCTCCCATGGTATCTGCAAAACTGGTAACTGCTCTAATGGGATCCCCTTATATCTGCCCAGTGGAAATATACAAGATTGTTTGGGGTTCACAGCTATGCCTGAAAGCCTCGCAAATCACTCCATCACTTCCAGGACGTACTGGAGGTTTTTTTTCCGGGTACCGTAGATACAACAACATATCATCTGCGTACAGGGACACCAAATGCGGTTCCCCTTTTATGGTGATGCCCATTATGTCGTACTGTTGTCTTAGGTATATTGCCAGGGGCTCCAGGGCCAAAATATACAACATGGGGGACCACGGGCATCCCTGCCTAGCGCCTCTGCTGAGTTGCCACCTCCCTCATATTACCGCTCCTGTTTTAACCCTAGCTAGCGGTGCACTATATAATAATTTGGCACATTTGAGATAACCAGGCCCTATTCCATAGTTGTCAAGGGCCGCAATCAGCCATGGCCATTTGACAGAGTGAAAGGTCTTTATTGCATCCAGCGATACTATTGCAAAGGTCTTTATTGCATCCCCGTTTGTGTGTTCAATGACTCGGTGGAGTCGTCTGAGGTTGTTGGTTATGTTCCTACCAGGAACATAGCCGGTCTGGTCTGGATGTATTAATTTACCAATGATCCTCTGCATTCTGTTTGCCAGTACCGCTGTTAATATTTTACTGTCCTAATTCAACAATGATAGGGGTCTGTATGAGCCGCAATCATAGCCAGGCTTGTTTGGTTTGGGAAGTGGTATGATAAACGCCTCTCTTAGGGACTTTGGTAGTCTTCCCACTTCGTATGCCTCGTTTAGCATCTCTAAAAGCGGGGGGAGCACCTCATTTTTGTACATTTTGTAAAATTCACTAGGGAGTCCATCGGCTCCCGGGATCTTGCTGGTGGGTAGCTGCATCACTACCTCTTCCAGCTCCTCCAGAGTGAGTGGAGCATCCAGCTCCTCTTGCTCTTCTGCGCTAATCTGCGGCAATCCCATATCGTCTAGCGTTTCCCTTATTTCCCTGTTGTCACTTTCCTCTGCATCTCCATACAGGAGTCGGTAATAATCTGCAAATTCCTGATTAACTCCTTCTTGGGTGTCCACTATGCGCCCATTATCCTTCGTTATCATTCTGATCGTGGGTCTAGTGGTCTCTCTCTTATATAGCCACGCCAGGGCTCTTCCTGGTTTATCCCCTCATGCATGCTGTCTCTCTATGTACTTTTTATAGTTGAGATTGCACAATCTCTCCCAGTGTCCCGCACATTTCTGCTACAGTTTGAGTATTGTTTCATTGTCTTCTTTGGTATTACCTCCCCTTCTCAATGCTTTTTCTAGCTCAGTTTCCGCTTCTTGCAGTTCAGTTACAATCCCTCCTTGTAGTCCCTTGGACTTGGCTATGGCTATAACCCTCACTACCACTTTAAAGGCCTCCCAGAGCATGTCTGCTATGTCAACACTTCCTGTGTTAATCTCAAAATAGCTTATTATTGCCTCTCTCATGTCCTCCCTAAAAATAGTATCTTTCAACGCCTCTGCTCTGAGGCGCCATGTCGGTATTTTTGCTCTCGGGGGTCGGTATTGCCATACCAGTATCAGCGGCGAGTGGTCTGAAAGGACCCTCGCTTTATATTCTGTCTGCACTACTTCTGTCATGAGCTCTCTCGTGACGAACACATAGTCCAACCTGGTGTGTACATTTTGTGGAGCTGAATAATGCCAATATTGTCTGTCCTGCCGATGGTGTGACCTCCATGCATCCTCAAACCCAAAGTCTGTTAGCAATGACCGCAGTGTCCTAGCGGCTGGAGTGGGCCCATCTATGTTGCCATCTGATCTGTCTATTTTCGGATTTAGTGTGCAGTTAAAATCTCCTCCCCAATCACTACCCCCCAGGCACATGCTGAGTTTGTTATATAGGGTCCTAAAGTATGCGGCTGTGTCCTGGTTCGAGGCATATGTGTTTACAATACATATTTCCTTGTTTTCCATCAGCCCTCTCATTATAACCATCCTCCTGTTTGCTTCGACTGTGGATTGCAACAGCTGAAAGGGGACATGCGGTGCAACCCAAGTAATCACCCCTCTAGTGTAGGCCGAATATATTGCGCCTACCTCGGTCCCCCTCCACTTCTTCCGGACCACCTCCAGATTTTCATGGGTGAGGTGAGTTTCTTGTATCAAGGCTATGTCTATCATCTGCCTACGCAGATACATCATTACCTTGTTCCTTTTTAGATAGCTATTGAGCCCCCTAACATTCCAGGTAAACACTTTAAGATCCCCCATGACATATTAGGATCCTGCATCTCCCTCCGCAGCGCATATAGGCATGTTCCCCACCTTTTGTCTTCCTTATTACATTTAGGCTCATTCCCCAAGTTAAGTTCTCCTTAACTATAAACACTTCAACTTCCCCAACCACCCTCCCTTCCACCTCCCTTCCCAACCCCAACACACTCCCCAACCCCTCAACTTCCCCAACCCCCATCCCCCTCACCCTTCTTGCCCCCTGCCCCAATTTACATTGCAATCCCCTCCCGTCTCTGCCCCCCTATGGCTAGGGGGGCAGAGACGGGAGCCATAGGGGGGCAGAGACGGCTTAGCTTGATCTGTTGCCCAGCTTGATCTCAGGCACCCCCGCATCTAGCCCTTTTCCAGCAATTGCCGTACTCACAGCTCAGCAGGGAGATATCGCCCTAAAGGCGGTCCTACTACTCTAATTCCCGGGGGTAGGCTGCCTCCATCTCGTACATCCTATTGTGTTTATCAGATTAAGCACACTTATCGCTGCCCTTTTCACATTTTGCAATTTATAGTCTAGTCCCACGTGCTCAATTGTCACATGTTGATCTTCCTTCATAATATCTCGTCTAGCTGCATCTTTGTTACCAGTTCTGTTGTCTCTATTCCCCTCCCCCACCTCCCATCTGTTATCATATATAGCATTGCGGTCACTTATCGTGTTCCTGCTGGGATTGCTCCTCATCTCGTTCTGGACAACCGTGTGCATCCAACCACGTCGCCACATCCTCCGGGGTATCAAAAAAGTGCACTTTGCCTTTGTGGAGAATCTTGAGCTTCGCAGGATACAAAAGCATGTATTTAAATCCAGCTGTACGCAGTCTCCTTTTGATCGCCACATAGCTATAGCGCTGCCTTTACACTAGCATGGTGTAATCAGGATATGCAGTGATGGTCGCAGACGCCCTTGTTATCGTCCCTCCTTTCTGAGAAAATTCCAAGATCTTCTCTCTGTCCCTGTAGTTCAGCATTTTTGCTATAATTGCCCTGGGGGGAGCTACGGGTTGCGGTTTCCTCATCAAGGCCCTATGTGCACGTTCGACTGCAAATCCTTGGGAGAGCTTGTTAGCTCCTATTTCTTGTATTATCATGTTCTCCACATAGTCCGTGGGATCTTGCCCTTCCTCTCCCTCCGGGAGGCCGACCACACGTATGTTATTGCATCTCGCTCTTCCCTCGGCTTCCTCCGCTCGATTCTCCAGGTTAGCCACCTGTTGTTTCAATATGTGGACTTCTTTGGCATTGCTTACGCTAGTATCCGTGTTGGTTTTCATCCCACTCTCTAGGCCGCTCATTCGTTCAGCAAGCGCTATCACATCTTGTCTCAGCAGATTAACCTCTATTCCCACTGCATCTATTTTAGTTTCCAGTGCAATTCTCAGGTCTGCCATCGCTGTTCCCCATGAGGTTTTCAGTTCCGTAATAGCTGTTAGGATTGTGTTGTCCTCTCGTGGTGAGGCCGCGTCTGCGGACAGGGTTGCCGTGCCTTGTGCTGGGGTGATGGGGGTTTGCTCCAGAGTCCGTGGTTCTTTCAGTTATTGTGGGTATCAATGCCCCCTAGTGCTTGTCCTTCCCGGGCCGCGTTTTAGCGCCTGGTCACAAGCTACTCTTCTTCCTTACTGCCTCCACCATTAATGTCTCACAATGCGCCCCCAAGTGCACATCCGCTTGTCCGCTCCCCCACTCTTCCTGGCGGTGTTATTTACAGTCTTTTTGTTCTCATGTCCCCCCGCACTGCTGACTGCGGGTTATACCTGGTAATTTTGTTGTGGGTATCTCCTCGGGGGGGGGGGCGTTATACTTGCCCTACCGCCCCTTTCAAGCAATCCTCTTATCTGGCGGTCTCAGGCGGTATCCCAGGCAGTGCAGTTCTGTCACAGCGCTATGTCATAGGTCTTCCTATGGCCTCTGGGTCTCTGCCAGCACCACTCTACTGCCTGCGTTGGTTACAGAGCTCTGCTTCCTTTCTGTAGCGTGGTGCTGCGCGCACCATGGCATTCAGGTTACCCTTCCTTCGTGGTCTGCCTATATACACTTCGTGTTTGGCCCGTACCTTCTTGCTCATCCAATCTGCATCATTTGTATGCTCACAGCGCTTTTTGGTTATCACTGCATGCTTTCCTCTGGGCCTTTCCTTGGGTGCAGGTGGCACTCCGCTGTGCTCCCTTATGCTTATCCCCTTTCTAGCATTATGCCTCGTGCAAATAGTGTGGATCCCCTTGTTGAAGTCTGCTGCCAGCGTTGCACCCAGTGTCCCTGCTGCCTAAAGCGCCAGCAGCGCACACCCGATCTCGCTCCTTGGCGCACACTTAAATTCCGCCGTGCATCTATCGGCCCCCCTGCAACTGCTTACTGGCTGCCTTAGTACACGCCCACGTCTTCCGGGTCGCATATCCCGGCTATGAGTATGAATCCTGGGGGCCTGTCCTTCCCAGGCCGCGCGTGTGCTGTCCCTGTGCCGGCCTTATCTCTGCCTAATTTTATATTCAGTGCAGCACTTAGTGCATGCTCTCCCTGCTCTGTGTAATGCGTGCGATTTCGGAGCCACAGGTTCCGGACACACTGTGTTCTCAACGGGCGTGCCCACCTCCAACAATTCGTTTCATGCGCTGATACGCGCTACTGTTTTTGGGGAGGCGCTGGTCATCCGTGTCTCTCTGTGCATTCCGGGCCTCCCAGGGGCCAGGCTTGCTGTTCTCTCAGCCGGCCAGCCCAACTAACGGCGCAGTCTTCGGAGCCCACACGGTAGAGGTCACTGTGCGCTTTACCATCCACACCGGGCAGTCAGGGACACCATATATACGTTGTAGGTCCACACACTCCGCATCCTCCTCTGTCTATGGGCTCATGTTCGTGCGCTGTCACGGCAGCCTTCCTGCTTGCAGCAGCTCATCAGCTGTTCCCCCCTTGGGAGCCCGCTCTTTCGTCGGCCTGATCGCCTTCAATAGTCCCTTTGTTTTGAAGACGCCGCCATCTTGTTGTTGTCGTTCCGGGACGCAACCCCGGACACAAAGTAACACATCTCTTGTTCAGTTGATCCGATTCATCCGCTGATGCGCGCTTCCTGATCCTTTAATGTTCATACATCTATGATGTTAATTTGGAACCTCAATCTTCCGTCAGGCAGCTCACGCTTGCACGGATCTTTTGCCGGATCACAGAGCCCTCTGGAGATGCAGCCTACTCCATGGCTGCCAAGCCACGCCCCCTACTAAAATCACAGTCTTACCTGGTCAACAATATTTGTGCAAATATACTACAAATAAAATTCAAATTCACCAGGCCGTTCCCTTACTGGAACATGCTCACTTGATTTCCAAGTCAAATGGACAAATCGTTGTGGCCGGCAATTTCCCCAAGCGGCAGAACAAGACTTGATTCTGGAACCCTTGCCGCGATGGCCCTTCTAGATGCTGCGATCGGCCAGAGATCAGTTGTAGCAGTCTGCGAGGAAACACGTCTCTTGTGCATGGGCCCCTTTTACTCACTGATCGCGATCCGACAGCCTCGACTTTGTTCAACACGAATGGAACATCAACGGAAGGGTTCCTGTTCGGGCGCCATCTAAAAGACTACAAAATTAGGCTTACTACAAAGAAATGGAAATAGCCAGTCACTAGGTTCAAATATGCATTTATTCGCAACCCGGGTTGGGGTTTCAGCGCCCCACGATGCGTGCGTACAGACACTGTGGCGGGAGAGAGCCCCGAACAGAAAAGAGTACACACACATATATACAAAACAGAATCACATTTGAAGCACTTGACCAGCCCCTTCATGTGACAGGTTCCATAGGGTTCATGGCCTTTCCACGTAGGTAGTATTACTAAAGCAACGAGTATGCATTTTCCACGTCCTCCTATTGACAATTTACTGTCTGGGAGCAGGGCAAAACAGTGCCTGGGGGTATATTGTGTTCCCTGTTATAAGGTAACATTTGCTGTACAGCTTATCTGTATTTCTCCTGGCGCACAAGGTCATGTCAGTCTAGAAAAATAGATACCTCTCACGACCAATGGGACTGTATCATATTGGCCGACAACCAACCGTCTCATGCACTAAACCTCAGAAATACAGACTCACAAGTTTGACCAATGTGCGGCCATTTTGATGTAGCTAGAATCGCCATTTTGTTCACTAATGTTTGTTCATTGCTTTTTGTTCAAAACTGCTTAGCCAAAAGCTTATTCTGCTTATTCTGCTTCACTGATTACCTTGTTGTTCAAAGCGAAAGAGCAAGGCCGCAAGGCCGGGAGTTATTCGTTGAAACATAACGTAGGCAGCCCCAGAGAGGAATGCCCAATCCGCTCCCGCATATAGCCTTGGAGGAGAGCAACACAGCATTTAATCATTTCACTGATGCCAGCCAGTCTCGTTAATATGGTAGAAATGCTGGAAAGAAACAGGTAAAGGCTTGAATTATGCTTTTCTTACAGCCCCCCCTTTCCTAAACCCAGCAGAGCGAGCTGACTCCCAGGACACGAATAGCAAATAGGAGATAGCAAGGCCTGGAATGCGACTCTTCCCCCGTACGCAGCTTGCCTGCAAGAACAGAAGCACTGTGTTCTGTTCAACAAAGAAATATGACTCTAGACTCGCAATGTTGCATATTGTTGCTAAAATAGATGTTTGAAGCTGTCATATTCGTCGAAATTGTCAATCATCAGACCCAGTTCAAAGGAACTGTACAATGGGCGTAATGAAGATGTCATGACTGATTGCAGGATGTCCATTTTGTATATATGTAACTGATGTACGTTTTTTTGCTCTCTTGCGTCCCTCGAGGTCTAGAGAGACACGTCGCGGGGCGTGAGACAGAGTTGGCCAACTGAGACTTTTTTGCTTTGCAATAAACCCTAGCTTTTGGGAATACAACCTTGTGTCTGACGTGTCAGTTCGTGTGTGGTGATTTGCCTTGTATCCACTACGCGAGGGTCCCCCAGGGGCCCCTTCATGATGGCGCCGGAATAGGGACCCTCCCCCACTTGTTCCATCGTGTACGTTGTAAGATAAGAAAGGCGAGGACGGGACGATCGAGCCGGGATCAAGAGGTGTTCGGGGCGCCCCTGTGTAAGTGATGAGACTCCTATCCAGATCTGCACACATCTGATCCCTGATCGACGTACCCAGCCAGAGAACAAGGAGGCGAGGGTCCCGAAACGAGGCTGAGTCAAGAGACGCAGATACAACGTCATTGGTTGCGTCAGTATATGGACGAATTGTGTGTTGGAAGCCAAATTGACTTATCAGGTGAGTCGTAACCCGATTCGAAATAGCCCTGATATTGGTTGAGAGTTGACTTTGCAAAATCAAACGCCCAGTGTAAGGTTGATTATCCAAGGGTAAGGTTAAAACATGGCTGGGGTATTGTCCACCCTAGCGGGGGTTTTCCGCTGCGGTAGACAATCTTTGGAAGATGGCCAAGTTGCGCCACCTGAGGGAACGCCGGCGTACGAGATGTATGTAAAGCATGGTATGGGTGCGATAATGTTCTGTGAGATTTGGCATAAGCAAACCAGAAACTAAGAAGATGTTCAGTGGCCGATTAATGGGAGTTTTGAGATTGAGAGAATAGATAACTTGGAGAAGGTGTTGATAAGAAAGAAAGCACGCCCGAAGCATTCGATATCCTTAGGGACTGGAGAAGGGAAGATATGCTTTGTTAGAAAAGTAGAGAGAAACATGCGCGCAGGCATAAATCAAAAACTGAGAAAGAGGAAGAAAAGGAGGAGGAGGAGTGGACTGAGAGTCTCAGAAGAACAGGTAGACGCGAACAGTTGAACATAGAAAGAATATATCCACAACGAGAATTGCATATAGCAGATGATTTAATAGAAAAAATGTTGACCGATACAAAGCGGGGTCCAAGACCAGAAAGTAAAACAAACGCGTCAGGAACCACTGTTCAGCCCCCACCTGTTGGCCCCGCGCCCCTCCCAATTGTTCAAATCCTAGCACAGCCAAAGACTGCGCACATAGCACCTCCCATTAGCCAGCCAGTAACACAACAGTCACTTCCGTTCCTGTTATCCCATCCGCACCTCCCGCCCTAGAAACAGACACAGTCCCGTCCGTCCCACCCGCGGTTGAACTTGAAACTATGGAGGCGAGAGATGGGACTGTACAAAGTGGATGCACAAGAGTGACCCTCAGTGCAATCAGCAAGGAGAGGAAGCAGGAATTGCAAGTTCAGGCAGAGATGTATATAGATGGGACCAATGGGATGGCAGCATTGGACTCGATGTATGACTTCCGAAGAAGCAATGAAAGATAGGTAGTGTTGGAATGCATGGGTGAATATTTAGTGAGAAGATGGAAATTACCGCCACAACGATTGTTAGATTTAAATGCATTAGCACGTTGTAGAGAAAGAGATGAAGAAGTAAGGGAACATGTACATGGACTTTTTGAGCTTAAAAATGAACTTGATAATGAATATGCTGAAATGTTTACCATACCTGGGTATGGGAGTAGGGATATCAGGTGGGATAGGAAGAATGTGGCATCACCTTACATACAGCAGCGACATTCGTCATCCTCAATACAGATAGGCGATAAACTAAAAGTAAGTGTACGAGAGGCGCTAAGATGGATTTCGGATCCAAGTAATCCTGCAATGGAAATACATGACATATTTGATGAATATACCATGCCCATGAAAAGAAAAGCACTGCAGGCGATGGCTGAACATTTAATAGACAAAGATATAAAGGACAAGAAGGTCAGCCCCCCCGAAATAATGGCAATATATAAGTGGGCACTAGAACGGGGGCAGGGGAAACAGCCTTGTCGCTTGACTTGGGGATATTGTTGCATATGAGGGAAGGGGGAGGAACGGTGAGTGCAGCATTTCCAATGAGAGAGGTCCCACCTACCTATGTGCCCAAAGTAGAAATTCCTGCAGCAGGTACCGTAGCGGCGCAGGTGACGCCAGCACATTATACTGCCCAATATGTACATGTCCCCTTTTCCAGGCAGGAAGTGAATAGCATAAAACAGACGATTCCTGATATAAGAAAGAATCCCGCAGGATTTTACAAAGAAGTAGAATTCTGTCTGCAATCATCCGTGCTTACCATGGGTGACATAGATTTAATATTCCCAGTGATCCTGCCAGCAGACATATGGAAGCGGATAAGAAAAGTGGATGATATAACGGCATATGGCGCCACTTGGGCGGATTTAGTAAAAGAAGACCGGGATAAAGGGGTTGGAGGGAAGCCAGGGGCGAACATGGTAGCATTACCAGGACGAATTATACAAAGATTAAAAGAGATTGTTCCAGAGAAAAGAATCCAATGGGATAAATTGACTGCATGTGTGCAAGGCAAGGATGAGCTAGCTACAGATTATTTTAATAGGTTTGAGGAAGTATTCACAGACTTCAGTGGGCAGGATGTGAGTTCAGAAGCGAGGAAAAGATTATTTGTTGATAAATATGTGAGGGAGGTTAACTCTTCCAATTCAAAATTTGATAATGACATCCGAAAGTGCGTGGCAAGCAAAAACGCTAGGCGAAGTATTACATATGGCACAATATTATGAGAACAGGGTAAATGCAGAGAAAGAAAAAGAGGCAAAAGATAGAGTAAATTTGAAGAAGAGAGTGCTACTTCAGCAAGTAGCGGGACACAACAGAGGGAGGGGGAACCTACAAGGAAGGAGTAATTCAAATATGCATGGAGGACCTTTGGGGCAGAATCAGTGTGCATACTGCAAAGAGGAAGGGCACTGGAGAGCGCAATGCCCACATTTGCAAAATAGAACTGGGGGAGGTCAGAGAAGACAGCACCGGGGGAACCCAGGAGCAAATGGACTGAATAGAAATAATATGCAGCAGCACCAAAGTAACCAAAGAGGTCAGAATCAAGCTCAGCATCAGAACACTACCAACCAGAGTCAGGGCCAGAGTAATCAACAACATGGGAATAACCAGAATGGGGGAGCTAGAGGAAGGGATGGGAACATTTTCAATACACAACAAAATGCGTATTACAGCAATAGCAGTGACTACACATCGGACAATGTGTTATTCCCTCAATAGGACAGCCCAAGACAGGGGTCGGAACCAGTGTCTATTCCCGTGAATCAGAAAGGACCCTATGCAGAGATGAGAGTCTGGGATACATAGCACCGTTTTCTTGTAGATACAGGAGCGCAGAAGTGTTCAGTAGATCATCACTTGGTTCCAGATATACCACTGTCAGGGCAAAAGAATATTTCTGTAGGGTTCGCAGGTACACCAGTAATTAACCCAGTGTTCCAATCAGTCCCAGTAACAATAGGTCCATTCACTGAGCATTGTCCATTTCTCTTAACAGATAATTGTAGAGAAAACCTTTTGGGATTGAATTTATTGAAACAACTAGGTGCAGTTATTCATTGCACTCCCGATGGTGTGTGTTTAACAATTTGGCCACAAGATCCACAGGTGTCTGAATTTTTGTCTAAACCCTTGCCAGGAGAGTTGAGTAAGGTGCCAATCTGTATATGGGCAATAAATGACAATGATGTGGGATGCTTAAAGATAGAGCCAGTAAAAGTGATTTTGAAAGAAGGGGTCATGCTGCCGCGTATTCCACAGTACAGAATTTCAGCTGACGGAGAGCAAGGATTGAAAAGGATTGTTTCAGATTTGGTGAAATTAGGGGTAGTTGAGGAAATTGCAGGTAGTACATGCAACAGCCCCATTCTTCCGGTATACAAGAAAGGAGATAACGAGGTACCCTATCGTTTCATAATTGTCTGCGCGCGTTAAACAAGGTAGTCGACCCTCAATTTCCCTTAGTGCCAGACGTCACCACCATTTTGACAATGATACCTGCATCAGCAGAATACTTTAGCGTGATTGACTTAAAGAATGCTTTCTTTAGCATTCCAGTGAGCAAGGATAGTAGATATTTGTTCGCATTAACTTTAGGAGGACGGTCATTCACATTCACGCGTATTCCACAAGGATACACGGAAAGTCTGAGTATTTACAGCAGTGCATTGAAGGAACAACTAGATATGCTAGAGCTACCAACAGGTTGTTTATTGCTACAATATATAGACGATCTGTTGATCGCTGCAGACACAGAGAAGATTTGTAAAGAAAGTACCATTTTACTATTAACACACTTAGCAGTGCATGGCCACAAAGCCAGCTTGAAAAAATGTCAGTATTGTCGAAAGGAAGTGGCGTATTTGGGTTACTTACTTTCGAAAGAAGGGAGAAGACTAAAGCCAGAGCGAATAGAGAGCATTTCTGGTATGCCTATTCCAAAAACACAGAAAGGAGTCAGAGCCATAATAGGCATGGCTTCTTATTGCCGGCAGTGGATTGGAAACTTTGCGTTAATTGTGAAACCAATGGTGGCATTGACGAAAAAGGATGCTGTGATGCCTTTGCAGTGGAATGAAGAATGTCAGAGAGCATTTGAGTTGTTGAAAATTGCATTATTTTCTGCTCCAGTTTTGGGCACACCAAATTATGAGATTTTTAGACTGTATGCGAAAGTGAAGGATGTGCATTGGCTGTTTTGACACAGGAACATAGTGGAAGAAATAGGCCATGCGGCTATTTTTCTTCCACGCTGGACCCTGTAGCACGCGCACTGCCACAATGTTTGCGAGCTGTTGCAGAGGCTGCTGCGTCAGTGAAACAAACGGAAGGGATGGTATTTGGGCACACTTTAATTTTGATGGTGCCACATGCTATAGATGTTCTACTAAATAGAACACAGACGCAACACCTCACCTCTGCTAGACTGACTAAATATGAAATCATCTTATTTGCGCCCCACATCCAAATTATGAGGTGTAGCACTTTGAATCCAGCAGAATTAATGCCACTGCCCACAGAGGAACTTGGTGACAACGAATCACCTCCCCATGATTGTTTAATGGTTACCGAGGAAGAAACGAAGGGGAGAGTTCATTTAAGTGACACCCCACAGAAAGAGCCAGATGGAGAGTTATTTTGTGACGGCTCTTGTTTTAAATGACCTGATGGCACATCAACTGTCGCCTACGCTATCACTACCCTAGAGAGCATTGTAGAAAGCAAAAGAATCCCCTGCAACTCGGCACAAGCCGCAGAAATAATAGCCTTGACCAGAGCCTGTGAGACTTCTGAGAATTTAAACGTGAACATTTATACTGATAGTCAGTACGCCTTTGGCGTGGTTCATAACTTTGGCCGACTCTGGGCGGAGAGGGGTTTCTTGACATCACTTGGGGCCAGAATCCAACATGGCCCTTTGATTGTACGATTGCTGTCTGCACTCACGTTTCCAAATCACCTAACAATAGTGAAATGCGAGGCGCATAAAAGAGTGACATGTAAAGTGGGAGAGGGAAACGCATTTGCAGACAGGATTGCAAAACAAACTGCCACTGATTTAAATACCAAAATGAAGACAGTACAGTCTGAGGAAGTGCCTTGCATGATAGAAGATGCGATTGCCACTGTCAAAGAAATGCAGGCCGAAGCTACTTCTAATGAGATACAAGGGTGGGCTGAGGGCTTTGCTGAATTAAATTTGGAGGGTTGTTGGGTGGACAAGAGATCTAAAAATTGGATGTTGCCTAATTCCTATGAAAATGCAATGGTCACAATTGCCCACAGCCCTACCCACATATGTGCCAAGAAAATAATCCAGCATCTAGCTACGGTATGGGAGAATGTAAACATAAAAAAGAATGCAGAGAGGTTGGCCCAGAAGTGCATCACGTGCTTACAGCACAATGTAGGAAAGGGAACAGTGACTCTGATAGGAAGTTTTGGCCCTCCCTCTATGCCTTTTGAGGTAATCCATTTTGATTTCATAGAAATGGAGTGATGCCAAAACTTGAAATATGTTCTAGTGGTAATATGTGCATTCATCAAATGGGTGGAAGCATATCCTTTAAAGGACTGCACGGCAATGAGCACCGCAAAAGTAATGCTAAAGGAATATTTTTCCCGGTTCGGCCTGCCCCGTGTCATACGGTCAGATAACGGTCCACATTTTGTGGGCGCAGTGATATTACAGATATGTGCATGTCTCTAGATTCATAAGCGATTCCATAGTTCGAGACATCCGAGTTCGGCCGGTCTTATTGAACGTCATAAAGGAATCTTAAAATCTAAGATCAGTAAGATATGTGCAGGAAGCAAGTTGAGTTGGGTGGACGAATTACCATTAGCGCTATTGTGCATGCACACGTCAGTACAGGCAAGAACTGGGCTCTCCCCGTACGAAATTGTCATGGGGAGGCCGGCGAATGTTTGGTGCGCACCTCAGCCTAAGCGACTTTGCGAAGTTGAGCATCCTGTGCTTAGTACTTATTGTGGACTTTTAATACAGAAACTGCGTTTGATTCATCAGCAGGTGCAGGAGGCTTTACCCGTGAGGTATACTGGTCCAGGGCACGCCCTGGAGCCAGGAGAATGGGTGCTATTTAAAAACTTTGAACGAATGACATTGTTAGCACCCAGATGGCATGGCCCCTATCAAGTACTTCTGGCAACGTAAACAGCGATTCGAGTGGATGGGAGGAAGGCGTGGACCATGCCACCCACGCTAAAAAGATCCCACAGACGCTGAAAGACTTGCCTGACCGAGACGACCAGAAAGAAACAGCAGTTCCAGAATCGAAAGAAACTGTTGCCAGTCCCTTACTACAGAATCTGCCTAAACCTGAAGTGAAGCTGGAAGCAAAGCCTGGAAGGATTGCTATAAAGGAGAAAGGGCAAAGAGTGCCCCAACGTTGGCCAGCTGAATCTGCATCACTGCGGGCCAACACAAAGCGTGTACCACTTTGGCGTCCACCAGCATCTGCCATTGTGCCACTCCCTGAAACGGAATCTGCATCACTGCTGCGGCGCCCACAGCCACTTGTTATTGCACCACAAGACTCCGAGTTTGAGTCTGGGAGTGCACCGGCACTATTCATTGATCACACTGTACCAGGAGCTAAACGGTACAATCTGCGGCTTCGAAAGAAGGAGTGATCGAATCTGCATTTCATTGATCTTTCATCATTGCCTCTGGATCCTATCACAGATGGAGAGGGAACTGGAGGTCTAGAGGAGAGAAGCGTGAGAGTTGTGCAAATCGGGCAACTCAAGACTCGCGGCTCCTCTGTACGATCATAAAAATCCATGTGTCCGGAACCCAAGTGAACAAGCGGGGCGCACATGGTACAATGGCAATTGATAAACTGCTCTGGAGTTCTTTTGAGCAACATGCAAATGCATAATGATCTTGCCTAAACGAATAAGCAATCCAGGCTGCTAAGAGCTGGTAGAATGAACTGCTGACATTTATCGAACTTATTGACATTCGGACGAGTGCCACAAGGAGAGATATTCACGACGACCACTACGGAAGAAGAAGGACTGTGAGAGAGAGAATGCCAGAACCAGCTTTAGCCTCCTCCTGCACCGCTGCTGATAACAAATTAGGTATAAAGACTTAAAAGTTAGAAAAAATGCATTGTCGAAAAAACTGTATGCTGATCTTACCGATAGTTATGTGTGTTATGAGTATGTTAGCACCAATAATGACAGCGTCAATACTATGGTACGTGGAAGCAACGTACCCATTGAATATGCTCTTCCCGGTAATTAATATCTCCACCACTGAAAGCCCGGTTCATGTGATTACTTACACCTTGTCCCCAATGGAAGAGAGGCACAGAGAAGGATATGGGAATAATACCCTATTGCTCATAATGAACATGACACATGCAATTTTAAAGAAAAATAATTGCTGGGTATGCGCCCATTTACCGCAGCATGCTGGGAAGGGAATACTTATTTATTTATTTATTCTCATTTGTTAAGCGCACATCAGACCGAAGGCATTGTGGCGCTGGTTACAGTGTTTCTCAAACTTAGTTACATACAATTGTGCCCTTGGTTACATTGGGCGAAGGTTATGCTTTAGGTACATGTACATAGAGAGCACAAGAGTGGGCAGGTGCGCAAGTTAGTTGAATTGAGCAGTTTTGAGTGGTTTCCGGAAAGAGAGGAGGGATGTTTCTACTCTGAGGTTGGTGGGCAGTGCGTTCCAAAGCTTTGGTGCCAGGTAGGGGAAGCCTATACCTCCTGCCTTGGATCTATTGATGCGTGGTATGGTGAGACGGTTGGTGTATGTAGATCTGGTTGGTCTTGTGGTCTGGGATCTAGACAGGGTGTCGGATAGGTAGGATGGTGCTGCAAGGTTGATGCATTTGTGTGTCGTGGTGAGGATTTTGAATGCAATCCTATCCTTGACTGGGAGCCAATGGACAGCTTTCCTAGCTAGGAAAATAGGTTGGTATGTGCAGCCATTATCATTAAGTTCTGCATGCAGTGCATTACTGAGTGCATTATTTTATGGGAAATGGAATAAGAGTGATACGGGTCAATTAGATAAAACAAACATGAATGAATTTGAGGAAATAATTATGAGACCCGTAGGCTGTTCTATATTTCATAGAGCACGAATGTTAATACAAAAACCTACGCCTAAACCTGTACGACGAGATAGATTGTCTCCACCATCCAAAACATCAGTAATCGCGTTTTGTGTTAGAGCAGAAGAAAATAAAGATGCAATTCCCCCTTCCTATACAGTGAATGTGTGATGATGCCTACCTCCAAGGAGCCAGGTCCGACCCAGCGACCCCAGAGGCAGGCATCATTTCCCCCAGGGGAGTGCCAGCGGGCCCAAGCTGGGGCCCTTTGGACGTAGTCCTGGCGCCTTAGGCGCCAGGCTCATGTTGGACCTCTGTCCTGGCGCCTTAGGCGCCAGGCTCATAAAGCTAGACATGTGTTCAAATGTTTTAATGTGCACTTACCTGATGCAGACCATGCTGCCACATCCAGGCCCTTTTGAGGCCTGAATGGAACTACTTTACCTGTGGGACTACTTTCCACCCGGGTGTGGTCGGGAAAGGATACATACCTGATCGGAGGAAGGATACATACTTGGGACTTCTTCCAAAGCTATTTAAACCACACCCGATCAGCAACTCACGCTTCGCGTTGTTCTGCTCCTCGCAGCTGGACGCTCACGGTGTCAGCTCCTGCATCTGGACTTCAGCCACGCCTGTCAGCATCCTGGGTCACCTGCAAAGGGAGACAAGAGACCTACCAGCTAATCTGCACCACGGAGACATCACCGACGATCCTGAAAGGGAAGACATCATTTTTAAAAGCATTTCGTTACGATCGCTGCAGCGCTGCATTTCACTCACCTTTCCTGGGTTACTCCATCTTCAGCAGCGATCATCCGGATACACGGCCACTTCCCAGAGCCTAGAGAAAAAGACAAGAATAAGAGGTGAGAGAAGGAAGGGAATAGGAAAAGCTCAGTTTCCTTCTAAGACTTACCTGTTGGGTCATTCCCATTTAATTTCGGGTCTTGCTGCTTCCAAGCAGGACCCCGGCCCCTATGGGGAAAAAAGACAAAGACATTAGATGAGCGAATGCAAAAACATTACCTGAGCGCTCATCTATGACTTACCAGATCTTTACTGGAACTGCACGTTTCACTTCGGGTCGGCGCCATATCTCTGGCATTCCGAACCCTGGCCCCTATGGGGAAAAGATATCAACATCAGCGCTTTATTGCAAGGAGTTTCCAAAGGAATCTTCATTCATCACCTGAAAAAAGACAATGAACATTATTATTTAAAGCTTGAACTTTTGAACTTGCAACAGAACTTTTACAGCGCCTTACCAGTATAATCAAGCTTACCTGAACTCCCATCCAACCTCAATCCAGTGAAGTAACTGGGTTCAACGCGCCCCTGCGTCAGAAGCAGGATGGAGAGCTCGTCCTTTCAGACCCTAAGGTGAGACTTCACAGGGAATCGTGGAAGGGTATCGTGGAGGGTTGGAAGAGAGTGGGAGGCTTGAGCATAACTCAGTCAGTAGGTAATACTCCCTTTTCACGCACAGGGGAATATTCCTGTGAGCCGGAGAAGCCAGAGTAGAGGGCCCTTCCTGTCCATCTTCAGAGTCCCGAAGCCAGACCTGCGCCTCCGTGGGAATCAGGTGAGCGTTACAGAATGATAGCCCACGAACTGTCCCTTTTTGCTTAAAGAAGAAAGGCTCCTATTCAGTAGGAACGTTTATTGGTTGCATGAATACAGCAGTTCTCAAAAGAGAAGTAGAACCAGTGTATGTAGGTGATCCCGTTTATTTTATATGCGGAGAAAAAGCGTATCCCTGGTTACCTAGAAACTGGGGAGGCACATGTTATTTGGGTCTACTGTTCTCAGGCGTGTTCCTTTTGGAGACAGCAGATGTAGCTAGGCTATCCAGATCTAGGCCGCGAAGAAGTACAGAAGACGCTTTGATTACAGAAGACTTAGCAAAATCATTCATACCATTTCTGGCACAAGCAATACATTCCTATAACATAAGGCAACTATCCAGAATATTAGAGAATACAATAAACATAACAACAGATCTACTATACAAAATGACGCTAGAAGAAAAGGGGATTAGATTAATGACGTTGCAAAATAGAATGGCTCTTGATGTAATCCTGATTGATCGTGGGGGGGGGTTGCAAAATCGTGGGATCAGCCTGCTGCGTATTCGTAAATGACTCCTCCCCTACGATTTTTGAAGCGATAAGAAAGTTACACGTCCTGAGTTCTGAACGCCATAACATGAATGGGAACTGGGAAGCAGGGTCCTGGTTCTGGGAAACATTACGTGCGTGGGGATGGAAGTTAATTGCAATACCAGTAGTAGTGTTCGGAATATTTATGATTTGCTGTTGTTGCATACACTGTCTGCCCCTAGTTTGCACTGAGATAAGTGAAGAGTGTATACATATGGTAACCCAAAACAAACACATGGCCAAGATCATAAAGATACTCATGAAATGAAAACGATAGAAGAATTCATGGCCATAAACATTGGTGAGAATGAAGACGCATATAGTGGCGTGCAAGATTCAGGTTCAAATTCAGATAATTCAGACACATCTGTCACTGCCGCCGGCGACTGGCGTTTGTGGCGAAGGTGGAAACAAGGACGCCATTAAAATGTTCCATTACGTTCCTCCTCACCTACCAGACTCGGTCTAGTTGTTTTCAAGATGGCCGCCGCCGTTTGTATATCTCACTCGGCTGCCGGCGGCTCGGCGCGTTGCAACTGTGTTCATTCCTCACCCTGTTGCTTGCGCTAGTATTCCATCTGATAGTCTGCCTTGCTATCACGTCTTCCCTACTCTTCCTGTTTCTTCTCCTCCTCCCGTTCCCTATGGGCCCCCCCCCCTTTGGATCCTGTGTGCCTTCTCCTGTGTTTTGTTCCCGTGCTGATTTTCTGCTGAGATTTCTTCGCTCTAGGATTCTCTATCTCCCGGATATTCCGTTCACTCTTGTCTTCCACCCCGAGGGGTACCCACCTGTAAACCGCCCTATTCATTTCCCTTGATTAACGGAATCACGCCGACCTTACTATTTCCTGGATTTTCGGCGAAGGACCATTCAACCTACTACTGTGCCGACGACTTCCACAACCTTCACGACTATATATGATCTAGGGGTTTTTTGCCGTTCCAGTGGCTTTTTCCCCTCTGGCTGTCGCGGAGGGGAGTCACCGTGGGTTTTCTCTGTCTGTGAGTCACGGTGGCTTCTTTCCGAGGTAGACCATATCTTCTAAAAAAGAAGAAGCCATACATTGGACTTACCCGCCGGAAGAAACTGGACTATTCAGGTGAGGAGGAAGAGATTGGGGAGGGATATCTATCGAGTGAAGACGAAGATATAGCTGATCACCTAGCAAGTCCCGTAGCCCATAGAGTCAGTTTTGATAGTTTGCAACGCCCGAAAGAAGACATGGCTACACCACAACAACTGCAAGAGCTGGTGACAGCTGTCCAAACCCTCAACGTAGAAGTCCAAACACTAAAAGCTGACAACGTGGCGCTCCAACAAAGAGTAGCTGCAAGAGAACAACAGACAACTGATTTACCCCCACTACCCCTGGTGTCAGGTAAATTCGACGGCTCGGAAAGAAAGGTTAAGGAATTCCTGGAAGCCTGTAATATTCATTTCACCTTCCGCAGAAATGCCTTTTCCACAGATCATTCCAAGGTGGGTTTCATGATCACGCACATGACGGGAAACGCCTTGGCATGGGCTACTCCATTGGTATCCCTATCAGACCCAGTGTTGCAGGACTATGCGGCCTTTAAGGAACTACTGCGACACACCTTTTTGCGAACCGAAAGCTCACATGTGGCTAGCGAAGACTTGCTGGATGTGCGTCAAGGGAGTACCGACTTACTATCCTATATCTCCACTTTCAAGAAACTCGCTGCAGAGGCAGGTTGGCAAGAGCAGGCCCAGTATGCCATATTCCGCCGGGGCTTGCGAGAAGATCTCAAGGATGAGCTTGCCCGGATCCCGCGCCCAGAAACCTTTTTAGATCTTCAAACTGCAGTTCTAAGAATAGATTTCCGCCTGACGGAACGAAGAAACGAAAGGAAAAAGGTTTGAGGTCCACATTCTTTCTTGGATATACCCCCCGCCTCCTCCTCACATGGATCGCGTCCCGCCAGAGATGAACCCATGCAGGTCGGAAGCACCAGATCTCCGTTGACTGCCGAAGAAAAGAAGAGGAGACGTGAAGGGAACCTTTGTTTATATTGTGGAGCCGCCAGCCATCTGTTGAGAGACTGTCCCGATGTGCCCCCAAGGAGATCGGGAAACGACCGCCCTCGATAATCAGTGGAACAGACTATCGAGGGGCTACACCTTGTTCCTACACTACACTTTCTGTGGCCTCATCTCAGATGAGTGAAGATGTGCGTCTCATGGTGATTGCCATAAAACTCCGCTTCCGGAAGAGAGAGGTAGAGACGCAGGCTCTACTGGATTGTGGGGCGGCTGGAAACTTCCTTGACACCTTTTGGGCTGATAAGGTGGGTCTGCTAAGGATTGAAAAAAAGGAGGACCAAAAGGTTGAAGGAGTGGACGGTACACCCCTATGTTCAGGACTCATTACTCACACCACCGAGGAGATTCAGGTGTCCATTCACCAGCATTCTGAAATCATAAAGTTCGACATTATACGGGCGGTCCACTTCCCTGTCATCTTAGGAATTGGGTGGCTCAGGAAACACAACCCAACGGTGGATTGGTCTAAGAATCTACTAAGTTTCCATTCCGCTTTTTGCCTACGAGAATGTCTTCCAGAACCAACATTCGCAACTGTTAAGACCATGTCTGCTGTAGAAAGCAGTGCCATCCATTGCATACCGGAATGTCTTTCAGAATACAATGAAGTCTTTCAGGAGCAGACCCCCATTAAACTTCCTCCACATCGCCCAGAGGATTGTGGTATCGACCTAGTGCCACAAGCATTGGTCCCCTTTGGGAAGATGTATTCCCTCTCTGTATCGGAGAAGGCTGTACTCCGATGTTACCTTGATGATAATTTAGCAAATGGACTCATAAAACCTTCCAAATCCCCCGCTGGGGCCTCTCTGTTTTTCATACCCAAACGGGACACCAAGGAGCTGCGGCCCTGTATCGACTATCGGGGGTTAAACAGAGTGACCATAAAAGATCGATACCCTATGCCTATCATATCAGAGATTCTAGAGGCTGTCCAAGGTTCTGTTGTGTTTACTAAACTTGATCTACGGAATGCGTATCATCTACTCCGCATAAGAACAGGAGATGAGTGGAAGACGGCGTTTCGCACTCCCTATGGGTTGTTTGAATACCAAGTCATGCCGTTTGGCCTAGTCAATGCACCATCCATTTTCCAGAGATTCATGGACCGATTGTTTTCCGACCTTCTGAACCTTAACACAGTGGTTTACCTGGATGACATTTTAGTCTTTTCACGGAGCCAGGAGGAACATACTCGACATGTAAAGGAAGTTCTGCACAGACTACAACATCACAGTCTTCTGGTAAAACCTGAGAAATGTGCATTTGCTCAATCCTCATTGTCTTACTTGGGATTTATCCTATCCGACAAAGGGGTTACTATGGACCCAAGGAAGGTAGATGCCATCTTGTCATGGCCGTCGCCTTCTTCAGTTAAGGATATTCAACGTTTTCTGGGGCTGGCGAATTTCTATAGGAAGTTCATTCCGAGTTTTTCCTTACTCACTCTTCCTATTACATCCCTTCTCACGAAATCCACAGGTCTGTTCATCTGGTCAAATGAGGCTGAAGAAAGCTTCCTCAGCTTAAAACACAAGTTCTGTTCAGCTCCTATCTTGAAACAACCAGATCAATTACTACCCTTTATTCTGGAAACTGATGCTTCTGCAGCAGCCGTAGGTGCTGTTCTTCTTCAGAGAGTCAAGGACTTAGAACATCCGGTGGCTTACTTCTCAAAGACTTTAAATCCTAGCCAACGCAACTACTCAGTCATAGAGAAGGAATTACTTGCTATGAAGTTGGCATGTGTGGAATGGAGGCATTTGCTCCAAGGGAGCCTACACCCGTTCCAGATACGAACAGACCATAAAAATCTGCAAATACTCAAGCAGCAAGAGTGTTATAACACCCGTCAGGCCAGATGGGCTCATTTTTTCGCCCAGTTTGATTTTGTCATCACATTCATCCCTGGCTCTCAAAATCTAGTTGCCGATGCTCTCTCCCGCAGAGACGATGTTATCTTCCCGTACAGAAAGGAGTTTATGTTTCCTCGTACCCGGATCATATCTACAGTGTCTAACTTCTTGGAAGAAGTACGAGGAGCCTGCCTCCAAGAACCTACTCTCAATATGGGAAATCAACCAGTCACCACTAAGGACGGGTTGCACTTTATCCGTGGAAGACTGTTTATTCCTTCCAATAATCTCAGAAGACGAGTCACTCAGTGGTGCCACGATTCCAAGGCTGCAGGTCATCAAGGAGTACGAGGAACTCTGGAACTTCTCCAAAGAGCTTCCATCTGGCCCAACATGAAGGCCGACACTCAAGCCTATGTCCAATCCTGTATGGTGTGTCTACAAAGCAAATATACCACCTCGAAACCTCTGGGGCTGCTACAACAGGAACCGGTTCCACCTGGTCCCTGGAAATGCATTTCTACGGATTTTATTGTGGAATTACCGGTTTCCTGAGGCTGTACCTGCATTATGGTAACCGTAGACGCCTTCTCGAAACTTGCACATTTCTCTCCATTGACAAAGATCCCGTCCGCCTCGATCATGGCTGACGTATTCCTCAAGGACATATTTAGGTTACATGGGCTTCCTCAAAAAATAATTTCAGACGGGGAGCCAGTATACCTCCAGATTCTGGTCAGCATTGTGCAATTCATTGGGCGTTGAGAGAGCTCTTTCGTCGGGGTTTCACCCCCAAAACAAATGGACAAACCGAGAGGCTAAACGGTACCTTAGAGCAATACTTAAGGTGTTTCATCAATAAACAGCAGGACAATTGGGTGGACCTGCTTCCCACAGCAGAGTTTGCATATAATAACGCTGTCCACACGGCTACAGGAATTAGCCCATTCTTTTGTACCTACGGTTACAACCCGCAGTCCATAGTTCCGAGTTTCTGGGAGGAAACTAACATTCCTTCTTTGGAGAACATCCTTGTGCAGATCAAGGAGGCCCACGACACAGCCCGTCAGAGCCTCTCTAAGGCTAGCAGTCGTTACAAAGAGCAAACCAACAAACACCGGAGTCAAGTTCCTGCCTGGGACAAGGGTTCAAAGGTCATGCTGTCCACCAAGTTCCTTCCTCGTTGGGTTCGGCCTTCTAAGCGGTCACCCCGCTACATCGGACCCTTCGAGATAACTTCTAAGATAAATCCTGTGGCCTTCCGCCTAAAGTTGCCAGAGGGACTCAGACGGATTCATCCCGTGTTTCACTCATCTCTCTTACGCCCCTTTGTGCCAGATACTCGGAAACAAGCATCCCACAAGCTGTGGACTTTGCCAGTTCCCGCTTCCGATGAATATGAAGTATCTCAGATACGGGACTCCCGTTATCATCGGGGACGTCTTGAGTATCTCGTTCATTGGAAAGGGTATCCCTCCTCAGAAGACACCTGGGAACCGCAGTTCCATATTCACTCTCCTCAACTGCTACACAAGTTCCACCGACTACATCCAGAAAGGCCGGGAGGGAGAAGCCTTCGGAGGGGGCATACTGTCACTGCCGCCGGCGACTGGCGTTTGTGGCGAAGGTGGAAACAAGGACGCCATTAAAATGTTCCATTACGTTCCTCCTCACCTACCAGACTCGGTCTAGTTGTTTTCAAGATGGCCGCCGCCGTTTGTATATCTCACTCGGCTGCCGGCGGCTCGGCGCGTTGCAACTGTGTTCATTCCTCACCCTGTTGCTTGCGCTAGTATTCCATCTGATAGTCTGCCTTGCTATCACGTCTTCCCTACTCTTCCTGTTTCTTCTCCTCCTCCCGTTCCCTATGGGCCCCCCCCTTCTTTGGATCCTGTGTGCCTTCTCCTGTGTTTTGTTCCCGTGCTGATTTTCTGCTGAGATTTCTTCGCTCTAGGATTCTCTATCTCCCGGATATTCCGTTCACTCTTGTCTTCCACCCCGAGGGGTACCCACCTGTAAACCGCCCTATTCATTTCCCTTGATTAACGGAATCACGCCGACCTTACTATTTCCTGGATTTTCGGCGAAGGACCATTCAACCTACTACTGTGCCGACGACTTCCACAACCTTCACGACTATATATGATCTAGGGGTTTTTTGCCGTTCCAGTGGCTTTTTCCCCTCTGGCTGTCGCGGAGGGGAGTCACCGTGGGTTTTCTCTGTCTGTGAGTCACGGTGGCTTCTTTCCGAGGTAGAGCATATCTTCTAAAAAAGAAGAAGCCATACATTGGACTTACCCGCCGGAAGAAACTGGACTATTCAGGTGAGGAGGAAGAGATTGGGGAGGGATATCTATCGAGTGAAGACGAAGATATAGCTGATCACCTAGCAAGTCCCGTAGCCCATAGAGTCAGTTTTGATAACATCAGAGGAGGATGCAATGTATGGATAAGGTGTTTGGCAATCGGCCAAAAGGAGGGGTTTGTCAGTCTAGAAAAATAGATACCTCTCACGACCAATGGCAATGTATCATATTGGCCAACGACCAACCGTCTCATGCACTAAACGTCAGAAATACAGACTCACAAGTTTGACCAATGTGCGGCCTTTTTGATGTAGCTAGAATCGCCATTTTGTTCACTAACGTTTGCTCATTGCTTTTTGTTCAAAACTGCTTAGCCGAAAGCTTATTCTGCTTATTCTGCTTCACTGATTACCTTGTTGTTCAAAGCGAAAGAGCAAGGCCGCAAGGCCGGGAGTTATTCGTTGAAACATAACGTAGGCAGCCCCAGAGAGGAATGCCCAATCCCATCCCGCATACAGCTTTGGAGGAGAGCAACACGGCATTTAATCATTTCACTGATGCCAGCCAGTCTCGTTAATATGGTAGAAATGCTAGAAAGAAACAGCTAAAGGCTTGAATTATGCTTTTCCTATGGCTCCCCTTTCCTAAACCCAGCAGAGCGAGCTGACTCCCAGGACACGAATAGCAAATAGGAGATAGCAAGGCCAGGAATGTGACTCTTCCCCCGTACGCAGCTTGTCAGCAAGAACAGAAGCACTGTGTTCTGTTCAACAAAGAAATATGTCTCTAGACTTGCAATGTTACATATTGTTACTAAAATAGATGTTTGAAGATGTCATATTCGTTGAAATTGTCAATCATCAGACCCAGTTCAAAGAAACTGTACAATGGGAGTAATGAACATGTCATGACTGATTGCAGGATGTCCATTTTGTATATATGTAACTGATCTATGTTTTTTTTCTCTCTTGCGTCCCTCGAGGTCTGGAGACACACGTCGCTGGGCGTGAGACCGAGTTGGCCAACTAAGACTTTTTTGCTTTGCAATAAACCCTATCTTTTGGGAATACAACCTCGTGTCTGACGTGTCAGTTCATGTGTGGTGATTTGCCTTGTTTCCACTACGCGAGGGTCCCCTAGGGGCCCCTTCAGTCAGTCTGCTCTAAAGCTGGGGAATAGGGTTTTCTTCAGAGGAACTCATAGCAGCTGCACATTTATTGCAATGGATTGCTCGATGAGGAAAAACATGGTTGAGACAGGCGGGCACCTAACTCATAGGTTAGCGGTGCTTCTACAGACACTTCAAGGTTCTAAGACAAACAAGACACTCAGCAGAATGTGCATTCCTGCCTAGCAATTAGTTAAAGGTTCACACTGCGGTCTTCCACCGTGTTCGGAGTGAGAAAGGCAAAGTGAGCAGGGAACTGAACTGAACATCGCATCCAAGATGGCGAACAAAACAAAATGGCAGCGTGGCCACCATTAATGTGGCAATAGGTTCATAGTGCTATCCGAATGTGCTTAAGCCAATACGTATCTCTACCAGACACTAAAACTAAACATATCTTCACAGAAGCAACACAGGTTCAAATCTCGATCCTGCGCTTAGAAACCACTTGCTGGTATTAAGCGTGTTATAAATGAACAATGAAAGAAATAATAATAATAATTATAATAATAAAATAAACACAAATGAAACCAAATAAATCAAAATAAAACCAATCAGTTACTCATTTGCCCACCGAAAAAAGACAGGTTCTGAATGAATCTGAATGAATCTGAATTTACTTGGTTCCTTTTTGGGAGCTAGACAGAGAAGGGAGACTATGTATGGTGGAGGGTCAAAGTATAGACCGGCCACGCTACCAAGTAAGTGTTCTTTCACTATTTTTGGCCAAACTGCAACTGGCTTTTCCTGGGCAGACTTCTGATTCAGTGAACATCTTCCCATTAGGGGGCCTCTGTAAGGAATTTCGAAACTTATTGTGAAACCTTTCGCTAACAAAATCCCTCTGCTTCATTAGAGGATACTTTGACAACCAAGACAGTAATTTAGTGGTACAGATGGGTGATGGACATTTTACAAGAAGCTCTGGTGGACCTTTGAGGACTTTAACAATCCTGCTCTGCTCCCTTTAATATGGACTTCATGTTGCCCCCCCCACCCATGGCCTCGTAAGCACTCTTGAGAACTTTTCTGCCCACTTCCCTCACGTTCCAAACACTGTGGTCCGGGCGATGCCCCCTCAAAGCACTAGGAGACAGGTGGCAATGTGAGGCTTGATTGCTGGCACGGTGGCACCCAATATAAGGGATCCCACGAAAGTGACATCCCCCTCTTGTAGGGCCCACCTGCTCTCTTTACATGTAGTATGACTACAATACTTAAGGTACAAGTTATACCCCAAAGAGAATTGACCCTTACCTGAGCACAGTGCAGAAAACTCAATGAGGACAGTAGGGGAGCCTTCCACACCCCTCACCTGCTCCCTGAGAGTGGGAGACAGGGTCCAGGTGGGGAGACTGGGAAACCCTCCTGGGGAAAAAGAACAATGAGCGGTAGAGGCTGGTGCCTGGAAGGACTCCTCTTTGCATAGGCGTTGTCCAATAGTAAAGATTCTAGAGTGCATGAAATGCTGGAAATGTAATTTATCACGTAAGATACAGTAATATAGCTCAGTAGAGAGAGAAATGCGATGTATTTCTGAAGATACACGTGGTAATGGCTCAGGGGCTTGGGAAGGCACTAGACCTTGAAGGAGAGGCCAAGCATGTGGCACAGGATGTTTGTAGGGCTTGTTGAGGCCAGGAACCGAACTCTCGACACTTAATGGCGGGAAAGTAATAGCAGGCAGGGATTCTGTCAAATGCGGCTTCCAAGGCGGGGCACGAGAGCGCTCTGTATGCTGGATCTCTGATAAGGAGGAATGCGGGGTCGCTGCTCCGGAGAGGAGCGAGAAAGCTCTATAATACCCAGCAGGTGTCTCCGAGACACAGAGAAGCCAGAATGAGGCCCTCGTGTCGCAGAAAATTCTCTAACCGCTGCAATGCCATTTGAACGGTGCATTCAGAAGGTAGAATGCTAGTGATTCACAAGTTGTACTTTAATGATGGATGCATGAGTGGTGCATGGTTTGTGCACTGGAGCTCTGAAGAAAAGTATATCCAGATATTCCACGCTGGGATCAGAGGAAAGGGGAGGTGAAGGCAAGGCAGAGGGGCGAAGCAGGAAGGGAGATGAGAAGGGAGAAGGGTTAGAGAAGAGTAAAAACTAGGAAAGCTAGAAGTAGGAATACTTACAAGGCACTGCAGTCAAATATGAAGCAATGCTCTACGTTGACTGTTAGCAGGATATTTAAGCCATGAACAGGGCGTTTCTGAATCGAATTGCCAGCGGCCATCTTGGAATAAGCTGGTATGCTGCAGAAGGTTCTCCAATGAGGCACATTTCAGCGCCATCTTGGAGGAGGGACCAAAATGTTTAATTCCTCTTTTCCTCCATTTGTTCCGTGAAGACCATCTCGAATAGTAGTTCATGACAGTATGCCCCCCTCGTGGGAAAAGGGGACCAGGTTTTCAGGGTCAGGATCTGTGAGACCTTCTTATGCAAGCTCGAGCGTGCACTGCAGAGGCTGGTTCCCATAAGCAGTCCGATGGAGAATAACCCTTCCAGTCTCCGAGATACTGTAGTTGACCTCTATAGTACCAGGAATCGCAGATTCCGGCTACTTCATATTCAGGACCTGATGCTGTGTCTACTGGAGGTGGTCGCTTCTCAGACGGTCTCAAGGAATCGTTACGGTTTGTGAGGCTTTAGTTGTGAGATATGAAAAACCGGATGTGCCAGAGGACCTATGATTGGCCAAAATCCCAAAGGGACCAAAGTATCGCAGGGATAGTTTATAGGGGACTAAATGTCTAGGAAGGAGTCGAGAAGAAAGCTAGACTTTGCCCCCTACTTTCAAAATGGATTCTTTCATTCTTTTGCGATTGGAATAATTTTTTTGCTGTTCTCTGGATGCCGATATAGCGAAGAGAGCCTGTTTATGTCCACTTTGTATGTTCATTAACATCTCTTTGACGGCTGGACATTTGGCAGAAGATACAGTGACAGAAGGTAGACTAGAAGGGTGATAACTGTAGGTATGAAAAAAAGGACTGTTATTAATGGAACTGTGGTGATTATTGTTATAGGCAAATTATGCCAGGGGTATGAGATCTGTCCAATTATCCTTGAGGTCTGATACAACACAACGTAAGTATTGTTCTAGTGTTTGATTTAGACTTTCTGTCTGATAGGATTCCGCCGGCCTTGCACTCGTAGTGTAGCTGAGGAATTCCTCAAGGCAATAGGTCTCCTGTGTGTAGACAAATAATAACACACCGGTAGAGGTATTGACCAGAAGATGGGTACCACTGGAGGTCGTAGAGGCAGGTAGTTCCAAGGCAAACCAACAAGACGACTCGATATCACCAAAGGCAGTATCTGCGGACAGCCCGATATCTGCAGGACAATAGGGACAATTACCACCAACAATAATTTCAGAACAAAATCTCCTAAGCACCTATAAGGGAATGAGGCACTAACCTGGACTTGAATTTGCAGATCTATGTATATCGCAGGTACGTAACCACCGGAAACCAATAACCTCCTAAAATACAATATTCGTAAAATCAAAGCCCAGACCAAACACAATCACGTAGAAGAATACTGGTAAAACAGTTCCCTACTAATGGCGTGAGGTTCACACTTACCAATGTCTGGAAGATGGTAGCCAAAGCGCTTCTTGTCCACAGGAGTAATAGAAACAATCCCAAATGACACTAATCGTGGCCAGTCTCTAGTTCCCTTGGGGCCACAGTAACCGACGGCACGAGGACGCCTAGCCCTGAGGTGGTCAGTCTCTAGTTCTCACCGGACCACCAGACACGACACGAGAACGCCTAAAACAGGTAGAGTCTCCTTTGGTGGACCAGAAGCTTGAATGGACCCAATCCTCCTTAGAAACTACACGATGTGAAATGTCCAAAATTATCTTGATAGACTAGGATCTTTAGAAGTGGAAAAAGGGTGGAAAGGTACCTGGTAAAGTCTATGGGCCTCATTACGACCCTGGCAGAAGACCATGGTGCTATAAGCACCATGGTCCATGCCGGTAAATTACCGACTCCGCCATGGAGAAAGGGGGAATTACCACCCCATTACAAGTTTGGCTGGGCGGTAATACCCCCTTCCTCCATGGCCCTTCCCCATTCCGATTTTTGCCCCATAGGGCTCAATGGGAATGGGGAAGGCGCTAAGTACGGTGCCGCAAATTGCGGCACCGTAATTAGCACCAAGGTCCCTTTGAGGGTCCCTACTTTAACGGCTGGCCTACACCAGCCGTTAAGGTCGGGTCCCGCAAAGGGACCTCGTAATTAGGTGCCAATAGGTTAAAGGCGCCGCAGCCTTTTACGGCGCCGTTAACCCATTAGCGCCTGGGTCGTAATGAGGCCCTATATCTCCAGAGACACCAACAAGGTGTAAAAGGCTACCAGACTCCCATGTATGCAGAAAGGTGTTAAGTCCCGGGAACAATTGTAACAATAAGAAAAACAGAGGTTCAGCAATGTGCGGGCAGAATCCAATGACAAAACAGTAGACCGAGGCAATCCAAAAGGCAGGCAAAAAGGTCAAAAATCCAAACAAGCAAAAACACAGCAGATGGGGGTTAGGCAAGACAGAATCCGTGAAGCAAAAACAGGCCAAAGTCCAAATACACCAGAAATCACTCAAATAGCAAGGTGAAACGAAGCAACCCAATTAGGAGTGCCGCGGTATAGTTCCGGGATCTCTTAAATTATGTCACGTGACAGACCACAACGCTGTGTGTGCGAGATACGCTGCTTACGCCGCCCCAATCGCATAGGCAACCTGCAACGCTCCAGGAAACGAGTCCTGGCTGTCAAAAAGAAGTGTTGCACTAGTGACCGTGAACTAAGGAAGGGGAAAGATTCACTGCTCAATGCATGTCCCGTCCTGGAAGTACTTTTGCCCGTACCATACACGTTAGCAGGCAATACAACAGGAAGTGGTTTCCAAACAGTGTTTGACCATTGGATTGTGGATGGAAACCAGACCTAGGCGTTTAACGAATACCTAAAGTTTTACACACCAGAGTCCAGTAGTTACAGGTGTATTTGGGTCCTTTATCGGAAATTAGGGTGTCTGGAAGGCTGTGTAAGGAGTAAACTGATCGTAGAAAGTACATGGCCATTAGAGAAGCAGACAGAATTTGGGGCATAGATAAAAAATGTGCAATTTGTTAAACAAGTCCATATTTACCATTATAGTGGTATGGCCGTTAGAGGGAGGAAGATCTGCTATGAAGTCTGTGTATGTTTGCTGCCACGTTTCTTTGGGGAGTTCTAGTTGTACCAAGAGATCGGAAGGGGAATGACGAGGATTCTTGTTTTGTAAGCAAATCGTGCATGCCGCAAGATAATCTATAACATCTTGATTTTCTATGGGCCACCACAAATATCTGGATATCAATTCCTGGGTGGCACAAACTCCTCGATGCCCAGCGATAACCATATCATGTGCCATTGGAAGGGCTTATTTTCATGTACGTTTCTATTTACCATTTGCAACAAACAAAACAGTTCCCCACTCCTCCGCTCCCCCTTGACCCATCCTGAGTCCTCTGCAGACATTCCTTTCCTGTGTCGGAATATATTCAAGATCCTCAACCTTACATATGGCTGTTGCCATCACGGGAACCTCATCAGGAGACTTCCCCCTTTTGCCCAGCCGCCTTCCCTTTGCAAAAGCCCCTCTTACACCAGGCCCAACAGCTTCATTTTCCTTGGGCACCAAGCTCCTCTTGAGTCTTTTTGTAAGAACTTCATTACCAAGTCCCAGTCAGCCGAAAACCCCTGATAGTTGCCCTGTATGGAGTACGATACGCATTCCATGGATGCAAACTACCAGACTTTACTCACCCATTCATTTCTTCTATCGCGCCCGATATCATATCCCAGTATTCCCGGATTCGGGGACAGCCCCACCACACATGGCTCCAAATCCCTTTTTCTCTGCATTCCCTACAGCAATCCTTGCTCACGTGCGGGTATAAATTGTTCAGTATCCTCGGGGTTAGGTGTCATTGGCACATCAGGTTTGTCTAGAACCCTTGTAATTGGATTGGTCTTGTGAGCTTCGATCTGTCGGCCCACTGCCGTTTCCGATAACTTCTGATATTGAATGTTCCCTGCTTCCTCATATTGTTTAATCAATGTATAAAGGGTACCCACTATGTTTATTTTTCCTTCACTTTCTGTTAGTAGCTTTTCTTTTTTTTTTAAACTTCTGTTTATTGGCAGGTGGTCAAGACAGGTACAGTACATTTATCTTGTAAGTGAGAACAACCGAAAAAACAGTATTACAGCATCACAAAACAGTGCAATAGTGATAGCGAAAGATGTACATTTGTAGTAGGGCAAGCATATTACGTAGAAGACAGATTTGTACTCCTATGTTGCATGTCAGGAGGAGTCAAGTGGTGCCGGGGAAGGGGCTAGTGTTTGTTCGGTACCATCCCTACCATTAAGGTAGCTACAGAATTCGATCCATATATTTGGAGGTCGGGATGGAGCTGGCAGGGTGCCGATGTACCCCTCCTCGCATGTTTGTACCCACGCGAGGGCGTTCAGCCACATGTTGAGGGTAGGGGGGGTGCAGCGCTTCCAACATTGTAATATGCATCGTTTGGCAACCATAACGCTGACATTCAAGAACCTCGACACTCTCATCACATTCTCTCCCGTCCACATGCCGAATAGCAAGGCCAGTGGGTCCATCTCTACCGGGGCATCTATTATCTCAGTGAGCGCCTGTGTCACCTCCCTCCAGAACTTGTGCAGCGCGACGCAGGACCAAAACATGTGCGCGTGGTCTGCTGCGTTCGATTCGCATTTCGGGCATTTGTGTGTCGAACTAAGCGTAAATTTTGCCACTCTGTACGGGGTGTAGTAGAGTCTGTTGAGTAGCTTGTATTGGATGCAGCGGAACCTGGCGCTGAGTGATACCTTCCGCGTGAGTGCACACATCCTACCCCACATCTCATCAGTTATCTCAGTTTCGAGCTCTCTGGCCCACGACTCCCGTGGCGCCTGGGAGGCATTCTCTATTTTCCCCATCTGCATCTCATACAGGGAGGATACTAACCCCCTACAGCCTGCGGAGTTCGCAATGTACAGGAGTTCAGGCGTGTCAGGGGGCTCCTCTGGGAAGGAGGGCCACATTGTCCGAACCGCTGCCCTCAGTCTGTAATACTGTAATAGGTCGAGAGCGGAGCCGGAGTGCCCGGGGCGTAGTGTTAGGGGGGTAATGAATGAGCCCTCATGGTACAGGTCTGTTAGGGCGCGGTACCCCAGGTTCTCCCATCGCTGGGAGAGGTGTCGGTCATGCGTGGGGGTTAGGCCAGGGAATTGCCATAGGGGAAGCCACTTATAGTACGGACGCCGTAGTAGGCCCGGGGAGAGGATGTTATTCCATGCCCTAATCGTGGATGCTACTGGGTCCCAAGGGGCATCCGCGCGGTAGCCATGGTGCAGTAGCAGGGTCATAATGTGGATGCCGTCTCCCGCCATTTTTTCCAATTTGACGTGTGGGGGCGGGTCGGGGTGTGTGTACCAGTGGGTAGCATGCTGGGCCTGCGCGGCGTTCCAGTAAAGCGCTAGGTCGGGGGCAGTAAAGCCACCCTTCTCGTACGGGAGGGTCATGTGTTGCCACTTTTTACGGACCGCCCCCGAGTACCAGAGGAATTGGGCAAAGGACGCGTGGAGCTTTTTGAAATACTGCTTGCCAGGCCAAATCGGCACATTTACAAATATGTAGAGTAGCTTGGGTACCGCGATCATCTTTATGAGGGAGAGTCTCCCAGCTAGAGACAGAGGGAGGCTGCGCCACCTAAGCATCTTGGTCTCAATAAGCAGCGCCGCTGCATTGTAGTTGTCCGCCAGCAGGGAGGCTGCATCCCTTGACACCTGAACCCCGAGGTACTTAATCCCAGACGGGGACCAGCGCAGCGGGAACTCGCAGGTCGGTTGCTGGGTTGTCGCAGTTAAGGGGAAAATTTCGGATTTCGAGTAGTTGATAGCAAAGCCCGAATAGGTGCCTATTTTGGTTATGTCTCGGATGATAGGGTCCAGGTGTGTGGAGGGTTGTCTGACGTAGAGGAGGACATCGTCCGCGTACAGCGAGATGATTTCCGGTGTGTCTTGCAAGCGGACGCCCTTATTAGTGTGACGGTTCCTGACATGATCGGCCATAGGTTCTATGGCGAGTGCGAAAAGGATGGGGGAGAATGGGCAGCCCTGTCGGGTGCCCCTATGCAGCGCGAAGGGGGGAGAGGGGACGGAGTTGATTAGTACCCTAGCTGACGGTCCCGTGTATAACAGCTGAATGTAGGCGATCATGTTCGGCCCAATTCCCATTTTCACCAAGACAGCCCACAGGTATTGCCACAAGACCATATCAAACGCCTTTTGGGCGTCTAGTGTGACTGCCACAGCATCCGCGTTTGGGTCGACTCTTGACATTACATTAAATAGGCGCCGGATGTTAAGTGCTGTAGAGCGGCCCAGGACAAATCCACTCTGGTCGGCGTGGACTAGGTGGGGCATTAGTGGAAGGAATCTGTTGGCGATTACTTTGGCAAAGATCTTCGTATCAGTATTGATAAGGGACAGGGGTCTGTAGGAGCCGCATTCGTCTGGGGGTTTCCCTGGCTTGGGGAGGACAGTGATCAGTGCTTCTCTTAGGGAGGGGGGGAGGGTGTGTGAGCGGAGTGATTCGATCCAGACCTCGTGTAGTGGTGACGCTAGTATGGCTACGTGTTCCTGGTAGAACTCAGCAGTGAGTCCGTCGGGGCCAGGGGCTTTGCCCTTAGGGAGATCTGAGATCACCTGGACTATCTCCTCTAGTGAGAACGGGGCGTCTAGGAGTTCCCTGGTGTCTTGGGAGATCAGGGTCATAGGGATGGATTCCAAAAGGTCATCTAGGTCGCGGGTCGTGTGCTCTGGCTGGGGGCCGTACAGGGTGGCATAAAAGTGGACGAACGTGTCAAGGATAGCTTGGTCTGCCCATTGTCTGGACCCCGTACTGTCAATAATGCTATCTATACGAGTCCCGCCTCTCTCGGCCCGGGCCAGCCTGGCCAGAGTTCTGCCAGGCCTGTCTGCCTCGCCGTATCTGCGGGCAGCCGCAGGGCGGGTATGGTATCGCACTTCACTAAGGGCATGTGTCTCAAATAGTTCCAGTTCCGTCCTAATTTTTGCTAGGGTAGCGGGTGCTGGCCTAGCGGCATAGTCCCGCTCCAGAGTTTTGAGCTTAGATTCGGAGCGGCTTAAGGCCTGTCTGATGGACTTGAGGACCCCGGCTTCTTTGGCAATGCACATTCCCCTGATGTAGGCTTTGAAGGCCTCCCAGCGGGTCCCAGCGGACGTGTCGAGGGCCTTATTGGTTTCAAAGAATAGGTTTATGTCAGCCAGTATTTCTGCCTTAAAGACTATGTCTAATAGGGCGTTGGACTTGAAACGCCATGCGGGGCGGGTCCCTGCAGTGAAGCCCAGCTGGATCTCGAGCAGCACGGGGGAATGGTCGGAGAGTGTACGCGCTAGGATCTTGACTTCGGACACCCTACCCATCCGGCTGCTAGACAGGAGGAATAAGTCTATTCTAGAGGAGCTATCGTGTACCGTGGAGTAAAAGGTGTAGTCCCTTTCCCGGGGGTGGAGTGTTCTCCACACATCGTGCAGTTTCAGGGAGCTCATGTGGGTCAGCAACCGCTTGGCCGCTCGGGCTACCGGTCTCTTGGCCGTGGTTGTCCTGTCTAGGGCTGTGTCGAGGATGAGGTTCATGTCACCCCCCCACACAATGGGAACCTCAACATATTTCATGAGAATGCCGTGCACCGTGTCCATGAAATCGGGAGAATCAATATTGGGAGCGTATGAGTTCACAAGCAGGCATTCTTCGCCGGCCAATGAGCAGTGTAGTATCACGAACCTGCCCTCGGGATCGATGTGGGATGTGTGAAGCGTGAATCTTATTGATTTATGGATGAGAGTGAGTACGCCTCTGGATTGTGTGGAGTACTGGGTATAGTACCTGTTGGGGCCCCAAGATTGTGCGAGGTTCGAGGCCAGGAGTTTCTTAGCGTGAGTCTCCTGCAGCAGGAGAACCTTGACTCCATGCCTCTGCGCATAGGCCGTGATCCTGCGAGATTTAGTGAAGTTGGTCAGCCCACGTACATTCCATGTCAGTATTCTGATAGCCATGGTAATGAGTTAGTGGACATCCCAGGCGTGTATTCTCATTTTGAGCTTAAAATGAAGCACTGTAGTGCAGCAGGCCTGCCGCCCTGTCGCACCGGTCCCGACCGACCCGCCTTTTTGAAAACAGCATACCCCAACTTTCCCACCCCCCACCCTCACTGCCCAGCAATACCCAGCAGTGTGTAGGCAACCACCCTGAAGCAAAACTGCGTGCCATCCCCAACTCGGCAACGCCTGGAAAGAAGCCCAACGGGGGCTCGTGCACAACTTAATTGCCATCAACGGCCTTGCAGCTGCAGTGGGGGCTGCTGCTGCCGTCGGGCACACCTATAATGCAATATGTCGACATGTATATTCTCACCAGCATTATTAACCACTTCAAATGGAGGTTACAGGTAACGGATAACCGCAGATTAAGTATAACAAGGGCGACGTGAAGTCCATTGTGGGTCCATGGGCAGCGGTGCGGCCCCGACCCCGGGGGAGAGACCTGGGTTGATCATGGGGTCATGAAGCACAGGGAGGCGGCACCCCGGGCTAGGAAATATTTGCAAGGCCTCGATCTCCGCCCAGGGTCAGGGGAGGAGCCCAGGAGGCCGGCGTCAGTCGCCATCCATCCGTTCTTCAGGTGGGTTCACCAGGGGGACCTGAGCCTCGATGAACTTGACGGCCTCATCCGGGACCGTGAAAAAGTAGGTCTTGTTGCGGTGGATAAATTTCAAGCGGGCCGGGAACAGCATGGAGTATTCAATTTTCCTGTCTCTTAACATCTTCTTGACCCCACTGAATCGGCGTCGCTCCATCTGGACTCCCACCGAGAAGTCAGGGAAGATTCTGATGACTTGGGATTCCAACCTTAGTTCGCCCCTCTCCCTGGCCAAGCGGAGGATATGGTCCCTGTCTTTGTAGCTGAGTAGTTTAGCGATGATAGGCCTGGGGAAGTCTCCAGGCTTAGGGCGGGGTGCCAGGGAGCGGTGTGCTCTTTCAACAGTGAAGAACGGGGAGAGCGCAGGGTCGCCTAGGAGGTCCTTGATGAGCTGCTCAACCGCGGTCTCCATGTGGCCCTTGAGTGCGGATTCGGGAACCCCCACTATTCGGATGTTATTACGCCGTGATCTCGATTCGAGGTCGTCGTTCTTGGCCTTGACCTGTTTCATGTCCCGGACGAGCTCTGAGACCGTGGTCTGGAGGGTATGAATGTGGTCCTCATTGGTCCCTATCCGCTG
Organism: Ambystoma mexicanum; assembly: GCF_040938575.1. Taxonomy (NCBI): domain Eukaryota; kingdom Metazoa; phylum Chordata; class Amphibia; order Caudata; family Ambystomatidae; genus Ambystoma; species Ambystoma mexicanum. The sequence continues at coordinate 283,062,493 of NC_090941.1, read as the reverse complement.
TTCTGTTTCCGTGAGCCTGGACCCGTGCTGGTCAATTTGGGCGCGCAGGGAGGCGACATTAGCATTGATATCGTCCAGCTTCTCATGGAAGGAAGCAAAGTTTTTGGCCATGGACTCCATCATGGTAGTGAGGTTAGGCTGGGGGGGATCCGGGAGTGCCTCGCCATCTTCCTGTGTCGCAGAGGAGGACGCCTGGTCTGCCCGATGGGCTGGTTTGGTGAATTTGTCCATAGCGCCCGCTTTGTTGGCGCCCCGCGCCCTGTTGGACATTGTTGTGGCAGGTAGGTTCCAGCGGCTCCGGCCGGGTCAGGGATGGGCAGCGGGTGTGGGGTCGGTGGATGAGGCAATGACCGGACCGCAGGCACAGGGGGGCCACCCGTGCGCCCGGAGGATGGGGGGGCGGGTGATAGCGTGCAAGGAGGTGTGGGATGGTAGGGTTCGGTGGGGGGGCAGAGGCCCCGGACGTCCCGGGAGCCCAGGTGATTTGCGCGGCTGCCAGGTATCAGGTCCGGCCCCGGATTCGGAGTGTGGAAGGCAGGTGGGGCCGAGCCCAGAAAGACCCCCAGGTGGAGTAGACTGTTTTTCCTCCCAGGAGGCGTCAGGGAGGGCAGCGCCAAGCACTTACCCCGGGGCCTCCAGAAGCGTTGTGTTCGGTGGGGGGGCAGAGGCCCCGGACGTCCAGGGAGTGTGGAAGGCAGGTGGGGCCCGAGCCCAGAAGGAGGTGAGGAGGACCCCCAGGTGGAGTAGACTATGTTTTTCCTCTCAGGAGGCGTCAGGAAGGGCAGCGCCAAGCACTTACCCTGGGGCCTCCAGAAGCGTTGTGTCCGGCGCGGCCTGCAGCCACAGCAGCGCCTCCAGCGATCCTTGCGGCTGGCTCGGGGGGGACGGAGGGCGACGACAGCCGCGGTGATCAGGAGCACGACACAGCCGAGGCGGGGCCGGCCTCCCCCGCGGGGGCCCCCCGCCGGCGGCAGCAGGCGGTGGCGCGGGCGGACCGGAGGCCACAGCTCCTCCCGATGGCAGGCACTCCAGGTAGCTCCCGGGGCGGCGAGCCCACAGTCAGCGGCGCCGGGGCCCCGCGGCGACACAGCTCCTCCGGCGGCGATCAGCGATCAGAGGCCTCGGGCGGCCTTAGGCTGCACCAGTTCGGGTTTCGGGCACCGTTTCGCCTCTGGATTCCAGGAGTGTGGAGCGGGCAGCGCCGCTGTACGAATCGCTAGCTTTCTGTGCCGCAACGGATTAGATTAGCGCTAGTGGAGCAAGGATTTAGGTGTGCCGTGACGGAGCTCCGGCGCTAAGCGGCCATCTTGCTTGGCTGCTCAACAGCGCCCCCCTGTTAGTAGCTTTTCAAACTGCGTTAGGGGCCTCAGCAAATGTCTTAGGGCCTCATTACACGGATGGCGGTGGACCAAGGTGATTAGCACCTTGGTCCATGCCGGTAAAATACCGGCACTGCCTTGGTGGAAAGGGGAATTACTGCCCTATTCCAAGGTTGGTGGGGCGGTAATTCCCCCTTCCCCCCCATTGCCCTTCCCCATTCCCATTTTTGCCCCATAGGGCATAATCGGAATGGGGAAGGCGGTAATTACGGCACCGCAAATTGCGGTACCGTAATTAGCTCCCTGGTCCCTTTCCGGGTTGGTTTTTAACGCCTGCAAAAAGCAGGCGTTAAATTCCCAAACCCGCAAAGGGACCTCGTAGTAAGGCGGTAAGAATTAACTGGTACCAGTAAAATACTGGTACCGGTAAACCCTTACCGCCATCCGTGTAATGAGGCCCTTAATCTCCCCTCCCTCAAACATGTCCCTTATTTTTAGACATCCTCCCAGTTCCCATCTACCAAACCCTTTCCCTCCTTCCCCTGGATTGTGAAATATCAGGGTGAATGGCGACGGATAGGTTGTTAGTCCTAACCTTGTTACTAGCTCATCCCATGTATTGCCCACTAACGCTCCTATCGCTCGCTTATACACATTCTGAGGCCTATCCCCCTGTGGTTTCCAGAGTATAGTTTCCAAGTGTCCGCCCGCTATTGTCTCTTCCACCTGTCTCTACACTTTGTCCCTATCATCCTTCATCCAGTCTCTAATTGTAGTATGCTCTCATACCCAGTTCCCCCATGCCTCCCCTATTTCTTGGCATTTGCATTAATCTTCTCGCCACTCTGGGTTTTTTGTTGTTCCAAATACATTTTCCAATAAACTTTTGGATTACTCTAAAAAAGGATTTAGGAACTTTTATTGGTAATGTAGTGTAGTAGTATAGGATTTTCGGGAGAATGACCATTTTGATTACATTCACCCTTCCCATCCATGAAATCCTGAGTGGGCCTAATCTTGTAGTAATTGCCTTATATCAGCTAGTAGGGAAGGGTAGTTGTTTGCATATAATGACTCCATGTCCTTGGTGATGTTAATCCCTAGGTATTTTATCCCCATTTTCGTGCAGTTGTATTGAAACCTATCTTTAAGCTCCTGTTCCTCTTCCTTTGGAATTGTTAAGTTCAGTGCCTCTGACTTGTGGCTGTTGATTTTTAACCCAGCTATTTCTCTAAACTTCCCCAGCTCCCTTTCTAGGGCCCTATTTGTCACACCCCTGGAGTATACACAACTCCTTCCTAGCCACGGAAGCCAAATGTAGTGACCCCTCCCACCTTGGTTGACACAGGCTCCTGATTTTATAAACAGAGGTACCCCGAGGCAGCCGAAGGGGGGAAGTGGGTAAGGGAGAGATTGTGGATAGGGAGGGGGTGTTTAGGGTAACCGAAAAAAGGGAAGTGGATAACATACCAAACAAGAACATGAACAATACTTGTCTTGCCTCCTAACACCTACTGTCAGTATCCTTCATATTTAGAATACTAACTCTACACCCTGCACTTGCAGATTTTCCTGAGATAGCCACAAACCTAAGCACATAAAGCATGGATGAATGGTAACAAAACACTAGAACACTTATACACTCATGAACACAGAGAATATTTCCAGGCATGTACTTCTTGATTAGTAATGCCCCTCAATGTGTGCCCTTAGCGCTCCTCTCCTGGCACCTGAACCTAATGGTGACACTAGACATGACTAGAAACATGATAAATGATACAACATGAAATGAGAGCTTATCATCAACAGCACAAAACATTCAAGTATTCACTTACCTGAGCCCTCGGGGGGCTCGGCGGCACCTCCCCAGGCAGTGAATATCCTGCATTGTACGGCGTCCTGCCGCGCACAGCTACGCTCTCCTGGAAGAGTTGCAGAGCTTCACCACCGGGCCCGGGACTCACGGAAATCACTGCTGGACCCCCTTCGCATGCAAATATTCTCCACGTGGTCCGACTGGGCATCTGCTTCCTCTGGCCAATGCCACGCGAAAAATCACTAGCAGTACCTGTACCGAAAGCTGACCGTTTATCAACAGCCTGAGACTTGGGTTAGAATAGTTAGTCTTTATCATCCATATCATTTTATTCCCGAATCCCATTTTCCTCATGGTGGTGAACATGAACTGCCATTCCACCCTATCTAACGCTTTCTCCACGTCTTGGGGAGGACAAAGCACTGGGACATTTTTTATGTTCACCTTTTCTACTAGGTGTACCATCCTTCTAGTGTTGTCCCCGGTCTGTCTTCCATTTATAAATCCCGATTGGTCTTTGTCAATGAGTTTCGGAAGGTGGGCTTCTATCCTTGTTGCCAATATCTTTGCGTACATTTTTGCATCTATATTTATTAGCGTTATCGGTCTATAGGATTTGCAGCTTGCTGGGTCTTTGCCTGCTTTCGGGAGCTCTACCTTTGCTTCTTCCATTAATGGAGTAATTTTCCCTCCTTCCCCAAATTCATTAAATAGCTGTTCTAGATGGGGAGCCAGTTCTTCCCTGAAAACTTTGTAGAAATTGGCCATATATCTGTCCGGCCCTTGTGCTTTGTTATTGGGCAGATAGTTAATTGCTCTGCGGACCTCCTCGTTCGTTATATCCTGTTGTAGGTCTAGCCTTCCTTGGTTTGGTAAAGACGGGATATGCAGTTTTTCCAAATAGTCTAGTTGTGTCTGTTCTACTGGGTCATCCGGCTTGTACAGCTCTGAGTAAAAAACTGTAAATTTGCTTATTATCTCTGCTTGCTCAGTACTCTTCCCCCCTTTACCTAGTTTTATCCTTATTTATGGTTCTGTCTTTTTCTTTCTTCCTTAGCAGCTGGACTAGCAATCTATCAGCCTTATTGGCTTTTAATTAGTAATACCCCTCAATGTGTGCCTTAGCGCTCCTGTCCTGGTACTTGAACCTAATGGTGACACTGGACATGACTAGAAACATAATAAATGATACAACATGAAATGAGACAAGGAGCAGCCACTAACAAACATAGCATTACTTCACGATATGCCTTGACTCCTGTTTCCACCCTGCCTAGTGTTTTTCACAGTCTTACGAAACACATGCATTGTTTCCTCACATGCGTATATGTAGCCAAAGAAAAGTAAATCATGTGTGTTTCCTAACCGCACAGCACTGTTGTGCATAGTTCATAGCAAACATTTACTAGTGCACTCCTCACAAGACTCTTCATGAGAGCTCATTGTCAACAGCACAAAACATTCAAGCAAACACTTATCTGAGGCCTTGGGGGGCTCGGGAGCACCTCCCCAGGCAGTGAATATCCCTCGTTGTACGGCGTCCTGCCATGCACAGGTGCACTCTCCTGGAAGAGTTGCAGAGCTTCAGCGCCGAGCCCGGGACTTACGGAAATCACTGCCGGAACCCGTTCTGCATACAGAGATTCTCCATGTGCTCCGAATGAGCATCTGCTTCCTCTGGCCCGTGCCATGCCAACAATCCCCAGCAGGCAGCACGGACCGAGGAAGTCCTTAAATGGCAGTTGGCTGCACCTGCCTTCCCCAGCCAACTGCCACTCAAAGGACCTTGGGAATTGTAGTTCTTTCAATCCCCTTTTGTACCAAGCACCATTTAACACTGTTGCCTCAATGGCATCAGCCCCTTAATCCTCACACTAATGGACTTTTATGGGTCCGTAATGGTTAACAACATATCATCTGCAAAAGTGGATACTTTATGCGGGTGCTTTCCAAATGGAATGCCTGGCATGTACGCAGAGTCACGTATTGTAGCTAGGAGTGGTTTCAGGTGTATTGCGCACAGCAGAAGTGAGAGGGGGCAGCCTTGTTTTGTAACTCTTGTATTTGTATTTGTATTTATTGTTTTATATAGCGCCTTATATAGCGTCTCCTCACCCAAATTCCCCAAAAAGGTCAGGTGGAACGAGGAGGGCACCAAGGCATTTGAAGGACTTAAGAAAGCCCTTTGTCAAGCTCCAGTCTTAAGAGCTCCTGACTACAGCCAAACCTTCATTGTGCAAACAGATGCTTCCAATACAGGTATAGGTGCAGTTCTGAGTCAGCTGGATGAGAAAGGTAGGGAACACCCAATCTGCTTCATCAGCAGGAAGCTGAAGGAACCTGAGACAAGGTGAACAATCATAGAACAAGAGTGTTTTGCCATTGTATGGTCTCTGAAGAAGTTTAGACCATACTTGTATGAGTCAAACCAGAAAATCAGAATGTAGAACAATTTGCATTTGAGAAAGAAGAGGAGAGGAGGGGGTGGAGAAGGAAGTAGAGGGAGAGAGAGTAGTGAGTAAAGTGAGTAGTAGGAAGAAGGGAGATTTAGAAGAGAAGGGGAAAGATAAAGAGAACACAGAGAAGGGTACAAGAAGGAGGGAGAGAAGGGTGAGAGGGAAGGGGATCAGGGAGGGGAATGAAGGAGAGATTTCAGTGAGGAGCAGAAGGAGGAATAGGTAGGGAAGGAACGGATAGAAAAAGGTTGTTCCGAAAGCTGACCGTTTATCAACAGCGCTTGGGTTAAAATAGTTAGCCTTTATCAGCCGTATCATTTTATTCCTGAATCCCATTTTCCTCATGGTGGTGAACATGAACTGCTATTACACCCTATCCAACGCTTTCTCCACGTCTAGGGGAAGACAAAGCGCTGGGACATTTTTATGTTCACCTTTTCTACTAGGTGTACCACCCTTCTAGTGTTGTCCCTGGTCTGTCTACCATGTATAAATCCCGATTGGTCTTTGTCAACGAGTTTCGGAAGGTGGGCTTCTATCCTTGTTGCCAATATCCTTGTGTACATTTTTGCATCTATATTTATTAGCGCTATCGGTCTATAGGATTTGCAGCTTGCTGGGTCTTTGCATGGTTTCGGGAGAAGCAATACCTTTGCTTCTTCCATTAATGGAGTAATTTTCCCTCCTTCCCCAAATTCATTAAATAGCAGTACTAGATGGGGAGCCAGTTCTTCCCTGAAAACTTTGTAGAAATCGGCCGTATAACTGTCCAGCCCTGGTGCTTTGTTATTGGGCAGAGAGTTCATTGCTCTGCGGACCTCCTCATTCGTTATATCCTGTTGTAGGTCTAGCCTTCCTTGGTTTGATAAAGACGGGATATGCAATTTTTCCAAATAGTCTAGTTGTGCCTGTTCTATGGGGTCGTCCAACTTGTACAGCTCTGAGTAAAAAAACTGTAAATTCTCTTATTATCTCTGCTTGCGCTGTACTCTCCCCCTTTACCTAGTTTAATCCTCATTTATGGTTCTGTCTTTTTCTTTCTTCCTTAGCAGCGGGGCTAGCAATCTATCAGCCTTGTTGGCTTTTATGTAGTATTTTTGTTTAAGGTGTAGCCAGGCCCGTTCTGCTTCCCTCGTTTGCAATACCTCCAACTGACCCGTTATGGCCCTATATTCTCTTCAAGTTTCCCCACTGGCCCTAACCCCCATCTTAGACATCACCTGTTTTAGTTTGCATTCAAGCTCTCTCTCCAACTGTCTCCTTTCCCTGTCCCTCCTGGTTTTAGCTGCTATGATATTTCCTCTAATTGTGGACTTGAATGCGTCCCATCTCGAATTTTGGCTTGTGTCTCCCAGCTTGTTTAGTTGACATTTTTTTTCAATAGTCTTTTTTATCTCTTTGCTTATTAGGCCCTTTTTAATTATGTACGAAGGGAATTTCCACTTCCACAGCCCCTTTGAGTTAGCCCCTCTCTTTATTGCAATCGTGATTGGTGCGTGATCTAATAGCGCTATAGCCCCTACCTCTATGTCTGCTACCCTGCCTAATAAGCTTCTGGAAATTCACATGTAGTCAATCCTCGATGACTGCTACACTGCTACATGAGTTTCTAGACACATGGGATACTAAGTAACCCCTCCAGCACTCTATTGTAAGATAGTGTGTGCTGGGTCTAGGAATTTAAAAAGAAAGTAAAGTCAATTTAACTTTACATTCTCTGGGAAAAAATAGTTTATCCCAGAGAAGGTATTTAAACCTTGGGACAGCCTAAAAAGGCTTCCCTGTGTTACCGCACTGAGGGTGCTGTGTAACACACATGAAAAGATGATGCCTATGGAGGTGTCTAAAACTCCATAATCAAAGAACGCAAGAGTCAAACACACATCAAAATACATGAGAGAGTGGTAAAAAAGGCTCACACTCTCTCCAGGTAAATAAATCAAGTCCTTAAAATCCAGCAAAGTTGCTGGGGGTCTCTAAGGTGAAGGGAATTAGCACATTTATGATAATTCTCTCTAACACTCGTCCCCCCAGACTAAGGGACAGGAGGATTTAATCCACCGCTGGATGAATCTCCTTACATTCTGGAGAGACATCAGCATTTTGGTGATTACACCCTGACCTGTGTTCAATGGTAAAATCAAACCCCTGTAGACTGATTGACCATCTTAACAATTTAGGATTTTCCCCTTTCATCTGCATAACCATCTCAAGGGTTGGTGGTCTGTCTGAATCACACAAGTAGATCCATACAAGTATGGTCTAAACTTCTTCAGAGACCATACAATGGCAAAACACTCTTGTTCTATGATTGTTCACCTGGTCTCAGGTTCCTTCAGCTTCCTGCTGATGAAGCAGATTGGGTGTTCCCTACCTTTCTCATCCAGCTGACTCAGAACTGCACCTATACCTGTATTGGAAGCATCTGTTTGCACAATGAAGGTTTGGCTGTAGTCAGGAGCTCTTAAGACTGGAGCTTGACAAAGGGCTTTCTTAAGTCCTTCAAATGCCTTGGTGCCCTCCTCGTTCCACCTGACCTTTTTGGGGAATTTGGGTGAGGAGACCACATTCAAGGGAGAGGCTATGGGCCCATAGCTCTCTATGAAGTTCCTATAATAACCAGTGAGACCTAAGAAGGGTCTCACTTGGGTTTGAGTAGTGCGGGTGGCCCATTCGTGTACAGATTGTACCTTGCTAGGCAATGGCCTTATTTCACCTCCTCCTACCTCATGTCCAAGGTAAACCACTTTGCTCTGTCCAATTTGACATTTACTTGCCTTTATGGTCAGATAGGCATGCTCAAGAGCCTGGAAAACATATCCTAAGTGGTCAACATGTTGTTTCCAAGTCGGGCTGAACACTGTAATGTCATCCAAGTGTGCCATCCTGAAGTCCTGCATCCCATTCAGAACTTGATTAACCATCCTTTGGAATGTAGCAGGTGCATTCTTTAATCCAAAAGGCATTACTCTAAACTGGTAGAGGCCTGCTGGCTTCTGGGGTTGAAAATGCAGTTTTCTCCTTGGCATGATCTGTCAGAGTTATTTGTCAATAGCCTGACGTTAGGTCAAATGTGCTGAAGTACTTGGCTGAACCAAGTTTGTCCACCAGCTCATCTGTCCTAGGTAAAGTATGGGCATCAGTCTTTGTGACTGCATTCAGAGCTCTATAGTCCACACAGAATCTCAACTCCTTGGATCCTGACTTTGGCACTAGTACAACTGGACTAGACCATGGACTGGTAGAGGGCTCTATTACCCGAGATCAAGCATGTGGGTTCTTACATGATCTGACATCCTTTAACCTCTGCTTTTAACATGTAAACAGTCACCAGTGAGAATATCATGCTGGCTCCAAGGGGCCAAGCATGGTGATAGTGAAAACAGGGAGGCAAACTGATTTAACAGAAACTTGCATTCATCCTGTTGTTCCAGTGTCAGATTAGAAGAGAGATTAACTTCTTCTATCTTCTCGTCTAAAGGTTGTCCCCTGAGATCAGGTAGGTTCACTCCCCTCCTCCTCCTGAGCTGAAGCTAGAAGCAAAGCTCCCACTTCTTCTGGTCTTGGGACATAGGGCCTCATTAAGAGTCTGGCGGTAACCGTGCTGGAAATTCCGGCAGGTTACCGCCGGACTCGTATTACCATTCCGCCTCCGTGATTGCCGGAATCACCGGGGTATTACAACCCCGGTGACCCGGTAAATCCGGAGGTGGAATTCTGTTAATCCCCATTCCCATGGAGTCCTATAGGACTCCATGGGAATGGGGAAGTGGAAACACCGGCACCATGCTGTAATGGTGGCGGTGTTTCCATGTCCGCTGGCAGGCGGGTGGTGTTAAACCCGCCAGGTCATACCTGGCGGAAGTGACACCTCCCGCCTGCAGGACTCTTAATCAGCCGGTCCGGAAAGAGAGGTGGTGGCGGATTTACCACCACCGTTCTTCCGGACCGGCTGACTCGTAATGAGGCCCATAGGCTTTTAGACGGTTGGTGTGAAAGACCCTGGGGGCCTCCTTAGGATTGGCTAAATCCACAGAGGGCGTGGCCAAGAGCTCATGGAGTGAAGACGTGCATGCCCAGAGCTCCCGTCTAGATCCTGCACATGATCCTTGAATATTCAGGCAAAAATGGTTACAATCAACCTAATGCTATTTTTGCATAGTAGAAGCGAACCAGGCTCCATTCGCAACAATCCCGAAGAAAAACGAAGCTTGCTGACCTGAGTAAGAGGTTCCGACACGAACGCCCCTGCCCTGCAAGATGGCGGGCGGAGCTGCGACACAACAGCGAGGACGAGACATGCGGTACTGCACAAGAGCCCACAACTAACTCAGCAAAGAGAAAGAGACCGCAACAAACCCGCAGTAAATCGGAACTGGGATCCCCTGGTACAAGGTCTCCGAACTGGTGCCCCCTTGACTGGCAAGAAGGCGGGCGGAGCTGCGTCGCAACAGTGGAGACGAGATATGCGGGTAGATTGTACAAGGAACTCACGACTACCTGGCAGAGAGAAAGCGATCCTGTCACTAACCGCAACGGACCTGAGTAAAATCGAAACCAGGAACACCTGATAGAAGGTCTCTGATCTGGCGGCCCCTCCTTCCTGGCAAGATGGCGGAGGGAGCCGCGACACGACGGTGAGGACGGGCAGCGCCCGCAAACTGCACAGCGCACCCAATATAATCCTAACGCAGTGAAAACAACACAGGCTCTAATCGCAACCGGAGTGAATCACGGCTCGTGGGCATGTACGCGGGGTCCCTGAATGAGGACACCCCCTGCTCGGCAAACATGGCGGACGGAGCCTCGATCAGAGGGGGGGACGGGGAGCGAGGGCAAAAGCCAGAAAGCTCCCATTACAAAGCCACCGCCTCCCCACATGCGTAGGGCCCATCTAGGCTCAGGACCTGTGCACTGCTGAGGCGAGCGCGGGCTGGGAGCACCCAAAGATAATGCGATTAACATGTGCTACACCCAGGAGGCAGGGATACTGCTGGTCAGGGGACACGCTGAAGCTATAACACACAGACAGCCGGTTAAAATAGAGGTGTGGGGTTGGTGCCACCAGCGAAGAGGAGCCTGTGAAGGGCTTAGTAATAGGCCTGCTAACAGGTGATACCAGTCCAAGTGAATTACCCTAGGTCGGATATCGCAATCTGGGGACCACTACGGCATCAACAATTGTGGTCTGTACAAGCAACAAGATGCTGACCATGGTGACACAACACATGGGAGTGCACACCTAACTGCTGCTTCATTGGACACCCCCCTGGATTTTGCAGAAGCCGGGGGCGCCTGAATGCTCCTGGGCTGCCGTGTGAAGAAGCAGGGTGCAAACCTGTGTAACGAAAGCTAAGTTAACCCTAGACAACACCACCACGCCCTGAGGCTCCGCGCAGGACGGACCCCGGCAGAGATGGAAACAACGGAACACTGTGAGTACCCCTTACTTCTAAGCGCTTTGAACAACGAAATGGCCACCATCAATAGTGCCCATAATAGTTCACAGTCAGGGAACTGGTGGCTTCACACTCCGCCTTGTGAACGAAGCAACCAGCCAGAAGCTAACAGCCCAAAGTTGAGGTGGCCTATGAACTGCCTATGAACCGCGACTGGCTTGTCACCCAATACATCCTCAACGCGGAAGGGATCAACTGTGGGTGGCCTGAATAAGGGATCATCTACCCCGTATAGTAAACTTCACCCCTAGGGACATAGCAAACAACGAACCAATTAGGGGGGGCACACCAGACCACTGGAACTCCAGTGCACCGAAAACTGAAATAACGTGCAAAGCAGAAGGGTACGGCAATACGCAGCCCAACACACCTGCAGCTGTAACAAGGTGGACTCCAAAGCTGTGTCCCCCACGCACGCGAATCACTTGTAAACTATTCCACACACCGAACAGTGGCAACAGAAAGGGGAAAACAAGCCAAGCATGACAAGGGTGCAAGCTGAGTAGCTGCCACCAATACTCCCTCGTGCAACACTGGTCCCGAGCCCGGTGAGCTGCTGGGACACTTTACCCTGCACTAAGGGTAAGCAAAAGGGGAGGCATATACCACTGAAGGGTGCTGAGCCAAACTGCCACAGGGGCACCGAGATTGGACAGGGCTGAGACGCACACAAGAGCCCTGATAAACGGCAACCAACAGGTCACAACACTGAAGCGGAGACACACAGTCACCCCTTAGTCGCCCAGCAAACATGCCCTCGACGAAGGAGAAGAACAAATCTGCAACAATGGGCCAGTTTGTCACGGCTAAAGCGAAGGATCATCCCCAAGCCAGAAAGGGAACCATGCCGGTGCAGGAGTCCTCAAATGTGGACAAAAAGGACAAACAGGTGTTTGTTACGCTCACCTGGTATCCACGGGGACTCCCCTCAGGCCTGGTCGCTGGATTCGCCCTGGACCCTTCCCGATCCCGGATGGTGCCTTAGATAGAAGTCGGGCCTGAAAGCACAGGAGGGCTGGATTTAGGATCAGATTCAGCTTCCTCCCACCTGCCCCTGGGTTCAACCTGATGGCCCTCACCTCACCTTGTCGTGATGTCTGGCGTGCTCTCCGTCCTGCCTTTGTGCTTCGTCTTCTGCGGGCTTGAGCGACCGAGTTAACTTCACTGGTGCGAGCCCATTCAAGTTTCTTTTAAGGGTGGTAAGTCTGAAGCAGTCTTTATATGCCCTTGCCTTTCTTTCGTGTGATTAATGTCTTTTCTTTATTTTCTCCTTAGGCGCACAGAGGTTCGGTGAATGCGCAGTTTGGATCGGGCTCCTGCCAGAATGGAGGACGCAAGAGCGTACAATGAATTGGTAGGTAGTGTGCAAAGTGCGGCGCTGTTATGTCTTTTACTTGCTAACCTGTATCTTTCTTTCTTTTCAGGTCACAGTGGTCTTTCCTGGCGTGTGAAGAATTCGGGAACGATGCCGGCCTAGAAATGTCCAGCCAGGTGAGGTTCTCGTGATGGCTGCGGCAAGCGCCGTGAGTAACTTTTTTAACGTTGTCTTTCTCTCTCTCTGTCTCTCTCTCTCTCTCTCTCTCCAGGTGCTTCGTTCCAGTGCGTTCGTGGTGTACTGATGATGATGCTGACTGGATGGAAGACCGCAAGCAGCAGAAGGATGGACAATCGACGGGCAGAGGCAGGATGGACTTCGCAGGTAAGTATAGGCTGATAATGATGTTCTTTTGTCTTCTCTGCAGGTCCGCTGTTCAAAGATTGCTGGTATTAGGTCACGGACACGATGAGCGTCACGCTGCTGGCTGCAGAATAACGCGAAGCATGTTCTGTAACTTGGGTGTGGTTTGTATAGCCTCCTAGTAAAATAGTCCAGGTAAAGTAGTCCGGGCTACCACGCCCTAAAACACTGCACCACACAGTCTGGTTCTAGGAACTAGACTGTGTGGGTGCCTCCATGTTGGCTGCAGGCCTCCAAAGAAAAAGTAGTCCCTCAAGGAGGTTTCCTATCCAGAACATGAGCCTGGTGCCAAAGGCACCAGGACTGACCCCAGGAGAGTCTATGAAGATAGTGCAAGGCCCTTAGGGGCCCCAATTGACCCTTGAAATCTAGCCCTACCTGGCAAGTGGGCATGCCAGAGGGGTTTTGGGTCAGGGGTTGTGACAGCACTCCCCCCAAGGCCCCTCCCAAGGTGGTCCTTGTGCCTGGTCTGGGTTTGGCTGGAAAGTTCTGATGAAACGTCCTAATCAGACGTGGTGCATGAAAGTTCTCGCTGGGTTCCCAGGATCTATCTTGATGGCCGTAACCCTTCCAATCGAATAAGTAGTATAGTTTGGACCTCATATATTTAGAATCCAAGATTTCTTTCACTTCGAACTCCGGTTCCCCATTGACCATAATGGGTTCTGGTGGTGGCTTAACTCGTGCACCGGGTTGTACTGGTTTTAGAAGTGAGACATGGAAAACCGGGGGGAATTCACATGTTGCCTGGTAGTACGCTAGTTTAACAGCTGCCGGTTGATTATGGCTTTGACAGAATAAGGTCCCAAATAGCGAGGACGAAAGGTCCGGGTTCCTTTTATGGGAATGTATTTTGCTGCCAGCCAAACCTTGTCTCCTATTTGATAGTCAGGGGCCTTCTTCCGATGTTGGTCAGCAAATTTCTTTTGCTTGTGCTTGGCCTGGATTAAATGCTCTGTTGCCTCTTTAAAGGCCGGAGAGAAGGTTGTATCAAGAGTTTTTACTGCTGGCATTTCTAAACGGGGAGGACTGTCTAGTTCGGAAGTATGTGGGTTTCTGACATAGAGGCTGTAGAAAGGGGTTTGTCCAGTACTGTAATGCAAGGAATTGTTGTAAGCATATTCTGCTATCCATAATAGGTCTCTCCAAGTACCCTCTACCTGGTGCAGCATGCACTGCAGATACTGTTCGAGAGTCTGGTTGGTTCTCTCTGTTTGACCATCCGTTTGGGGGTGATGGCTGGTGGAAAATCGGACATTAATTTGAGCCATTGAGCAGCATTTTTTCCAAAAATTGGACACAAACTGGCTGCCTCGGTCAGAGACCAGGACTGATGGGAAACCATGTAGTTGATCATGTTTTCCAGGAACACTTTTGCTAGGCGGGATGCATCCGGGAGGCCCTTGAAAGGGATGAAGTGTGCCATTTTTGAAAATAAGTCTACCACTACTAAAATAGTGAATTGTTATGGTTTACACTCATTCGGCGCGTGTGCAATACCTTATGCTGGGATTTACCCCATTGCCTTTTGCTGTGCTTAAAAAATGTAGTTCCACAAGGTTTGTGATTTGCATTTTTTCCAATCTTTTATTGTCTCAAATTCATCAATTGATGATATAACAGGTGGTGCCAACACGTGTTTCGACCTAACAGGTCTTTTTCTAGGCTACCCTTCATAATTATTGAATACATATGGATTGGATACATATTTGGTGCCAATGTGGTCCCAAGATCGGCTATTCACCATTCGTGATTGTGTTGATATTGTGTGACATTTGTGTTTGGACATATTATGCGTGGGTGATTTAATTCCCAGTGATCGTGATATATGTACAGATTGGTTCATATATTTTGCAGTGAAAAACAATTTTCAATAAACAGTATTGAGTACATGTTTAGGGAGAGAAAAGAAGAGATTTCCGTAAGTTTGGTTGGCAATGGTCCTAATTGGTTTAGAGTGTTTGGTAACGATTAAGTTATTGCAATGGATCTCACCGGGTGGGTAATATAGAGGGATTGGCTTGGTTCCTGCTTGTTGCAGGCGGGTCTGGTAGTTACTGGGTAGTTGTAAAAGCAAGGGCTCAGTCCGCCCAGTGCCTGGTTTGGAAGCGGTCAATACCTACGAATAAGGAATTATGGTAAACTATTGTGAATATTTCAGACCCAATGGCTGAGCTAATAGGAATAGTTAAAGGACATGATTCTGTGGTTTGGTTCATGCATGGTATCATTTGTTTCCATTGTGCGGTCACGACAGTGGTGATGTGCCCAGTTGGGTTTCAGTTTTCAAGGTGATTATCATAATTGGGGCACTGGTGCCCTGGGACCCTTCCCTCACTGGCCTGGAGCGGCTGCCGTGGGAAGGGCCTTAATGGTTTTTGTGCCGAGAATGCACATAGTATACTTAGTGCTGACCCATATTGTGATGGCCGGGATCTAGGTCTATGCCGTGTTGGGCTTTATTTGTGTGGGCTCTGATCATGGGAACGCCGGTGCGTGAATACATATGATATTACGCATAAGGCGTTTTTGCACAGTGCCTGTTCTATTAATTGCCGGTTGGGCATGGTGTGCAGATAGCGATTCAGGTGAGTATTGGTGAGTAAGGCATTGGTGCCCGGTATCCATTCCTACATGGTGCCCCAGGGGGGTGGCAAGTGTAAGAAGGGTCCCAAGTGCTTTTAGCAGTGCGCGCAGGCGTTTTGATCCGGTTGGTGTGCAAGGTTGCTTGTGTGTTCGTTTGTATTTGGTCGGGTTCGTGGAGGGAGGTGCCGTGGGTGTCTGGATCTCTACCCACCCACTGCCTCTAAGCTTAATTCAGAGGTAGCCACTGTGGCGTGACAAGTCTTAGGATGCCTTCTCTCTCTGTGGTGCTGTTTTTTTATCCCGCCCCTGCTTCCTCTGTATTTGGCCTTGCTATTCCCATACTTGTTTCTAAGGGGTCCTTGAACCTCACCTTTTTGGTCTTGGCGGGTTTGTTTCCCTTTCTGCATTTCCTTATTTGGTCTAAAAAACCATATCCTTGTTGGATGCTTGCAGATACGACTTCTGGTTCCGTAGATTCACCAGGTTCATCCTGTTGGTTGGGTGCCTCCTCAGTCGCATTGTCCTGATTACTTGCTCGGGGCTGTTCCGTGCTTTCAGATTCACTGTCAACGTCAGAGCTCTGAGGTGAGCTATTGGGAGTACTTTCCCTTGAGGATGGTCTATAATGTTCGTCATATTTTGGTTGAAAGGTGAACATCCTGTTCTCTCTGTAGTCCTTGTCATCTCTTGCAAATTTGCAGCATTTTCTAATCTTGACTTCATCCTGATGGTTTTTCAAAATATCATACATGATTTTAAAGTTTTTGTCCTTGGTGAGTACTGGTGTTTTATCAGCCTCTATTTCTTCTTTTAGTGTGTCAATGTCTATGGTGATCCTCTTGTGCTCTATGCCAGCGTGCTCTATCAGTAGCTCGAGCATGATTTTTGAGCCATTCATCAGATTCTCTTCCCATAGGCCTGCTAAATCATCATCCTCTGGATTCCTAAAGTCAGGAAAGATTATTATTCTCAGTCCATGGGGTATTTTATCTTGTACAAAATAGGTTTCTATGGTGAATTCCTCCCAAAACTTGTTGATTTCCCTTATGCATAGTCTCTCTTGTCTGATAAATTTGTACCGCAGTGTTTCCACTTGTGCAGATGGTTTTGTCAAGGTGTACGTCCCTGGGATGTTGCGTACCTGTGTTTCCGGGAGTTGTTCGTTGAGGAGATGCCAGGCTGTCGGTTGGTGGGTAATCCGAAGAGAGGTAACGCCAGAAGTCAGCCCCACTCCCGCCCTAATGGCACAGGGTTGAAGGGGAACCAACTGCTGACGCCACAAATGAGACACTTCCCTGGATCTTAATGTGGCGCCAGAACAGTGCGAGCACTGACAGGGAAGGCCGTTCCAATGAGGTACTGGGCTGGTAGATGTTCAGGTCCAGATGCAGAAACCAGGAAGGAAGGACGAGGATGCAGGAACCTTGGTTTGACAGGACCCCAAGCCAGGGGCAATCAGGCAGCCAGGATCAGGCAGAGGAACAAGGGGTGAGCCCAAGACAGGACCACCAGGAGGTGGGAGTGGACAGGAAACTGGATCCAGGACAAGGAGGGGGCACAAGGAGCAGAACAGGGGCTGGACGGAAGGGATCTGGAAGGGACAGAACCAGGGCAGGAGCAACTGGAAGGGCAGGGAACAACCTCCCAACAAGGCAGGAGAAAAGGCAAGACAGGGGCCCTACCCAGCAGGGCAGGGGGATTGCAAGGTACTGAGCGGGTCAGGACTCACATGGAGCGATGCGGTGGGTCGGGAACCAAGCCGCGTTGAGACGCGACTTGTTCCCGACCCGACCGCATAATAAGGAAGTCCCTGCCAAAACGAGGCTAGGCACGCAACACCTCCTCGCGCGCGCCCACGGCGCGAAAGCGAGGCTTGCCACGCAAGCTCCGCGCCGCCGCCTGACTGCGCATGTGCAGTGTTCAGGAGTAGGCGAGATGTGCTGACGCGGGGCGGTGCCCCATGCACCCGTGGGCCCCCCCAGCGGTAACAGGGATATAATCTCCAAGATCGCCCAAGACCCGGGGAACCCCTCAAGGACTGCCTGCAGGTAGGTGGTGTTCTAACACTATGCCCCCTACCAGAAAGACCAGGGACCCCAGGCTTCCAGGGATGGCGAAGAAAGAACTCGCGAACCAGACAGGGGGCATGCACATTACTCCGAGGTTCCCAGGTACGATCAGAGGCAGGATAGCCCTTCCAATCTACCAAAAACTGGAGCACTCCCCGTCGGACCCGTGAGTCGCATATCTCCTGAACCTCAAACTCCGGTGTGCCCTCCACATCAACAGCGGAGGGACGAGAGCCAGAACGACCATAGGAATCAGGTAGGTAAAGTTTCAACAAAGAAACATGGAAAACGGGATGGACTCGCCAGGAAGCTGACAACTGCAACTGAAATGCCACAGACGAGATCCTCTTCATAATCCGAAAAGGCCCAAAGTAGCGGGGAGCAAGCTTAGTGGGCAAGTTACGGACTGGTAAGTTTTTGGAGGAAAGCCATACCTGATCCCCCACCTGAAAAGCGGGTTCAGGGCTCTGCCGTCTGTCTGCCTGATCCTTCATGCGCTCGCGGGCCTCAGGAAGAACATTCGTAGCCAAGGCATGGAATTCCGGAATCTTGGTCACAAGCGAATCAGCCGAAGGCACAGCACTGGGCTGGACTGGACAAAGCGGCAAAAGCTTGGGATGTAAGCCAAAAGTACATTGATAGGGTCTCATTCCGGTAGCTGAATGTACTGCGTTGTTATAAGCCACCTCGGCTAGAATCAGATGAGCTGACCAATTGGTTTGGGTGGCGTTGGCGTAACAGCGCAGGTACTGCTCCAATGTTTGATTTGTACACTCAGTCTGGCCGTTAGTCTGTGGGTGGTATCCAGAACAAAGGGCCCGCCGTACATCAAGATGGCGGCATAGTTGACTCCAGAAAGACGAGATGTACTGTGATCCACGATCGGTAAGGATTTTGTCTGGAAGCCCATGCAAACGGTAGATCTCGTGGAAGAATGCTTGTGCCATCTGAACTGCAGTAGGGACCTTGGAAAAGGGGATGAAATGGGCCATCTTAGTGAAGCAGTCAATGACAACCATGATACAAGTGTTGTTTTCAGACGGAGGGAGATCTACAATGAAGTCTGTAGCGATGGTATGCCAAGGATAGGGTGGCGTTTCTGTGGGTTTCAGAAGTCCCAAAGGTCTTCTTCGTGGTGTTTTCGTCTGAGCACAAACAGGACAGCTCTCCACATAATGCTTGGTCTGACTAGCCCACCCGGGCCACCAGAATTGTCTTGCTATCAGTTCTTGGGTGGATCGAATGCCTCGATGTCCTCCGAACTTGGAATCATGGAATCCCTGTAAGATAGCAGACCGTAGTGGAGCAGTAGGGATGTATAATCTGTTATCATAGTAAAGCATCCCGTCCTTTTCTCTGATAAGAGGTAGTTCCCTCAATGTTATTCGTTCAGGGCTGGCCGAGGTGTCTCGAGCAACAGAATGCAGAAAAGGAGAGACGTACAACAGAAAATGCTTTGAGGCGAGAAGAGACTGGTCCAGATGGTCTTGTTCAATGTCCTCTTCGAGAGAGCACGAAAGCGCATCTGCTTTCAGATTCCGAGAGCTGGGGATGTAGGTAATGGTGAAATCGTAGTGGGAAAAGAAGAAGGCCCATCTTGCCTGGCGGGAGGTCCGACACTGCACAGAACGGAGATACTGCAGATTTCGGTGATCAGTACGGACCTCTAGCGGATACTTTCCGCCCAATAAATGGTGTCGCCATTCTTCAAAAGCTGTCTTAATGGCCAGGAGCTCCTTCTTGACGACTGCATAGTTGCGCTCGCTGGAATTCAACTTGCGGGAATAGTATGCCACAGGGAATGCCATCCCCGACTCTTGGTCCCTTTGTAATAGTACAGATCCTACGGCAAAATTGGACGCATCAGCCTCCACAATGAATGGTTTCTGTTCATCTGGATGATGCAAGATAGGTGATGTGCTGAAAGCTTCCTTAAGTCTCCTAAATGCTGCTGTGGTCTCAGACTCCCATACGAATGGCACCTTGCTGCTTGTTAGATGTGTTAAGGGGGCGGACAACTGGGAAAAGCGAGGAATGAATCGTCGATAGAAATTAACAAATACCAAGAAACGCTGCAAGGCTTTCACGTCATGAGGCAGACTCCACTCAAGAACAGCTCGTACTTGAGCGGGATCCATCTGAATGCCTGAACTACTGATTACATAACCGAGAAACTCAATACTGTCCTGGTGAAAAAGGCATTTCTCAGCTTTGGCATACAGATGTTTGAGGACAGTCGACTGAGAAATTGTTTCACATGGGAGACATGGTCCTTCAGGCAGGAAGAGAACACCAAAATGCCATCGAGGTAAACCCAGACGGTGACTCCAATCAAATCCGAAAATATCCCGTCCATGAACCGCTGGAAGACTACTGGGGCATTACACAGGCCAAATGGCATTACCGATATTTGTAATGCCCTGATGGTGTTTTAAAAACCGTCTTCCATTCGTCTCCAGGTTTAATCCGTACCAAATGATAGGCCCCACGGAGATCCAACTTAGAAAAGATACGTGCTGTGCGCAGAGATTCTATGATGTCTCAGATCAAGGGAAGGGGGTACCTGTCCTTCCGTGTGATGCCGTTCAGCTGTCTGTAGTCCACACAGGGACGCAAAGTACCCTCTTTCTTTTTAACAAAAAACAGTGGGAATCCTGCTGGGGACTTAAAAGGAGTTATGTAACCCTTACGCAGACATTCCTCCAGATATTCTTGGAGTGTCACTCTCTCGTTGGGAGTCAAAGAGTACACTTTTCCGTGCGGGATGACCATGTCAGGTAACAACTCGATGGAACAATCACAAGACCTATGGGGAGGTAATGGTATGTCCCCAGGCTCCGGGAATACATCTTGAAACGCATCATATTCCGACGGAACTGATTCTAACAAGCAGACCCTAGATGTTTTATCTCCTTCAATGCTCATTGTAGCTGTCAAGGGCTTTGGAACAGCCCTGGCTATATAGCAATTTTGAACACAATGGGTGGAATTGAAAGTCAGGGTTTGTGTTCCCCAGTCAATCTTGGGATTATGCTGCAGCAACCAGGGTAGCCCAAGGACGATGGGATACGCAGGGGACTTGATCACATCCAGAGACACGATTTCCTGATGTCCATTGATTTGGAGCTGCAAAGGTCCAGAGTGTTGTCGAATGGGTCCGGAAGCCAACAGCGTTCCGTCGATCAATTCCACTAATGAGACTTGTTCCTTGGTAAGAAGAGGTATGCTGTTCCTGACAGCAAAATCAAGATCCAAATAGTTTCCAGAGGCTCCACAATCCAAGAGACCGAACGTATCCACTGACTTGTTCTGCCAGGATACGTCAAGTTTCAACATCATCAGGACCACGGGCTGCATGGGCTGTAGGATTGTCTCAGAGCCAGGAAGGGTTGTAGCAGTTGAAAGGCCCGTCGTAACCTTCCCAATATACGACAGGCCCTTCAGTTTTCCGACTTTCTCAAAGGTCGTAGGGGACAGGTCCCTAAAAAGTGACCCGCAGCTCCACAATACAAACACAATCGTAGATCCCTCCGGCGCTTCTTCTCGGTTTCTGACAATGGCCCTCTTACAGCGCCCAACTGCATGGGTTCTGGACTGGTTTCGGCGGTACCTGGTACTCCTACGGGTATCGGCGGGGGCCTTGGGAGGGTTCTTTCATACTGTCGTCTTTCACCCTTACGTTCCGCCAATCGATGGTCTATCCAAAGCACCTGGTCTTGGAGGGCCTGTAAGGTGTCAGGTTCCGGTATATGTAATAGCTCGTCCTTATGCTCTTCCCTCACTCCTCGCCGAAATAGAGTCTTCTGGGTTATTTCCGGCCACAGTGAATCAGTGGCAATCTGGCAAAAACAGCTAATATAGGAGATTATGACGCTTGATCCTTGTCTGAGATCCACCAACTGGTTCTGTGCTATGGCCGCAAGGTTTGGAGACTGAAAAACCTCCAAAAAGGCCTTCTCGAATGCACCAAAGTCACTAAGAACGGGACTCTTAGCGGCAACCAAAGGCGTTACCCATGCCAGGGCGTTTCCGGTCAGGTTTCCCAGAATGTAACCAATCTTAGCCTTGTCTTGACTAAATTGTGAAGATCGATACATGAAATGGATCTTACAGTGATTGCAGAATTCAGCCACGCGTCTGGGATCACCGTCAAACTTGGGCGGTACAGTATGGGCCATGGCAGCCTCTGCTTGGGGAGCAGTACCGGCCCCGTGAACGACCGTTTGTCGCAAGTTCACATTCTCTTGGCGTAGAGAGGTCATCTCCAATCTCAAGGCCCTCATTTCGTCTCGCAGTTCCTAAGCGTCGTCCATCTCGGAATCGGAACAAGTGGCAAGGCGTCTCAATCTGTCAAGGTGTACATCCCTGGGACTTTGCGTACCTGTGTTTCCGGGAGTTGTTCGTTGAGGAGATGCTAGGCTGTCGGTTGGTGGGTAATCCGAAGAGAGGTAACGCCAGAAGTCAGCCCCACTCCTGCCCTAATGGCACAGGGTTGAAGGGTAACCAACTTCTGACGCCACAAATGAGGCACTTCCCTGGATCTTAATGTGGCGCCAGAAGAGTGCGAACACTGACAGGGAAGGCCGTTCCAACGAGGTACTGGGCTGGTAGATGTTCAGGTCCAGATGCAGAAACCAAGAAGGAAGGACGAGGATGCAGGAACTTTGGTTTGACAGGACCCCAATCCATAAAGCATAGGTGTACCCTACCCTCTTAGTGTGGTCTCATTAGAAATAAGTTCTAGGAAAGCAAACAAACAACCATTTCTTTTCGAGAGTGCTATAAATTGTCTCAATTCACTAATACTGGCATTTGTCCTTGTTTTAGTGAAATTGAGCCGGTTGGAGGGAAAATAACAACAGTCATATGTTGACCTATAGTCATCAAGCAATTCAAAATCATAGAAGAAATACTCATACGAAAAAGTAATTTCCTCCAAAACATTTGTGCATTTTTTAAAAAAACTTTATATTGATTTCTTCAAAGTATAGTACATGAATACACATAACATGCATCATTCAGGTTCATGTGCATTGTGCGGATTTATAAAAAAGAACATATATAAATTGTTTTGAAACATAAATACAACTTGACAAACACGAGTTCAAATTACAACGTGTGTGTTGCTAAGTGCAATTCAACGAAAATTACAGAGGAGAGAAAAACATACAACAAACAAACTTAGGGGAAACTCAAATGAAGTAGTTGCCCCCGAGTATGTAGGGAGTTCTTTACTAATTAGATTCCCTTGATTCCCTGTATGGATGGGTATGGATAAACTAATCCTTTGTCCATTGGGTTTGGTTAAATTTATTTTCTATGGGCTTCAATTTTGCCCAACCTGTGGGACTTGGTACGGTAAAAGAATTCTTTGCCAACTTTGACAGGACCCCAAGCCAGGGGCAATCAGGCAGTCAGGATCAGGCAGAGGAACAAGGGGTGAGCCCAAGACAGGACCACCAGGAGGTAGGAGTGGACAGGAAACTGGATCCAGGACAAGGAGGGAGCACAAGGAGCAGAACAGGGGCTGGACGGAAGGGATCTGGAAGGGACAGAACCAGGGCAGGAGCAACTGGAAGGGCAGGGAACAACCTCCCAACAAGGCAGGAGAAAAGGCAAGACTGGGGCCCTACCCAGCAGGACAGGGGGATTGCGAGGTACTGAGGGGGTCAGGACTCACACGGAGCGATGCGGCGGGTCGGGAACCAAGCCGCATTGAGACGCGACTTGTTCCCGACCCGACCGCATAATAAGGAAGTCCCCGCCAAAACGAGGCTAGGCACGCAACGCCTCCTCGCGCGCGCCCACGGCGCGAAAGCGAGGCTTGCCACACAAGCTCCGCTCCTCCGCCTGACTGCACATGCGCAGTGTTCAGGAGTAGGCGAGATGTGCTGACGGGGGGCGGTGCCCCATGCACCCGTGGGCCCCCCAGCGGTAACGGGGATATAATCTCTAAGATCGCCCAAGTCCTGGGGAACCCCTCAAGGGCTGCCTGCAGGTAGGTGGTGTCCTAACAGGTGTTGCTGTTGGTTGCTCTGTTGGACCTCTGGGGATAAAGAGGGATTTGATATCCTCCTTTCTTGATAGTGGGTAGTCAGCCATTCTTTGGTTCATTGGGTTTGTTGGATAGGCTGCGGTTGCCGGTTTCCTTGGTTTGAGGACAGTTTAACAGTTGCTTTTAGAGCACATGGGACCATGGGTTGCCGCGTCCTCCATCTTTGTTATCGGTGCAAATTCGCAAAGCACAGCTATATCATGACTGCCTTACAAGAACCCCCACCAATATTTAGGCTCCTTTAGCCCATTTTTGCCCAATGCGCACCAGGACGCCACAGCACTGCTAGCAACCAATGGGAAGGCACAGCCCAACAACCAATAGAGATGCCGCCCACGGACCAATGGACACTCGTTTGACAAACCAAATAATGCTTAGCGATTTCACTCCCCAATTGTAGCTGAACCCGGAGGCAGAAAGATACAATACGAGAGGTAAGAGGCTCCCCTAGCTCGCGCACGGCACCTTTTGCTTAATTTAGCTTCACTTTAATTTAAGTGCAGGTGCATCACGCAACTCAGTCACCACCTAATTAGGACCCCGTTGTCACTTCTGACCCAGTGGGAGCCTTGTCACGCCACAGTGGCTACCTCTGAATTAAGCTAAGAGGCAGTGGGTGGGTAGAGATCCAGACACCCACGGCACCTCCCTCCACGAACCCGACCAAATACAAACGAACACACAAGCAACCTTGCACACCAACCGGATCAAAACTCCCGCGCGCACTGCTTAAAGCACTTGGGTTCCCTTCCTACACTTGCCACCCCCCTAGGGCACCATGTAGGAATGGATACCGGGCACCAATGCCTTACTCACCAATACTCACCTGAATCGCCATCTGCACAGTATGGCCAACCGGCAATTAATAGAACAGACACTGTGCAAAATCGCCTTATGCATAATATCATATGTATTCACGCACCGGTGCTCCCATGATCAGAGCCCACACAAATAAAGCTCCAACACGGCATAGACCTAGATCCCGGCCATCACAATATGGGTCAGCACTAAGTATACTATATGCATCCTCTGCACAAAAACCACTAAGGCCCTTCCCACGGCAGCCGCTCCAGGCCAGTGAGGGAAGGGTCCCAGGGCACCAGTGCCCTATTTATGATAATCACCTCGAAAACTGAAACCCAACTGGGCACATCACCACTGTCGTGACCGCACAATGGAAACAACTGATACCATGCATGAACTGAACCACGGAATCATGCCCTTTCCTATTCCTATTAGCTCAACCATTGGGTCTGAAATATTCACAATAGTTTACCATAATTCCTTATTCGTAGGTATTGACCTCTTCCAAACCAGGCACTGGGCGGACTGAGCCCTTGCTTTTACAACTACCCAGTAACTACCTGACCTGCCTGCAACAAGCAGGAACCAAGACAATGCCTCTATATTACCCACCAGATGATATCCCTTGCAATAACTCAATCGTTACCAAACACTCTAAACCAATTAGGACCATTGGCAACCAAACTTACAGAAATCTCTTCTTTTCTCTCCCTAAACATGTACTCAATACTATTTATTGAAAATTGTTTTTCACTGCAAAATGTATGAACCAATCTGTAAATCACTATGAATCTGTATATATCACGATCACTGGGAATTAAATCACCCATGCATAATATGTCCAAACACAAATGTCACACGATATCAACACAATCTCGAATGGTGAATACCCGATCTTGGGACCACATTGGCACCAAATATGTATCCAATCCATATGTATTCAATAATTATGAACAGTAGCCTAGAAAAATACCTGTTAGGTCGAAACACGTGTCGGCACCACCTGTTATATCATCAATTGATGAATTCGAGACAATAAAAGATTGCAAAAAATGCAAATCACAAACCTTGTGGAACTACATTTTTTAAGCACAGCAAAAGGCAATGGGGTAAATCCCAGCATAAGGAATTGCACATGCGCAGAATGAGTGGAAACCATCACAATTCTCTCTGGCTACACACAATAGGCACCACGAGCACGGCCCTTTTTTCAAGTTTCCACCAACTGACTGCTAGTGCACCGATAACAAAGATGGATGGCGCGGCAACCCATGGTCCCTGATGCTCTTAACGCAACTACTAAAATAGTGTTGAATCCTTGGCTGGGAGGCAAGTCTGTGATAAAGTTGAGAGAAAGTGTGTGCCATGGTGCAGGAGGAATTTTCAATGGCTGCAGAGGGCCAGCTGGTTTCTGTTTTAGTGACTTGTTTTGTGCACATACGCCACATGACTGGACATATTGGATGACGTTGCGATGCCAAGTAGGCCACCAATAGTTGCGTTTACCTTTGGCTAGGGTTTTGGCAATCCCGGGGTGACCCGACATCAGGGAATCGTGATAATCTGAAATGACTTGCTGTTGTAGTTCTGTTTTAGGCACATACAGACGTTCACCAAAATATGGCAGTTGGTCCTTAATGGTGTATTGTTTTCTTCTAGTATGCCATTCCAGTAAGGTATTCGGAGTTAGTTCGCGTTGCATCTCTTCTCTGAGCTCGGTGTGTGTTAAAGCTGTGGTGAGGCCTAAGAGCTTGTCTTCAGGGATGATGGCCACCGGATCTGGAGTTGCATACACCTTCTCATCGATACCTATGCGAGATAATCCCATTTCTTACGCCTGGTCGATAAGTGATCACGTAGTCATATTCAGCAAAGAAGAGGGCCCATCGTAGTTGGCGTGAGGATTGTGCCTTTGCTGTTTTCAAATTTTGTAGGTTCCGAGGGTCTGTGATTACTGTGACCGTATGTTTGGCCCCCAAGAGATAATGTCGCCATGCCTTGAAGGCGGATTTAATAGCTAGAAGCTCCTTGTCGGTGATGGCATAATTGAGTTCGGGAGGTGAGCATTTTCCCAACCAGAAGGCCACGGGGTGCAACTGGCTGGTTTCAGGGTCCTTTTGAGAAAGAACAGCCCCAATAGCCATGCTGGAGGCATCTGTCTCCACGATGTACGGGAGGTCCGGGCGAGGGTGTTGTAAAATCGGGGTGGAAGTGAATTTTCTCTTAAGTTCTTGGAAGGCCCTTTCGGCATCCTCTGTCCACATTAACTTTTTATTGTTTTTTCGTAGGAGTAGTGTGATCGGATACACAATCTGAGAGAAGTCTGGGATGAACCGACGGTAGAAGTTCGCAAAGCCCAGCATGCTCTGGACCCCTTTTAACAAAGTTGGAGAAGGCCATTTCAGAATGGCATCCATCTTTGTGTACATCCATTCTGATGCCTGTCGGAGTGAGGATGAAACCAAGGAATTCTACTTCGGACACGTGAAAAAAGCATTTTTCAAGTTTTGCATATAGTCGATGTCGGCGAAGTTTGGCGAGAACGTTGCAGACATGCTTCACATGGTCTTGTTTCGATGTTGAATACACTAGGATGTCGTCTATGTAGGCCAGGGCACAAACATTGATCAATTCCGTCAGAACATCGTTCATGCAGTATTGGAACGTTGCGGGGGCATTGCAAAGTCCGAAAGGCATTACCTGGTACTCAAACAACCCATATTTGGTACGGAAAGCCGTATTCCATTCATCTCCTTTTTTGACTCGGACTAGGTGGTACGCTCCTCTGAGGTCTAACTTGGTATAAATCTGGGCATCTTTGACTTTGTCCAGCATTTCAGGAATAAGTGGCAACGGGTAACAATTCTTCACGGTGATCCGGTTTAATGCGCAATAATCGATGCAGGTCCTCAAGTCCCCTTCCTTCTTCGCTACGAAGAATAGGGGACTGGCTGCCAGTGATTTAGATGGGCGGATAAACCCATTTGCCAAGTACTGGTCCAGATAGGATTTTAGATGCTGGTTTTCTGGGCGCATAGATTCTGCCATATGGGATTTGCGCACCAGGTATGTGGTCAATCTGAAAGTCATAGGGCCTGTGCGGTGGTAGTGTGTTAGCTTGCTCCTTCTGGAACACGTCCTAGAAATCTTGGTATTCTTCTGGGAGAGTGCTAGTTGCGCCAAGTGTAGACGCGCATGTTCTAGGATTCCTAGGGATGTGGAAACTGGATTTTTCTTCCTGGTAATAGCAGGTGGGAGCACAGTCATCGGGGAAAGTCAATTTTCTTGCACGCCAATCTATCCGAGGATTATGAGCAACGAACCATGGCATCCCTAATATTAGCCGAAACTGAGGTGCCTTGATGAGATCGAAGGAAATAGATTCCCGGTTTCGATCCTGGCACAGCAGAGGTACCCCTACTGTACAGTGGGTTACTGGCCTGGAAGCGATTTCTGTCCCATCCACAGTGGTTACCTTTTCTGTGTTCGGCTTGCAACATAAGGGAAGCCCCATCTGTGCTACCAGGTCTTGATCAATATAATTCCCAACTGCTCCGCTGTCTATGTAAGCCTCAACGGTGTGCATCCTTGAAGGTTGTTGGTGATTGATTAGGATCACTGGTATTGCGAAATGTGAGGTTGGTGGCTCATTCTTCTCACTCGACAAACTGACCTCTACATTGGTCGAGCTAGGCAGTTTTCCGACTCCTTACTCTCATCCCTTTCCGTAGCTCCTACAGTCCTCTTGGGAGGTTTTACTGGACAGTCTTTTAGGAAGTGCCCTGATTTTCCGCAGTACAAACATAACTGCTGTTGCCTTCTCTTGTCTCTTTCAGCTTTTGTTAACGGTGGTCGTATGCCTCCGATCTGCATGGGCTCTGTGGTGTTCTCTGACGTGCGTGGAGCAGCATCTTTGGTCCGCAGATACTCGGCTCGAGTGTCTGACCTGGTCCGGTCTGCCTTCCGATCTTGCAATCAGTGATCTAGTTGCACAACCAGGTTGATGAATTCACTACAGTCTCTAGGCGGATCAACCACCTGGGCCAGGACGTCATTCAATTCCCCTCGAAGGCCTCGCTGAAACAATGTGTTTCTCTTGTCTTCAGACCACCTAGTCTCAGCAACTAACCTATTGAAGGTTGCATTGTATGTTAATAAGTCTTGATTCCCCTGCCGGAGTGACAGGAGTTCATTATCTACAGCTTGCTCTTGGGTATGACGAGCAAAGAGCTTTTCCATCTCCCTTTGGAAACCCCGAAAGTCAAGTAGTAAAGGATCATCATGACTCACAACTGGCACTGACCAGTCTGCTGCGCTTCCACTCAGGTATGACAAAACAAAGGCTACCCGTGCCTGATCATTGGGGAATGCGCCTGGTCTGCAGAGGAAGTGAAGACGACATTGATTCATAAATGCAGCATACTTCCTGGGGTCTCCTGAAAACCGTTCCGGCGGTGCTAAACAAACTGCTCCGGGAAGAGTGATCTATACCAGAGCGGTAGATAACGTGGGTACCTGTGCTGATGGGATATTTCCAGGCAATGAAGTTTGTCCGGCCTGTGATTGTAGTAACAGCCTGCTGATTTCTTCGGTGCGCTCCTTGGTAACGACTAGATCCCTTCGTAGGGTATTAATCTCTTGCCTAGCCGAATGAACTTTGGCGCATAGTTGTCCTAATAACTGAGCCAGTTGGTCAATTTCTGATGTCTCCATGGTATCCACGGGAACGCCCTTCAGGCCTGGTCGCTGGATTCGCCCTGGACCCTTCCCGATCCCAGATGGTGCCTTAGATGGAAGTCGGGCCTGAAAGCACAGGAGGGCTGGATTTAGGATCAGATTCAGCTTCCTCCCACCTGCCCCTGGGTTCAACCCGATGGCCCTCTCCTCACCTTGTCGTGATGTCTGGCGTGCTCTCCGTCCTGCCTTCTGTGCAGGGGTGCTTAGTCTTCTGCGAGCTTGAGCGACCGAGTTAACTTCACTGGTGCGAGCCCATTCAAGTGGTAAGTCTGAAGCAGTCTTATATGCCCTTGCCTTCCTTTCGTGTGATTAATGTCTTTTCTTTATTTTCTCCTTAGGCGCACGGAGGTTCAGTGAATGCGCAGTTTGGATCGGGCTCCTGCCAGAATGGAGGACGCAAGAGCGTACAATGAATTGGTAGTTAGTGCGCAAAGTGCGGCGCTGTTATGTCTTTTACTTGCTAATCTGTATCTTTCTTTCTTTTCAGGTCGCGATGTTCTTTCCTGGCGTATGAAGAATTCCGGAACAATGCCGGCCTAGCAATGTCCAGCCAGGTGAGGTTCTCGCGATGGCTGCGGAAAACGCTGTGAGTAACTTGTTTTAACGTTGTCTTTCTCTCTCTCTCTCTCTCTCTCTCTCTCTCTCTCTCTCTCTCTCTCTTTCTCTCTCTCTCTCTCCAGGTGCTTCGTTCCGGTGTGTTCGTGGTGTCCCGATGATGCTGCTGACTGGATGGAAGACCGTAATCGGCAGAAGGATGGACAATCGACGGGCAGAGGCAGGATGGACTTCGCAGGTAAGTAGAGGCTGATAATGATGTTCTTTTGTCTCCTCTGCAGGTCAGCTGTTCAAGGATCGCTGGTATCAGGTCACAGAAATGATGAGCGTCACGCTGCTGGCTGCAGAATAACGCGAAGCACGTTCTGTAACTTGGGTGTGGTTTATGTAGCCTCCTAGTAAAATAGTCCAGGTAAAGTAGTCTGGGCTACCACACCCTAAAACAATGCACCACACAGTCTGGCTCTAGGAACTACTACAAGAGACCCACCTCACAGCAAGTGACAATGATAAAATGGAGAGTTACTGGGGGGGAGCAGGGCTTTGGGGTGGAATATTCGAAATATGCACGGGGTGTATACACCTGGATAGATACGTAAGTGCCTTTTAGCCTAATATCAAAAGTAGCAGATGCAGATGGGAAATACTTGATTGTCAGGGGCAGTATTGAACAAAACGAGGTATGCATAGTGAACACTTACCTCCCAAATCATGGAACTGTGGCGTACCTAGATGGACTGAGTGAAATACTGGCCCCATATCGTGACTGCTTTTTCATCTGGGGGGACTTCAATTGTGTGTACGATTACGATCTTGATAGGTCCATCGCGCAACAAAACAGGACAGGGAACGTCACATCGCCACTCAGGCGGGTTATAGAGACTCTGGATCTATCAGAAGTGTGGAGGGAACTACACCCAGGGAGGAGGGAATACTCCTACTACTCAGCCCCACATGGCCTGTACACAAGAAATTATTTATCTACTTGTGGACAGGGCACATCTCCTCCAAATCGATGCAGCAACCTTCCTGGGTATATCGATATCGGATCACTCCCTTCTGTAATTAGTCTGGGTAATGAAAGGTCCTAAGCCCCCCATACCAATGTGGCGGATGCCGACCAATGCGCTGGCAGATGGCGCATTCCAACAGGAGCTGCGTACTAAATTTATCGAGTACATAGAGACCAATGTGGGGAGTGTAGATAAATGGAGAACCATCTGGGAAAC
Source organism: Ambystoma mexicanum (assembly GCF_040938575.1). Classification (NCBI taxonomy): domain Eukaryota; kingdom Metazoa; phylum Chordata; class Amphibia; order Caudata; family Ambystomatidae; genus Ambystoma; species Ambystoma mexicanum. Next base: position 283,031,670 of record NC_090941.1, on the reverse strand, counting down.
CCTGAAAATAGTGGTGAGGGGGGAAACCATTGCGGGAGCTGGGGGGATCAGAAGGACACTAAAAAGGGAACTGGAAGCAAACGAAAAAAAGATTACTCAACTAGAAACTAATGACCAGAAGACAAGAGAAGGGTAGAAGGAGCTAAGTGAGGTTAGGGAAGCCAATAGTGAAGCCTGGAATATACTATCGAAATTTGATTACATAGTAAAAACTACTAAAGCACACTCTGAGGGTGATAAACCAAATAGTCTTTTGTCATGGCTGTGTAAGAGGGAAAATCCAATACACCTAACCACGTCACTTAAGAACGAGCTGGGTGAAACGCAAACATCGCAGCTGGCCATAAACGACACCTTCCGTCAATTCTACTCCCATTTGTACCACCATGACAAACAAGTGCCACATCAGGACATATTAGACACATTGGAGGAAATTGGCCTACCCAAACTAGATAAAGCGCACAAAGAAATGCTCAACAGTGAATTGTCCGCTGACGACATAAGCGAGGCAATCAAATCACTGGCTACCAGTAAAACTCCGGGAAGTGATGGTTTGCCACCTGAGTTCCATAAAACTATCAGTACTGGCACTATGGGCTACGGGACTTGCTAGGTGATCAGCTATATCTTCGTCTTCACTCGATTGATAACCTTCCCCAATCTCTTCCTCCTCACCTGAATAGTCCAGTTTCTTCCGGCGGGTCAGTCCTATGTAAGGCTTCTTCTTTTTTAGAAGATATGGTCTACCTCGGAAGGAAGCCACCGTGACTCCCAGACAGAGAAAACCCACGGTGACTCCCCTCCGCGACAGCCAGAGGGGAAAAAGCCACTGGAACGGCAAAAAACCCCTGGATCCAAGGTAGTCGTGAAGGTTGTGGAAGTCGTCGGCACTGAAGTAGGTTGAATGGGTCCTCCGCCGAAAACCCAGGAAATGGTAAGGTCGGCGTGACTCTGCTAATCGAGGGAATGGAATAGGGCGGTTTACAGGTAGGTACCCCTCGGGGTGGAGGACAAGAGTGAACGGAGAATCCGGGAGTTAGAGTGTCCTGGAGCGAAGAAATTTCAGCAGAGAATCAGCACAGGAACAAAACACAGGAGAAGGCAAGCAGGATCCAGAGAAGGGGGGGGAGCCCGTAGGGAAACGGGAGGAGGAGAAAACAGGAAGAGTAAGGAAGGCGTGATAGCAAGGCAGAACTGTCAGAAGGAAAACTAGCGCAAGCAACAGGGCGAGGAATAAACTCAGTTGCAACGCGCCGAGCCGCCGGCAACCGAGTGAGATATACAAACGGCGGCGGCCATCTTGAAAACAACTAGACCGAGTCTGGTAGGCGAGGAGGAACGTAATGGAACACTTTAATGGCGTCCTTGTTTCCACCTTCGCCACAAACGCCAGTCGCCGGCGGCAGTGACAAAAATGTACTCAGCGGAATTGACCCTGATACTACACGAAGTGTTTCAGGAAGCATTTGAACTCAAGGTACTCCCAGACACCATGAGAGAGACTCTGGTGGTCCCGATCCCTAAACCTGGTAAACCCACAGATGAATGTGACTCTTATAGGCTCTTGGAAATGCTAAATTATGATGTAAAAATCCTTACAACTGTACTGGCCAACCGCCTTTCTAAGGTGATAGGCACACTAATACATGAGGATCAAAGCGGATTTGTCCCAAGTCGCAACACAGAGGTAAACCTGAGACGCCTACAGCACATTGTGGATCAAACATCCAATAGGCAGGAACACCTTGCAGTAGTCTCACTAGACGCCATTAAGGCATTTGATTCCATATATTGGGAGTGGGTGATTGCGGTGTTGAGAGAGTTCGGGTTGGGTGAACACTTCATCAGATGCGTAGAGCTGCTCTATACGGCGCCGGTAGCCAGGGAGAACAGTCTCGGCCCCCTGGGATATCCAAAGAGGAACCAGACAAGGTTGTCCGCTGTCACCCATGCTCTATATATTGGGTCTGGAGCCGATAGCAATCTACATTAGGAAACAGTTTTTTGATGCTGCTATCGCAGTAGGAGGAATACATCACGTAGTGTCCCTATACTCGGATGATGTGCTCCTATACCTACGGGAACCACACCTGAATCTCCCGGTGACGCTAGATGTGCTGGAGAGATTTGCAGAATTTTCAGGGATATTCTTTAGCAAGGAAAAATCCTGCATATTCCAATTAGCGGCACTGGCTGGGAAACAAGCGGCAGAGCTACCATAGGTGGGGCTCACTTGGCGGCCCACGACATTCAGATATCTGATAGTAAACATTTGGCACACCCCGGACCTGATGCATGAGGACAAAAGGGGCTCAGAAAATCCATGGGGTTCTGGGCTAAACTCCCATTTTCGGTGATGGGGAGAGTTGCTATAACTAAAATGAAAGTCCTACCAAGGTTTTTGTATTTTTTCCATAACGAGCACCACTACATCCCAGCCTCTTTCTTCCGCATGATCGAGAAACTGATAAGGGAACTGTTGTGGGGCTCCACCAGACATAGACTGGCCCTATCCACACTGTCGCTACCATACAAAGAAGGTGGGGTCCAACTACCGGACCTAGAAAGGTACTACCTAGCGGCGCAACTCAGTCACGTGGCCAAATGGATCGCTGAGGAGGCTACCTCGGAAACGAGACTGATAAAACAGCTAGTGGCCCCCGCGCACTTAAAAGAAATACTATGGATCCCGCTAAAATGCTTGAATACAACCCAAATGATAGTGTCACTGGGCAGAAAGATCTGGGACAGGGTTCTCAAACTCTCGAAGAGGGACTGCCCTTACTCCCCGGATACCCCAATGGCAGCTGATGTCTGTAGTTAAAGGGGATGTATCAGGTATGAGACTGTGGGAGGGGTACGGTGCTTACACATGGGGTGACATGTATGAAGAAGGGGTCTTCAGGGAATTTGAGTCCCTGATAACAAAGGAAGGGCTTCCCAGGGGCCAATTTCTATGGTGCCATAGGGTCAAGAAAGTTGCGAAAAAAACTTGGAAGGAGTGGCCCGAAGAACCAGAGATTGACCCAACATTAGCAGTACTGCACAATCTTGGGGATGGGTGGATTGGGATGGGTGGAAACCAGTGTCCAGAATCTACACCCAACTGACGGATAGACCAAACCCCAAAAGCGCAGCTTTATATTGGTTCCTATATCAAATTCCCAAACAAAATTGGGAATTTGATATAGGAACCAATATAACGGACAAGGAATGGGCCAGGGCTTTGGCATACCCCCGGGAAATCTCAACTAAATGTCCTTTATAGGTTTAACAACAAGGTCACCTCTGTGGTTCAGAGGAAGTAGGTCTAATTCACATGTTGTAGGAATGCCCAAGGGTGCAAGGCTTTTGGAATAATATTGAACTGGCCTGTGGGAAGGCCAGGATGGTGAGGTATGTGTGGTCGCCGAAGGAATGCCTCCTGGGGTCCTACCCGAGGATGGGTAAATACAGGTACATCATTAAACTGATGGATATGGCATCTATTCTGGCCAAAAGGTCCATCACAATGGCTTGGAAATCCACAAGAGGGCCACAATATGAAAAATGGTATAAGGGGATGGAGCACTGGACAAACGCTGAGTCCAGAGTATGGGATGAAGGGGTCTCCAAAGCTGGGGGAGAGGCAATCCCAACATAAGAAGCCGGGAAGGCACTACTGTGGGACCTGTTTCACTCACCTGATGACAAACCCCTATGAAAACAAGGCTCATGACTCAAGCCCTAGGTAGCCTGTAGCACAGTTGCTGCCTCTGAGCAGTTGATCAATTCATTGATGATACCCTACTAAAACACCTGCAAAAATATTGCCTAATGGAATAATCTATGAAGACTTGTTGGTTAACTGTTGTTTTGTTAAGTTTATGTGGTATTTGATATATACAAGCATTTTTGGTGAATCGTTATGTTTAATATAAATGCCAATAAAAACATTTAAAAATAAATAGGATTGCCTAAGTCCACCAGATAATTGACCTCTCCAATGTTTCCCACAACCTTGAAGGGTCTAATCCATTTGTCCTGTAAGGCCCTCTGCCTTGTAGGTACCATATCTAGAACTTGCTGGTCTTGAGTAAACTCAACCATGTTGGCATTCTGGTCATGCAGTGCTTCACCAGAGCCTGACCTGCTTTCAAGTTATCTGCTGCTTCTGTCATCATGTGTGTCATTCTCCTCCGGAGACCAAGCACATAGTCAGTGACTCTCACTGGTTTGGGGGGAGGAGCACTCTCCAACCCCTCCTTAATCAGGGCCAAGGGGCCTCTAACTGGATGGCCATAGAGATGCTCAAAGGGACTAAATCCAACTCCCTCCTGAGGGACTTCTCTAAAAGCAAATAGAAGGCATGGCAGTAGAAGGTCCCACTTTCTTATAAGGGGTTCCTCTAAAGCACCTATCATGCTCTTCATAGTTCTATTACACCTCTCTACCAACCCATTTGTCTGGGGATGGTAGGCAGTTGAGAACGTGTAAGTCACTCCACAGTTTTTCCATATGGCCTGTATGTAGTGGGACATAAAATGTGATCCGCTGTCACAGATGACTTCCTTAGTAAAACCTACCCTAGTAAAAATACCAAGTAGGGCCTTAGCAACAGCCTGAGCTATTACAGTCCTCATAGGTATGGCTTCAGGATACCTAGTAGCATGGTCTATTACAGCCAATATAAATTGGTTGCCTGAAGAGGTTGGAGGCTCTAAGGGACCAAAAATGTTGATTCCTACCATCTCAAAAGGGATTCCCACCACTGGAAGAGGCACCAAGGGTGCCACATTCTTGGCTCCACTGTTGCCAGATGTCTGACAAGTGTGACAGCTCCTGCAGAATTGATCAACATCAGTCCCCAACTTAGGCCAGTAGAAATATAAAGAAAGCCTTTCCTTGGTCTTCTTGAAACTCAAGTGACCAGTCTAAGGAATCTCATGGGCTAACTGTAGGAACTGTTGTCTGATCTCTAGAGGCACAACAAGTCTTCTGTAGTCCCCCCCAACCAAGCTATACGAAGAGAATACCACTAGTCACCATGCATCACATACATGATAAACCTATTGAACAGAGCTAAAGTATTCTCCAGACCTGACCTTAACAAAGGGTACCACCAGGTGCTGATCAGAGAAGAGCCCCGGTACATCACAATGTTCACTACCCACCTCGGCCTATTTGGCTACAAAAGGTTCAACTTCGGCATATCATCAGCAGCCGAAATCTTCCAGGGAGAGAGCTGTGAGGTCATCTGTCACGTACCACCCTGCAGCAACTACAGTGACGATATCCTCATAGGAAGATCATAGGAGTCTCATGATGCCACACTGCAGAAAGTTGGTAAAGCACTTAAGGAAGCGAACCTGACTCTTAATAAAGATAAATGTGCATTCAACAAGTCCACACTCATATATTTTTTGGATTATTTTTTCGGGTAAGGGCATAGAACCAGACCCATACATGATCAAGGTACATGATCAAGGCCTTGACTGAAGCACTGGGCCCATGGAATGGTGCACAAGTTCGCTAATTTCTAGGGCTAGCAAGCTATTGTACACGCTACCCCCCAGACTTTTTGTCTACCAATGCCCTACTGGCTGAGAGCCCTGACGAAGAACAGCAAGTTCATGTGGACACAAGCCCACCAAGAATCAATTGATCGGATCAGAAGAGAAATAGCGACAGCAGTGTGCATGTCATACTTTGACCTGAACCTAGACACAGAGGTTACAGTTCACGCCAGCTCAGTGGGCCTAAGCGCCATTCTGGCACAGCACTCGGGCAGCGACCATACCCCAGGGAAAATTGTTTCATATTCCAGCCGAAGCCTGACGGAGACTGAACAGCGCAGAATGTTCTCATCCTATGGCATGCCGAAGGTGGTGAAATCATATAATGGACCCCCATTCACCAGCTCACACTTCAGAGACTTTGCCTACTACATTGGTTTCCACCATAGAAAAGTGACCCTCTCTGGCCCGAAGCCAACGGCACAGTTGAACGCTTCATGGCGAATGTGAAGAGGGCAGTACGGGTGGCGGGGAACGTCATGAATAAACCACTGCAACAGATACTCTACCAGCACCTGCGGGACTACCGCAGCACACTGCACAGCACCACAGGAGCATGCCCCACAGAACTGATGTTCGGACGTCCCATCCGCACAAGCCTTTCCCATGGTACCAGCTGGCAACCCACGACCATGCAAGACCAGGAAGTAAGAATGAGCGATGACATGGCAAAATATAGGATGAAAGAATATACTGACACCCGCACGAAAACATGCCCTTTTCACCTCCAACCAGGAGAAAGTGTCATCAAGAAGCATACAGCAACCCACAAGGGCATGCCGCCTTTTGACCAACGATCACTGATACAGTGGGGTAGCACAACATTTGGGGGCTCCACTGTGAGCCACGCTGAAAGGCCGCCCCCCAGCTCGGCAGCAAATCATAGGTTGCGCCACACTCTGGGCAGGCCTAGATTACCACACTTTGTCAATACGCACAAACGTGCTGCTGCAGGGGTACGCTGCACACTCACTGCACTGGGAGATATATATATATATATATATGTGTTTTAATGCATTATACAGCACACCTTCTGAGAATAATTGGCTAAAAAGCCAGAGCGTTTGTAAGGCAATACCAATCCAAAAATCCAATAAATGCAAGTCACCAACAGTGCACAGGAACATTATGCTTTAATTAATGTAATGCTTTGCTATTATAAATGCCATGCCACAATGAAAACGTGTCCAACTGCCGCACAACTTAGACAGAAATGGGGTAGGACATAGTTATTTTGGGGGGGAGATGTGACGCTGTGTTGCCCACCGTCACAGACATGTGATGTAAAATGCACGAGGACCCAGTCCGATCATGTGACCTTTATAAACGAGGGAGGGCCAGATCTCAATAAAGTTTTAGTATTTTCCTGTTAACCCAACTGCGTGGCTGTCTGTTTGTGTAGCGTCCGCGATACATTGGGCTGCCGCAGCGGGGATAGAACAGTGCATAAAGCATACTAGAAGGTTAGTCGCTGTGGCCTCTGCAACTATGTGAGTTAAATTTGTGGAGTGCTGGCAAGGGGCAGGTCTATGGGCTGGCGCCCCCCTTTTTCTTGCACTGGGCCAAGGAGGTAATCAGTGAGTTAATGGGTTTACATAATGCCTACTAGAAGGCGAGTCACTGCAGCCTCTAAATATAGCCTGTGTGTGTTTAGGATGTGGAGTGATTGCTGATGAGAGGTTCCAGTTAAGCTCGATCCTGGCAGCTCCACACATCCCAATGCCAGATAAAATCCTCATGCAGTGTTTACTGCAAAGCATAGAAAAACATGCTCTGTGTAGATGAGCCCATTCTCGTACAACCTGTTTTTCCAAGTCGTTGCAATGCACTGCAGCGTTCCAATTGACACAGTGGCTTAGAACGTTACCAGAAAAGTAGGTACAAAAGAGAGGAGCCCACTTTTGCAAAAAATAAGCACAGGTGAAAGATGTACAACACGGAAACCGAACACTTCAGCAGGTGCTGGGTGGACACCAAGTTCAACCAAAAATAGATATTACCCATCAGGCTTCCGTGCGGTTATAAGATTACATTTTGTAATAACATATGAATATGCAGACACCCATGTGCTTCAGTATTATCTTGCAAAGAAGTTATACTACACCTTGGACAGGGTTCAATTTGGAAAGCAGAAAGAGAGTGGGAGATTGCACGAGTTTTCCGTGGAGGCACATCTGTGAAAAACTTCCCACAGCATCACGCAGCTCCTCTAGGAGAATCTACGGCTATGTCCTTTGTTAAAACAAAGTGACTACTAATTAGGAATTTTCTGATGAATAAGCAACATATTTCGTGAGGAACTATCGATAATGCTGCAGTTACAATTCACTCGAGTCCTGTCACTTCGACACATTTCAGATTCAGACATTCCGTTTCAAAATGTCAAATACTGGCATGTGCTTTCTTTAGGAGAGGACAAGAGGCAAGGGGGCCAAACATTGCCTGCGAATACAAAACTGTAGCCAGGGGGAGCTGGTGGTCCTCACAGATGAGGTAATTGTCCACTGTGAGGAAATCTATGGACGCCCCAACGGAAGACCAGTGGGCAGCACCGGAAAGCCATCTGGAACTTCATCTCCCAGAAGGAGACAGTAGTCTCAAGTGTACCTACCCTGTTGATGGAGAGGACTGCTGAAAGTGGTGGAGTGACCTGAGGGTCAGGGTGCGGGGACTGCTGTCCCAACACTGCCGGGAGTCCCTGGCGACAGGAGGAGGTACTGTTCAGACACTGGTCCTCGCTGCCTGGGAGGAGAGCTGCGGCACAGTGCTGGACCTCGAGGGGATAGAAGGAGTCGGCAGTGCGGAGGTGGGTGCCAGCAGCAAGGAGGCATGAGGTGAGTGAACCCCTCCACCACCAACAAATGCATACACAAATGATAGCCCAGCATAAGATGCTCCTGTGGACATGGACACAAGTCAGCAGACCCAGAAGCTGGGCCAGCCAACAGGGCAGAGTGATGGAGTGGCACATCAGCCACCCTCCACAGCAGCCATGTGGCAGGGTACCAAGGTCACCCCTAAGCGTCACAGCAGCGGCAAGGGCAGTCAAGCAAACCAAACAAATGCCATGCGAATCACACCCCTACTGGCACACACTTTGCCCGCAGGATTGAGGTGCGCGAGCAGCAGTCACACCAGCATGTTGCAGCCACAGTAGGCCTGCTCCAAGCCAAAGGGAAGTAAACATCCCCCACACTGACATTTGACCAGCCTGCCAATCACTGTGCACCACAGTACAGCCCTGCTGGCTGCACGGTAGTGCCCATTAGAGCCACGACAGTGCCATAGAACAAGCAAACCCCCCTCCGACCATGTAAGTGACACTCGGGGAGGGGGATGCGAGGCTATGAAGGACCACAAGCATGCATGTCAGACATAAGCTGACCCAGCATGGACACCCTGCCGTACTCAAACACAGGCCAATGACCAGCAGGCCATGGGCCACACACCCATTGCTACAAGCAACCCCATGACGCTGGGCCCACATGCATCCTCTCATGACCAACCATGCCCATTTGCCCAAATATGTGGGGTCACACTCTACCAAAGCAATTGTGTCTTGCATGCCAACACAAGTGGGGGAACCATACCTGACAACATTTCCTATGTCCCCTAAAGGCACCAATGCATCACCAGAGGCTTCAGGGGAGGAGGAGGTGGGTGCAGTTCGATCAGGGAGCGGCGCATCCAGCCCTTCAAGGTCTGCCACCACCAGTCACGACCACCCTGCAAAGGCAGACACAGGCCACACCAGGGCGAATGTCACAGCACATAACGTCGCAGCAGGGCAGGGCCAAGGCAATGCCCTTGCCGTAGGCCACCAGGAGCAGTGCTGGGCACACTGCACCCGCAACCGTATGAATGGACACTGAGGCCACACCTGCTGGCAGGGCAACTGAGGAGCCACAGGGGTACGCTAGCCCAATGTCACCACCTGCCAAAGGGCCACACTCCCCAGAAAGCCCTCCACGCCACCAATGCAAACGTACACCAGAGCCAGATGCCGACACTCCATCATGTGGCTTCATCCCTGGGCCAGTGCAGAACCCCTCACCCCCACTGCGCAGTCCAACACGCAGCATGCTGTTGCAAAGGCTCGAGGACATGGAGGAGATTGGTCACACTCATGCTGCACACCTGCAGGCCATCCGGGACAGTATCCATGGGGATACCCGCAGGGTTGTGCATGCCATGGCATAGAACAGGGCAGAGACGACAGTCAACACATCTGTCCTGACACTGTATGCACAACTGGTCAGGGAAATTACCCAAGGTGTCTCTGCACTAGTAGAAGCCATCCGGCAGAGCACAGAGGTGCAACGGCAGCAAAACCTGGGGACAGGCTCCGTCCCATCCACTTCCACCACACTCACAGAGGGGGTCACAGCAGGGCACACGGCAGATAGTCACTGCGTCTTCTGTGCCCAAAATCACCAGGGGCTGGCAGGGGAGAGGGGGAAGCAGGGGGGGGAAATAGAGGCCACGGTTGTGACGAACTCTGGGACACTGATTTCCATGAGTGGCCATGCTGGGGAGTTGGTGGGGGGATTGTGTGATTGGAAGTTGGTGGTGGGAGGGAGGTGGGGGGATTGTGTGATGGGGAGTTGGTGGTGGGAGGGTGTAGGGGGAATTGTCTTATGGGGAGTTGGTGGTGGGACGGGGACGATGGGTAGTTGGGGAAATTCATGACATCAAAACCATTAAACTTCATCAATGCGAGGACATTCCTGATTGTGTCATTGTCATGTTTATTGTTTGCGTGGTTTCACACAGTGGTGCATGACTTGTGCATGTGAAAGTGTCATAAGAAATTGTCTATCAGAGCCTGGAGTGCCATTGTCTCATCCCTCACATCATCTCTGGCAATGTGTGTATTTGCCTCAGCCACAGGCACTGCTTCCTCATCCTCTGGGGTTGCATGTCCACGTCAGGGGGTAGTGGGACATTTCTCTGCAGGCAGATATTGTGCGGCATGGCACACACAAGCCCAATTTTACCCACTTTCTCTGGTGCGTACATCAGGGCTCCACCAGTACAGTCGAGGCAGCAGAAATGTGCCTTCAGAAGGTCAAAGGTATGCTCGATGCACACACAGGTCCTTCTGTGTGTGTGGTTGTAGGCAATATCCTACAGTGTTTGTGGATCACGCACTGGGGACATTAGCCAGGGCAGATTTGGGTATCCGGAGTCACCTGCATTGGGGGAGGCACAGGTATTAGTCAAGGTGTCAGGGGCAGGGGTGGACTTACACAATATCAGCTCAATGTACTACTTGTGCATGCACATGGACCTTAATTTCACGGCACGTGTCTATTCCATGTCTGTGCATGCAGTGTCACTCGTGTCATGCAGTGTTGGTGCTTCACATGCATCCTGTTCCCTTGCAGCATATGTTACTTAAGGTGTCTGTCGGTGACATGTTCAGCGGACATGGTGGCTGTCATGTGGCAGTGTATTTCCACTGTGAATGTGGCATGCTGGGTTCCCCATGGGCCCTCCCTGGGCATCTGGTGCCAACGGATGTCCATTGTGGGCTGGGCGCACATGGGTGCATGAATGTGGTACTGGTAAGGTTGTTGTTGTGTGGGGCTATGTGGCCATTTGTTAGCATTGATTTGGTAGGTGCATGTTGCATTTTGGTACCTGTAATCATGTTGACGTATATGGTTGCTACTGTATGTGTACTGCTGCTTCACCATGCAGGTGAGTCTGCCATGTGCATGCTCCCTGGCCTGTATTGTGACAATGGTGTGGGAGGAGGTGTAGTACAGATTGCCCTTTCACTTGTCATGCCAACCTTTGTGTAGTCATTTGCATCCCCTTCCATTTGGGCATGTGCTTGGTGGTGCATGTGTGCTGGCTTCCCTACTCACCCACCATCCAGGTCTGTTGTCCTCTGTGCCGCTCCATGTATCCTGGCACTGTGCTGTTCCGTAGGACCATGGCATTGTGGGTGGAACCAGGGTAGTGGGCGCAGCAGTGGGTGATGGACAGGTAGGGGTCGTAGGTCACAGGCACATTCAGGGAGTGGTAGTGCTTGCGGTTTCAGTACACTGCTTTGTGGGCCTGGGGGGCCACCAGCGCAACATGGGTACAGTCCAGGGCAACAATCACATTTGGCATTTGGGCAATGACATAGAACTGTGCCTTCATGGCATTGAGCTGGGCTGGGGTGGTAGGCAGTGAGATGTGGCGTTGCACTTGCCGCAGGAGGGCTTCAATCACCTGGCCCAACACTGCACAGAATGTGGGCTGTGCCATGCTGGAGACTAGCTTCAGCAGTGGGGGCACAGCTGTCTGGATGTTGATCCTGCACCATATGTCATCCTGTATTGTGGGGCGCAGCTCTGTTATGGTCTCCCTGATGAGGCAGCACAGAGTGACCAACTGGCTTTCGATGAGGGTCCAGGGTGAGGGCCGAACCCTGGGGATTGTTGCACGCCTGGCCTTGGCTCTCCTCCTTCTCCTCCCCTGAACTCACCCTTGTAATCCCTGAGTCCTGGCCTGGTTGTCCTGCCTCTCTACTTCCAGCCGCAGTATAAGCAGCTGCCTGTCTCATCTCACAGTGGCAGCATGGTTTTTGGGGTAGGAGTGTGCCTTATGTAGCACTCTGGGGTGGATTGGAATCGCCTTTGGTTAAAGTTCAGGCACCTGCGTTCATTTACCCCCAGCTGGAAGCTGGAGGTGACTGTGCTGTGTTTTCGCTGGTATTAGCGTTAATTTTCAGGGCTAATACTGTCGGCCATGGTCTTGTGATGTGCTGTGTTTGCGCCTCATGTGGCCGGCTATAGTAGTGCCGGCCGATTGTAATCGCTCCGGCTGATTTTACAGTTGCAGTATTTGCTCCGGAACGGTATTGGCGGCGCTCATTCCCTTAGCACCACCTTAAAGGGTTACCGCCAGACTTGTGATGAGGCCCAATATATTTTGTACCTCATCTTTTAAGTCTGTGCAAATGGAGCATATGTAAATGCAAATGCCTGCACTTCTTTGCACACAGTCCCCTCTGTGCAATTTTGATTTCTTGCGCTACAGAGTGCAAAGAATGCACGGACACTTGTGAATTCTGTGGACTTAGGGCAGACAATGGCCAGTATACCCCATCACTATTGTGAGTGTGAGTTTAGATTCTGTTAAGGATCCGAGAGGGGTTCTATGAACGTTTGACACATTTTATTTGCTGCATGGCATCTTCGACGAATATTGTTTTGCTGATGTTGCTGCTTTTTTTTTTACCACAAACAACAGGGGAGACACCCTGTAACAACGCTTTCATCGGCCACCCCCCTCCCCTATATACCTTACCCCCAACTTACCATCTTTTGTTTGTGGTAAAAGAAAAGCAGCAAAATAATGCACCAAAAATGTACTTGGCAAAGTTGCCATTTGGCAAAAATTATGTATACCACCAAGAGGCAAGTATTTTGCATTAATACTAATTTACAAAAATTACTAGCAGCAAAGAAAAAAGAAACTTAACATCGACCAGTTTAAAATATTTTTTTAAACAAGCAAGAAAACAACAGTTTCCTCAAACCACCATGGATGCTCAGTTCACCGACCTCTGAATAAATAATAAGAGACAGACAACACATTTTTAATAGTCCTTCATTTCTGTCTCATCCTCTTCTGAAACTGCAAATTGCTCTCTGATGGGCACGAAATAAACCCCACCAGGTGACCAACTGAACCAGAAAATGACAGAAAGGAAATCTTTCCAAGAACATCCTCTGCCAGCTCATTCTTCATAAGGTCCATCACCACCACAGTAGACGAACACTACAGGAAAGGAAATACACGGAAAGGGGGGAGGGATAATACTGACATCCGGGTCAGACTTTAAGCCCCCACTCATGCTAGTGAGAGTAGCCATTGTATGTCGAGAACAGAGGTTTCATGCTATCCAATTTTAAAGCCCTTGCAAAGCATGCAATGCAACATTCTCAATATGCATGTAGTACAATTTCTTGAAAGTTGACTCATTAGACCAGTCTGCTGCTAATCCCCCAGGAGTGGCAGATTATGACGCCATAACTCCTCTTGTGACATGGGCTCCAAAAGTGGAGATAACAATTCCGACCTCCTGCAGAACCCAACAAATCCATCTAGCAAAAAGTAGAAGAGACTGGCCGATGGGTTGGAGCTAAGCAGCTGAGAGGTAGTGGAAGGCCTGATGTTAACAGTTTTATTTTCATAACAGCATAAGCAATCCACTACACAATCTTTCTTTTTTTCCTGAAACTAAGGTTAAGAAACCAAGATAGACTAACATTTTGTCCTACTAGGAATGAAAGATTATACCACCTGGTGAAAACACTTTATTGTCTACATCGAATCTGACATCTGATACTCTTAAGGGAAATCAGGCATAACAACTTTGTCAGCTAGGCAAAACGTTTCTGAAAAGAGAGAAATTCATTGTCTAGTAATGAATGAAATAGACTGAACCCAAGATTGACATCACATATAACAGAATGCTTTGCCTTAGGATACACCTTGGTTCAAATAGATCCAAAGGCTTTCCGCACTAGGAAGTGTTTTCCCCACAGGTTTCCTTTTTACGAATACATGACCAGCTGATATTCCTGATATGAAAACATTAATCGTTGGGTAGACTTTCCCCTTTTAAAACAGAGACACTGGGGCGGGGCAGGGACATTTTAGAAGCTGTGACGTGCAAAAGTAAGGTGAAAAAGCAAGGCGTTGGCCATTTATGCCTTACTTTTACACTTCAGGACCTTTTAGTGCCATTTGGAGTTGGAGAGGGCGTGCGAGACAGAATGAACATTTATGTACTTGCCTTCTCAAACTTCAAAGAGCATATGGTTTAACACCTCGATGTGGTTTTCATGCAGGCATTAAACCAATGGATTCCTCTGTTATCCGCCTGTTTTTAGCTAAAATCAGGCGGTTTCTACAGGAATCCGTTTTAAATGCCATCTGCAAAGGGCAACTTGAAGGCACCATTTCCATTTTTTACAAAGTAGAGTAAAAAGGAAGACTAAAGGCAATTTTGCCTGTTTTTATTCATCACTTGCAAGCTGTTTTGTAAATATCTAAAATTGCATGCAGGGAGTCCAAAAGAATACAGGAGCTAACATTGGTGGTCACCTGCATGAAATTATCATTCTTTGTAAAATTACCTCTTAAGAAATTCACTGCCTTTAATGGAAGAGCAGAAATGGGATACACGTGCCCATCCCCTGACCAGCGTACCCCTCTGTTATATTCGCCAGAATATCCTGATTTAGCAGAGTTTGCCCAAAAATCCCTGATGCTTTTGAAGCATCCTCTGAAAGGCCATGAAAAGACAGCGAAGCACATTAATCCTTCAAGCCATGAGAGGGAGGCTTCTTTGCAGGACCATTTCTTGGGGATGACCCCAAGGGCCGGCAAGAAGATGTGGAAGGGATGGGAGGAGTCTGGGGAAATCTACTAAGAGCTCCACAAGAGCTGGGAGCTACACTTGAGAGGGACAAAGGGGAGTCGGGAGAATGAGGTTCGTTCTCTGCCTGCCAGTCTGACCTGGCACGCTTGCTGTCACGAGGAAGGGATAAAGGAATAAAATGTGTATTTGAGGCTGATCCTGGAGGAATGCATCTTTCACCAGGGCTTCTGGATCCAGTTGATGTTTGGAACGTGACAGATGAGGCAGTATACAGCTCCACCCTTATGGGTCCCCAAAGAGACTCTTGAGGAGAGCAAAGACATTCCAGTCTAACATTCACTTGCTTCTGTCCTGGAGATACCTAGTGTTCCAGTCATGATCGTGTTGGACGATCCTGGTAGATGCTCTGCCTGGAGGGTTATATTCTTCTCGTGGCAGAAGGCCAGAAAGTCTTGCTAGGTCTGCTAGGTTCTTGGATCTTGTTACCCCAGGTGGTTGCACACCTCTGAAATATTGTTCATGTGGAGAAGGACACATTAAATGATTTCTTCTTGCACTATTCTTCTCATTGTTAGCTAGAGCTTTTAAGGCCTCTTTTTGCATTTTGCTGAGATTTTGGTATATTTTAGTCTTTCTTTTCTAGTTTTTCCAGGTTTGAGAGTACTTTTTGTTCAAAAAAACGAGGAGGCAACTTCAGTTACTAACATCAAGAACTGTACAGGTCTACGGATCCCATCCACCTTTTATCCACCGGCCCATACACATTCTCCGGAATGTTTAGTGTTTGAACAAAAGGTACTCACAGACCAGGAAATACCAAAATCTCAGCAAAATGGAAAAAAGAGGCCCTAGAAACTCAAACTAACAATGAGAATATACTCATTAAAAGAGTGGATAAAGGAGGGGGGATAGTTATATTGAAGAGAGAAGACTACATAAATGAATGTTTAAGTCAACTCCAGAACACGTAGAGCTATAAATAACTACCTGAGGACCCCACAGTAGATTTACTAAAACTCATAGATTTGAAAGTCACAAAAGCAGAAGAGGCTGGATAAGCAAACAAGAAGCTCAATACCTGATCAATGACAACTCTACCATTACTACTTTTTATTGTTTACCTAAGATACATAAGACTCTAGATAAACCACTAGGGAGACCTATGGTGGCGGGTATAAACTCAGTGTTAGAACCCCTCTCAAAATGTGCTGACTACTATCTTAGAGAACATGTGAAAACAATGACATCTTATCTAAAAGATACTACAAGCGCCATAAGGAAGTTTGAACATCAACAGTTTAGTCCTAAAACCAACTATCTAATGGGCCTAGACATAGTATCTCTACATACAAACATTCTGTTAGGGAGAATTTTCTTCTAAGGCTAATTTCCCTTACCTATAGAGTCCCCCAGCAGCTTTGCTGGATTTGAAGGGTTTATTTTTTTCTCCTGCTAAGAGTGAGACCCTTTTTTCCCACTCTTAGACAGATTGCTAGTGTATGTGTTAGTCTATCTTGTGTGCTTATGACCTAGGGTTTTTTTCTCACCCTCATAGGAATCATCTTTTTAACATGTGTGATACACAGCACCCTCCGTGCCGTACCACAGGGGTGTCGCAGCAACCCCCAAACATAGACTCCATATCCTGGGACTGACTACTGTCTCTCCGGGCATATAAAGTCCCCATTGACTTTACTAGTCAATAGTTATGAACTAAACCAGTACAACGCATCTGTCATGAAAGGAGGTTCATGTAAGATGTGGTCCCGGTGGAACCTCCGCTAGTCCTGTTTCTATCTCTCTGCAACTATGTATCTCTTCCCCTTTAAATGCAGGGAAGTCACGCCCCCTCAGTGCGTTGCAACTATGTTGCGGTTTCCTCGCTCTCTGGTTCTCTCGTAGTTCCAGCCCTCCTTCGTTTCTTCCTGAAAGCCCTCCGTAGCGTTCCTTCCAGAGCTCATTTCTTCCTGCCTATCTGTCTACTCTTGTTACCTTTATCTGCACGCAGTAATTCGAGGTTTTCTGACATTGTTTACTTTCACTTTCCGTTGCGGCGCTCGCCGCTTTTCCTACTCCGCCTCTTTCAGTCCCTTTGATTACCTTACCTTCCTTACAGGAGTTCCCAGGTATCCTGACCACTTTGCTCCCGTTTCGGTGCCTTCATTCTGGGGGTAAGAAGTTTTCCACTTGCTGGGGTTTCTTTTTTACACCTTAGTACAGTGACCTTATGCGCTTGTACCATTCTCTCTTTCTTAAACCAACTTAACCTCCTTCTATCTTTTCCCCTGATATTTTCCTTGGTTTCCTTTCTCCTTCTATTTTTCCACCGAAGTTTCACCTTCCTGTTTCTGGTACTCTTCCGCCCTCCATTTTTTCTTCAGAACCACAATTCCCAGTTCGCATCTTGCCTTCAGAGTTTTGTCTCTTCTTCGTCCGCTGGATCTCCATCACACCAGCCTTCAGGATCAGATTTGCAGAAAGAACAGTTACTTTTCAACTTACCTGATTTATTCAAGTCATTCTACTGGATCGGACAAGCCATCACCTCCACACCTTCTTGCCATTCCATCTATAGGGGTTTTTTGTGCCACAGGCTTTTTCCCCTCCGTGGTCTGCACAGGGGGATTGTCATTTCTGTCTGTGACTGTTACTCAGCACGACAATTGTGGCGAGCTCCCGGAACAGACCTTACCTCTTCACAAAAAAAGGAACGCCTGATCTCTCGGCAACGACTCTTTCCGGATCCGACCTCTCCTCCGGCGAATCGGATCTCGAAGCACAGGTGAGCCCCACTTTTGATGACAGTTTGCAACGCCAAAAGATGGCTACGGCAGAACAGGTCCAGGAGTTGCTGAACGCAGTTCAGACCCTGTCTATGGAAGTACAGGGGGTTAAGGCTGAAAATGCAACTCTTCGCCAGATAGTCGCTGCCAGAGACGCCCACCAGACTGATCGTCCACCCTTGTCTTTAGCAGTTGGGAAGTTTGATGGAGCACCCAAGAGAGTCAAGGAGTTCCTGGATGCCTGTATGGTATATTTCACATTTAGACCGACTACCTACGCTTCGGATCGCACCAGAGTGGGGTTTCTCGTCTCTAACATGATTGGAAATGCCCTGGCCTGGGCCACCCCATTGGTTACATCCAATAATCCGATTCTACAAGACTACAACGCCTTCACTACGCTTTTTCGACAGACTTTTGAGAGACAAGCGATCGGAATCGCAGCCGGCGAAGCCTTGTTTGATATTAAACAGGGTACAATGGATCTTTTGTCATATATCTCGAGTTTCAAATGACTGGCTGCAGAAGTAGATTGGCCTGAACCCGTCCAATATACAGCATTCAGAAGGGGCTTGCATGAGGATCTGAAAGACGAGTTGGCGCGAGTACCCAGACCTACTACTTTGGCTGATCTTTTTACGCTGGTACTCCAAATCGAATACAGGATATCGGAGCGTAGATCTGAGAAAAAGAAGAGTCGAAAACCAATGTTACCTGTATCCGGATCTCCTTCATCCCTACCACTATCTTCAAACCGTACTGGTGACGAACCGATGCAAATCGGCACGGCCAGGGGACCTTTGTCATCTACAGAACGAAGCCGACGCCGGGACAAGGGTTTATGTC